>NW_027202270.1:97338332-97948332 GCF_024711535.1 Dipodomys merriami
TATTCGTTTTACTTACTTTGTTCTAATTTCCAATTCATGTGTCATTAGTGAACGAAGATTGACAAGAAATAGCTTTGACCTCACAGATTTGACCTTCAACCCCAAAGACCCAACTCTAGTCTGAACATAGGTTGGAATATGCTAAGAAACACCTTTCCTTTGCACACGAATGAATGGCAGTTTTTTCATTATTGTACCACCCCCTGCTTGCCACTACATTTAGACTATGAGACATGTCAACTGCCTGTCACAATTACAATAGACACAGCAAACCAGAATTTTCCCCAAATCCGAGGGGAACTTCCTGAACAAAGAGTAAATTTTATTGCACAGATTTTGGAGACCTCCAATTTGTAGAGCCATAATGAATGCATCCCCCAGACAAATAGGTAGTTGTTAATTATCCCAGCAATTTCTTTTTTTAATGTGCTAACAACACAGCACGCTAAGCCTTCATATCCTACCCTGTTACCTGATGATCACATCACATTTGAAAAGATGGTAGTCTGGGAAGAAGGCATTACTGCAGCTAGTATGCATGACAATGCGTTACCTGATTATAATCCCCTATTTTCATGATTTAGTTTTTTTTTAAAAAAAGAAAAGTATGATATTTTGGAAACAGATGGGTTTGGCTATACCTTTACTGAGCCAACTGAAGTAGTCTACCTATATAGAATCACATCAAGATAAACATAATTTTGATATTTTCCTTGACTGATTATTCCCAAAGTTTGTATAAACCAGTTTTATACCATCATAAAACAAAAAAAAATCAGTGAATGAAAAGACCTATGACCTGAATAAAACTTAAATGAATTTAAAAGTAATAAATATCTTGTTTATAGTTCTGGATAGAAATATGTTTCTAGAGATCTGTGATGTCTAGAAAATTATTATTTCTTCCTGCTAAGTTACACACACTTGGGAGATTCTAGTGTTTTACCCTCTAAAAACGCCCAAAATAGTAAAATATATCATATTCTTGTGTCACATGTTTAAAAATTTGAATCTATTCCCTTCATGGCAATATACTTTGAAAACATCATGGTATGACCTCCTTGATTTCATTTTAATAATTTGTGTTGTCATTTTCAGGTCCAAGCAATTTTCATTCTTCTGCAGATTTAAAACTCATGGATATATTACTGTATTGATTGCACTTTAATGGACAATCTAATCAGTTGGTTTTTCCCTTGTAATATTCTTCTACTATAATGTAGATTTGCATAACTCATTGTGCTTCACTGTGTTTTCTGAATTTCTCACTTGTGTTGCTGGCAAAGAAGTATACCATATATTTTTCTCAAAGGAAGAGACATTAACTTTCATAAGAAATCACAATTGTTACATCATCCCTAAGTACTCTCAAAGCTACTACCTTCAGAACACTTAAATAAAACTCAAAGAGCTAATTTCTTTGGAAGAATGTGATTAGCATATAAATACAAAAGAATCATTTCAGAATAGGATGCACTTCTAGAGTATGACATAGTAAGAGTTTACTAATAATTATAAAAATACAGGGAGTGTATTATGAATAGACTGCTCTTTATCAGATCTGTGTCACAATTATGTGTGAAACATGCTTTCAGGATAATGACAATGATATA
This sequence comes from Dipodomys merriami, assembly GCF_024711535.1. Classification (NCBI taxonomy): domain Eukaryota; kingdom Metazoa; phylum Chordata; class Mammalia; order Rodentia; family Heteromyidae; genus Dipodomys; species Dipodomys merriami. Next base: position 97,339,946 of record NW_027202270.1, read on the forward strand.
TTTGCCATTGCTTTGGGCTGGTACTTTTCCCCTCCCTGTTACAATAGTGAACTTCAAATCAGTGAGGAGAGAGCTTGCTGAATCTGGAATTTGCCTTTCTTGTGGAAAAAATTTCATGTCCTGATAGGTCAGAGAATGTCCAAATTTTCATTTTTTTTTATCTCAACAGCACATTACTGGTCATCAAAAGCAATAAATCTTGGACTCTTGAGAGGTTTTGCAGTGGGCTTTTATCCTACACCTGTGACAATTACCCTGTGTTAGGGAAGCTAACAAGAGTCAGGCCACAGGTCAAAGGTCAGGGCATTGTTAAAAGGAAGTTATTCTTCAGTCCACTAAATCTCTTATCATTTTCATCTAATGTGATACCCACCTGTCAGTCAGAGAATGTAGGCCATTGTCCTGCTCTAAGTGCTGCACTTTCTGCTTCAAAGGCAAAACATTTGATTACTCTTCTTACAATTAAAATGTTCCCTCTTTAAAATTTTATTTCCAAAATGTACATACATAGTGAATTTTTAAACATAGTTAAGAGCTATAATCTTTATACAAAAAGCAAGTAATGATATTGAAAACAAATTTGGGGCAGTATAGTGTTTGATTGACTTAGTAGTCAAATGTTGTAATGAATAGAATTTTTTTTTAAAAAGAGTTAATTAAATGAACAGTAGAGAAATAATGAATGGCAAATCAGCTCTCTACTTCTATGTGTGCCTAAGCAAGTGTGTATCTACATGATCATAGGCTCTCCAGATATTGTAGAGTAGTACAACATCCTGCCAATAAGTATATTTCTAAGAAGGAATAAATTTCTCCTGAGAAATACTTCCATAATGGATCTCAGTTGAGTTAAGTGGTCAGACGGTTTGCTAATGTTGTATCTAGATAGAATAAATTGCACTTAGAACATGATACAGCAAAAGGCTATCCTGCTATCCTGCAGTGTATCCTGCATTTAAATTGTAATTCCCCTTCTCAACTCACAAATAAAATCTTGCCTCAAAGAATCTACCTTAAAAAGGAAAAGGAAATTCAATATTACACATCTCTGAAAGACCAAGTCAAAAGTGATTAAGTTGATCACTTGGACTGTTCTTATTGCAAAGACACTAAATCACAAAAATGTTTCATGTTATCCTTTGTCCCAAATGTAAAATAAGTCTCAAGCATTTTTCTTCTGGTACTCATAAGAAAAAAATAATTAGATGACAAGTTTCAGATAGAACACAGGAAACTATAGATGTTATCCATAATCCACTCTTAGACTGTTGGATAGCAATAATCTCAGTTTCTCCAGCTGTCTAGTAAGAAAAAACGCTTATTATTTTCAACTCTATGGATATTTCAATGTTTAATGGCATTTTTTCAATGGACAGAGATCAAAACTTTTCCTCTATGCTCCCTGAGATACTTTAATGTTAGTTTCTAATAAAAACATATATTCCACCTACATATGCTTGATCTTTCTGAAGACAGGGACAGTGTCTATATTTTTTGGAGCCAAGTACTTATCAGAGTGTCTGGTGAATTAATGAACAAAGGAATGATTTGCAGGCTAACTATACATCCTACTTTATGTTATTTTTTTTCTCCCATGTTTAATTATTAATAGACTCCACTCACTTTCAAAAGTACCCTGGTTGGAATGACAAATTATATGATATTCATCATTTCCTCAATGGAAGTAGAAACTACTTACATTATCAATTTACTTGAGATCAATTAATGTCACTCATACTCTTCTTTTCTTTACAAAATAACTCCAATTCTTTAACTTTTTAATCTTCCGCTTTAAAGTTTGGAGATTATTTTAGCGAACAACTGAAGCATAGATTTGGGCTTCTACATGTGCTGTCACTCAACATTTAAATTACTAAGTTCCAAAGACAACTTAAAGTTCCTTATAAGGTTAAAGGATTCAACAAAATATAAGCCTACACTTTGAGGGGATTCCCAAGTTGCCCCTAATGGTCTCACATTTTGGTGTTGTTTAAGTAACCACCCATTTGTCTCATTTTTTTCAGAGTTATACATCAATATAGCATCAAAGTTTTTAGAGAAACCAACAATCAATATGCTTCAAGAGACTTATGAACAGACTAATTTAGTAAAAATTAATCACAACTGTTGAAGATGAGTTCTTGATGATAATAATGTATGAGATATAAACCACATGAACCAGATGACAGTGGCTCATGAACCAGATGAACCAGATGACAGTAATCCTAGCTACTCAGGAGGCTGAGATCTGAGGATTGTGGTTTGAAGCCAGCCCCAGCAGGAAAATCCAGGAGCCCCTTATCTCCAATTAATCAAATAAAAAACTGGAAGTGATGTTGCAGCTTAAGTGACAGAATGTTAGCCTTGAGCAAAAGGCACTCAAAGGCAGTGCCCAGGCCCAGAGATCAAGATCCAGGATTTACCAAAATGAAGAAAGAAAGAAATGAATAAATAAGCCACATAGTTCAAAAGTTGGTGTATTTAGTCCTTGAGTCACTAGTTGTAGATATTAAAAACAGGACCTATTTCTGTTCCAGCATTAAAATGGTTTTCTACACATCTGTTCCCAAATCCAAACAGCTCTTCACCTATATTTCCCAGAAGTCTGTTCTTAAATCAATTTTTTCACTTGTTCAAGCTTTCTTTATGCTGGTATGTTAAAGGCTCTGACAACCATCCTTAATATTTAAAAAAAAACATTTGCTTTTGGAAAATATAATTTTAGGATGATGAAGAAAATGGTTGACATCTTCTATTACCATTGAAATATGAATGTTTACTGTAGAGGCCCTTTAAGAATCTATTACTGGGCTGGGAAGGTGGCTCAGTGGTAGAGCGCTTGCCTTGCATGCCTGAGGCCCTGGGTTCGATTCCTCAGCACCACATAAGCAAAAAGAAAAAAGCTGGAAGTGGCACTGTGGCTCAAGTGGTAGAGCACTAGCCTTGAACTGAAAGAGCTGAGGAACAGTGCCCAGGCCCAGAGTTCAGGCCCCACGACCAGACTCCAAAAAAAAGAAAAGAAAAGAATCTATTACTATCACAAGTCCCAAGAAATTCAAAAGGACTCAGATTTTCATTCTTTGAGTAATATGGAAACCAATATTCTCTAATGCTAACCTGAATAAGTGAGCTGAGTCTGACACTAGAAAAGCCCAGATGATTTCTGTTTTATTTTACTTCTTTGCTTCTTTTTCATTTCAAAGCAAAATAAAACATAGGATTGAAGATGATGTCATGAGGATCTTACTTACAGGTGAAATGAGCAGTGGTAATTACTTCCCACCAACACACAGAATTGCTCTTACCTGCATCAATGGTAAAGTTTAAAGGGAAAAATAAGCCCAATGCCTGTGGCTCACACCTATAATCCTAGCTACTCAAGATGCTGAGATCTGAGAATCCAATTCTAAGCCAGCCAGGTCAGGAAAGTCTGTGAGACTCTTATCTCTATTAAACAACCAAAAAAGTTGGAAATGGAACTATGGATCAAGTGATAGAGTGCTAGCCATTAGGAAAAGAAGTTCAAGGACAGTGCCCAAGATTTAGGCACCAAACAAATAAATAAAAAACCAAAAAATAAGAAATAATAAGAGTCATACAAGTGTTTGACTTGACCATTCTTTTAAAAAAATCCATTTAAAAATGCTCAAAAGGAGCAAAGAAATGTCTCAAATGGAATCTTGTGTTAACTCTCATTAATTTGGTTATTATATTTTTATTGATGAGGAGGATACTGTGGTTCCTTTTAGATTCTTAGTTGTGGGAACTTTTTCACTTTATGTAGATTTATACTACATTATTGTATGAAATTATTTACTTGGAGATCTTACCATATTCATACACAAGGGGAAAGAATAATATGGAGCAACCGCATATACCTTTTCCTCAGTTTTTACAAAATGGTAGCATGCTGCAAAATTTCAGTAGAATATTACAACCAGGACATTGATAGTGATGCTTGCAATTGAACAATTCTATCACAAAGATCCCTCCTACCACCAATCATACCCACACCTTCTTCCACCTCTTCCATCCTTTCTCCATACTTGTCAATCACTAATTCTTCTCTATTTCTGTAATCATGCCATTTTAATGTTGCATAATGAAATGCTAAACTGTGTGGATTTTCTGGATTTCTTTTTCATCAAACATAACTTTCTGGAGATGCATCCAAGTTACAGCATGCTATTAAAAATCCCTCCTTTTTTATTCCTGAGTTGTATCCCATGATGTAGAAGCGCCACAGTGTGTTTAATCATCCCTTGAAAGATGCTTGAGCTGTTTTGACTTTATGAAGATTATAAACAAGGGTGTTGTGCAAATTTATGCAAATGATTTGATTTGGTGAGAGCACAAATCTTTGTTTCTCTGAGATAAATGCCCATTGGTAGATAATATAAACGTTTTATGATTAATTCTGTAACTGCCAAACTTTCTTTTTATATTCTTTTTTTGGGGAGGGTCCGGTCGTGGGGCCTGAACTCTGGGCCTGGACGCTGTCCCTCAGCTCTTCAGCTTAAGGCTAGCACTCTACCACTTGAGCCACAGTGCCACTTCCAGCTTTTTTCTTTTTGCTTATGTGGTGCTGAGGAATCAAACCCAAGGCCTCATGCATGCAAGGCAAGCACTTTACCACTGAGCTACCTTCCCAGCCCCTCTTTTTATATTCTTACCAGAAAAGTAGGAATAACCCATTTCCTCTGCATTCTTGTTCACATTTGATCTCATCATTTTTCATAATTTAATTATTCATACAGAGGTGTAGTAACAATTTGAGTTTTGTGTGTTTGTATGTAAGTGATGCTGGGATTTGAAATCAAGGCTTCTTACTTGTTTGGCAAGTGCTTTACCATTTAAGATATGCCCTTTGGCCCTCTAGCTTTTCATTCGTTTTAAAGTTAGTCTTATACTTACTTTGTGTAGGTTGGTCACACACCAAGACTGTCCAATTTCTGACTCTTGCATAGATAGAATAACAGGTGTGTACTGCCATCCTTAGTCCATAACTTGAGTGTTTAATTAATTAAATATAATCCTTAGGAAATTTTTAGTTTTATAACAAAGTGTATATACACACCCAAGTCTCCTCATATACATCTTGACCCAGAATTAGACATTTGTTGGAATCAATAAATGTACTTCATTGATTCCACATAAGTATACCAAGTCTATAGATTCTAAAATGGATAGCTTTTGTTGTACAATCCACAACTTTTTCCACATGTTTAATGCCATGCATTCACATTGCAGTATCACACAGAACACTTTTCACTTGCCTAGTAAACTTTTGTGCTGTGGTTGTTCACTTCTCTCAAAAATTTCTAGCAATTATGCATCATTTTCACCATCTCCATTGTTTTCCTTTATTCCAGAAGGTTATGTAATTGAAATTCTATATATAAATTTCATATTGGATTCTTTCACCTAAACACATTTAGGTTTCTAACATTTTCAGTTAGTAGGCATTGGAGTTTCTTTTACAGCTTGATCACTCATTTTGGGGTGATAAGTAATATCCTACTATACATGTATACCACAATTTATTTATCAAGTCACCTACTGAACATCTTGATTGCTTTGAAATGTGGACAATGATGAGGAAAGGTGCTACAAACATTTCTGTGCAAGTTTGGGGGGAGGCAGAAGTTCTGTTGTCATTCATTTGGGTTTAGGAAAACGGTGACTGGTTCTAACTAATTTCTTAGTTTCATAAGAACGTGCCAGTCTTAAAAAATGGATGTGCCATATTGCATTCTTATTAGCAATGAATGAGAGTTTTCTTTTGTATGTCTTCATTAGGTTTTGGTGTTGTCAGTGTTTAAGATTTTGGATATTATAATATATCTCTCATGTTTTAACATAATTATCTATGGCATATGCATCCTTGCTATTTGTAAACCTTTGGTGAATATTTGCTAAAGCCTTTGTCTATTTTAAAATCAGTTTTCAGTTTATTATTGTTGAATTTTAAGAGAACTTTATATATATATATATATATATGTACTTTTTTATTTTTGTCTATCATGGGGCCTGAACTCTGGGCCTGGGAGCTGTCCCTCAGCTCTTCAGCTCAAGGCTATCGCTCTACCACTTAAGCCACAGTGCCACTTCCAGCTTTTTCTGCTTATGTGATAGTGAGGAATCAAACCCAGGGTTTCATGCATGCAAGGCAAGCACTCCACCACTGACCCACCTTCCCAGCCCCCCTTTTTATTTACTTTATATATTTTAAACAACAGTCCTTTTCAGATTCATATTAGCAAATTAATTGTTGTAATCCATGAGTTATTTTAATATTCTTTGACATTGTAATTTTTATTGGTAATTTCTGATTTAAGACTTTACTTACTGTATGTATACTTTCTTCTTGAAACATGTCTCTGTGTATTTTGGCCATTTTGTGCATTAATTTTTTTACTGTTGAGATTTTAAGAGTGCTTTCTATATTCTGCATACATAGTATAAGAATGTGTATCTTGAAAATGTTTTTTTGCAGTCTATAATCCTGTTTTTCAACCTTAGAATTTTTTTTTTCTTGTGGATAATAGGGAGTGATGGGAATGGAACCCTGGGCCTCATACATGCTAAACAAGTGTTCCTCTACCGAGTAACACACTCCACCCATTCTCTCAATCCTTTTTTATTTATTTCTATTTTCTTCAAGTAGTTGTACAAAAGAGTTCCATTTATTCCATAGAACACAATATATTTTGATAATATTCTCGCCCTTTTCTCCCTTACCCACACCTTCCCTCACTCTTCTTAACTTTGGGGGATATATTGGATTCTTGTTTGCATTTTCCCCATCTTCTTCTTTTCATTATCTACCCTTTTCCCTTTGACCTCCCCCTACCCCTTCGAGTACCCACTTCCTAGTATTTCATTTTGCTGAACTTTGTCTTTTCCTTCCTAAGGAATTATGCTATTTAAGATCTCCCTTGAATCTACCATATGTCAGTTAATACACTTGCATTTACTTGCATACTATCCAACGTATTTATTTTATGAATTTGTAAGTTAAATCTAGCTTCCACACATAAGGGAAAACACACATCCTTTTTCACTTTGTTCCTGACTTACTTCACTTAACATAATTAACAAACAATACAATATCATTCTTTCTAATGGATGAGTAAAATTCTATTGTCTATATATGTACCACATTTTCTTGATCTATTCTTCTATCATGAGAGCTAGAAATTTCTGCTTCTGATGAGGTGCAATTTATCATTTTTTGTCTTATTCATTCTGTTTCAGATGCCAAGCCTAAGAAGTTGCGACACTCTAAATCCTGAAGATTTTATTATTTCATTTTAAACATTTCACAGCTTTATATTCTATATTTAAATCTCACTTTTTGTTTCATTATTTATAGTACATGAAATCTATGTCAGGGCTTGTTTTTGACCTATGTATGCTGGATTGATTTGGTACCAAAGGTTAGAGATCATGTTTCCTCCATTGAGTTACTATTGCATCCCTTTTAAACATCACTTGGGTTTATTTGTGGTGGTCAGTTTCTAGGTCCTCTCTTTGGTAGTACACCCTGCAGGAAATAGTCCTTGAAAGAACTATTTGATTCCTACCATTTTACATATAAAGTTCAGAATAGCTTCATTTGTATTAGTGAATCTTAGCCAGGCTTCAGTAGCTCATGCCTGTAACCCTAGCTACTCAGGAGGCTGAGATCTGAGGACTAAGATTCAAAGGTAGCCCGGACAGGAAAGTCCTGGTGACTCTTAGCTCCAATTAACCAGCAAAAACTGGAAGTGGCATTGTGACTCAAATTGGTAGAGCACTAGTCTTGAGCAAAAAAGCTCAGGGACAGACAATGCCCAGGCCCTGAGATCAAGACCCAGGACTGATAAAGAAAGAAAAAAGAACAAAAAAGGAACTTAAAGAAAAGTGGTAGAAATTGAATTAAGGCTTATTTCAGTTTGAGGGGAATGGACATTTTTTTATTATTTTGAGTTCTCCAAATCACAAACACAGCACATTTTCCCATTTAGCTACCTTGATTTCTTCTGTCAGTTTTGCCATTTTCAGCATACTAATCCGGTAAATGTTTCATTATTTTTCACTTAATTGTTTCACTTTTCTGAGTGATTATAAATTGTGTTATAGTTTTTAATTTTGTTGCTCCCATATTCATTAATGACATTTAGAAATAGAATTGATGTTGTGTGCTTAATCTTGTACTCTTACTAGCATGCTGAATTTAATTATCCAATATAAGAGGTTTTCTTGATTTCCTTGGGATTTTCTATACCCAACCATCTGCAAATAGAGACGGTCTTTATTTTTTTTAAATCTCAGCATGCCTCTTATTTTATTTGCTTGCCTTATTACAATGTTATAACTTCTACTGTTAGGTTAAATGAGACTAATAAGAGTAGCTATTCTTAACTTACTTCCAAAATTTTGATGGGGACATTCAGTTTTCTGTATTAAGTATGTACTTTGTGTAAGTGCTATCTATGCAGAGAGAAGTCCGTCTCTACTCCTAGGTTTCTGAGAGATTTTACTGGGTATTTACTTTTGATGAGTCTTTTTCTTTTGGTACCAGTCCTAGAGGCTTGAATTCAAGGCCTGCTAAAGGCTAGTGCTTTATCACTTGAGCCACACTTTCACTCTTGGTTTGTGGTTAACTGGAGATAAGACTTTCCTAGACTTTCCTGCATAGGCTGACATGGACCCATAATCCTCAGATCTCAGACTTTTGTGTATCTATGATTACCACCATGAGCCACACATGCTTGGCTTTAGGAGCCCTTCTTCAGCAGCAACTGATCATGTGATTTTTCTTTAGCGTTCCTGCATATGATGGATTGCATTGACTGGCGTGGAAGAGTTGGCCAGGAAGTAGACCCTGCCAAGATGCCTCATTAAAGCAAGGTAAAGTTTTGTCTCTGCAAGTGGGGATCAAAGGGCAGGTGTGGGGGATATAGGAGATAAATGGGGAGTGGGCAAAGGGATCCTTATTGTTTGCAGGGAGAATGGATGTAAGTATGAGCTCCTCACTCAGCCTTCTCTGATTCCACCCTAGGAAGGAAGTTGATAACTGAATTATAGTCAGTGAAGAGTGGAACTCTAGGCTCCACACTCAGCTGGTATCAGTAGGTCTGTGGTTGCCATTTTTCTCCTGCTATTTTCGGTCAAACTAAAGCAGTTAATGTCTATAGTCCCTTTCCTAAGGTAGGACAGGGTAATTGTTGGTTTTTGTTTTGTATTGTTTTGTTTTCGGTGGGTTTGTTTGTTTTAATCAGTTGTGGGGCCTGGGCACTGACCCTGAGCTCTTCAGCTCAAGGCAAGCACTTTACTACTTGAGCCACAGCACCCTTTCTGGTTTTCTGATGTTAACTAGAGATATGAGGCTCACAGATTTTCCTGCTCAGGCTGGCTTTGAACCGCAATCCTCAGATCTCAGTCTCCTTAGTAGCTAGGACTACAGACATGTGCCACTGGTGCCCCACTAGGACATGTTTTTATTGCAGTAATTATTTTCTCTTTCTCTTTCTGAACCATTGGCCACCAGGGTGATTTTTTCAGTTATAAGTCTAGGATACAGAAAGCAAAAGAGAACAGAGGGAGACCCTCTCCAAGTTTGCAGTCTTACAAATGAGCTTTTGTCCCTCCAGTTTCAGTACTTTCTGTGTCTGTTTTGTATATAACATCTAGACCTTTTAGTTTTACTGAAGGAAAAGTCAATCTCTTGGATCTTCCCGAAAGTAGAAGTCAATTTGAATTATTTTATAATGCAATGATTTTTAATTTTCATTTATTTATTTATTTTTGTTGGTTGTAAGGCCTGAACTGTGGGCCTGGGTGCTGTCCCTCAGCTCTTCAGCTCAAGGCTCTAGGGTTCTACCACTTGAGCCACAGTGCCCCTTCCAGCTTTTTCTGATTATGTGGTGCTGAAGAATCGAACCCAGGGCCTCATGTTTTCGAGGCAACCACTTTACCACTGAGCCATCTTTCTAGCCCTAATGTAATGATTTTTATAATATGAAACCATATAACACATAGGTGATGGTCCAACTCAGTCTACAATAGAATACTTCCACAACAGAAAATCTGGGCCTTCTTCTGAAAATCTTTCCTTCTGACAGTGAACAAAGCATCAATACACGCTTCCAGTGTCAAATCGCCTAAAAGCGCTTTCACCTCAAAAGCAAAGTAATTTCTTAAATTCCTAACTCTAAGAGTTTAGGGGAAAGAGTAAAATATTTAACAAAATTAATAAAATTGTCCACTTATTTCTTTGTATTTTATCTCAAGAAATATGTGTAGTCCTTCCTAAAGGAATGAGATTCTATTAAAAATATGGCCAGGCACCTGTGGCTCATGCCTGTAATCCCAGCTACTCAGAAATCTGATATCTGCGGATCTGAGTTTCAGGCCAGCCTAGGAAAGAAAGCTCAAGAAATTCTTATCTCCAATTAGCCACCCCCCACCAAAAAAAAAAGCTGGGAGTTGAACAATGGCTCAAGTGGTAGAGTGCCATCCTTGAGCCAAAAAAAAGCTCAGGGACAACACCAAGGCTCTGAATTGGGGACTAAGAACTGGCAAAATAGAGAACCTACAAATTTTATACATAATATCAGGAACAATTAACACTGACTGAACTGTTTGAAATGCTATTTCCACATTTTTTATGCAATTCATGGAGTTTGGTCAAATACCAATAGTAATATCTAGGTATAGAGATGATGCACATTACATGAAATATGTTACACAACTATAATCTTTATACATAAATATATATGACATGTATTATATGTGTCATAGGTATAATTTGTATGTGTTATATGTAGGTCACATAGATATGGTACATCCATATATGTCAAATATATGAAAAAATGTTCATCATTTACTTGAATTTCAAATTTTACTCTAAGTATTCTGTATTCTTCTGAAAGAATTTTATAGCTTGCTTAACAAGTACCAGATTTGTATTTAGATATATGTATGTATCATTATGTTTTAGAAGGTATCAAATTAAATGGGCCCTTTAAAATTGACAATCATGAAAATTAACATAAAACAATGAATTGGCGTCCAAAAATTAGTAAAATTAAGTAAAAGCAAATAAGAAAATTAATGTAAATAGGAATAATTTCTATATTACTGCTTCTGTGTATGAGAGAGGAGAAAGAACAAGAAGGTAGTACAGGACAAAAAAAAATTGTTGAAGGAGAAATGGAAAATAGTGAAGATTCAAAATACTCTGCTTTTAAATAAGAGAAACATTGTGTTATTGCTTTTGTGAAGAAAAAGAAGACTTTAAATCCCCAAAATACTGAAAAAGAAGAAGAAAGGAACAATGTTAAATTTTGGACCATTCAGGGTAGAAAGATGATTACAGATTTAGTCAACTGTTGACTCATATGGAAACTTTTCGTTTCTTTTTTGTAATGCTAGGAATTAAACCAAGGGCTTTGTGCATTCTTAGTGAGTACTCTACTACTAAGCCATACCTTTTAGCTTGAAACCATTTGTAGGCAATAAGTATTTTGTTTCGTTTTGTTTTTATGGTAACAGGTATCAAACACGCTAGGCAAGTATCTACCACTGAGCTACTTGCTCACCTTTTGGTCTCTCTATGCAACCCAAGCTAACCTCAAAAGATGAACATCCTTTTTGACCTCCCAGGTGCTGGGATCACTGGCGTGCACCACAATTAATCTATATTTAATTATGTTTATGTAATCTCAATTATTACTAATTAGGGAAAACTTTTTTTTTAATTTTTATTTATTTCTTATTGTGAAAATACTGTACAGAGAGGTTACAATTACACGGGCAAGATAATGAGTACATTTCTTATCAAGCATTGTAGCCTCCTCCTTTGTTTCCCCTTCCCAACCCTTCCCATCCTCCCCCCTCCCGCCAACCCAATCCTCTCCGCCCCCTCCCCCCCACCAAAGTTGTAAAGTTCATTTTCGACATAATGACTTATACTTCTCATTGTTGCATCGGATGCACCTGTATTCTTATTTAAACGATTTGTTTTTCCCCTTCCCCTCCACAAATTATACCGACATCAAATACAGTGAAAGCAGGGGTTATACTGTGGGGGAGGGATATACAAAGCAACAATGAAATAATTAGTGAAAACTTTTATATAACATTTTACATCTGAAACAGTAAAAACTGCATCAAGTCAATTTATTTTTGTTGGATTCAAATGTCTTTTTTTTTGCTTAACCTAAATTATTTTATTTAGGCCAATTTAGTTACCAATTTAGGGCACAGTTAGGTCTCTAGATTAAGTATTCTTTTACTATGTAACCTATCTTCAGCATTATTTGTACCTATCTGCTGTTTGTATGTCAGTGATACATTTTCTTTAGGTAATCCTCTTCCTATTTTCAATTAAGAGTAACTCCCCACCCTATTTTTCCTAGGGCAATTCAAGATACTCCTTACCTTAACCACAGCTATATCTCCTGAAGTGATGTCAGATGCATTTCAAATGAAATTATTCACTATCTTTTCAAGGCCTTTATTTCTCTTTTTGGTTCTAACATAACCATCACTTGCACTTTTCTCTACAGATTCCACTACTACTACTTGTAGAAATTTGACATAACTTGAGCTTCTATCTACTGCAGGGCTTATTTCCTGATTGTACTTCCTCTTGCAAGTTGGATTTCTCACTTTCCTCCTTAATTATCTTTAACATTTTTGCATTGATTGATCGATGTTGGGACCTTTATTGGGTTTCCCAGGCACATCATTAAAAACTCTTTGAAAGCAAATCTGTGTTTGTTCATCTATCTCTGTGTCCCCTACTAGATTTTTCATAATATCTTGACCTACGTAAATGTTTAACAATGAATTAATATTATGAAGGAAAGTCCAGAGTTCCATACTTTCTAATTCATGATAGCCCTGGAATGGTAATGGTTTTCACATTCATATGTTGTCAGTCTGGTCGTTCTCCAGAATATGCTAAATGGACCACTGAAACATGACTTCAGTGATTGGGGCCATCAGCTTTTATTAATGAATAATCAGAATGACCAATTAGAAAAATTAGACAGGATGTCATTTGATAATTTTAAGTGCCTAATTCTAGCTGAGTGCTTATGAAATGATAAAATTCACAGAAACAACAACTAGGATTGGAAGCACCCAACATCCTGTATGACTTCTTAAAGTGGAAAAGAGATAATTACAGCTTACTTTATTGGTTTTTTTCTAGTTTCTTTGAAACCAGCCTAGCTGTGAAATAAAGTCTCAATTTGAGAGAAAATTTAAGTTTTTATCTTCCCTACAGAAAAGCAAGGAAATGTATTTCTTTAAAATGAAAACTTAGTTGTGAAAGAAAAAAAGAAAAATTGCAAAAGGTAGGGAAATGACAAAATCTACAATTTTTTGGTGTTCATGATTTTCTACTATCCCAAGTCAATAACCCTGAAATTAGAGGACAATAAGATGTGCTTTCTGTGACAAGTACTTCTGTTCTTATTCGATTTCCAGTAGGGATTTAGATTTGGTAGGGTCCAAAAATGCCTCAAAATGATGTTTCTTCTTTTACTTCCAAGGTTATAAAGATATTTTATATATTTTATAACCATCCCTGACATAATAATGCACTGTTTAAGTTGTAGGTAAATCTGTACACCTTTATAGAGTCCCTGGTCTTTACATTTTTTAAAGACAAAAATGTTTAAACTGCATTGATAAATAGCAAAGCTCATTATTAGACTGGTAGGGAAAGCCAATTGCTGTAATTCAGAGGAATCTTCTGGTTTCTCTAAGAAACCATTCTCATAGGATGTTAAAATGCCCTCCTCACCCAGGCCTGTTATAAGCCCTATCGTTACTTCAAAGTTCATTTTAACTCCCACATTCTTCAAAAAGCCTTTTCTCACCTTTCCAGTCCTTGGTGATGACCCCCTAACTCGAACACCTGCTATATGATATTTGTCACTTAGCATGTGGTACCTGGTAGATTTAATTACTTTTTATGTTGGTCTGGTTTTTCTAATCATAACATGAGGCTCCTAAAGTCAGGGACTTGGTACATGCTCAAAGCATAATGAAACTCTGTCAATACATTGCTAGGTGTATGTGTTCTTGATAAAGTAGATTATGTCTCCAGTTCATGGAGCCCCTGCTTGGTTCCTTTCTCTGCTACAAGAAAAATCAGGACATAAGCAATCTTAAATAAATATCTACATACATAATGAATAAATTAATACATTATGTATTCTTTAGAATTATTTTATTTATTTATTTACTTATTTATTTTTTGCCAGTTCTGGGGCTTGAACTTGGGGCCTGGGCACTGTCCCTGAGCTTTTTGCTTAATGTTAGCACTCTACAACTTCAACCCCAGGATCACTTCTGGCTCTTTTTTTGGGGGGGGGGGGAGGAGTGGTTAATTAGAGGTAAGAGTTTCATGGGTTTTCTTGCCTGGGCTGGCTTTGAACCATGATCCTCAGATATCAAATTCCTGAGTGTCTAGGATTATAAACATGAGCCACTGGAGTCTCACAGAATTGTTTATTCTTAAGAAAAACAAAGGAAGAGCCAACAATGCTTGATAAGAAATGTACTCATTACCTTGCTCATGTAACTGTAACCCTCTGTACAGTATTTTCACAATAAAAAGTTTAATTAAAAAAAGAAATATTTACTCCTAGGAATTAAGGATCATTTATTCTTAAATGAATAATTTTTTCAAACCATGTAGACATTTATAAATTCTACATATAAATATGGCAAACCAGACTTAAATATCAATAACTTAACCTGCCATTTATTTAAATATTCTTCTCCCCTCAGATAAATGGTCATTGTATAATTCAACATACCATGCTCTTCTACTGACAATGGACAATGCACACTTTCCCATTTAAGTCTTAAGAAATCCAAATATGAAGAAGCCTTTTGAATCTACTACTCAACCCATCTTTCCTACATTTATTGGCTCAGGTAACTTATATAAAATAGCTTAAAATTATACTTATTTGGCTCACATTTGGAGAAACAAATTTAAATGTCCTTTTTGAAAAGTAACACATTTATCTTCATCAGAAATGGGTGATGGGAAGTTACTCAACTCAAATATAGATGCATTATTTCTTACTTTTCTACACTTTCTAGCAGACCTTGACCTACAAAGTGAATCTCATAGCTACTTGCTAAAGAACTAAAAGTTTGGTGCACTGCTATTCCCATGACACTATAAAACTTTCACATGTATAAAGAATATACTGTATACATTTAATAATGGTGTCATGAACAAGATAATTTTAGTCTAAAGACTCATTGAAAGCTAAAATAAAAAAATGTTTGAGGGTTGGGAAGGTGGCTCAGTGGAAGAGTGCTTGCCTTGCATGCATAAGGCCCTGGGTTCCATTCCTCAGCACCACATAAGCAGAAAAAGCTGGAAGTGATGCTGTGGCTCAAGTGGTAGAGCACTAGCTGAGGCACAATGCCCAGGGCCAGAGTTCAGGCTCCATGACCGACCAAAACAAAAACAAAAAAGATGCTTGTAGGTTCACGCAAGTTGGAAAAGTTGTCAGCCATGTTTTCACCATAAACTACAATCATATCATTGAATCTACTTCACCATTATCTAATATTTTAGGAAAATGAAGATAGTCATCTTATATTCAGTTATTCAGAAATTTGACAGTTTTCTGCCAAACCACATGCAATCATTATATATGCATATAATGTGTTGCTTCTGTTCCTGTTAGGGTCTATATACCCTGTAAAATATGGGAATTGAGCAAGGCAATATGATGGTCAAGGGTTCTTGCCCAGGGTAAACCCAGAAGCGTATTCTCCTGGTAGTTTGGGGCAGACTCTCTATAACTGGGAAAGAAGTCACTAAAAGAATAGAATCATCACTAGAAAGCTAAAGAGGGAAGACATAAAAGTAATAGCATATGTTTGCTTCAATACAACTATGACAAACCTTTGACATGTCTATATTGT
Organism: Dipodomys merriami; assembly: GCF_024711535.1. Lineage (NCBI taxonomy): Eukaryota > Metazoa > Chordata > Mammalia > Rodentia > Heteromyidae > Dipodomys > Dipodomys merriami. The sequence continues at coordinate 97,355,903 of NW_027202270.1, forward strand.
ATGGTATATGATATAATACATCTTTCATCTTTAGGCCTGTTTAACTGAGTGTTTTCTGTCACTGACAAACATTGATTCAGACTTGATGGACACACTGGTCCCCATCGTAGTAGCCTATAAATACAGTTGCTAAAATATGAATACAAAAAAGACACCAATATCATGGGTTGTGCTGTTGCCTACCATAGTAATGTACTGTTTTAGGGCAATAGTTGCTTAAAATGTTGCCACGTTCAGACTTTTGTTCACTGATACTCTTGAGTGTTTTTATTTTTGTGCCAGTACTAGAAACTCAGGGTCTCAGTGGCTATTTCCCCTCAAGAATTGTACTCGACCACTTGAGTCACACCTTCACTTCTGACTTTTTGATGGTTAACTAGAGATAAGAGTTCCACTGACTCTCTGCCCCAGCTATCTTCGAACTGCCTTAGGTTCCTGAATAGCCAGGATTATAGGTGAAAACCATCAGTGTGCAGCCACACTCCAGAATATTGACTAAGGAAAATAAATGGTTTTAAAATATGTGGTACACCAGCCAGGATCTCATTAATGAACACATGTCACTCAGCTGGAATTTTGAAAATGTAATGAAGAGATGTTTACAAAGGAAGGTACAGAACCAGTGGAACTAGGTAGCATCTGAGGCATGTGGTGCTGGCAACAATGGGAAGATAGCAGCCCGGGCCTGTAGAATGGAGGGAAAGAAATAGGTCTGAGAGAGTGAAAGCTAGCAAGAATACAATCATCATCAGCCTCTCTCCAGCTCCAATCTCACAGGCCAAACCACACGTGCGGCAGTTTAACAAAAAGGTCTACCAAACAAATGAGGAAACTGGCATGCAAATAGTTTGCTTGGAGAGATTTTAGACACTATTAAACTAAGATTCCCGTGTGATAAATTGTTCCTATTGTTTTTGTTTTAAGCCAGTCTCTAATAAGGGTCTCCTGATTACTGGAGGCATGCTTGTCAGAACTCTACTGGGAGATGAAGAAAAAACAACCAATAGCATCAAAAGTTGGTTGTCATTGACTGAAGCCAGATTTAAAACAAAATTATTTCTCAGGTACTTCAGAGCAGAAGTTAAAGAAATACTGCATTACTCCTGGAAGCCAGATGGGTAAAAATCCCAAGGCGGGGGTTGGGGGGGGGGACATCAATTTAGCCACTAGGACAGGCTGGTTCTTCTTATGAAACATAAGTCTTCTTTATTCTTACCCACTCTCTCCAAGCTCCAAAAGGAAACTCTGACCAACCAGCAATGTCATCCACTGAGAATGAAGGAAGCATAGGCCCCAAGCTAGCCGTAAAGAAAATGTAATGAAGAGATGCTCCACAAAAGTAGAACCAATGGAACCAGCTACCTATTCAGAATTAAACTTTCATTAAAGAGTCTAAGAATATAAAAACAAAGGGAAGGAGACACTGAGTATATAAAGGACATGTGAAAAATTATTGGAATGAATATAAACAAGTAGTAGGAAAGAATTTAGGATTAGTATAGACAGATCCTTGAGTGAGTAAAATGTAATAAAAGAAATATAATAAATAATAATCAAAGAAATATAATACTTGAAATATAATAAAATATAGTATGATATATACTGCAGTATAGCTATGGAATAACCTATACTGTAGTATACAGTATATTTTATATAATATAGTCTACAATTTGTATTTTACTATAGTATTTATACTATAGAATATCTAGTATAATTGTAGTAAAATATAATAAAAGAAAAGTTAAACAGCTTAACAAGTGACTTTGGCCAGATACAATGTTCCACACTTGTCAGCCCAGCTACTTAGGAGATGGAGATCATGTGGATCAGAGTTAGAGGCCAACCCAGGCAAAAAAAAAAAAAGGGAAAACTTCCATCTAAATCTTTATTACCAGGCATAGTGCCACACAACTGTGGTCATAGGCGTAAGTAGAGGCATAAGTCTAGGCTGGCCTCCGGCAAAAATACAAGACCTTATCTGAAATATAACCAAAGCATAAAGGACTGGTCAAGCATAAGGCCCCCAAGTTCAAATTCCTGTACTTTAAAAACGTCAATGTTCCTTCTAAAAATTACTTTTATCTGATAGTTCATATGTTATCACTATTGCTGTTTGTTAAAAATTTTATATTGTAAAATGGGGTTCTAGGACTTAAGAGAATTAAGTCCAGATTTTTTCCAACATAAAAAGAAATATTGGGGAACATTGCAGAATTTTTAAATGCTCTATGAGCACATAAGCCGAATAAAACACGTGTATGTATGGGTGGCTGGATATAAAACTTGAAGCCTCAAGTTTAAATCAACAAGTGGCTGCTTAAAAAGATTTTCTAACTATTATCACTTGCTAGGTTTGTTGCATAGGAAAGCAATTTTCTCTGGCTTCATTTTTCTTATCTGTTATGTTTGTATAGACATACTAGGATTCCCCAGGTTAAATGAGCTAATATACAGGGCTTCACACAGTTGTCAGTCACTTTGTTCTGACTATATTCATGTGACCTTCCCAATGTAACAGCAATTATCTCTCAATTACCTGCTCAAATGGGAAAACAGTGCCTTGTGGCTATTAAAAAGTTCATTTTGTTTCATTTTTATGAAATAAATGCCTCAGTGTTGACATTCATACCTAAAGTTCTGAGACTCCAATACTAAACCAAAAATGAAGCTCCATGGGGAAATGTGGTTTAGCAGAATGTGACATTTCCCAAATTCTCTTCTGTCTCAAACCATTATCCTTTCAAACTCGTGTGAGGCACAGAACATCTACTCTCTAAAACAGATAATGCTTTTTAAAATAAAGTCAACACGTGTTTTCTGCATGATTCTTGCCTTGCAGAAGCCATAACATGATTCATTTGGAGCCATTTCTACACTCTTGTTAAGGTCTGTCACACTAGACCACCAGCATCTCTTTACCTCCCAGCCTTCTCCCCTCTATCATATGTCCCATGAAGGCTATATTCAGTCCTTATTTTTGTAGTGTTTATTTTTTGAATATTTTTATTATCTCTAAGTAGTTGCCACTCACCAAAACAGTTTATGAATACAGTACATCTTGATCAATGTGGTTATAGATCAACAGTCTCACCCATCTCTTCCAATCCGCCCCTCCCCTGACTTTTCTTAATTTTGTTTAAACCCTTCAATGGTTCCAGCATTTCCACAGAGTAAATTTTCACTGTCTATAAAAGATTGATGTGATTAATTTACTAAGTACATTTGAAAATACAATCCAAATTCTGATGTTAAAGCTAGCAAAGATGCTAAGTTCTCCTCAGAGAGTGAAAGAGAAAAAACTTCTTCAATAGTTTCACAAAACTAGAAAGAAAAAGAAATTTCTTACAGATTTTATATATGCACAAGACCAAGAGTTAATACAAAGTGCACCTAATTTTAAATCAAGTGACTTAGAGACTCATCTCTCCTGTAGCTGCCACCTGACTAGCCCACATCTCTAAAAATCAAATCCATCCATTTTATGGTAAGTTTCATTTTTTTCCTGTAGCTGAGATTACAATCCATCATTTAGAAGGAGTATGACACCTAGATAAAAGCAAGTCGACAAAAAAAGGAATCGAAACTGGTGTGGAAGTGTGGGGTGGGGAGTACAAATAGGCTGCATTTCTGTTATTTAAAATGACATAGTTGGAGCTGAGAAGATAGGAGCAGGGGGAAAAAAATCTTCTTTCGGTCAATTTTATCAAGTGACTTGTAGTTAAAGGAATGTGGAAATATGTCAAATAATAATGATAGTCTCTCCGTTCATTGTTCTACAGTCCTTATCCTTCACATTAAATGAGAATCCCATGCTTTAGTTGAAAATCAATTTCATTTTTACCCTAAAGATAATATGCAAGCAATTTCTTCCTGTGTGAAATATTTCCAGTCATTCTTTGTACGATGTTCAAGTAGTCATAATTATGTGCATTTAGCACATGAAGGAGCTTTTGCTTTCTATGGAGCACATATACTGAGAAGTGTGCTTATACCGCTGGTGACAAGTTGATTCCAAGGCGGTTCCCATCACTGAATGCTCAGGGTCTTCATCTTCTTTTAATGAGTGATGAAAGGAGAAATGGGGACAGAAATTACAGGTTATGAGCATGCACCTCAGTTCCAGCCTCATCAACCCCTCAACCTCTCTGAGCAGCTTAAACAGATGTAAAGTAAAAGGACTTGGATCAGCTGTTTTGTAATGTCCCCTTTTCATTCTTATATGATTTTACCTTTGAAATCATGCATTAAAAAGGTACTGTTTTCTATAGTTTTCATAGTCTATATAATGGAATTAAACCATCTCTTAACATCAATGATGGTTCCAAATATGCTGATATTTTAAAAAGAGAACAAAACAAAACAATAAAGGTCCAAATACCTGTGGCTCAAGCCTGTAATCCTACCTGTTCAGGAAGTTGAGACTTGAGGATCAAGGCCAGCCTAGGATAGGAAGACTGTAACATTGTTATCTCCAAATAACTACCATCCTTGTTGGCCATCCTTGAGCCAAAATGCTAAGGTACAGTGCCTGAACACAGAGTTCAAGTCCCACTATCAGCATATAGTCCCCAAAATAAATCTTATTACACCAGTTGTGATCCTTGCCCCCTGCCTTACTTACCCTCCTGATCCCAAGAAGAAATGCTTCTGAATCCACAAACATATGTGTTTTCACAACTTGCCTGGTGGCAAGCCAACGTCTTTCCAACAATTCTGCCCCAAAACACTAATCTGCATGTTTAATGTTTACTTTCTCCTGGGAACCCTAGGTATACAACGTAGTCTAAAACAGTTGAAAGAGTTCTTTATAATTATAGGAATAAAATCTAATCCATTCAGAGAACTAAATAACACTTGTAGAGAAAAATGCATTTATAATTGTTGTAATTAATTATAGAAATCTATAAAAGTTAACTGTTAAGTAAATATGTGCACATAATTAATGTAGGCTACTGTATATCTAAATATAAATATATGTATAAAACATTGTACAATTATGTTTGTGCTAAATTAACTTATACACATATACATTTTTAAAATTTCAAAGTACCTACCCTAATTTATAAATAATTGAGGGTAATTAAGCAAATAGATACAAAATATAATTGTTTATAACCAAATATAATTGTGAAATCAAGCAGATTTGGAAGCTCAGATAAAAGCATCAAAATCCAGGTAGTGGTGGCTCACACCTATAATCCTAGGTACTCAGAAGGCTGAGATCAGAAGGATGCTGGAGCAGAAATGTCTGGCAGACATTAGTTATCAAAATAACGAGCATAAAAGCAGGCTGAAGTTTTGGCCCAGAGGTAGACTGCCAGTTGCAAGCAGGCCAGGCAAGCACAGCAAGTGTGAAACCCTGAGTTCAAACTTGAGTACCATCCCCCAAAAAGCATATGGCAAGCCACCAGTGCTAACTACAACAGGTAAGAAAACACACACACACACACACACACACACACACACATACATACACACAGGTGATCATCCATACATTACACATCCTTGTAAGAAAATTATATGCTAGCTCATAGTCTTTTGACTCACACTGTTTTCATTCTCCAATCAATCACCAGGTCTGGCCTCTATACTGACCTTCTAGGGTGGACACTGAAGGAATTTAGATTCCTCTTAGGTTTAAAGATATCTCTTATTACAGTAGAACTGGGTTACTAATGTTTTTTTTTTTAAATCTCTATCTTGCACATTCCTCTACTTGTGTTCCTCCTCTATGCCCCAAGTATACTCTACAGTATTGAAAGTGATGATATCAAATTCACACCATTGGTGAACATCATATGTCCATCCCTTGTTATCAGCATAGATGACTCTTACTATGGATGTTGCTCTTCCTCTTTGCCAGGCTTTAAGTCTTTAGTATGTAAAGCACTCCATGTTAGCCAAATGCGTACAAAAGCAATTGTCTTATTTGATCATGCTCTGTCAGTGACATTATTGCTTATTTTTGTTGCTGTCTTATTAACGACTTTGACTAGGTTCCCAGTAGCTATAAACTTTATAGCCAGTTTTATGCTAGTTATAATTAAGCCACAAACTAATTTCTGAGAGCATTGTGTCTCTAAAGACTGCTCTGTTCTAATCCATGGATCTTTATGAATCTTCCAAACTTGATTTCACTGAGGATAGTTCTTTTGTCGACACCCTTATGAGTTGAAACAAAAAAGGAATAGTTTCTAAGAGAAGAAGCAACATGTTGCCCTGGAAAACACGGTTTTCTTTCTTTCCTTTTTCTCATTAAAATGTCTTAGTGCCTTCCAGATTCATAACAAAGATCAAAACATCTGTGACCAATGGCTGCATACATAATCAATCTTGGATCGCGTCTTGCATCAGTCAAACAACCTTCAGGAGCACCTCAATGCTCCTCAATTCTCTAGCTCATGCTTTTCAACTCTCTGCAGCCCTATTACCCTTTCTCTTCTGCTGATATTCCAGAAGTCTACAGTGATAACAATAAAACAATGAAGCAATTTAAAATGCAAGCAAAATCCTTAAAGTAAAAGAATGTAGACATGACCTAAGAGATAGTTTCGTTCTCAAAAATGAAGTGGTTGTCTATCCAAATTAAGTTCTAATAACCTTACTAAACTAATAATTTTAACCAGGTTAAGTTTGACTAATACATTTGAAGATCCCTTCATTGAAAAGAAAAGAAGAAAAATAAAGAAAAGGAGATTTTTTTATGATTATGCATACCTATTCACATTAACTGACTTGGCTATTTTCTTGTAGATATAAAATGATTATAATTTCACATAGGACAAATGGAATCAAGTTAGTTTCTTATCTCTTAGTCCCTGTAACCACTTATGTGGAGTCAATTTCTATGAAATCAGCCAGCCATTGTTTTTGGAATAAGGAACTTAGTTCAAACAGGAGATCAGCTCTGGGATTATTAAACTTTGTAACATATATTACTAGTATTCACAGAACTCCTGTCATCCCGAGGAAATGCAGCTAACTACACACTTCCAGAATACTATTATACTGACATATATAGGGAGATTCTAAATAGATGTAGATTATACAAACATATACAGATACGGATATAGATGATACAGATATAGAGACATGGGTGGCATAGATATAAATGATATAGAGAAAAACAGATAAAGATAATGATAGAAATACTCATATGAGATAAGCATTGGAATACTCCATAAGACAGGATCAGCTTTCCATAATGTCTCTAGGAATGTTCCATAGACACCAAGATGTGTATAGAAAGATAATGCAATATTCTTTTCTTGTATATGGTGGTTAAAATGCAGCTCTTTGAACTGACTTTTTCCATAAATTGAGCTATTTTTAAATAAACTGATAGTTTGACACTGAGTTCCTATGAAGTAATGGCAGAGCATCTAAAGGCATGTCTGTATATCTATTTAAAGGCATATATATGTTTGCATAGATGTTATGTGTGTGTGTGTGTGTGTGTGTGTGTGTGTATATATATATATATATATATATATGTATGGGGGTGTTAAAGATAGTTTTTTTCTAAAGTTATGAGAAATCGTGTTCCTAATGTTGTAGAAAGTTAGTAGTATTGCATTTGTAGCCATAACACAGTTGCAGAATTCCAAAAGACTATTTTGTTCCATTTATTACAGTAAAAAAAAAAAGAAATCCTTGCTGAATACAAAACATTGCTGTTTTGATTATGTGAACTGATTGTGTGCAATTTTGCCACTTCTTTTTATGTCATCATGTCCATTGAATCCCTTTTAAAGGAAAATCATTTTCTAGACTAAAATGTTATCCTAAGAGCAGCTCTACTTTTGCTGACATGATTTTGATTAGGAAATTTAGATCTTCACGCTATATGAATACATTAGAAGAGGATTACTCTGATCGAGACTCCACAAGAGAGCTAAAATATACCACAAATAAATAATCAAGCATCTTGTATGAATTTAAAAATAAATCGTGTATCATAAAAGTAAAAAAAAAATGGCCAGTTTAGTCTCAGAAAGAACACAGATAGCATTGCTAATTTGTAGCACAGTGAATCCAGTAACATGGGTTTTTAATTAGATGGCAGAAACAGTAAGGTGACAGGACTGAGAACAGGTAAATCATCCAGGAATAGCGATGCACTGAGCGCAGAGCCAGCTGGTGCGGTGCTACCTCAGTGTCAGAGATCTGTGCTGTATCCTGAATCAGGGACTGTTCAGACAGTCTGTTGCACAGCTGTTCTTACTCGGAAACAAACAGCCAGGTCTGTTCATGGTATCACTCTGCAGGTACTGTAATGACAGTAAAGTTTCTAGGAAGGACTAGGTGTCTCAGGGAGATGGGAAATAAAAAGCAGAGCTTTATTAGAAACACCAAAAGGGTGTACTATTTAAAAAAAACCTGTCTCTTCTTAATCTGTTGCATTATGTTATCAATTGAGTTACTGAGTCAGAATTATAATTATGCCATCAGATTTAGAATTCTTAAGAATTTGAATTAGAATCAGCAAAAAGTTATTTATGTTATTTTTAATGTTGAATCTGGTCACAAATAAATCATGGAGTTGTTGGTTTGTTTTTTTTAAACTGAGTTATAGCAACATGGGTGAATGCATTGCCAAACGATTGTTAGAGCAAGAAAGATTTTACAATGCCACCTTCTTTTCCCCTACTTGTGTTTTTTTGTTTGTTTGTTTGCTTGCTTGCTAGCTTTTTGTGAGTCATGGGGCCTGAGCACTGTCCCTCAGCTCTTCAGCGAGCACTCTACCACTTGAGCTACAGTGCCACTTCTGTTTTTCTGGTGGTTTTTACTGGAGATAAGAGTTTCACAGATTTCCTGCCCCGGCTGGCTTTGAACTATGATCCTCAGATCTCAGCCTCCTGAATAGCCACTGGCACCCAGCCCCCTACTTGTGTTTTTATGGTGGTTTTCCAAGACATTTCTTTCTTGAGAGCCAACCTCAGTAATAATTAACAAAAAAATCACTAAATAACTAAAGTGCAAACTGACATGTTTAGAGAGTCCAAAAACAGAAATAAGATATGATCATCAATCAAGAGAACACATGTTTTCACTAAATGGAAGAAAATCACTTGGAATAGCACTCAGAGCCAACCTTTAGGATGATGCCACTGGAAAAAGAAGAAAGGTCTCCATGTAAAGCTACTGATGGCTTCCCAGGACAGAGATGGGTAGTTGATTCAAGCATCTGCATCCACCTGAACTGAAGGTGTGGCCTGGATGACCACAGATCCCAGCACTAGCGCTGTAGTTTGGTGGTTTGGGATTTGGTTGGTTGTGGGGAGAAGGGAATTGTATGTGTGGCAGATTAATTTGGTTTTCTTATCTGTTATATTTAAAGCAGAAATCCTTCTTCCACTTGGCAGGTTATTGGCAGTTAGGTTTCACTCATTTCGTTTTACAAATCTATTTTGATAGCATAGTGAACGAAAGCACCATCTTGAACATATAAGATTGAAGGTTGACTATCCATGGCTAGTTATTCTTAGCCATTTTCTTGTTTGGAGACATGGTCTCACTATGTAGCTCAGCTTGCTTGGCTGGAATTACAGGTGTGTGCCACTGTGTACTTTTTGTAAAATTTGTGCAAAACCAGCTACCTCTATTTCAAAAGAAAAATCTACTACTTTAACAATGTATAGTTTGTTGAATTGAAAGAAGTTTAAAATAGTGCATGTTCTTAATAATATGTTGTCCAAAGACAGTGGAGGGCAACAACCTAAGAGTGAGATTCTAATGAATAACATAGTGTAAGTCTACTTTCATTGACATTTGAGTTTCCGTCCTTTTTACTTCTACCTATTGTTGGTTTTCTATATTGCAAATGCCACAGATACTATTCTCAAAATTTTTAAAAATAAGACACTGAGAAGACATTGAAGAAACAATAAGTAGGAAGGCCATTTTGCTTGTTCCCAACTAACTAAAATTATTAAGTGGTCAGACAATTGGATAAAATATAAAGCGCTAAACACTGCAATGAGAAGACGATTACAGTTGCTTCAATAATAAATAGAAGCATTCGGACTGGGAAGGTGGCTCAGTGGTAGAGTGCTTGCCTTGCATGCATGAGGCCCTGGGTTCGATTCCTCAGCTGCAAGTGGCATTGTGGCTCAAGTGGTAGAGGTCTAGCCTTGAGCTGAAGAGCTGAGGGACAGCATCCAGGTCAGGAGTTCAAGCTCCATGACCGACAAAGAAAAGAAAACAAATAGAAGCATTACAGAAGAATGAGTGATAATTGTGCTATGGGAGAAAGAGTACTCTGTAAGGTCAAAAGAGGAAGAAATGATATTTCTTGTTAACCTTGAGGAATGAGCCATAATTTACCCTGAAGATAGAGAAAGAACCACAGAGACAATAGCAAGCACAAAAGTAAAAAGATAACTTTTAATTTGCATGCCATAGTGGGGAAAAGGGCATATGCTCTTCCATTCCCATGATCCCCTGCTCTGTTTTGCCAGATGCCTGAATACACATAAATGTATGACTCCCAGAATAAAATAAGCAAAGTGATGGCCCTGGACAGATGGAGAGTGCTTAAGAGACTGCAACAATTGATATTAATAATAGTTGCTAACATTTATAAATACTTCCTATATATCACTTCTTCAAGGACTTGTGTTAGTTTTTCCATAGCTTTGACAAAATACTTTAATTTTATTTTTTAAAAAACCCTTAAAAGAAGAACAACTTGTTTGGGTTCATGGTTTTGGTGGTATCAGTCCATGTCTATTGACTCTGCTTCTGCATCTATGGTAAGTCAAAGTACCATGATCAAAGAATATGGGAAAGCAGAGAGAGTGAGAGGGAAAGACTTCAGGTTAAGATGTAGGAGGCCCACCTACTTCCTCCTGTTAGACCTCACCAACTAGTTTCCACCTCCTCCCAATAATGCCACCAAATCCTGACTCCATCAATGGATTACTTCACTCTCATGAGGCTAGCGCAATTATGCTCCAATAACTCCCTCCAAACCTGTCAGCTACACACCAAACCTGTACCATCTGAGCTTTTGTGGGACATTCCAGATTCAAACCACAGCAGCACTTCCTTCTGAAGTACTGGGGAAAAACTAAAGACTTAAATCACTGCGTGGCTTTTTGTTGAGGAGGATACAAGGGAGCATGAGTGGAGGTGATGGAGAGATTCTAGGCAGAGGAGAATGATAGGAAAACCATGTTGCTAATCTAGACAGAGAGAACTGAGAGAGTGAACCAGAACATGGCACTAGATTTGAAGACCTTTTCAGAGACTGAACCCACAGGTTGTCAAGGCTCCATCCTCAGGCACCAGCTGTGTTCCTTCTTATTCCTGTCCCTTCCCAGCCAGCTGAGATTATGAGTTTTACCTGTCTCCCTGTTGAACTATATCAGCTGTGTCCGTTCTCCTAACCTCTCCTATATCCAGGCACTTTGTCCCTCTCACAATGGCAGTGAGTAAGTCTATCACCTTAATATATATTAATGCATAGTTATATTGAAAGGGCCAACTTCAGACCCCACTCGCCAAAAAGTAATGTTCAATCGCAAGGTAAGTTTAAGGTAGAAACATCTGAACAGAGTTGGAAATTTACAGAATCATCACTTACATAAATTTATCTGTAGAACATTGGTCTGTATATGTGTAATTTTTAGAAGCTAAAGTTTTAGGTAAGGAGAGTTCCTAGAGCCAAGATTAATTTTGTTCATTTAGCCTCTTTTTCTTTTTGGAAGTTTTCTGATGTAACAAACATATAATAATACTTTTATCTAAGTCATAAATGATAAAGCAAAATAGACATCTATATCCATTGCCTAAGTGTTCCCTGATGTTAAAAACAGAATTTTTTATTTGCTATTATTTATAATCCTTTTGACTAGTGCCAACCTTAATAAACTAAATTCTTTATATTGTCTGATTAGAACTCTCCAGGCTAGATCTGCCACTGGTTCATTGGTACCAAGGGTGAGGACCATCAGGCCCTAAGGTAACAGAAGTTCTACAAAATGATTTGGTACATGACAGGACATGTATGCTTCTTCTAAGCTTCTCATGGGCTGCCCTCAGCCATCTGCCTAAATTGATAATTTTATATGGCCCAAGAGTGATGTTATAAATATCCAAATGGTCCTTGGCAGAAAAAGAGTTCTCCACACTTAGATGAACTTACTAGAAAACAATTCTTCTTAAAAGCTCTAGCTGGTGAGAAATCCATACATTTTTTAGGACAGAATTAGAGAGACATGTGGAGGACTATCCACTACTACCCAATTTATTTGATTAAAATATGTATGGAACAGCCGGCCCGGTGGCTCACGACTGTAATCCTAGCTACTCAAGAGGCTGAGATCTGAGGATAACGGTTCAAAGACAGCCTGGGCAAGAAAGTCCGAGAGACTCCTATCTCCAATAAACCACTAGAAAGCCAGAAGTGGTGCTGTGGTTCAAATGGTAGAGTGCTCGCCTTGAGCTGAAGAGCTGAGGGATAGGCACCCAAGCCCAGAGTTCGAGCCCCACGACAGACAAAAAATATAAACAAACAAACAAACAAACAAACAAATAAATGGTACTTGGAAGATCACTGATAGGAGTCCACCACAACAGCCACAAAATATTAATAACTTGGAAATGTGGCGAATAGAAATAACTTCCAGCTATGTTCACAGACATTTGAGCTAGGCTGATAAAAGACTGAGCCGAATGTCATCACGAGGTTACTTCATCCTCATAGTAAGTTCTCATCTGTCTCGATCCAAATTGCCCTCCCTGGGAATTTAAAGGGACTCTCTGATCACATCACTTTTTAATTAAAAAGGATATAAGTTTTAATATATTGTCTATCTATCCCCAGAATATCAACATTAGGCCAAGATTTATAGCAAAATAGTTGCATTTCAATTTCAATGAATCCAGTACCATATTTTTTGGAAACTGTTGAATTCCTTCTCAGCAATCAGAATCCTTGTCCGATGTGCATCAGTCTAGGTAGAAACTTCTTCCCACTTTGTGTGTGTGTGTGTGTGTGTGTGTGTGTGTGTGTGTGTGTGTGTGTGCTGGTCTTGGGGCTTGAACTCAGGGCCTGCACAATGTTCCTGGGTTTTTGTCCATAACGCTAGTGCTGTTCCACTTGAGCCACAACTTCACTTCTGGGTTTTTGGTGGTTAATTGGAACTGAGAATGTCAGACTTTTCTGCCCAGGCTACTGAGTAGCTATGTTTAAAAGCATGGGCCACTGGCGCTTGGCCTACTCTTATTTTTATTTTACTTGTTATCTTTAAATAGTGTACAAAGGCATTGCCATTTAACAAAGCAGTTTGTGAATACAATGCATATTGATAAATGCTACGCCTTGATCAATGTCATTACACTCTTATTTATAATAGGACTCTCATAATCTTGGGTCTTTGAAGAAAAATGTAAGGAAAATTTAGAATACATTTCCTGAATTGTGTAGGCTTTTAGCCTCAAAGAGACTGTTGATAGTTCCTCTACTCTCATGCTTAAGAATGAGTATTTTTGAACTAGGAGATAGATCTCCTAGTCAAAACAATACTCTCTCTCTCTCTCTCTCTCTCTCTCTCTCTCTCTCTCTCTCTCTCTCTCTCTCTCTAATCTTCACTCAAACCATCCTAGGGCCTGTTGGTTCTCATAGTTGGAATGAAGGAAGTGTGAAGTGATGAGAAGGGCTTTCAGATTCCATTAGCAACTTTTTGCTGTCTGGAGATCTTGAAACTCTATTTCAGATACCAATACTGTTCAACCTAGAACCTCATTTACACGTGAAGCGATTGGCAGACATTTGAGGAAAACCACCAGCAGCAAGATAAAAGCTAAGGTTACCACAGAAAAAAAAAACAATCCTAAGCCTGCCCCCAAAACACACTGTTAAAACAGGCAACTATTCAGAACTTTTAAATAAAGTAAAATTATGTTTCCAAGAGAGACACTGTAGGAAAGATCATATTTATGCTTTAAGAAAGAGATAGATTCATTTCTAAAATATGATAAACATAATTCTGGGAGTAACAGGCAAAACATAATAAAATAGAAAAACACTCCTTAAAAATAAAGAAAAGGCATTAAATCTACAAAATAAATATGATGTTTATATAAATGATTACACTTCAAGAAAAAGGAAACCTTCCAAACTCACACTATATAATTCTATGACCTTACTTCTACCCGTATATCAAAATGAATTTGAGTTCACTTTTCTCTGTCTTTGCTGTCCTTGGTATATCATTTTTGCTTTAAATCTAATGTCTACATTTAATAAGATATAGAGTGCAATATAAATTCTAAACATATGAATTATTCTAAACAAACTCGAATAGATATGTGAGCCCTTGGCAGGTGCTGACTCTGAAAGTATGAGTTCTGCACAAGGGATTCCATGCAAATTTTAAATTTATTAACAAACAGTAGTGATTGAAGCAATAGCTTTAGAACTTAGTAGTTTTCATTAGCGATATTTAAGAAATGCTGGCAATAGCAGGAATATCCAAGTGGTCAGTTTTGGTTACTTTTGTACCATTTTAAAGTTTTCTGTTCCATTATATATTTGAAGCTAACTGCTTTTTTAGTAATATATGAGATTAACCTTTCCCTTAACTTTCCAACAGTTATATATTTTAACTTATTGCATATATATTCTGTATATATGTATGTATATATGTATATTTTATGCATATATCATATATACAATTTTTCTTTTCAGTGCTAAAATATCTAAACTATTTCCAACATATATATGTTCAATATATACATATAAAGACTTCAAATTAACACATTTTTATCTGTAATTCACATATAAATTGTATAGAGATAAGCTGCTTGCCCTCCTTCGATTTCTTTCACTATGTCAATTTATTTTTATTTTAAAGTTTGTGTTATTATTTTTCTTGGTGCTTTCTGAGTTTCCTCAACCTGTAGTTTAATGTTTGTCCTTGATTTGAGGAAATTCTCAATTAATATTACCAACTTACCTATGAAAGAACCAGAAAAAATTACAATAGTTTTTCTTTCAAAACCATGAAAGCAAGAGGTAAGTGAAAGGAAATACATAAACCATTGAAAGATCATTCTTACCAACCTAGAAATCTATATCTAAGAAAATGATTCTTCCAAGGTGAAAGGAAAAGAGAAATTTTATCATGCAAAATAAAAAATGAATATTTATAAATGAGATGGAAGTCAGCATGTGGAGTGTCTAGTCTTAGAGTCAGCACCTAAGTTTAACTCATTTACTTTGATTTGTTTTGAAATTTCAGAATATTCAAGACTGCTTCAGATCCAGTACCTAGAATTCACACTGAGATACTTATTATTGAATTTATGTATAATAAATAAAATTAATATAATGGAGACTGTAAGTGAAGAAAGTGAACTGAGCTTACTTTACTTCAATTCTGTCACCATAAGAAATGCAAAGAAAGAAAACAGTATCGAATGCATTGTTTTCTTTCAACTAGAAACGTTCTTAACAATAATTAGTCATTTGATATTTGCAGAAGTAAAACTGGCTTTTTCAACAAATTGTTGTAGAAATTTATAATGACTGACATTGTATTATAAAATTTTTATTCTCAGAGATATTTGTAAGTTCACATAATAGATCTCATAGATATGGTTGAATGATAATATGGGAATCTTTCAAAAGATAAGACATTTATGAATCTTTAACAAGTTTACTATTATGTTTACAACCTTTTCTATTTACCTGGTCTTTCTTTTTTTTTTTTTTTGTTTTTATTTTGTTTTGCTTTTGCCAATCCTGGGGCTTGAACTCTGGGTTTGGGTGTTGTCCCTGGGCTCCTTCTTCTCAAGGCTAGAGCTCTACCACTTAGAGCCAAAGCACCACTTCTGGTTTTCTAGTAGTTTATTGGAGATAAAATTCTCACAGACTTTCCTGCCTGGTCTGGCTTTGAACCTTGATCCTCCGACCTCAACCACCTGAGTAACTAGGATAAGCATAAGCTAACAGTTCCTGGCTTACCTGTTTGTTTTGTATGGGGGAAAAAATAGAATCGCAGTTCAAAGCAGGCAGGAAAGTCTGTAAGACTCATCTCCAATAAACCACCAGAAAACTAGAAGTGGCGCTGTGGCTCAAGTGGTAGAGCACTCACCTTGAGCTGAAGAGCTGAGGGACAGCACCCAGGCCCAGAGTTTAACCTCCACAACCAACAAAAAAAAAAAAAAAAAAAAAAAAAGAAAATAGAAATTAGAACTAAGAAACTAAAAATACTGAAAAAATAAATGTTTACTATGAATTAAGATAAACTACTAAACCTGCCCATGCTTTCTTTTTTTTTTTTTAATATTATTTTATTTTATTTGAGAACATACTGTACAGAGTGGTTACAATTACATGGGCAGGATAATGCATACATTTCTTACCAAGCACTGCAGCCTCCTCCTTTGTTTACCCTTCACATCCCTTCCCAGCCTCCCCCCTCCCCCCACCCAATTATACCCCCCTCTCCCCCCCCACCGACATTGTAAAGCTGGTTTTGACATGACATTTTGTACTTCTCATTGTTGCAACAGGTCCACCTGAATCCTTAAACGACTTGTTTGCCCCCATCTCCTCCACATGTCATACTGACATCAAATATAGTGAAAGCGGGGGTTACACTGTGGGGGAGGGACATACAAAGCAACAAAGAAATAATCTTATAAATGCGTTAGAAACACATGCATGAAAGAAACGAAAACATTAAAATACATATTTAAGGGCTCATTTTCCTAACATCACATTATCTGACCTTTTCTGCTTTACTCATACCTATACTAGACATTGCAAATAAGGGAAACCATGGGACCTATGCTTCTTTGGGCCTGGCTTACTTCACTTAATATAATTTTTTCCAAGCCTTTCCATTTCCTAACAAATGGGGAAATGTCATTCTTTCTGATGGAGGCATAGAATTCCATTGTGTATATATACCACATTTTCTTGATCCATTCATCTACTGAGGCCTGCCCATGCTTTCTAAGAAGCATTATTATGTAAAGATTAGATGTGTCGAAGTCATTGAAAAATCTGCTGAAGTTACTACTTGAAAACAGAAATTGTTAAATTCTCATTACTGAGACAAGACTAAATTTCCTCTTCTCAAAAAATACAGCAATAGCTGGGTGCCAGTGGCTCATGCCTGTAATCCTAGCAACTAAAGAGGCTGAGGCTGAGATCTGAGGATCACAGTTCAAAGCCAGCCTGGGCAGGAAAGTCCATGAGACTCTTAACCAGTAAAACAACCAGGAAACTGGAAGCGATGCTGTGGTTCAAGTGGTAGAGCGCTAGCCTTGAGCTGAAGAGCTGAGGGACAAGGCCAAGGCCCAGAGTTCAAGCCTCACAGCTGACACACAAAAAATAAATACAGCAATAGAACTAAAAGCTTATTCTACAATTTCCTCTTTCTATTGATTGGCTAAAATACTTAGATTATTTCCAACATTAATTTTTCTGACATACTCATAAATTCAAAGTCCAAAGGAAAAAAATTTAATCTGCTCACATTTTTTAGCTCTTATTATTATAAAATTATGTTTATTACCAAAAGTACTTTGGTCATATAAACAATGAAGTATTCAAAAAATGGTACAGCTTGGATATCAAATGCCTATGAGCATATACAAAATTGTCAACAGAAAAAATTCTCTTACACAGTGAGTGAGAGCAAGTGATAATGTGTATGTTAACAAAGATGAATATTAGGAGTTTAGAATATGTCTTGTCTGTGTTATAAGGGCAAGAAGGAGGGGAAAGCAAATGGAGAAGGTGAAGAAGAACAAATATGGTCAAAATACTTTATGTATATATGTGAAAATAGAACAATGAAGCTTGCTGAAACTGAGAAAGACAGGGTAAAAAGAGAGAGAATAATGAAGGGGGTAAATCGGATCAAAGTATGCATAAATAGACATGTAAAAACAAAACTCCCTTATACAATGAATTGATAATAATAAAACAAGATAAAATATATTAAAAAATAAGGTAGGTTTCACGAATAATACTTTTTATCTTTATATTTTAACCCTTCATACTCTGATTACTACTGAAGTCTTCCACTTCTACCTTATTTAGACTTTATTTCTGTCAGTTCTGGCATGTGGACCACACTTTATTAAGCTACCATCACTTTCTCACCTTATGATAACTGATGAAGCTCTTTGAGGATATGAGTAGGGAAAGTTCTCTCTGGCTTCATGTCATTATTCCAAAATTCATTTTTAAAGAAGAATTCTAAATTTTCAAGTCTTATCTTCTATCTTCCAATACCACAATATTCTATCTTTCTTATTTCTCAACTCAGTATTTAACATGTCTTCTCCTTCCTCAGGTTTTCCTCATTTGACTCTGGTTATGGGTAAGGGATTTCACTCTCTATATTTTGTCTATTAGTCTTAAGTGTACAACTAATGTTTCATAAGAAAGACAGGAGTCATATGAACCCCCACATGCCTTGACATTTTCTCTCTCCAAGCTAGTAACAAAAGAGGCGTCCTGACTAATATAATATTTAGACTAGCAGTGAAGTAAGATCTTTCTCCCTTCTGTACTCTGAATAAATAAATGAATCTGACCCAAATGAGGAAATGTGGTGTCACATGATTTATTTGAGCCAGGGCTGACACTAGAAAGACAAAGGCTCCTTATCTGCTTACAGAAACTGAAACAGGGGTCAACAGCCACATCCTCTGATTTCTATGCCCTGGGTGAGCATAGTGGAGACTTGAACCCTTCTTCAATAAGATGCCAAACATAAACTAATCTGTCATATAGACTAAAATGTGGTGAAAATAGAAGCCAGACTACAGAGCAAAATACGTAACTCTGTAAGAGTAAAGCATCATAAATTAGACCCCAATCTTGCTTTGCCAAGAAAATTCAGCATCTCCTTCCAGGGAGGAAGATTCAGGTATGAAACATTGATGCAGCAAAACTGAAAGCTCAGTGTTATTTATGACCTGGCCTCACGGCATACAACCTCACCTAACAAAACTCTAGACACTAGACAGATGATGCGTTCCTGATAGATGGTAAAGAATTTCCTAACAACAACTGGTAAGTGGAAGCAGCTGCAGACTGCCTCCAGGGGCCTCAGAGACAAGTAGAGCATAATAGACCAGGACAGGTCAGTCACCGCTATACCAAAGTGTGGGAAACTTGGAGAGAAGCCAGAAAATAAATCAATGATTACATAATAATAAAAAAGATACAGCTGGTGTACCCAGAGAAACAGGAGCAAAAGCTGCATTTCTAAACCCTATCACCTTTGGAATGGCCTTCAAAGGTCCTTCAAGGACAAGAGGGATTTGTTTTGACTGATGGGTGAAATGTGTTAACCCCCTGCTCCTACAACAAATACTGAAGTGCACCTGCCTCAGATCCCTTAGCTAGGGATCTGGGGTAGTGGCACATATGAATAAGAAATATGAATACAAAACTGGGTGTCACATGGGCAATCATTTTCCCACCCGACTCGTTTGTTTAATGAAATCAACTAATCATCACCAAATAAGAAAATTCAATATAGCCCAATGGGATATTTTTATGGCCAAGATGAAACATTAAAAACAGATAGGAAAGAGAGATGGAGAGTGGAAGCCAGGTAAATCCAACAATTAGAGGTGTCACACTAAAAGTCATTCTAAAACTTCAAGTGACATTTGAGTGAAACCTATTCACACTTCAGCATATGTTGATAAATTCAAACTGATAGATTGACAAGAAGAGAACTATATGAAGGGTTAATTCTGGAGACAACAGACTTTCTCCTCAGTGCATGTAGGGAACTGGTACTTTCCCACTAAGCCCCCTCGGACTTCTCCCCACTCACAGGTAGCAAAGTCCTTTCTAGAAGAATTTTCAAATAACCTGTGCACTTCTTTCCATTTACTTTAAGTCATCTCTAAATTACTAAGAATACTGAATACAATGTAAATACTATGTAAATTGTCACTAATCTGCATTGCTTAAAGAATAATGAGAAGAAAAAATCTTTGTGTGTTTGTTACAGGTGTAATATTTTTCAAATATTTTGACCCCCAGTTAGTTGAATTTATAGATGTTGATGGAATCTAGGAACAAGAAAGAGGACTGCTATTGAAGAAGCTGGCAGCAAAAGGGCCAATGGAGGAGAGACATTTCTAAGTGTCAAAGAGCAGAAGCAGCAGAAAAATTTGGGGAGGGCCTTCAAAGAATGTAAAATCCCTAAAACCACGGAGATGGAGTTGTTAGAGCAATTTTCTCATGTGTTAGGACAGGTCATGTTGATATTGCAATTGACTTTCTACTGAAGGTTGCTAATGATAAGGGTTAGAGTAAAAGCCACTTTCTATGTATAAAATGTATACAAGTAAATTAACAACATGGTTATAAGGGAGCTATTTGAAATCCCATTAGTTTGTATTGTGAGACCTTTCCTCCTCAAAGATCAGTATCACTTTATCATTTTTCAGGTCTCTGTTAAATAAACGTTGTATGCATTGAAATAAATTATACATAGGTATTAGTGAAGGAATTAGCTCCCTCTGAATAAATTACTTGTCCTTTATTTAAAAAAAAAGACATAGAGATATAGGTATAGAAATCTCTAACTCGAGAATTTAAACCAATTTTTTTTGGCTCATTAGTGTTACTCTTCTGTCAGCTTTCAGTATCTTTACACCTTCTCCGGTGCTCGATTCTATTCATGTATACTCTATTGTTCTCCGTATTTCAACTACTGGCAAAAATCACAAAACACAAGACAAAGGAAGTCATAATATTCTATCAGTTCAAATGGAAGGACCACGCATCTCCAAAGGATTCAAGTCTGCTTTCGCAGATGATCCTGGAACACAAAAACATGATGAACACTTCAAGACTATTCCTTGCATACTGCCTTCCCATAAACATTGCTTGAATTAAACATCATTATTACTCTCTTGTCAACATGTTACTACAGAGATAAGTTAGACACACACACACACACACACACACACACACACACACACACACACATCTGAGTTCTATATCTATAAAGTAACCTTACTGTATGTGATTTTTTAATGTTTAATATTTTTCAGAGCACACTAATAAAGACCTTAGAATCTATTTTTGTCAGAGATTGTTTCTCCCCAAATTGAAAGAGAAAAACTTTGAGTGATGTGTGATCCCCTCAAACCTTTTAAAGTCTATTTCTGCCGAGTAGTATAATCTATGACAGGGACTTTTTCACATACTTTGTCACACAAATAGAAACAAGGGTAAAGGTTTGCTAAAAACACTTCCTCATTTCCATATAACTATATAAATTTCTTTTCATAATTTAGATTTAGCGTTGTAGTTTTGGATGGTAGAAATTTTAGGGACATAAAAATATCAGAGTCATCTTATCAATATCTCTTCTTTTTTCCCTAAAATAAATTATAAAGTTTAAGCTGCAAAGTTTCAATGACCTCTGCAGGGTCACAAAATAAAATCATAGGAGAAAGGGATCTGGTAATTCATATTTCTTCTCCTGATATGTTTGATTTATTATTTTATAGCCAATTGTAAACATTGGGAATTTTACTTTAAAAGGAGCTTAAGAAGAATATGACCTCCTACTTCTGTTGATCCATACTCTAGTTCCAAGACAAACTATTTACTGGCTTTGGGAATGAGCTATACAATTGCTTATTGGTTCTTATCAGGCTTATACTAGAGTTGGTACAGTTTAAAACTTAGCACTAACTTCTAAGTGAGCATGAATTGACAGATTCAGACCAGAGGCTTTCTAAATGTGTCAGAATAAATGAGAAAATTAGGGGCTCCAGGCATAAGGTGTGTACCCGGTTGTGCTGTTGACAGTAACATGGTCAGATCATCATGTTCCAGTTTGCAAATCGAGCATCTCCCTGTGCTGTAAGATAGCAGGAAAATTCTATGCTCTGCCGTCCATCTGGAAGTTTCATTTCATCCAAAAAAGAAAAGAAAAACTATGTTCCAAGGAAATAATTCATTTAGTGTGGAGGTCTTCTCCATACAGGAAAAAGCCATGATTCAGATACGAGAATGAAGCAGTCATCATTTAATGATTCTTCCAGCTAGCCAAATATACGAAGTTTGATTACAACAAATTTAGGTGGATAACCATTTAGACAAATCATAGAAAAATATGATGTGGGGGGTAAAAACTACCTTATATATTTGAAAAAGGATAGTCATTTTTAAAGATTTTTTTTTAAATTGGCACTCAATTAGTTGTAGAAGATGGCTTTGGAGGTGGGCATCAGTCATGGTGCTTGAACTCAAGGCCTGTCCCTGAGGTACTGTCCCTGAGCTCTTTTGCTCAGACTAGCACTCTGCTACTACCACTTTGAGCCTCAGCTCCACTTCCAGTTTTCTAGTGGTTAGTTGGAGATAAGAGTCTCTCCAGATTTTATGCCGGGACCTTTGTACCTCAATCCTCAGATCTCAGTCTCTGTGTAGTTAGTAGTACAGGAGCAAGCCAGCAACACTTCTCAAGAAGAAGGTTTTATTGTGACATTTCCATACGTGCATATAAAGTACCTCACCCATCTTGTGCTTCCTAATTATAAAAATGAAGAGGAGGAAAACTGCATTCTTTGTAGCTACTGAAAACTTTGTAGATAATATAAAGAGATGAAAATTATTTCATAGGTACTGAATAACTATGATGGTCAATACAGTCTTTGGCATTAGCCATGTCTTTTCTCAGCAGATGATAAAACAGGCAAAAAAAATCTCTGTTCTCAGGCAGGGTAACATTCCAGGGAGTGGAAGCAATAAATAGAAATGAATAAAGCCCTTGAATTATGTTTCTATTCTTTTTGCTGTTTTGGTTATTCTTCAAATGTCAAGTTTCCACTTGGAAACTCAAAGCGTTTGAAGCAAACACAGAGTACAAAGTCTAAATTATTTTTGTTTGATTTCTTTTCCTGCCAGAAATTGACCTAGCAATCATCTATCATGCTGGTTCCTTCTCCCTAACTATAAGTAACTATGTAGATGCATGAAATGTTTTCCATATGAACAAAACAATTTTATTATTAGTAAAACAATGTAGACTGATCCTCTACTAATCACCAAGTACTTCCATGGGTACCAAAATTACACACTTTAAGAACTCTTGTGGAATTAGGACAAATAATTAAAAATCATAATCCATATTTGTTTCCTAAAAGCATCAATATTTCTGTCCTCATCAAACAAAGACCAAAATAATCCCCAAATAATCTTAATACCAATTTCAAATAACACATAGAGAGTATTCAATCCTTAAGACAACTTTTTTTTCTATTTTATAAATGAATAACCATTCCAATCCATGTTAAATATTTTTTAGCTGTGCACACCATGTCAAATAACACATGCAGGAATATACTTTTAAGTTCATCTTATTCTGAGGCCTTCATTTCTTCTGTTTACCCTCTTCACAGGCCTTTCTTCACTAACACACCTTTCTATACCTAGGCATTTAAATTTTCCCAAAATTCTAAGTAAAGTATAAAGATTTTTAAAACACATCCCTCAAAAATATGGCATTGAAACCCCCAAAATTACTTGACTCTTTGTGAAATGATGTGCCCTCTTGTGCTTTATTCCTAAGAAATGAGATGCATGCAAATCATTTCCATGTTGTAGGCAGGCTTCTGAGCAATATGTAAATAAGCAAGAAAAAAAATATCCACATTAATAAACAGCCCTTTGGATATAAGCAACCCATCTGCAACATTAGGTAAAGAGTTTGTATACTGTGTAGTCAGACGGGATGTCCATATTGCGTTCCTCAGTGTCTGTAAGGAGAAACATAATGATGGTTCAGGTAGGGCGGTGCCATATGGCTGAATCCATGAAAATATCACAGAGTTATTTTTTTTCAGCAACTGTGATCAGTCCATGTAAGCAAGGATCAAGTCTCTGCAAATAGAATTATGACACTCCAAGTTCCATCCTGTTTCCAAGGTCTCTTTCTCACACATCCTGCTGAGATTAACCTATAATATTTCTTTGCACGTGGATTGAGTTATCCTAAAATAGGGGACGACGATAAAAAGGAAATTGAAAGTAGAAGAGACACAAGCAACTGAAATGGCCCAAAGTGAGAATCACAGATTGACAATACAACATGTGCCAGTGAGCCTATGGCTGACATTATCAAGTGAGATGACTCAGAGAAAAAAAAAAGGTTGGAAAAGAAAAAAAAATCCACCAAAGGAGCTGTTAAATTATGCCAAATAGAAGATGATTGATTAAAGACCAAGCAGAAATACAGAGCCACTACAGTTTGAGGTCTTCCACTATGTCCTAGACTGAGAGAACAGAAAATTGAAAGAGCACATAAACCTCGCTTTTCTGAATGTCACTGTGTTGAAGGTAAGAAGTGACAATGAGAAAATCACAGTTCTGGACTGGGAAGATGGATCAGTGGTGCAGTGCTTGCCTTGCATGCATGAGGCCCTGGGTTTGATTCCTCAGCACCACATAAGCAGGGAAAAAAAGGCTGGAAGTAGTGCTGCGGCTCAAGTGGTCCAACGCTAGACCTGAGCTGAAGAGCTAAGGGACGGTGCCCAGGCCCAGAGTTCAGGCCCCACGACTGACAAAAAATAAGAATAAAGAAAAATAAAGAAAATCACAGTTCTGCTTTTGTGTACCTCTTAATTGCTCCACATATTATTTTCTATTACTTTGCTAACTTGGTATTTTGGGCTCAGTTTGCTAGGATAACTAAAATAAATAACACTCACTGGACACTAGTAGCTCACACCTATATTTCTAGCTACACAAGAGACTGAGATATGAGGATCTCGGTTCAAAGGCAGCCTGGGCAAGAAAGTCCATGAAACTTTTATCTCCAATTAACTATCAAAAAATAAAAAAAGCTGAAAGTGGGTCTGTGGCTCAAGTGGTAGAGCACTAGCCCTGAGCAAAAAACATCTGGGACAGAACCTAAGCCTTGATTTCAAGACTCAGGACTGGAAGCAAAAAATAAATTTAAAAAAATCAAGGATGACAGATATCAGTAGAACTTAACAAATTTAGTTGTATGATGATTCAACTCATCATAACGTCTCATAATTTTCAGATTGCAGATACAACAACCTTTGTTGCCATTAACATCTGCTTTGAGGAAGGTGATGTTCAAAGCCTTTAATAATAATTTCTCAAATTGTATCACAGAACCCACAGCACACTGCTTTATCTTACAAGTAATTGTTACTTTTACTTAAAACATTAAGGATATTTATACTTAATGCCAACACTTAACCCTGGATTTAATCCTCAAAATGTATTTTAATCAATACTTCATTTGGAACCTGGAACCAAGTCACCTCCTGGCAACTAAACTTTTAGAGAAGGAAGGAAGTAGCCTACAAACTCCAGAGTTCTCAACCAGGGACAACAAAAAATAGTTATGTACTAAATTTCTCTTCTGAAGAGCCAATTAAATGTTGCTGTCAGTCTGGTCTAATTTGTACTGTCACTTCCTCAATGCTCTGCTCTTCTTTCTGAATCAGCTGCCAAATGATCTACCATGCACTTCTCCATGTGTACCATAGAAATCTAGATTTCCCCTGAGCCTCTCTTGACCCTTCTACAAGTCTTAAAGCTCTGAGGCTGGCTAAGTGTGATTCAGAGATTGATTGCCAGTCCTACTTCTTGGTTTTCATTTTCAGCCTAGTATCTTCTTCATTTATATAAAATCTGCTCTCCTTCTAGACTTTGCCTTTTAATATTCTACTCTTGCCACTCTCATTCATTTTATCTGTCATCCCCTTAGTTCCTAATAATTCCTCTCTTATGTTTTTGGACAACTAAGAACCTGGGGATATGTCCTCCAGTAACACCAAGTTCAATTTTCATTCTTCCCTACCAAGGAAACCCATTTTATTCACTTAGCACCATTTGTAGCTCATTCGTTACAATGGCTAAGGGAAGTTATTGGCACCTCTGGTATGCGTCACTGTATCTCTGTGACCCTAGTCAGGTGATCCCTCATTTCTCCACTTTTAGCAGCAGCAGGGATTTCGTCCCATCAGAAAGAGAAGAAAAGCAAGGGAGCCAGATTACCTAAGAGCACAATTTTCAACACCTAAAACAGCCTTACCCATAATTGGGGGATTCATCATCATGGTTCTCAGACCATGATTTTGTGTTTGAGCCAGTACTGGGGCTTGAGCTCAAAATTAATGTGCTCTCTTTTAGCTTTTCACTCAAGGGTAGCACTCTACCACTTGAGCCATACCTTCACTTCCAACTTTTCTCCTATGTAATTGGAGAGAAAACTCCACAGATATCTCTGCTCAGGCTGACTTGGAAACATAGTGTCAGATCTCAGCCTCCTGAGTAACTAGGATTATAGGCGTGAACCACTGTCACCAAGATCACGCCATTCTTCATTACATTTTTTTTTTTTGGCGCAAATCCTGGGGCTAGAACCCAGGGCTGGGTTACTGCCTCAGATTGTTTGCTCAACGCTAACACTCTATCACTTGAGCCACAACTCCACTTTTGGCTTTTTTTTTGCAATTAATTGGGGAGTCTCACAGACTTTCCTAACCAGTCTATCTTTCTTCAGATCTCAGACTCTTGAGTAGCTAGAATTTCAGGTCTGAGCCACCAGAAACCAACTCATTATCACATTTTTAACCAGAGATATTTTTCTAGTTCCTATCCTGCATATTTTTACTTCCTTTTCATTTTAAGTACTCTACTTGAGTCATCTTTTCATGGCAAGTATTAGGTAGATGTCTTCATAAATAGACCCTGAAATAAGAATTTGTGTTCAAGTGATTCACAGGAGAAGCAATCCCAGGCAGTCTATTAAGGGAGTGAGAAAGCAGGACAAGGAACAGGAAGAAACCAATCCAAAGTGTAATAGTTGCCCCAAATGTTGGCAAGAAAGGATTCTCATACTTATGCACTAGTCATTGACTAATGTCTACTCCAAGGGACCAAAATTACCAGACATTGCCCTGTTCTGCACCTGTTCCATCCACCAGATCACAGATAACTAAGCACAGGGGAAAATGGCTAAAATATAGAAAGTATAAAATCAACCCCAGGATATCTATGTGGAAAAAAATAAACAATGTCCATTATAATACAGCTTCAACTGAGCTGACAAATCTCAAACCTGTATTATTACAACCAACCTAGACCATGAGTTCAGATACCTAACTGCCTTTGGACCTCTTCCTTATCAATAAAATCCTCCAAAACTAAGCTCATATTCCTAGTCTTACATACTATATTTCCTGAAGAATTTCCCCTTCACAATACCATGAGCCAATCCAGAAATCTCCAGCCACCTTCCAGATACCCTGGCCTACAATTCACTAGATATATACTACAATTTACTAAATATGTATCTAATCTATCCTTGCTCTGCTATCTTAGTTTTAAGTAAATATCTTTTCACTGTCTACTTACTAGAGATTGTGCCCACCAAGAACCATTCAATAAGTTCTTAGGATAAATTAACCTCAAATTTGCATCATAGTCATCTTTCTGCTATTTAAAAATCTTTCAATAGCTCATTGCTGTGCACATGAAAACTCTAAGTACTTGAAGTCAGATGGTAGCTCAAACCTATAATACTATGTAACTCAGAGGTTGAGAACTGGAATATTGAAGTTCAAAGCCAACCCAGGCTGACAAATTTGTGAAACTCCATATCCAATTAAGCAACAAAAAGCTGAGCTGGTGGTGTGGTTCATGTTTTAGAGGTTCAGCTGATCAAACAAGGCAAGTTTGGTCCCCAAATCCAATCAGGTATTAGCAAAAAAATCCCACCAAGCTAAACTTGACATTCTAATTGTATTAATCTAACTCCTGTTAACTTTTGAACATTGTGTTCTGCCCTTTACTTCCTAAACTCAAGACACATTTAACTCTTTGCAGTTTCCAGTTTCCTAATGCTGTCTTTCTGTCTTACAATTGAGACCATCAATGAGTGCTTGCTTTCCACCTTAACTCTTCTGATAGTATTCCTTGACATTCTCTGGTTACATTCCTGGTTTTGAATCCCTAGAGCCTGTGTCATCTTGGAAATGAAAATAGAGCCTGGATCCTTTTGGTATTATTTATTTATGTCTAGATTATTAGATAACTAGATTCTAAATGACAGCTCACTGCTTGTGATGAGCTCTTCTCCTCTTCTTCTTCCTCCTCCTTTTATTCCTCCTCTCTCTTTCTCTCTTTCTCTCTGTCTCTCTGTCTCTCTGTCTCTCTCTCTGTCTCTGTCTCTGTCTCTCTGTCTCTCTGTCTCTGTCTCTGTCTCTGTCTGTCTCTCTGTCTCTCTGTCTCTCTGTCTTTGTCTCTGTCTCTGTCTCTGTCTCTGTCTCTGTCTCTGTCTCTGTCTCTCTCTCTCTCTCTCTCTCTCTCTCTCTCTCTCTCTCTCTCTCTCTCTCTCTCTCTCTCTCTGTCTTTCTCTCTCTCTCTCTCTCATTTTTGGTCAGGACCTGAGTGCTGTCCCTGAGCTCTTTCATTCAAGGTTAGAGTTCTACCACTTTGAGACACTTTGGGTTTTCTGGTGATTAATTGGAGATAAGAGTCTCACAGACTTTCCTGCCCAGGTTGGGTTTGAACTGCAGTCCTCAGATTTCAGCTTCCTGAGTAGTTGGATTACAGGAATGAGCCACCAGTACCGAGGTTTTTCTTCTACTTTCTTCTTTTTTCCCCTTCCTTGTCCTGGGGCTTGAATTCAGAGTCTGGGCATTTCCCTTAGCTTTGTTGCTCAAGCTAGCCCTCTACTACTTGAGTTAACAACATTCTATTTCCTTTTTGTGTACTTAAGGGGAGATACAAATTTAAAGGACTTTCCTGCCTGAATCTCAGTCCTCAGATCTCAGCCTCTGGAGTGGCTAGACTTACAGACATGAGCCACTGGTACCCTGATGATGACCACTTCTAACTCTCATTATTTTGTACATTGTTTGGCACTGTTATGCATGATCAAGCAATTTTTAACTGCAGTGATACATCTGTTGGTAAGGTTAGTCTTCACCTGGCATTTGTATAGGGAGTGTTTCAAACCTGAGATGAGCATACTACATAGAACGATGAATACTGGAGTATACACTGGGTGTTGTCAGTTTTCAAAGAGAGAACTCTAGCCTAACCTATAGGTTAGAGGAAGGTTTATTGTAGAGAATGATTTGTGAGCAAAATTTCATAAAGTTGACCTATAAAATATGATTCCTACAGATGTTGCACTTATAGATTAAATTCAGTAATACTATCAACTAACTATGTTTTGTCCTTAAATATCAACAACACACACACACACACACACACACACACACACACACACACACACACACACACACACACACACACACACACACACACACACACCAGTCAACTTGGGAAAGGGCAGTAAAACAGCAAGCTACCATGCTGACAGTCTAGGTGATTTCATTTGTTTCTGTGTCTCAGTAAGAATGTTTAATATAGTTAAAACATTTTCTTAATACAAACATTATCTATCTGCTACCCATGGTAGAATTGACAGGGGTTAAGGAGATAAAAGACAAAGTTTATATAACTGATGTAAAATTGTCTTTTTAAAGGTAACACCAGAGTTCAGAATGTTGCAAGGTTTTCTTTTTAAATAAAAACATTATTGCAATAGGGTAAATTATTATTATTATATATGGAAGCTAATCATTTCAGAGTAAACAACAGATGTTTGCACCCTTATTACTGTTTGGTTCTGACATCGGTATTAAATGATAATATGAAAACATGTCACAGACGTGAGTGATGAATTCAAATGTCAGGAATGGTGGAAGAGAAATGTTTAAAATAGAAAATTTAAGGGTCTTGGATGAGAAGTAAAACTATGAGCACCTTCTTCAGGCAACATGAAATATTACTTTTCCAAAGAATAATAAAAATTGGGAAAATTCCAATTTTTTCTTTAAAAGTTATTGAAATACAGGCAGTTAAAATGTTCATTTACTCAGTCAAGCTAGTGAAGTATGCAGCTGTAACAAAAATAATAAACTTTTTTAGATACTATTAATATAAAGAATAGATGGATTGATAGGTGTTTCTGTGCTGGTTACCATATTTCCTGGATACTTTTTGATTTGGTTCTGTAAACTTAAGTTTTTTAGTGTTAACTGCTTTATCTCACATACAGTTGCAAATCATATTATGAATTTGAATTATCACTGTAGTATATTGTTTTCAAAGGCAGATCTGGTCATGGAAAACGTATACCCATGAAAATGAGTTTATTTTCAACCAGCAAAAGTTATTCCTAATGCTTTTGTGTAAATTAAAAACTATTTGGTACATTTTGATCAACTAAGTATTCTTTGTCATTCATTAAAAAATGCTCAAAAGTAATTAAATGGAACACCAAAACTTTACCTCTCTAGTACAAATTCTGTCTCCCTTGAATTAAATATGAGCTCCATGACTGAGGCATTGAATGATGTTTTTCATGCCTATACTCAGGCTATTTGCCCTGGAAAATGTCCAATACCCACTGAATGAATGATAACACATCAATAACAGAGTTCATATTTTTAAAGTTTTCCTTATAGTATTATTAGCATAAGTATAATTATAAAACTTTTAAGACATAGGAAATGCATTGTCATTCATCAAGGTTATGTCTTTCTATCATCAAATTCGGCAATGCTAACAGTCCTGCTGGAAGGAGACAAGAAAGTAACTTTTCATATTTATTTTTCACATGAATATAAACAGACATAGGTTATAGACTCCTGCAGACCACAGAGGAAAGGCAGGAGGTAGCTCCATCCTCTCCCTTATTACCGTTGATTGTTGAGTCAGAGTTCTTCAAAGTGACAGTGTCAAGTCAAAATTGTGGATTTTCCAAGATAATAGGAAAGACGAAGTGACTTAACTTGTCGGTCTAAAGCAATTGCTGCTTCTGGATGGATAGAAAGTTGTGACTCTCCCCTAGACAAATGAACTCAAGACCTAAGGCAGAGCTTCTCCCTGTGAGTGCAAATTAATTTAACTTTCTTCACAGATTTTTGAACTACACGCAATCTGAAAATATATATCCATAGCCTTACAAGAAAAGGGGTGACTGAATCTTTTCAACAATGTGTCTAACATAGTTGATAATAATGTCAACTAGAGAAAAGAAGTATAAGCTTGAGTCCCAAACTGAACTTATAGACTAATACTCTTGGGCAGATTACATAACCTTATTATGTCTTTCTATTACTCATGAGAGGGTGACAAAATAATAACTCCTATTTTAAAAAATTTTGGAAAATATCAGTAATCAGTACACAAGAGCTAACTCCTCAGATGCTCTATAGTAAAATAGAGTAGGCAAGTTAATACACACAGACACAAGCACACACAAAGAGGAGAAAGAAAGCAGGCACCAAAATAATTAAATATGTATAAGGCAAAGAAGACAAAATAAGCACACTGAACAATTGAGATTTATCACTTAGTACCATAGATGAAAGATTGAATTGTTGGGACACATGCATTCATCTCTTCTTGAATGTCCCTTCTATTCCCTAAGACAAAAATCTAAAGGGATCAATATAATCTTCACTCCTCAGGACCTAAAGGCAAGGGAACAATTCCTGAGAAATTGTGACCCGGAGTTAGCTCAGCATCTTTCTCCTTAGGTCTGCTGTCAGTCGGGGAGTGTATTTAGGTCTGCTCTCCATTAGTAAGAGGAAGCAACCTTGCTAGGGAAATTTACAGGCATGGGACCCAGCCCGTGGCTGGCTGAGAGGTTAGTTCAGGAACAACATTTACATCCATTCACCTGTTGTGTGCTTTTTTCCACCCTTTACAGTAAGGAGACTGACATTTTGAGTTTCATGTTGGTGCATCTAATATCTACTGTCAACCCTAAGTTAAAGAGAGGAAGCAAGGATGTTACGAGCCTCCTTTAAAGCAAAGCAGACCTAGTATGGATGAGCCAGAAAGGATTCAGCATGATTTCTAAGAAGAGGAAACAATTGCTAGCATATTTAGAACATGTCAAATAAATCCTGCTTTTACTATTAAATGACTCATTAGATGAGTTAATTAGTTGACTTTTCCCACATACATGTGTATGCATTTTTAGAGAAATTTTCTAATCTTCTCTGTTCAAGTAACTTTGTTATGGAGGATATAGGAGCTGTAGAAAGAATGTGAAAATTAAAGTTTGAATCCTTGATAATAAAGTTGCTGTGTTGCACACTTACACATATTGCTGAGGGGGTTGTGATCTTCTGTCTCAATTTTAGAATGGTCTCTTGAAATACTTGAAACATAGAATCTCAATGAGTTATATGTATATATGCTATTCAAATGCATTTGTTTTCCAAGATGATGAGTTGTATCTATTAAATTTCTTCTTTGGCTTAAGGCTGGTTATTTATGACTTGAGTGAGCCATAGCTCCACATCTGCCTTTTTGCTAGCTAATTAAAGCTATGACTTATACACTTTCCCACCCAGGCTGAATTCAAACCATGATCTTTAGATCTCGGCCTCTTGAGTAGCTAGGATTACAGGCATGAGCCATCAGAGCCTAGCTTTATTAAATTTCTTAAGACTTGTCTATTGATAGAAGATACCTTTCCTTTGCATTTACTCTTTTCATTAAATTTAAAGAAAATGTTATGATACTTAAGTATTTTCCATGTTTAACTGTTTAAATAGGATAACAAGTAGATGAATTTAAATTTAAGTTGATAATGAC
Source organism: Dipodomys merriami (assembly GCF_024711535.1). NCBI lineage: Eukaryota > Metazoa > Chordata > Mammalia > Rodentia > Heteromyidae > Dipodomys > Dipodomys merriami. The sequence continues at coordinate 97,388,577 of NW_027202270.1, forward strand.
TTTCTTCTATATGTTCTATTTTTCTGTCATATGCCATATACAACCAATGCCAAAAACAGTTCACAAAGTTCAAGATTTACAATATCAGTAGAAGAACAATATTTATTCACTACAAATTTATTTGTACCTTTGTCAGTACAAAATGAATGTTCTTGGCATTTTCTGCATCAAAAATGTGAAGTGAATCTGACATTTAAAATGCTGCTTCTCTCTCCACAACCTACGTCAGAAGCTCCTTTCCTGATTGATATTTTCTACAAAGTGTACCAGTATGGAAGGACAAACTCTAAATCTACTTCCTGATTTTATGGTCTGCATTAAATTAAGATAATATTGTGAGAATAAATGCCTGAAGTCTGCAAATTGAAGACATATGAATTGACAAATAGCTTACACATCTCCAATGTCAAAAACACACTTAAAAGAGAAAAACATGATGGTTTCTCTTATTACCAACCCAGATGTTTGCCATCAGTTTATCTTATTATTAATAGGAATCTAACTGATGTCACTGCTTTACCAACTACATTGGCACTTCTTCACTGTTTAACTTCCCTCTCCAGGGTTGACACATTTAACTTTTAATTTTCTTCTAGTCAAATTCTATGAGACCCTCTCATCTGTAAAACGAAGCTGTAAATATAGCAACTTTGTTTAGAAGTAGATTTTACCAAGCTTAAATGCTATTGAAATCTCATCAGCGAGCAGAGGACAAGTCATACTTCATTTTTTAAGAGATTGCTCACATTGTTTTCCATAATGCAATGACTAGAGCTTGGGATGTTTAAATGGTCCTTCACATTGCAAACTCGTTCTAAACTTCCTCGTGATTATACATATGCTATTCTATAGTGCGTACTAATCTCTTCTGCCTTGGATGTTTTAACAAAATGGCTGAAATTTTCAGCCATTATGGATGAGTTATTCAGCAAATCTGTAAAAGCAATTCCACTTGACAAGCCTATAGTACTACTTTAAGTGATTGAATCTCTTTGATTTCACAATGGCAAGGTCCTTATTATTCTTGCAGGAATTTTACAAGTTCTAAGAATATTTCCAAAATGCCACTAGCCACATTGCCAAAGAGAGACAGGCAATTCAGTGAGAACTATACTAATTTGATTTAGTGAATCCAGTTAAAGCAAAGATTTCTTTCAGAAGGAAAAAAAATCCCTATTTGTTGTACTTTATATTCAAATGCATTGATCTTTTATTAGAGTGACTATCTTAAAGTTCTATCCCATAACATGGCTTTCTTCTCTTCCTCAAATTTATTTTCTAGTAAATGAATGGAAGCCACAAAATTGGTGAGGTCATAAAACTTACTTACTTGAAACACTGAATTGTATACATCCCTTAAAAACAGAGTGATGTTTTTTGCCCTGAGGGTATTAGTCATGGTCCATAGTGCGTGGGAAAAACTAAGGAAGTCTCAAAACTGTGTTCCTATTATTTCTATTTCTCTAAGACTTTGTTTGAATTCCAAAGTGTTTTTTCTATTATCCCATTGTACATCGCATAGGAGGGTACCAACCAACAGTCTTTGGGAGAAACACCTGCAGTTACATTCAAAGGCATGACTTTTCCAAGCAGTATGTGAGCTGGCTGCATTGTCCCCAAAGGATAAAGGCCTAGGTTCTTTACCTGACTGGCAGAAGCATTCCAGCACCACGAAAGGACTCTAAACATTGTTTTGTAAGTAATGAGTCCTGCTGGTTTCATCCTGCAAGACATTGAAATCCCACAGGGAAAATGTGGTTAGAAATAAAACAGAGGGCTGGGGCCTTTAATGAGTTTCCTATCCACAGATGCCATCAAGCTTTTATACCATTCATTTTATTTCTACAGCTTCAACAAAGATTCCCAGAGTTGTGGGCCATACTCTTAACACTGAAGTGCATAGAACTTGGCAGAAATCTGCACTTCAGAGATAATAACATATCATTCCATGAAATAAAGGGAAAGGCATAATCAAAAAAAGAGAAGTTAAATATGGAAACCTGTTTTGACAACAAATGAATACAGATGAAGCCAGACAGGAAAGGTGTTATGTATGCATATTTTTTGCATGTTTCACATAAATTCTGATAGGGTAAGAGCACATCAATTTTTTTCTTTCTTATTCATATTCTTTAACATCAGGTAGATTATTTATATTTTTCTCCATCCTATATCAAATAAGTTTCAAAGACAAAGAGACAGAACAATTCTTTCAAAAATCTGCATATATATAATCCCTTTCCAGTTGCATTTCATTAATTCTGCTCATTTGAATGTCCAACAAAATAGAATTATATTTTTGAACTTGAAAATAAGAAGACAGAAGGAGAACTGTGGTTGTCACTTAGCAGATAGATGAAGGAAATTAGATATTAGAAACTTAGATGGATGATGGAAATTACCAGTGGAAGCAGCTATGCCACAATTATATTTTGTTAATGATGATATTTACAGTTATAAAAAAGTTTCTCAACATTTCTCACAATTAAAAACTACAGATCGCATCAACTTTCTAATTAAATGACAAGTAAGGGACTTGTACTAGATTTTTAATTGTTAAAATCAAACAAAACTTGTGTATTTCCAATCTTATCAAACTACTGCTGATTTTATCTTTCATTTTTTTATTGTTTATTCATATTCAAACTAGGTAATTGTATAAGAGAGATTGCCAAGAATTGTAGAAACCACTGCCATGAAAATTTATCTTCCCAATGATATTTTATTTAAAAAAAACACTTTATTTGTACTATAATAACTTGATATTAACTTGTGACTTAATTTTCCTGGTAAACAGAAAGTTTCTTTGTGTTTTTATTCTACGGTCCTGCCTGGGAAGTCATTCCTTGACTAAATAAATAATAAACCTAGAAAATAACTGTCTTAATTATTGTTAATTAAAATTATGCTGAAGTCAGATATGAGAAATTCTGGAAATATGTTTACTATTGTTAAACTTCATTTTCTAATGCAAATGAGGGAGGTAAAAATTTAGACCCTCTAGAGACTTAGAGAGGTAAAACCTAAGCTGGTGATCATACAGAAGTAAAAGCCTGTACTAATTAAAGTGTAATAATTTGCAAAGAAAACTCCTACAGAAGCAATGAAGAAATCCTCAGTTCCAAACCCAAACCATGTAATGCAGATTATCTAATCAATAACCAGATATTTTTGTTTGCCTATTGTTAAAAAAAAAGGTTAGTATGATAGAAAACCTTTATTTAGCCTCATATAAATCCTAAACTATGGCTCCCTTCACTATTTTATTTTCTCGCATAGTTCCTTTCCTTCATTCTGGGAGTCATAGTAACAACTTGCATTTTAGAGTACCTACTATGTGCTTACTAGACATTTTAACAGATACATCCAGTTAAACAATTTCCTGCACTATAATTACCTATTCACAATTTATACATAAAACTTAGAAAGTTTGTGTTAAGGACATTTCACAGACTGCATTCCTTTAAAGGAGGAATTTGAATCAAATCTTTTTTCACAACAAAGCCAATGATCCTCATATAAACCATGCTGCATTACATATTTCTTCTTCCTGTTTTTCTTGTGTGTTATTTATATCTCTTCTATTAACTCAAAAAGGCTATCATTTTGATTAATTCAGTAAATTAGGTAAAATGACCAAATGAATAAATACATGAGGTTTAATCTTAAAAGAAATAATGGAATAACTCAATTGAGAAGACTAGACTTCAAGTGAATGTTCTGAATAGACAGTTCAAATGATTTAAAATTAATTGAACTATGTTTAACATATATTACTTGCACCAGCTATAATACCTGAAATCAGCATGGATATCAAACATGAAAAGTGCAAAGGACTCTAAAATAGGAATACTATAATCCCAACAACAATGATTGCACTAAGTAGAGTAAATATAGGCAAAAATAAAATTGGAGCACCCTACATAAATTAAAAAGCCATCACTCCTATGAGAAAATAGATAATATAAGCAAATTTAAGGCTAAGGAACAGAATTGTTTTGTTTTGTTTTAATATTTGCTACTGAAATCATTTATGGCTTTTCTACATTTAAAAAATTTTAGTATCTAATTAATTTGCTGCTATAAAGGTTTACTCACCATTATTCTGTTGGCTTTTCACAATGATTGAAGCTTATTTAATATATCTATTCTTTTGGATTTCTAGGCATTTCAAATTATTCTCTTAGAAAACACAATTATTTACTCTTTATGTCTCTGTATCATTTTAGTCTGTGTCTAAGTATTGTTTCACCTTACCATAATTTTACATTAAAATATGTGAGTATAATTTTATATTGTTTGGAACATGTTAATTGAGAATACTAAAAACTTACATAAATTTCCTGATAGTGGAAGTACAAAATAATTTAAAATTAACTGAATTATTAGTTCAATTAGTTAACTATTAGTGAACAATTCATGTTCTCTTGTGGTTGTATGTGTGTTTTCCTGGATAGAAAGACTTATAGGAATTGTGATTTTAACATAATACTTTAAACTAATTTAAACTAATTCTCAGGTTCAAAAAACTGATATGTGGAAAAAGCTAATTATTCTCCTAATGGAAATTAACAAAGACCTAGTAGTATCACACACAGAATACTTGAGAGAAATTTAAGCATTCAATCTTGGCTTTCAGTTAGTATTCAACTACACAGTACTTAATTTGTTAATCAAGGACTTCTTGATTAACAAATATTAGAATGGGTTTTTTTTATTCACAGATCTAAATGTAGGAAAATGTTGGAGCTGACTTTAACATATATACAAGTTTAATATGGGGGAAGTATTACATAATATATATATATATAGTTTAGTATCTCAGGAAAAAAACTTTCATGCTTTAATTATTAAAGGAATTGAAGTATTTAAAAACAGTTACCATTAAACATGTGCACTTATTTTTTTCAATGTCATATTAACCTTAATTTCATTTTGAAAAAGCATTTAGTTAAAATGGGATCAACAGATGGGGATGCTTCTATAGGCGTTTTTGAATCAGCTGTTTTGTTTTGTTTTCATAGGTGTATTTTGAAATGCGGAGAATATTGGGAAATTATATAGGAAATTTATAAATAACAGAGAAGGAATAACAGTGTACTATGTTGTAAATATTACCTATTTCTTATGAAAACAGCACCATTTTAAAGTACAAATAGATCTGAAGTATCAAATATTTAAAGGAAACATCTCTTAAAGGTTCCTCTATATAATAATAGAAAAAAGACAAAAAAGCAAATTTCTGTGCTTAATATATTGCTGCCATCTTTTTTTGTGTAAGTAAAATAAATAACAAATAATTTCAGAGGTAAATAATCAGTTTTAATGCGGATATTACCTGGTAACAGCAACAAGTTTAACTGTTAACTAGTATTTGGCATACATACCATAGGATAGATACAAAATAGCACGTGCTTTCTATTTATGTTGGTTACTAATCTTGATATTCAAGGGAAGAGTGTATAAAGTTAACAAGCAATTATTATTTGGCAAATTAGTACTCAACAACCCCAAGTAAATAGGAAGTTTGAAACCTATCTGTTATACAGCTACTTTAATTTGCATAGCACACTGGTGTGTTTGCTTTGCAAATACTTTGCAATGAATCATCATTTGTACTATACAGTCCAAAGAAAAGCAATCAAAATTCACAGCAAGACAATGAAATTAATTATAACTGTTGAATTCTGTGGTGGTAATTCCTCCTCATGCAGGAAGATTAATTGCATTGCACTTTCCTTGCACTCCACTAAATGATCTGATGAATGTATAATCATTTACAGATTTCTCAAATGCTGAAAATTGATTACCTTTGATTAGCTCTGATCTGCACAAAGAGCTCTGACAGAGTATCAGTGAAACATTACAACATTACAGACAAAGTAACAAATGATTTAATTACCAGTGTGCTTATTAATGTTAGATTCCCTGCAGTGATCCTGGCAAATCAGGGGCTTGTAATAGACCTGTGGGTTTCACTGAATTCCATTAGGGTTTAAATAATATTTCTCACTATTTCTCAAATCCTTCTTTTCATGGCTCCTTAATAACTCTAATTAATTTTAATTTGCACCAAAAAAATCCACAGCATCTTTAGAAACTTTTAATTAGCTATAAAATAAAACTCTTCTCCTCCCAAGAAGACATATATGATCAGCTTTGAAGTAGCCTCACAAATAATTTTTCATTAGCTCTCTGTACTATTATTAAATGAAAATCTACAACAAATGTTAAATTGTACATGTGGTTCAACTCTCTTCTTCTAGCGGCAAACAAAATGAGATGTATTGAACATGAACCAGGTTAAAGAACAGTATGGTAAAATGTTTAGATCGTAATGTGGTACGCATCATCATAATATTCTTTTTTTAAAAAAATTGGTGCAAATGTTTAACTTGCATAACTCTTTTACAGGGACCCACAGATTAAAGAGCCTATGTGGGTTGAAAGCAGATTTGAAAATGCAAGAGCAAGAGAACACTGGCCCAGTTAGACACAGGGTGTAATGAATACCGTTAGCAGAAATGAGTTAAGCCTGTCTCCACTCATATGCAGGATCATTCAGATCACTTTGGACTGGCAGCTTTCGGGGCTTTCCCCAATTTGACATCATTATATATGACATTACATTATTGTGAAGCCATGACAATAAAAACCCAGATGATCAGAGGAGTCAAACAGAGCAGCTGAAATTAAAATATGTGTCTGCAAGTGTTTCCAGGCAAAGAAAAATTAGAGGGTAGGCAATTAAAAGGTTGTTTAGCACAGAAATGCTGATATGCAGACAAGTTTATAATAATATTTTTTCACAGTGGCTTTGTCGTTCTGCAGAGACTAGGCAGTGTGTGCTGCAGGTGTTTCTGGGTGGCATTTCAAAGCCACTAGCTGTAAACATAAGACAGGGGGCTATGCAACCCCCCAGTACTAATGAATACATTTATGATCTTCAGGGCTGTCAGCAGCTGAAAAGCTGTCCATCATACTGAAATAGCCCAGAGTCAAAAGTCTCTCTCTGTAAAGAAATATTGAAGTCATATTGTTGATGTCAAAAGTCAAAGGAGAGTTCAGTTATCTGTTTTATGAATCTGACTGAGACACATTGTGCCTGTGCACAAACTGATATCTAGCAGAGCTCATTTTAGCAAATGTGTGATTTAGAAGTCAAAAAAAAACATTCATACAAGCAAACTCATAGCACGCAGAGGCTGTGGCACACATACATAGTTTTTACATCTTTATGACACCGTTTGGTAGTGTTTATCATCTGAAATCCAAACCATATCAACTTTCTCACTACGATATTTAAGATCTGTGTACTTAAAAAAAAAAGATTCACACAATAAGAGAGCCCTTGAAATACTGCCTCAATAGCAGAGTGATTGGCCTTGTTGAGTTCAGTTTGGCTGTTATAGTCTTCCTCAAATTAAACCACAAACAAACAGTGAATTCACTTCATTCTCAATACAAAAATAGACCCTACATGGGGTCAAAATTAGATGAGTATTTAATAACCATTAAATTGCAGACATTACTTGAAACTCCTACTGGAACCTTGTACACGATCACCCTTTTGGAACCTCTCCTATAATATTACTTACAATGTTTGAGTAGGTATTTTGTGAATAATCTCACATGCCAAATATTTCCAATTGCCAAATGTTTCTAAATTCTTGGAGAACAGAAATAAAATTAGGGGGAGGGGGCGGTAAGGAGCAAACTCAGCATCGTCAGAATGTGCTTTTTTGCCTATTTCCATCTAAATTCACCTGATTTTGGAAGATAACTATCTTCTTTTCTTTTGCCTGGAATATATTTTAATTAACTCACAAAGTGAATTGGTTTGGATAATAGTGTGTGTTCAAGCCTATTCCATAGAATTTTTAAACCAACTTCAAATGAGAATACATAGCTTGGAAATGATCATTTTATTTGAACATATCTTAAGGATCAAAGTATACATTTTGAGTGCATATCCTTAAGCAAAGGTTTTGTGCCAACCAAGGTAGCATATGTTCAAAATGCAATTAGACTTGCCAGCCTTCTTGCAAATTTGTGGTGTGTAACACAAAAAAAGCACATTTTTTAAAATTCAAGTCAGGAAGACTCTTTTATTTTTGCTGATTCCACCTTCTTTTTTTTCTAGCACAACCCTCAGGGCATATGATGTCATGGTCATCATTTACACATGGGTGCCAGAAAGCCTTTAATGAACTACAAACTTTATTAAATAAAATGATTATGCTCCCACACTTTCTTCCTCCCAAAGAGGGGAAAACACAAATATCATGCAGAAAGCTTTAGAGATACTAAGGTCCTCTGTAAGTTAAGAACATTAATTATATTTCAAAGCAAGGAAAAAAAGAAGCAATACACACATACACACATGCACACACAAACACACACATGTACACACATACACATATACATACATGCTAAAATAGCAAAAGATTATTTTTGCCTAACTTGGTTAATGACACAAGATGGAGAACAGCACTCTATGTCATGTAGGGTCACAGGTTTGAGTCAAAATTCAACTTCAGGTTAATTGGCTAGTGTTTGGAGCTGCAAAATTTGAAGAGGGATATTTTTATTTCTGGTGTGGGGAGCAGGGATCACTGTGTTAGAGTCACTACACCCCTTCGCTATTTTGTCAGGAGATTACACTCATAAGTAAATATCCTCAAAGCACGCATCTGTCTTTCTTGAAAATAAACAAATAGAAAACAAATGTGACTGTGATAGATCTTGTCAGATAGTAAAAGGGGGGGAAAAAAACCAAAGGTGGGAATTCATTATTTCCAGATGCATGCTGGAAAGCTGTTAACTCCTGGTTTTGACTAATTTATCAAACAAATACCCTATGCCCTTAGGCATTTAAGTAAATCTTAATATATCAGCCTAATTTTAATATTTTGAAACATATACTGGCAATCTCTATAGTTCAGTCACTACATTTATTTCAATTTCGTGTCAATAGAAATTTCTGTGGAATATTAGGCAGTATTATATCTTTTTACAAGTCTCTTCCTGGTAGAAGTAACAGTTTAGAATATGGTGTATGTCTGTGAGGGGAGGAAACAAAAATCCATAAAAGGAAAAAGCCACCATATGGAATTCACTGGACAGTAGCCCCCTTGTCCACCCAAATTATACCAGGGCCCACCTAATAAGATACAGAAGAGGCTGTGCTTTCTGCCTTCCAGGCAGAGCTCCATAACCAGCAATTAGTCTATAGAGTCAGAGGCCAAAAAAACCTTATTGTCTTACTAGCTGTATAATTATCTGTTATGATGAACTGTGATTCTAAGGACTATTGTCTTTAAGCTTGGATCTGTGTGTGGAGTAGTTGTCTGGCTGAGACCCAAGAATGGACTTTCCTTTAGTATCTCTGCCTGAGTGATTTTTCTGGTCTCTTCCTGACTGGGTAAAACAGAGACTGTTTCTGCATGATTTCTTGGGTTGATGAGAAGCAATTATGCCTTAAATGAAGTCATTCATGTCTGCCATTTTGTTTGCATATTTTCTAGTGTTCACCTGTTATTAAACCTGTCTTTAAACTGTAAGCTAGTTTCAAGTAGACTTTTGTGTGTAACACAGTTCGGTAATCAGAGGAAAACAAAATAGATAAAATGTTTTCTGCACAAATCACTCAAGCAGGAAATTTAATAAAGTGATTAAAATCTAAAATAGCATTTAAGAATTTCCTGGGAATTTTTATTTCTTTGAACCTCACTCCCTGCCCACCCCCAGCACATTTCCTAAATGAGCATAACTATCCTTGTGGACTTAGTGTGAAATAGCAACTTTATTATCTGCTGGGGGAGAATGAAGGAGTAAGAGGAAAGAGGTGTTAATAAAATCTAATTGTCAAAATAGTTATTGCTGCTCTTGGTAATATGAAAGTGATGCACTGTCAGATGCAATGAAAAGGGTACTGGAAACAATTGTTTAAAGTTAGCAACATTTGAAAATGACTTCCTTAGAAAATATGAATCCCATATTTAAAGATCATGTCATGTAACAGACAAAATAGTTTGGTAAAAGTGTATTCTGATGAACTTGTGACCACTAAAACAAATTTTAAATAGGACCTTGAAAAAAAGAAACATTCCATTTTACAATCCATCCCAAAATTAATATCACACTAGTTTATGATATGACATTAGATAAAATACTATTTAGATCTGAACAGTTGCAAAACAAAAAATAATCAACTTATCTAAACTTGTGTTTGCTTCCTTATATGTAGCTTTGATGATTAACATTTTTATATTTTTCACTTTTGGGGTAAAATTTTCCCATCAGTGAGTTATTTCAGTTATAAATATATTTTGTAAATATTTGATTTTTAAAATAAATATTTTAAACATGTCTAGATGAACCACAATGACACGTTGAATATTTTTCTAACTATAAGTACATAATGGAGTAGTATTAAGTATGTCAAATGTATAAATGAACTATAATTACCTACATTATTTCACATTATTCTCAGTTTGGGAAAGAAACATTTTTAAAAGTCTATAAACTTAGCAAGTAATTTAATTTTACAACCATTTGGTCCAACTTTTTAAAAGGTTCAACTAACCATGTGTGTTTAATTTTTTGAGTCCAAGGAAATAAGAGAAGGGTGGCTGATGGTTTAAAAGTCCTTAATTTATCACAGTGACCAGAAAGCACCATTCCTCAGGAGGTTTGTACTAAGGTGACCTCTGCTATTTAAAAAAGAAAATGAGGATTGTTTGCAAAAAGCAGTCCCCTCTCCTAAAACACCCAACAACCTTAACTTACAAGAATAAAGGTGAGTATTTTTGTGCTTAAAAGTATTTACCAAATTCATCAAAGTTTTGATAATAGACATAATAACTATGCTTCTTGTCCTCAGAGGTGGGAAATCTGTACCTTATTCTTGTGCATTTTGTGTACTGATTCTGACTGCCTGGGACCCCTGCCACCACATTTTCTTCTCCCTGAAGGGTTTTATCTGTTCCTGGTGGGGCAAAGTCATGACCCAGAAAAAAATTGATTCATGAATTCTCAGGGTGCAAGTAAAGGAGAGAGGAAATATGCCTTGGCTGAGCTCCGACTAGTGACAATTTAAAACCTGTAATTAGTCTGAATTCAAGCTGCAAAAGGAATCTGAATTAAAAATTCATTAATTCAAACTGATATATTAACTGGAACAAACTAGATCCCTCAGTATAAAGAATCATTTTCACAAGCTGTTCTGTTAACTACTGGAACCGAAATTTGACTAATTTTAAAATTATTTAAAGCAGTGGTAGAAAGTCCTACAACACTAAGTGGCCTTGTTCCTTTCTCTACCTTGAGAAATCTTTTATTGTATTTGTACGTTGCGAACGCCTTAGTTTTGGGTTTTATTTCCACTTGAGTCCTAAATTTCATGTTTGTAAATCTTTATTGTCCTGCTGGGCACATGCCCTTTTGCCATCCCCTCCCAATGTTTCCAGGACCCCAAGACCCTGTAACCACCTCCCTGACACTTCTGTGAACCAGTCTGCTGAAATGTTATACAGTAATTAATGTCGATCCTAGTACACTCCCGGCCTCCAGTACAAATTAGGATAGAAAAGGTTATCATAATATTTTCCTAGTCTATTTGGTGGATCTAAATTGCTCCCTGTGGGTGACAAAGAGGAAAGGTATTGGAAGGTTGGCCTTCCTTCTGATTCTATTCAAAATCACATATATTTCAAACTTTGCTTGTGAAAAATAAAGTGTTATTAGGTGTGGACATAGTGATTGGATCTCCCTCAGGACCAAGGCACATGTGAGTGGAGTAAGTCAAAAGCACTGGTCAGGGATGGAATTTAGAACTCAAGTCTGAAACTCAGTCATCATTACGCAGCTTTAAAATTCAGTTGTCCCTGTGTAGAATTCAAATCCAGGTACAAGCAGCAGCTGGACTCTCTCCAACTGTCAGTAGTGTCTGAAAAACACCAAGAGACTAAATAATTTAGATTACACGATATAGACCTGTATAATTGTTTAAATGAGTAATGCAGTCACCAACTGAAAGAGGTCAACCATCTGTAGAGGAAACACAGAATTTGGTTTCATTTCCAAACAAACTTTTGGAGAGCAAATTGTTTTTTTCTGTGGGAGGTAGGGTAAAGTCTGAAGACAGATTAATGGTTTCTCCTGCTAAATAAAGGATAAGGATTCTGTCACTTACAGAATTCAACATCAATAGAGAAGTCACAAGGCAGCTGGTCCCAACTGCCACACTCAGTGGTAAGGCGCATCATTTGGGGCAGGTTAAAAGGTAAGTAGTCTTGAAGACTCTGTGTTATTTCATCAGGTTATATAAAAGGAATCATTGTTCCAACATATATGTGGCAGTACGAAGTGACAGTATAAAGGGAGAGAAAAACTTTGGATGACTAAATCTTCAAGTTAAAATAACTGCATTTTGACAATAATTTGTTTTAGAGGGTGTTCTGCCTAAATCCTTATTTCTAAAGTATAAAGTTGCTATAAATCAGATTTTCAAGGTACATACATTATTATAATACCTACTTTATTTTTGAAAAGCTTCCTGTTTTAACAAGATTAACACACACTGATCAGACTCTTGGTATTTAGGCAGCTCATGTTGAATTAAAGACTGTAATAATCAAATGCTCCTACCAGCTTATTTTCAAGCCATTACCTTCCAACAAGTTACTTGCCAGACAAGGTGGTTTAATTATTGGCTTTCTCCTGTGATTCTCTGTTCCCCTGACATTGAACCTTAACAGAATTCTTTACCCTCTTTATGGTGAAACAAATTTTTAAAGAAAAGAATGACAGAGAGGAAGGAGATTAATTTCATGTGTCCATGAGCAGACTATAGATATATATATATATATAGATATATATAATAACATGAGTTTTTAAAAACACAGAATCATATTTTGGCCATCAATCATTATGTCTTCTACAATCCCATTCACACATGCACAACTATACACACACACACACACACATACACACACACATACACACACACACACACACACACACACACACACCTGTGCTTACATAAGTACACCAATCCTGATGAACTTGTACCCATGTGGCCACATACACACAACATTTGTGCTCACACAACCACACCTACTCCACACACTAATTTGCACCCATGAAACTGCACACACACACACACACACACACACACACACACACACAGGCAGGCATGTAGGCATACATGCACATTTCATCTTCACCTTAAATAGTTGAGGCCACATGAAGAAAAGTTTTTAGTGAATTTGGTCCTTAAAAACTTTGGACACTTCCTTCTAATAAGAATGTACTTCTTTTGGCATCATTATTCATCCATTATAAAATGATAGAACCATTATAAACATGATTCAATATACCAAGAAGTTATTTTTATTGCATATATAAAATGCTAAGCTAGGGCTAGGAATGTGGCTCAGTAGTAGAGTGTTTGCCTTGCATGCATGAGGCCCTGGGTTCGATTTCTCAGCACTACATAAGCAGAAAAAGCCGGAAGTAGCATTGTAGCTCAATGTAGTGATAGAGCACTCGCCTTGAGCTGAAGAGCTGAAGGACAGCGCCAGACCAAGAAGAGTTCAGGCCCCATAACCAACAACAACAACAATAAAAAGTGTCAATAACACCTATTCAGAATCTAATTGATATTTGCAGAATATCCATAGATTGCCCTGGATAATAAGAGGTAACTGGAAATCTCTTCACTTTCAGAATAGATTTTTCTGACAGCCTACTAAGGATTTGGCACTGTGAATTATATAGAAATAAACAGAATATAGATATTGTTCAAAAATCCACTGACTTATGATAGAATTGTGTCTAGAATTGACAGAATATTAGAAGTCCTCATACTTACTCTCAGGTTCTGATTTTCATGGTTCAGCATAGGTTCTTGTTAGTCTCTCCTCCTCTCGGTATCTATTTCTCTGACAAATATACACATGCACACAAAACACACAAACACACAGCATTACACATTCCTCCCTTGATCCTGGTTAAAGATAAAGAGAAGAAGAAGCAGGACCACATTTATAATTGTTGATTGCCACATACTGCTGATATTGCTGGTTCCTACTGCACACAGTCCCAAAAATAAAAATAACAAGGGCTTATCAATAGCCAACATGACCTAGTTGAGGGTCAATTTCAAGTAGAAACCAATGTAATGTACATTCCTCTTTCATTGAGGAAGTACTGGGAAAAATTGAAAGTTTAGTAGTGGATAAAGAAAAACAAAGTGCTAATATTTTATTAAGTATTTCAACTTTATATAACAGTTGCATAAACAAGATCTCAGTTTTGTGTTTTAGTTACTTATTTAAGGTCCAAATATTATCTACCATAATATTCATCAGAGATATTGGAAACAAAAAATTATAAAATAAAAACATCAAGACAAAAATTATTGAATTCTATAGTGTTTTCCTTGACTATCACTAGCATTTAAAGAATCGAGGATTCTTTTTCTCTCATTCTTGATTCTTTATTGACCTAGTGTCTTACCTCATGCTAGACACTGGCCTAAGTAACTGATAAATACTGTGAATAAAATAAAATATTTCTCTTATGGAGATCACATACTAGCTAAAACTTATGAAAAGTATTAAACTTGGTGAGATGGACAAAAGTTGAAATTTGAGGAAAAGTAGAAAGCTTCAGTATCTAAACTATGAAGATCAGCACTATTCAGTAGGTAGCCAATAAATAAATACATGTAGTATAGAAGAGTATAGAAGGTTTTCAGTAATATGTGATCAAAAGCTTTTCAAAAATTACTGTAGCGCCAGGCACTGGTGGCTCATGCCTGTAATCCTAGCTACTCAGGAGGCTGAGATCTGAGGATCACAGTTCAAAGCCAGCCCAGGCACAAAAATCTGTGAGACTCTTATCTCCAATAAACAGTTCAGAAAAACGGAAGTGGCGCTGTGGCTCAGGTGGTGAGTGCTAGCCTTGAGCTGAAGAGCTCAGGGACAGTGCCCAGGCCCAGAGTTCAAGCCCCATGAACAACAAAACAAAACAAAAAAAATTGCTGTAGCTTCTCTATTGTACAGAAAAAACTTGAGTTAAGCCAATGGTCTTGAAATGTTACTAGTGCCCTGGTTCCCTCTCAAAAGTACCTCAGTTTCAAAGAAAAATATATAGTTACCCTAAAGAATAAGGGTATGGAATAATCTAGTAAGAGACGTTAATTGTGTTAAAATCATAAGACATAAAATTTACCATTGTTACAATTTTAAGTGTACAATGTTGTAGAATTCATTGTTCACATTTTATGCAAACAGTTTACCATTTAGTTTCAGAATTGTTTCTTTCATAAAAAAATCAAATAATTGCAACTTATCCATTAAACAATAGTTCCTTCTTCCTTCATCTCCTTGCTACCCACCAGCTTCTATTCTACTATCTGTTTTCATGAGTTGGACTGTGCTAGTTGTCCCAAGTAGGTGAAATCTTGCAGTGTTTGTCCTTTGGGACTGGCTTGTTCCACTTAGATTTATATATTCAGTGTTCATTTATCTTAGTGAATGCATCAAAATTGTGTTCCTTTGTAAGACTAGTAATCCATTGTATATTTTATGTAAATATATAATATGTAGTACATACATATATACATATATAATATTACACATCCATCAATTCATTCATATTATGATATATATGTATACACACAATGTCTTTATCCATTCATCTGATCAAGAGCATATTGGCAAATGACTTGTTTCCACCTCTTGACTACTGTGCCTAATGCTGTTATGAATAGGTATATGAATATACCAGCAATATCCTGCGTTCAGTTATTAAAGGTATATACACAGAAATGAAATAGTTGGATAACCTCATAATTATAATTTTAATTTTTCGTGATTCTACTTGTCATACCTGCTACCCTGTTTTACATTTTGTCTCATAGCACACAAGTTGGCTGTGTCTCTAACACTTGTTATTTTCTGTTTGCTTGTTCTGAGTGTTTGATGAAGCCATTATAATGTGCAAAAGGTAGAATCATACACTTGTTAGGAAATGGAAAGATTTGGAAAAAATTATATTAAGTGAAGTAAGCCAGGCCCAAAGATACATAGGTCCCATGGTTTCCCTTATTTGCAATAACTAATATATGTCTGAGACAAGCAGAAATGGTCAGATAAGTTGTTGTTAGGCAAAATGAACCCCCAAGATAAGTACTAAAATGTTTTTTTCTTTCTTGCTATTGTTTCTAACATATTTATAAGATGATTTTTTTTGTTAATTTGTATGTCACTCCCCCATGGTATAATCCCTGTTATCACTGTATTTAATATTGGTATAATTTGTGGAGGGGAAGGGAAAAAACAAATTGTTTAAATAGGGATGCATGTGGACACATTACAACAAAGAGACATACAAGACGTTATGTAGAAAAACATTGAGATACCACCTCACCCCAGTTAGAATGGCTATAATCAAGAACTCTAATAACAACAGATGCTGGAGAGGACGTGGACAGAAGGGAACTTTACTGCATTGTTGGTGGGAGTGTAAACTTATTAAACCACTTTGGAAAGCAGTATGGAGTTTCCTCAAAAGACTCCACATAGGGAGGGGGGACCAAGATGGCGACGGGGCAGTAGGGAAACGCCACAGCTCTCTCCAACCAAAAAGAGAGTTCGAGCTCCAACGCTTAATCTCCCTAAGAGACCGACAACAACAAAAAGACGAACACTCAGAGAAAAACCAGAGGCGGAGAATAACAAAAAAGAAACAGAGGAAAAGAAGAATTTCAGAAGAAAAGCGAAGACCCCTCCCCCAACCTTTACTGGCCGCGCGGCAGTGCGCCAAGCCGCAGGCCAGCCGGCCCGGCGGGGGCTGCGGGAGCCCCAAGAGACACAGCAGAGACACAGGGGGCCGCTTTCAGATCACCAGGTACTGGTTTACAGAACAGCGGATCGCCAGGAACAGAGAAGCCTACCAGCCGGGAGTCTCCACGAGGATCCCACCCCCACCCCTCACTCTCCACCTGAGCAGAGAGGCTCCATCCCGCCAAAGCCGCTCGGCACCAGCAGCGCGCCCGCCCGATCGCGATCGCAACGACCCGGCACTCTCCACCCGAGCAGAGAGGTTCCATCCCGCCAAAACCGCCAGCAGCGCGCAAAGGGAACTGTCTGCAGACCACCCACCCGCCCGCCAGATCACGATCTAAACGACCCGGCGGGGCCACTCGGGCCCCAGAGGTACCGCGAAGAAGCTGTCTGAGCGGGGACACTCTTGACCCGACAGCTTCAACAGAGGCAGAGACAGAAAAGAATCACACAGAGCCACCACCGCCCAACCCAGCCCGGATTGCAACAACAACTGACGACCTACACCACACAGAAACAACCAGCTCCAGGGTGAGTACCCCACAGGGGAAATGTATCCCTCAAGGGAGACCAGAGCTGGAGGGAATCCCCAGACCCTGACCTAGACTCCCTACCCCAACACCCGGACCACAGGACCCACTAAAACTGGGAACTGTTTGAGAGCTCCACCAGCCCGTGGAGCACACTCAGCTGGCCAGGCTAGAGCAAGAGCACCCCTGGAAGGGAGCTTAAATGCCCAAGCCAGGAACAGCGCCCCTAGGTCAAGACTACCAACAGTAGAAGAAATTTGAACTGTGTCCCCCAGGCTGTATAACCTAGGTGGTATACACATCAGCACAGGCCTAACAAGCGCGCTCCAGGCTGGGGCCGGAACCAGGCCCGGGGATCCGGCGCCTGAACAACACAACCAACTCCTCCCAATTGAAGTAAAAAGCTGAGCATACGCCTCAACAGAGGGGAGAAAGCCAGGAAACAACACTCCCCGGGGAAGCACGCCTGTGACAACAAAAAACCTGGAGGCCCAGGACAAGAGAAGCCCAAACCCCACCAAAACTCCACCCATATACCCTAGACTGGGAATTAGGCAACACAGGCTGCCAGCACCTGATAGTAAGCAGGAGCTCAGACTGTTAAGGCGGCTCAGCAATAGAGTGATAGTCTTGGATGTATGAGGCCCTGGATCTGATTCCTCAGCATCACAAAAGCAAAAAGGGTCAGAAGTGGTGCTGTGGCTCAAACGGTAGGGTGCCAGCCTTGAGCTGAAAAGCTGAGGGACAGCACCCAAACCTAGAGTTCAAGCCCACAACCAGCCCAAAACAAACAAACAAAAACACATCAGGAGCCCATAGCAGACTCCAGCATTTGGGAGAGTGCATCCAGAGCATCTGTTCTTCCCAAGAGCACCCGTAGGAGCAAACACAAGCAGTCTAGGCTGCTCAACCCTTCCAAAGGCGGGAACTGCCAGCAATCTACAGCAGAGAGCTGAGAATCCTAAGTAAGTCAGAATAGCAGCTGGAAATAGGCTCCCAACAGAACCCAGATCAGGCACAGACTCTCTCTACCAATACAGAATCAGCAACCAAGCAAAGACAGACACACCAAAACAAAATTGAAGAGCAGTCTCCTGAACCTCCATGCGAAAATCACAGAGAAAAATCACAAGGTTTACTACCACCCAGGACAGCAAGCTCACCTCAAAAGCCAGCAGCCACACAGGGGAGAGCCCCAGTGGGAGCAAAGCAGGAATGGAAGACAAAGGCTACTTCCAAGGGTTGCTGGAGGCAATGACTCAAGAAATAAAGCGAGAAATTGATCAGAAATTGAAAGAGCACAAGGATGAACTATCCAAAGAGATACAGGGTATCAAACAAGAGATGCATGCAAAAATAGAAGCTGCACAAACCTCAGTAAGAAGTGAGATAAACGCCAAATTAGAGGTAATGCATACCTCATTGAGAGGTGAGATCAGTACTCTGAGAACCAACATTGAATCCATAAAGGGATCCATTTCCTCCATGCAAACCACAATAGAAGCCACTGTCAACAGAGTGAATGAAATGGAAGGTCGAGTGTCAGATACAGAAGACAGAATACACCAACTGGACCAAAAAGTGACAGATATGGAAAAATTACTCAAATTAAACCAAAGGGATATTCAAGAGCAAGCAGATAATGCTAAAAAATTTAACCTTCGCATAATTGGAGTGGACGAAGGTGAGGAATTCCAGAGCAAGGGAATGCACCACCTATTTAACAATATAATCAATGAAAATTTTCCCCACCTCAAAAACGACCATCTTAACTACATCACAAAAGCTTATCGAACACCCAACAAGCAAGACCCCAGGAGAAACACTTCTAGACACATTATAGTAAAAATGATAGATCTGAATAATAAGGAAACAATCCTGCATGCAGCAAAAATGAAGAAGGAGCTATACTACAATGGGAAAAAAATAAGAATTACTGCAGATCTCTCCACACAAACAATGAATGCAAGAAAAGCCTGGGAAAGCACCATACGAGCCCTGAGAGCCAATAACTGCCAACCCAGACTGATCTACCCGGCAAAGCTAGCATTCACATTTGATGGAGAACTGAAAACTTTTAATAGCAAAGAAAAACTAAATGAATACATAAACATTAAGCCAGCATTACAAAGAATTCTAAGAGGGGGGACACAACCTGAAGAAAGCAGCCAGGAACTGGGGCCTGCCCCAAACAGGCGTTACTCAAAGTCTAACTGAGCAAGCACAGGAGGAAAGGAAAAAAGAAAAACTTAGGAAAACGGAATGGCAGGGACAACAATGCATCTCTCTATACTTTCTCTTAATATAAATGGGCTGAATTCGCCAATTAAAAGAAAACGAACTGAGGACTGGATAAGAAAACAAGACCCATCCATTTGTTGCCTTCAGGAGACCCACCTCTCAGCCAAACATACAAACAAACTCAGAGTGAAGGGGTGGAAAAGGATCTACCAATCAAACGCCCCCAGTAAGAAAGCAGGTGTAGCTATCCTGATATCTGACAAAATAAACTTTTCATTAAAATCAGTACAGAAAGACAAGGACGGACACTACATATTAATAAAGGGAACAATCCAAGAGGAGGATATAACCATCATCAACTTATATGCCCCAAATATTGGTGCACCCAGATATGTCAAACAAATGCTCTCAAACTTACAGAATAAAATAGATCCCAATACGATAATACTAGGAGACTTTAACACACCACTCTCACCAAAGGACAGGTCTACCAACCAGAGGATTGGCAAAGAAGCTACCGAATTAAGAGAGGCCATACTGCAAGCGGAATTAACTGACATCTACCGAGTATTTCACCCTAAAACAACACAGTACACATTCTTCTCAGCAGCTCACGGAACTTTCTCCAAAATAGACCATATCATAGTTCATGCAAGGAACTTAAGCAAATACAAAGGGATCGACATAATCCCCTGTATCCTATCTGACCACAGTGGAATCAAGCTAGCTCTCAATAACAAAGCATACCGCAGAAATTTCTCCAATACATGGAAATTGAACAGCACACTCCTTAACAATGCCTGGATAACAGAAGAGATCAGAGAAGAAATAAAGCATTTCCTACAACTCAATGAAAATGAAAACACCTCACAAAGAAACTTGTGGGACACAGCAAAAGCAGTCCTGAGGGGCAAATTTATTGCCCTCAGTGCCCATATCAAGAGAATGGAGACAGACCAAGTAAATAATCTCATGTTGCAATTAAAACAGCTAGAAAAACAGGAAAAAATGGGACCTAAAGCTACTAGAAGAAGCCAGATAACCAAATTAAAAGCAGAGATTAACCAATTAGAAAATCAGAAAACCATAACCAAAATAAACCAAACAAAAAGCTGGTTCTTTGAAAAAATAAACAAAATTGATGGCCCATTGGCTAGATTAATTAAAAAAAGAAGAGAGGAAACCCATATTAATAGGATTAGGGATGCCATGGGAAACATCACCACACGTACCCAAGATATCCAAACAATTCTAACAGACTACTTTCAAAAGCTATACTCTCTAAAGGAAGAAAATCGGGCAGAAATGGATGCATTTTTAGAGAAATACAAGTTGCCCAAACTGAGCAAAGAAGAAGTTAACCAATTAAATAAGCCAATATCCTATAATGAGATACAGGAAGCTATCAAAAGTCTTCCAACAAAAAAAAGCCCAGGACCAGATGGATTCACAGCAGAATTCTATAAGACCTTCAAACAAGAACTAATACCCATACTCCTCAAGCTCTTCAGAGAAACAGAGAAGGAAGGAGCTATCCCAAACTCATTCTACGAAGCCAATATCACACTCATCCCCAAACCAGGCAAAGACCCAACCAAAAAGGAGAATTACAGGCCAATCTCCTTGATGAACACAGATGCAAAGATCCTTAACAAGATTCTAGCTAACAGAATCCAGAAACACATAAAAAAAATAATTCACTATGACCAGGTAGGCTTCATCCCAGAGACACAGGGATGGTTTAACATACGTAAGTCAATAAATGTAATCCAACATATCAACAGAGCCAAGGTCAAGAATCACATGATTATCGCTACAGATGCAGAAAAGGCCTTTGACAAAATTTAACATTCATTCATGCTAAAAGCTCTGGAGAAAATAGGAATAGAAGGAACATTTCTAAAAACAATAAAAGCCATTTATGACAGACCAATAGCCAATATTATACTTAATGGGGAAAAGCTACAACCAATTCTCCTAAAATCAGGAACAAGGCAAGGATGCCCACTGTCTCCACTCCTCTTCAATATAGTCCTAGAACCCTTAGCCAGGGCAATAAGGCAAGAAAAAGACATTAAAGGGATCCGCATAGGAAAAGAAGAAGTTAAACTATCCCTTTTTGCAGACGACATGATACTATACCTCCAAGATCCCAAAAACTCCATCCCCAAACTCTTAGAAATCATAAATCACTTTGGCAAAATAGCAGGATACAAAATAAACCCACAAAAATCAGTTGCCTTCCTATACACTGATAATGTACAGGAAGAGAGGGAAATAAAGGGAGCAACCCCATTCACAATAACCTCCCAAAAAATAAAATATTTAGGAATTAACCTAACCAAAGATGTAAAAGAACTATTTAATGAGAACTATAAAAAGTTAAAGAAAGAAATTGCAGAAGACACTAGGAAATGGAAAGACCTCCCATGCTCCTGGATAGGCCGACTTAATATAGTAAAGATGGTAATACTTCCAAAACTAATATACAAATTCAACGCAATTCCTATTAAAATCCCAATGACGTACATCTCTGAAATACAGAAAACAGTCCAAAAATTCATATGGAACAACAAAAGACCTAGAATAGCCAAAACAATTCTAGGGGATAAAGACAATATGGGAGGGCTATCCATGCCGAACTTCAAACTCTACTACAGAGCTATAATAACAAAGACAGCATGGTACTGGCACAAAAACAGACCCGAAGACCAATGGAACAGAATAGAAGATCCAGAAATAAATCCACAGGCCTACAGCCAGCTGATATTCGACAAAGGAGCCAAAGACATACAATGGAAGAAACACAGCCTCTTCAACCGCTGGTGCTGGGAAAACTGGGCAGCCACATGCAGAAAACTAAAAGTGGACCCCAGCCTATCACCATGCACCAACATCAACTCAAAATGGATTAAAGACCTTAACATTAAACCTGAATCTCTGAAACTACTGCAGGACAGAGTAGGAGAGACACTTGAACTAATAGGCACAGGAAGGAACTTCCTGAACAGAGTCCCAGGGTCACAACAAATTGGAGAGAGACTCGACAAATGGGACTACCTTAAAATAAAAAGCTTCTGCACAGATAAAGCTATCGCAACCAAGCTAGAAAGACAACCAACTAATTGGGAAAAAATATTTACCAGCAATATATCAGACAAGGGGTTAACATCCTGTATATACAGGGAACTCAAGAAACTAATCCCTCCCAAACCTAACAAACCAATTACTAAATGGGCAAGGGAACTAAAGAGGGACTTCTCAAATGAAGAAATAAAAATGGCAAAGAAACACATGAGGAAATGTTCATCATCCCTGGTGGTGAAGGAAATGCAAATAAAGACAACCCTGAGATACCACCTTACCCCAGTCAGAATGTCCCACATCCACAAATCAGCCAACGACAAATGCTGGAGGGGATGTGGAGAACGAGGAACGCTATTACACTGCTGGTGGGAATGTACACTCATACAACCACTTTGGAAAGCAGTCTGGAGGGTCCTTAGAAAGCTAAAGATTGACCTTCCTTACGACCCAGTCATACCACTTCTAGGCATCTACCCTGAACAACAGGAACCAATATACAAGGACACGTGCACCTCCATGTTTATTGCAGCACTGTTCACAATAGCTAGGATATGGAAACAACCTAGATGCCCCACCACAGATGAATGGATCCAAAAATTGTGGTATCTATACACAATGGAATATTATGCAGCCATTAGAAATGACAAAATAATGGCATTTGCAGGGAAATGGATGGAGCTAGAAGGAATCATGTTGAGCGAGGTAAGCCAAGAACGAAGAGACAAACAGTACATGGTCTCCCTGATAAGTGGATGATAAATCCAAAATGTTAGGTGATATGACAAAACTAACAGGACTTAAGAAACAAAGAACTCCCACTCATCTGGTTGAACCACTACTAAATATCCCCATGCTGCTGATCACGTGTATGGTATATAACATATGAACACCGTTATATATTACAGACTGTGATAGACAATTTGCTCCAGGAAAGTTAGAATGAACGTGTGACTTTAAATGAGCATCATTATTCCACAATACTGTGAATTTCCGGAAATTAAGTAATCACTTAATCACAATCAAAAAAAAAAAAAAAAAAGAACCTTGGGGAAGGGAGGGAGGGAGGGGATGGTAGGGAGAAAACAATGGAGGGGGTAACAATGTTCAAGAGGAAGTGTACTCATTACCCCACTCATGTAACTGTAACCCTCTGTATAGAATCTTTACAATAAAAAAAATATATAAAAAAAAAAAAAAAAAAAAGACTCCACATAGAGCTCCCCTATGACCCAGCAATCCCACTTTTGGGATCACAAACAAGACCACACTAAAGCTACCAGCACGACTATGTTTATTGCAGCATTATTTACCATAGCTAAGATATGGAAACAACCCAGATGCCCCGCAGTAGATGAATGGATCAAGAAAATGTGGTATATATACAGAACAGAATTCTATGTCTTCATCAGAAAGAATGATATTGCCCCATTTGTTAGGAAATGGAAAGACTTGGAAAAAAATATATTAAGTGAAGTACGCCAGGCCCAAAGAAATACAGGTCCCATGGTTTCCCTTATTTGCAATAACTAGTATATTTCTGAGACAAACAGAAACTGTCAGACAAGTTGATGTTAGGTGAAATGAACCCCAAAATAAGGATCCAAATGTTTTTTATCTTTCTTGTAATTGTTTCCAACACATTTATAAGATGATTTCTTTGTTGCTTTGTATGTACCTCCCCCATGTTATAAGCCCTGCTTATACCATAGGGTTACAGGTGGGCCCATTACAACAATGAGATGTACAAGACTTTATGTTGAAAAACGAATTTTACAACTTTGGCAGGGTGGAGGGGGTGGAGAGGTGGGGGGATGGAGGGGTGGGGGTGTAAGGTGGTGGTAGTGAGGTGTGGAGGTGGGGGGGTAGAGAGGGGAAGGGATGTTAAGGGGAAACAAAGAAGGAGGCAACAATGCTTGATAAGAAATGTACTCACTATCTTGCCCATGTAATTGTAACCCCTCTGTATGGTATTTTCACATTAAAAAAGAAAAAAGAAAAAAAACTTGGGCAGATTGGCAGGGGGCAGGGGGAAGATGGAAGGGCAGGGATGGTAAGGGGAAACAAAGGAGGAGGCATCAATGCTTGATACGAAATGTACTCATTACCTTGCTCATGTAATTGTAACCCCTCTGTACAGTATTTTCACAATAAAAAAACTTATTAATAAAAAACATTTATAAACTATAATTTGTATATCCAGATTCAACATGCTGTATGTACCTAGATGTTGGTTAAACCTACTTTTGTGTTAAAACAGACTTGTTTTTATTTTATTTTTATTTTTTGTGAACATACTGTACAGAGGGGTTACAATTACATGGGCAAGATAATGAGTACATTTCTTATCAAGCATTGCAGCCTCCTCCTTTGTTTACCCTTCACATCCCTTCCCAGCCTCCCCCCACCCCCCACCCAATTCCCCACCACCACCAAAGTTGTAAAGTTCGTTTTCGATGTGACAACTGGTACTTCTCATTGTTGCAACAGGTCCACCTGTATCCTTAAATGACTTGTTTTTCCCCATCTCCTCCACAAATTATACCGACATCAAATATAGTGAAAGCAGGGGTTATACTGTGGGGGAGGGACATACAAAGCAACAAAGAAATAATCTTATGAATGCATTAGAAACAAATGCATGAAAGAAAAAAAACATTTAAATACATATCTAAGGGTTCATTTTCCTAACATCACATTTTCTGACCTTTTCTGCTTGACTCATACATATACTAGATATTGCAAATAAGGGAAACCATGGGACCTATGTTTCTTTGGGCTTGGCTTACTTCACTTAATATAATTTTTTCCAAGCCTTTCCATTTCCTAACAAATGGGGCAATGTCATTCTTTCTGATGGAGGCATAGAATTTCATTCTGTATATATGCCACATTTTCTTGATCCATTCATCTACTGCGGGGCATCTGGGTTGGTTCCATATCTTAGCTATGGTAAATAATGCTGCAGTAAACATAGTTGTGCTGGTAGCTTTAGTGTGGTCTTGTTTGTAAACATTTGGGTAAATGCCTAAAAGTGGGATTGCTGGGTCATAGGGGAGCTCTATGTGAAGTCTTTTGAGGAACCTCCATACTACTTTCTAAAGTGGTTGAACAAATTTACACTCCCACCAACAATGAAGTAAGGTTCCCTTCTGTCCACATCCCCTCCAGCATCTGCTGTTGTTAGAGTTCTTGATTTTTGCCATTCTAACGGGTGAGGTGGTATCTCAATGTTGTTTTGATTTGCATTTCTTTTATGGCTAGGGAGGTTGAGCATTTCTTCATGTGAAAACAGACTTATTTTGAAAGTTAATGTATTTTCATGAGAGTTTTCCCATATAAGTTTTCAAGATGAAAGCAGCAGCCCAGTTCATCAGTGGTCTGATGTTAGAGCACCCATTCACTCTTCTCAATTTATTAAGGCATATTGATAAAAGAGCTGGGAAACAATGACAAATCTGTACTCGTGGATGTTTTCTTCATACAAAAGCAACTAATATCAGATTGTGTGACTGACAAACTGTCTACCATACTTGGTGTTGCTTCCAAATAGTCTAATGGAGGTAGAGAATGGCTATCATACTGTAAATCAATAACAATATAAGCCTAAACTAATCTCATCAATACACTTTGATGAATTCTTCCAATCAAATAGCTCCCTATGCTTTCATCAGATGAGCAAGGTGTTCTGGTTTCATTCTTTGATTGAGATAAAGCATTTGCAAAAAGTTTAGTGAATAGCTTCTAAAACAAGCTGCTAGATTTAACTTTAAGAGGGTTCTTCTTTATTGTCTCTTTGTTTTCATTCCTTTAACTAAGATGCCAATGCAGGCTGGGTAGGATACTGGTCTCTAACACATAAATCTCTGAAAAAAAACTTAAGTCAGTTTATGAAACATACTTGGAAGAATTCAAAAGAATTTTGAATAATATATACACATATATCACATTTTCAAATATGTCTGTATATCTATGTATATGTATATATACATACATAGATTTATATATATACAAATATGTATCACATTTTCATATATGTTTTATACATATATTAAAAGGGCATTCACAGAGAAATGGACAGACTTGGAAAAAATTCAGAGAGACAAGGTATACATATTTTCTCTCATGTTAGATTTAAATTATAAATACATATTCAAACATATACAGGGTCATATGCATATTTGCACAAACATTAACTACAATATGGTATATGCAGGGAAGGATTCCAATGGTGTAACTCCTCTGAAAAACTAACTTATAGGTAAATAAAATCAATAAAGGAAGCTGGAACATATGTTGTCAGGGAGTAGGGAGATCAAGGATGAAGAAGGGTAGACAAATGGAGTGAGAGAGGGTGATTGAATGAAGTCATAATCTTTAACGTACATATATGGACTTGAACCAGATAAGTTAAGGAGACAGGTGAGATTGGAAGAGAGGGGAGAGAAGAATGAAAGGTGTAACACTGATCAATATGCATTGCACTCACAAATTAACATGCTTATTTGAAAGCCCTTTGTACAACTACTTAAAGGTAATAAACAAGAAAAATAAATAATATTTTAATCTACAAACATAGATTTCAACAAAATATACTCCGGATTATCATTAATGAGAAGGAAATTAAGTTCACAAAGAAAAAATCTATTGGTTTATTAGTCAAAAGCTTTGACTCAATCAGGAACACAGATAAAAAAATCATTTTAATCATTTTGATTTAGCACTAGTAAAAATTATCTAGATTTGGACAACATTTTGTCATCTTCATTAAATCTACAACAAGCTACCACCACACAAAATTTTGGATGAAAACAAAATTGTTATATTTCAGTTAGAATCTAATCGATATTGATATGTTTTACATTCCCAAAATGTACATAAATGGATATAACAATACACCATCCTCAGACTAGACTAAAGCATTGCAGCTGCAAACCTATCTTATACTATGTCCTTATTATGCAACCAGGAAAACTGCTCACATTTGGCAAATAATTGACTGTAATAATGGAGTATCCTGTTCCATGAAATAGCTCATGACTGGTTAACCAACTCATTGCTACAAAAGATAATCCATGCTGGGCACTGGTGGCTCACTCCTGTAATCCTAGCTACTCAGGAGGCTGAGATCTGAGGGTCACCATTCAAAGCCAGTCCGGGCAGGAAAGTCTGTGAGACTCTTATCTCCAATAAACCACTCACAAACCGGAAGTGGCTCTGTGGCCTCAAGCGTTAGAGCACTCGCCTTGAACTGAAGAACTC
Source organism: Dipodomys merriami (assembly GCF_024711535.1). Classification (NCBI taxonomy): domain Eukaryota; kingdom Metazoa; phylum Chordata; class Mammalia; order Rodentia; family Heteromyidae; genus Dipodomys; species Dipodomys merriami. The sequence goes on from NW_027202270.1 coordinate 97,416,550, forward strand.
AGGGACAGCGCCCAGGCCCAGAGTTCAAGCCTCATGGCCAACAAAATAAAAGATAATCCATATAATCTAAGTGAATGAGATGACTAAATTTGAATTTAGCTTAGAGGTAATGCACAAGTATTATTTTATTTTTTAGGTGTTTTATTTATTTTTATAGTTTTTTTATTGTGAAAATACTGTACAGAGGCATTACAGTTACCTAAGCAAAGTAATGAATACATTTCTTATAAAGCATTGTTACCTCCTCCATTGTTTTTGCCCTACCATTCCTTCCCTCCCAACTCCTCAACTACACCTCCCTCCCCCCACCTAAATTTTAAAGTTCATTTTTCAACATAGAGTCTTGTACATCTCATTGTTGCGATGGGTCATCCTGCATCCCTATTTAAACAATTTGTTTTTTCCCTTCCCCTCCCTAAATTATATCAACATTAAATACAGTGAAAACAGTATATTGTGGGGGAGGTACATACAAAGCAACAAAAAATCATGTTACCTTATAAATACATTAGAAACAATTGCAAGAAAGAAAGAAAAAACACTTCTGTTCCTATCTTGGGGTTCATTTTGTTTACCATCATCTTATCTGAACTTTTCTGCTTGTCCCAGACATATACTAGTCATTGCAAATAAGGGAAACCATGGGACCCATGTTTCTTTGGGCCTGGCTTACTTCACTTAATATAAATTTTTCCAACTCTTGCCATTTCCTAACAAATGGGGCGATGTCATTCTGATGGAGGCACAGAATTCAATGTACAAGTACTATTTTAGATAGAAATACTATTACTCATTTCGGCCCTGAAGACAACTTTGTTGGAAATAACTAGATTAGCAAAAAAGTAGTTACAAAAAAAACATCCAAATTTAAAGATGAAGGTAAAGAAGCTTTGTTACATGTAGTGGGAAATACCTTAGCACTGGAGAGGCTGAGGCTTGAAAATCCCAAATTCCAAGACGGACCTTCTCCCCCCCAAAAAAAAGAAATAATTACAACTAGACACAGTGATACTCACTGCACTATGTTGGAAGTGAACTTTACAACTTTAGATGGAAAAGAGTTAGGCAAGTGGAGTGGGAGAAAATGAAGGGGTAATACTGTTCAAAAAGAAATATACACATTACCTTATTTACATAACTGTAATCGCTCTGTACATCACCTATACATTAATTTTTTTCTGTTAATTTTTTCTTTTTTTTCTTTTTTCTTTTTTAAATTTTATTTTATTTTATTTGTGAACATACTGTACAGAGGGGTTACAATTACATGGGCAGGATAATGCGTACATTTCTTACCAAGCATTGCAGCCTCCTCCTTTGGTTTACCCTTCACATCCCTTCCCAGCCTCCCCCCTCCCCCCCATTCTCAATCCTTCTCCTTCCCCCTCCTTCCCCCCTTCCCCCCCTCCCTCGCACCGATGTTGTAAAGCTCCTTTTGGACATGACAACTTGTACTTCTAGTTGTTTAAGGATACAGGTGGACCTTTACATTAATTTTTTAAAGAGAACTGGGCACTGTAATCTCCTAACTGTAATACCATCTTCTTTTGAGGCAGAGATAAGAAGATCACAGTTTAAGACCAGACTTTGGCAAAATTAAGAAACTGTCTGAAAATAACTCAAGTAAAAAGATCTGGGAACATGACTTAGGGTCAAGACCTTGCCAAGCAAGCATGAGGCCCTCAGCTGAAATCCTAGTATTGTCAAAAAAGTTTTATTTTAGTAATTCTAAGATAAAATATACTAATTAAGCTCAAGAACTCTTTTCTTAAACTTTTGCAATGTCAATTTCCAATGAAATTATAGAAACTGGCATATTGCATAGGAAGAATACACCTCCACTTGAAAGCATTTATGAGTAAACTAATTGTATTTTATTGATGGCAAATTGCCAAAAAATGTTTATATGTAAATGTTTTTGTGCAGTGTTAAGTTGCAAAAGTTGGTAAGAGTTTTTGAGTGATTCAACTCATTGATTAATTCATGAATTTAAATTGAGATATAAGCATAAGACATGAATTCACTCTATAAAGCTTTATCTTTAGGAAATCCTATTATCTGTACAAACTTGAGAAAACAACATTATGATTTAATTCCATACATTTTTATGATTGGAAAAAAATTGTTTACCCATTAGCAGTCACTTTCTGTTCCTGGCTTCCCTGAAACTTGGCAACCATGGGTACAGTTTCAATACTTCAGGCATTTCTTATAAATTATATTACATAATATAAAGCCATTTATGTCCTTCTATACCATTCCTTTCCAAATGTGAACAATAATCTTTGTATGTATTTCAGGTTCTTCTTTGCTTTTCTGAAAAAAATGATACCTACAAAATGATAGAGATGGCTGGGAATGTGATTTAGTGGTAGAGTGCTTGCCTTGGATGCATGAAGCCCTGGACTCAGTTCCTCAGTACCACATAAACAGAGAAAGCCAGAAGTGGCACTGTGACTCAAGTGGTAGCCTAGAGCAAATGAAGCTCACAGGGACAGTGCCCAGGCGGGAGTTCAAGCCCTAGGACTGGCAAAAAAAAAAAAATGATGGAGATTTTGCTAAATCTTTATAAAAGTTTAAAGACTATCACCATCTTTTCATAACATTGTCTGCAAAGCTATGAACACTGGATCTCCTTACATTGATTTAGACCTTTAATTTCTTTATTAACAGGGTTTTAAGTTTGTTTTCAATGTGTTCTACTTTTTTCCTGCATTTATTCTGAAGTATTTTATTTCTTTGATCTCATTAACAATATAACTATCTTCTTAAGTTTATTTTGGAATGTTAATTGATACTGTATGTATGCATGATTTATTTTTATATATTGTTCTTGTATCCTGCAACCTTACTGAGCTCAGTAATTTTTGTATGAATTCTTTAGGGTTTTCTGCGTTTTGTCCTCTGTGAATAGAGATAGTTTTAATTCATGCTTTTCAGTCTTCATGGCTTTTATGTATTTTCCTTGTGTAATTTCCCTGGCTAGAACCTTAAAGGAAAAACTGAATAGCATTGATTAGAGTGGAACCCAATCTTACACCTAATCTCAGGGCATTCAGAATGGCAACATTAAGTATGCTGATAGTCTTTTCACTGATACAGACACTCTTCTCATAAGTGCTTTTCATAAATAAAGAAATTTCCTTTATTCCTAGCTTAAGTGTTGTATCATGAAAGGATATTGGATCTTGTCAATTTTTTTTCTCTACTGAAATAATTGTGTAGGTTTTGTCTTTTCTTTCTTTTAATTTAGATGGAGCATTACATTGATTCATGTTGAGCCAACCTTGTATTCCTAGGATAAATTCCACTTGGTCATGTGGTGTTGTCTTGGATGTGCCAGTCTGGGTTTTGTGTCCGAATAATGCTAGTACCAGGAGATGAATTAGAAATTGTTCCTGTCTCTTCTATTTTTGGAAAACTTTGTAAAGGTTTGGTGTTAACTTGTCCGTATTTGTCAAATTCACAGTGAATCAATGTGGGTCTGCATTTTTTTAATAGGAAGATTATTGTTTGATTCACTAATTCAAATACTCTTTGTCTATTCAGATATTTTCTATCATCCTTTTAATAGTGCCTGATTTTCTGAAAATTTGACCATTTAATGTAGATTAAGCTAATCTATTGACCAGCACAGTGCTCCTTTATAATCCATTTCATCTCTGCAATCTCAGGAGTAATATAGACTCCTTCTGATTTTAGTAATTTGAGACTTCAGTAATTTGTGTCTTCTTTTAATTTATTACATAAAATATTTGTGAATTTTGCTCATCTTTTTAAGAACAAAATTTGTAAAATTATTTTTCTCAATTTTTATACTCTAATTTGATCATTTCTACTCTAGTAATTATTTCTTTCATTCAGCTTGCTTTTGCTTAACATATTATTTTTCTAGATTCTTAATGTTCACCATTGAGTTATAGATTGTAGACCATTGTTTACTTTTATTTTTTTAATTTAATTTTATTTTATTTGTGAACATACTGTACAGAGGAGTTACAATTACGTGGTCAGGATAATGCGTACATTTCTTACCAAGCATTGCAGCCTCCTCCTTTGTTTACCCTTCACATCCCTTCCCGGCCTCCCCCCTCCCCCCAATCCCAATCCTTCTCCTCCCCCTCCCCCCCCCCCCCCCCCCCCCCGCACCGACGTTGTAAAGCTAGTTTTGGACACGACAACTTGTACTTCTCATTGTTGCAGCAGGTCCACCTGTATCCTTAAACAACTGGTTTTTCCCCATCTCCTCCACAAGTTATACTGACATCAAATATAGTGAAAGCAGGGGTTATACTGTGGGGGAGGGATATACAAAGCAACAAAGAGATAATCTTATAAATGCATTAGAAACACATGCATGAAAGAAAAAAACATTAAAATCACATCTAAGGGTTCATTTTCCTGACATCACATTATCTGACCTTTTCCTCTTGATTCATACATATACTAGATATTACAAATAAGGGAAACCATGGGACCTATGTTTCTTTGGGCCTGGCTTACTTCACTTAATATAATTTTTTCCAAGTTTTCCCATTTCCTAACAAATGGGGCAATATCATTCTTTCTGATGGAGGCATAGAATTCCATTGTGTATATATACCACATTTTCTTGATCCATTCATCTACTGAGGGGCATCTGGGTTGGTTCCATATCTTAGCTATGGTAAATAATGCTGCAATAAACATAGTTGTGCTGGTAGCTTTAGTGTGGTCTTGTTTGTAAACATTTGGGTAAATGCCCAAAAGTGGGATTGCTGGGTCATACAGAGATTTTTCAGCTAGGAATTTCCTACAAGTCATCACTTCAGCAATATCTCTCAAGATTTGATATATTATATTATATTTTTGGCTTATTTTAGTGCAAGGTAATATCCTTTATTCTATGCTTACATCATTGATTCACTGAATAGTTAGATGTTTACTATTTAATTACAAAATATATGTGAATTACTCAGATTCCATGAAGGAATCATAAAGATTTTACATGATATCTCCTTTGAATCATAGATGATAGTGGTTTCAGTGTTTTGAGATTTATTGAAAAATTAGTCTAATAATACCCTGCAAAATGTTTCACATACACTCATGAGAAGTCTGTATATGGAATATTTGTTAGTGGAATGTTGTACAGATGTCTCTTATGTCCATTGAGTTCTTAGTATCCAAGTATCTGAAAACTTTTTTGATATGATTAGTTACTGTTTCCATTATTAAACGTGGCTCATTGTAGTCTACAGATAGCATTGATGATGAGTCTACTTCTGTATTCAACTCCACTCCTGTTGTTTCATGTACTTTGCACCTCTGTCGTAATCACATATATATGAATAGGTGCTATACTTTCTTGAATCACTGATGTACTTCATGTTTTCCACTGATAAAAGTTTGTCTCAAAGTCTGTTCTGCTGATATTAACAGGTATTCCAATTTTCTTTTGGGCAAAACTTGCTAGTATCTTTTTGTCCATTCTTGTTACTTAAATCTTATTTGTGTATGCATAACTAAAATTTGTCCTAGATAAACTATAGTTTGTGTTTTTAAACCATTTTTCCAACATCTGCCTTGCAATTGAAACACTTCATCCATTTACATTTAACATGAATAATTAAAACCTATTATTACACATGGCATTTTAACAATAATATTTTACATCTCATGCTTCATGCACTTTTTAATTACATTATTATCTCCTTTTATCCCAAATAATATTTCATGGTATATTATTTTAAATTAATGTCTTTACTTAAATCATATTTTTTATTTTTTGTGGTCTTTCCTTGGATTTACAATTAACATACTAACTTGTGATGATCTAGTCCATATTAATACGAAGTTAATTTCAGTTGTGTACAAAATCTTTTCCCTATGTTGCTCCATTTATGTCACCCTCCTTTGTAGGATTATTTTCATAGAAACCATCTACACATTTTGTTACAACACAGATTTTTAATTATTACTTTATTTAGTTTTCTTTACAAATAACAATGTATTTGTACTTGAAAAGCTGAGATATGAGCACTGTGGTTTGAAGCCAGCCAGGCAGGAAAGTCTATGAAACACTTATTTCCAATTAAGCACCACAAAAAATGGAAGTGGATCTGTGGTTAGAGAGTGGTAAGAGATCTAGCCTTGAAGACAAAAGATCAGGGATAACACCCACGACTTAAACTGAAACTCCAAACACACACACACACACACACACACACACACACACACACACACACACACACACACAGAGAATTTGATATTTCCATTTATATTTATCTTGTTGATTCCTTTATTTGTACCTGTGAAGTCAAGTGAGTGCCTAATTTCCTTTTATTCCATCCTAAAATTATCAGTAGTATTTCTTGGAAAGTAACTTTGACAAATACAGAACACTTGATTGCCTTATTCTTTAGCGCCTTGAATAAGTTAACTTGTTCCTCTAAGTTTCTGTTGAGAAATTTCCTGTTACAGAGATAACTTTAACAAAAAGCAAATACACTAGAACAGGTTCCTTTATACATGAGAAGGTCACTGTACTTGATGGATTCAAGATTCATTATATAGTTTGGGTCTTTGCTGTTATATTGTATCTTGATGTGCATCTCCTTGAGTTATTGCATCTGAAATTCATTAAACTTCCTGGGTATGTTAATCATTATTTTTCTCAAAATGAATGACTATTGGCCATGATGGGTTTTTTAAAATATATTTTTTAGTCCTTTCTCTTTCTCAATCTGGCATTCCTATTACAAGTACACTGGTGTTCTTTTGGTCTCTAAGATTCCTTTTTTTGTTAATTCTTTTCTCCCTTTCCTTAGGTTGAATCGTTTAAATTTACTTACCTTCCAATTCATACAATATTATTTCTTTTAACTCAAACCTTCTACTGAATCCTTTAGAGAATGTTTTTCATTTCGGTTTCTACACATTTCACTTTCAGATTTTCTAATCACACTTTTAAATAATTTATTTTATTATTGATATTCTCTAGATAGTAAAATGCCAGTTCAATGTTTTTCTTTATCCCTTTTTTATTTCTGTACACACATTTTAAATGACTGAGTTGAATCTCTGCATAAGTTCAATGTCTGGACTTTCTGAGGGCAGAAAGTCTGACGGCTTTTATTTCTATGTATGGGTCCTACTCTGTTGTTCTTTCGACTATTCTGATTATGTTGTCAAAACCCAACATTAAATAATACAATGTAGTAACATGGAATTATCACAGTTGGTTGTTGTGCTGCATTAGCTTGCTTTTCCAATGAATCCCTATCCTTGTATAGTTTGTATTCTACTGAAGTTAAAAATTCATTATCTTAGTGGCTAACATAAGAAGAGTAACATAGTCACTTTGGGTACATTTTGTACATTCCTTAAATAAATGACTGAGCAGTTTACAACTCTATGTTAGCTTTTACTTCCTGTTTTCAGAGACTTGGGGTCAACTAGAGATGAAACTTGAGGGCCTTCTCAGGTCTTTCCTATACATGTGCACAACCCTATATGACCATCCAGGTTCCCAGGAGTATGTGAAGATATTTGTAAATTATCAGTGCACATCTCATTTCATAGATTTTGGGGAAAGAGGTGTAGGAGGTTAGCTTCTAATTTGTTTCAACCGTTCATACTGCCTATAACAGAGAGATGTTAAATGGTGGCAACTGAGTTTTTCTTCAAGAAGGAAAAATAAGATACTTGTACAGACTGATCTCTAAATTGCAACCCTAAAATCAAAACTTGCCTGCAAGTGGAGATTCTAAAGAACTGCTAAACAGGTCAAATGATGATAACTGAGAATGAGGCTTTGGGAAAGCTCCATGCTCTTGTGATTCTTCCAGTGGCTGCTAAAATGCCGACTTTCATTGTTACTGTGATGGCAATTTGGAAGACTACTATAATGCTAGAAAGTGGAGGTTGTAGGTGTTAAAAAGGGGTATGAGTTGAAATTCACAAAGCTTACTTTTCTTACCAAGATTCGGCTACTATTATTAAATCAATTGTTTCTTGAGTAGTTGTAAATCTTTGGGTATTTCCACAGATAAGAAGTTTTTTCAGTATGTTTAGTCATTTATGAAATTCCATACTCTGAGATTCCCAAGGACACTCAGCCAAAGCTCAGTGTCAAAAAACATCAATCTATCTTTCCTCTTCAAACAGATTTCAATGGATAATTCAGAATGTTTACATCTTTAATTTCTCTCAATAAAAAATCAGGCAATACTTATTGAAATCTTAGTCTTTGAATACTTGTTCAAAATCATCTAGGTTGAAGCTTGTTGCCTGTGGCTCATACCTTAATCCAGCTACTTAGGAAGCTAAGATGTAAGAATTAGGGTTTGAAGCCAGCCTGGGCAGGAATGTCTATGAGACTTATCTCCAATTACCTACTAAGCAAGCCAAAATTGATACAGGGCTTAAGTGATACAGTGCTAGCTTTGGACAAAAAAAGCTCATGGATAGCACCCAGTCCCTGTGTTCAAGCCCCAGAAAGAGCGCAAAAATAATTATTATTGTTATCTTGATCCAGAAAGATAAAAGACTGGATGCATAAAGAAGAGTGCAGCTAGTTGAAGAAAATGTCTATTACCAAATGTATTTGGATATTACATAATCCCACACCTCACTTTTCAAATTCATAATGAGAATTCACCTTAAAAACCATTTGAGGTTTTGCAGCAAAGATTACGGATTTAAAACTTGATTAATTATTTTGTTGTTGATTTGTCAACCTCATATATTTTGAATATTAATCCCTTCTCATATGTGTAATTTGCAAATAATTTGTCAACTCTATAGATTGTCTATTTGCTATGCAGATTACTTTCTTTGCAGAAATGTTTTCGCTTTAAGTGACTCCACTTGTCCTTTTTGTGGGGATGGGGGGATGAGGGGGGTGCTTGAACTCAGGGTCTGGGCTGAGCTTTTTCACCCAAGGCGAATGCTCTACCACTCTGAGCCTCAACACCACTTTCAGGTTTTCTGGTTGTTAACTGGAGATAAGAGTCTCCTAGACTTTCCTGTCTGGGCTGGCTTTGAACCACAACCTTCAGATCTCAGTCTCTTGAGTAGCTAGGATTACAGGCATAAGCTACCAGCTTCTGTGTTTGATTTGTTTTTTGCTTCATATGTTTGTAAAGTCTTATTCAGGAAATCCTTACACATCATAGGTATTTTTCTCTATGCTTTTATCTAGTAGCTTCAAAGTTTTGAGTTTTATATATCATTCTATAATCTATTTGGGGTGACTTTTTTTGGGGGGGTAGGTCGTGGGGCTTGAACTCTGGGCCTGGGCGCTGTCCCTCAGCTCTCAAGGCGAGCGCGCTACCACTTGAGCTATAGCGCCACTTCTGGTTTTCTTGTGGTTTATTGGAGATAGGAGTCTCACAGTCTCTCCTGCCCGGGCTGGCTTTGAACCATGATCCTCAGATCTCAGCCTCCTAAGTAGCTAGGATTACAGGCGTGAGCCACCAGCACCCAGCTTGGGGTGACTTTTGTAGGTGATAAAAGACAGGTGACCTGGTTCAGTTCTTCCGTATGTGACTATAATTTTGTGGAAGTTACCATCCTTTACCTATGCTAACATCTTGGCATCCTTGCTGAAAATCACTTGTCTCTGAATGTGTGAAGCTATTTCTGGGATTCATTTTTCTGTCATTGATCTATGTATCTTTTTATGTCACATCAGTGCCATGCTGTTCTACTTAATATAGCTCTGTGATACTTTATAAAGCCAGTTGGCATGATGTCTGGTTTCTTGAGGTGTATATTTTTATTTGAGATTTTTCTTCTTTTCTAATTTATTATTAAATTTATAAATTAAAAATTATAAAAATAATAAATGAATTTATTATTAAAAATAGTCCTCTGAAAGATACTTCTCACATCCAAAGGTTTTTTTTTCTCATATCACTAAAAAGACCTTTATAGAAAACCACCAGAGATATCCATGTCAACAGCTACACAAATGACCACATCAAAAAACCCACAAATATGAAAAGGCAATAAAACATTACTCCTCCTCAATATGTTTATAACTCTTTAAAAACTGAATCCCAAAGAGTGAAATGATTAAAATGTCAAAAGCCCATTTTGAAAAGTAATATGTGACTTGAAATAAAATTTAAATAAACAGGTAAAGTAACAAGCACATTCAAGAGTTAGATGAGAAATGCAACAAGTTGGACTGATAAACTCAGAAAAGAGATAGCAATTCTAAAGACATTCAAGCACAAACCTTGGAAATGAAAAGTTCAATACATCAAATAATAAATCTAAAGTATCAACAATTTTAAAAAGCAGGCAGAAGAAAGAATATATAATACTGAAAAGAAGGTTGAAAAATTATTGCATATTTAGATAGCAGTCTTAAATAAGTGTTTATGATCACAACATTAGAAGCACTGAGATACAATTAAGAAACCAAAACTCTGAGGGCAGAAAAGATTAAAAACCAGACTGTGGGCATAGAAAAATCTCTTCAATAAATTTAGCTTTCTAAAGATATGGAACCAACCCAAATGCCTCTAGTAGATGAATGGATCAAGAAAATGTGGTATATATACACAATGGAATTCTATGCCTCCATCAGAAAGAATGACATTGACTCATTTGTTAGGAAATGGTAAAACTTGGAAAAAAATATATTAAGTGAAGTAAGCCAGGCCCAAAGAAACATAGGTCCCATGGTTTCCCTTATTTGCAATATCTAGTATATGTATGAGTCAAGCGGAAAAGGTCAGATAATGTGATGTTAGGAAAATGAACCCTAAGATATGTATTCTAATGTTTTTTACTTCCATGCATTTGTTTCTAACGCATTTATAAGATTATTTCTTTGTTGCTTTGTATGTCCCTCCCCCACAGTATAACCCCTGCTTTCACTAAATTTGATGTCAGTATAACTTGTGGAGGAGATGGGGAAAAACAAGTCGTTTAAGGATACAGGTGGACCTGTTGCAACAAAGAGAAGTACAAGTTGTCATGTCGAAAACTAGCTTTACAACGTTGGTGTGGGGGGGGAGGAATGGGGGGAGGCTAGGAAGGGATGTGAAGGGTAAACAAAGGAGGAGGCTGCAATGCTTGATAAGAAATGTACGCATTATCCTGCCCATGTAATTGTAACCCCTCTGTACAGTGTGTTCACAAATAAAATAAAATAAAATATAAAAAAATAAAAAAATTAGCTTTCTAGATAAATATATGGACATGCAAGTACAACAGGAAAAGAATATGTTCACATCATGTTATGGTTAGAATACTTAGAGTAATAACAAGAAAGAATATAAAAACTTAGTGGCAAGTTACTCACAAATTAAAATCCATCAGAATAGCAAACTTCTCAGCTGGTCTGCTAAAGGCCAAGAATGCTTTAACCAATTTATTTCAATCCCTGTAACAATATATCTGCCAATTAAGGTTACTAAAGATTACTACATGGAGAAAAGTTGCACTTTTTGATAAAATAAGTATTAAAAATTTTTATGATAAGGATACACAAGAAATTAATGACTACTAAACTATAATTATAAAAGATTCTTAAAGGATTGTTACACACAAAAAATACAAATACTACATATTTGTATGTGTATATAAATATACATATATATACAATTAGAGCAAGAAAGGAAAAGAGAGAGAATGATGAGAGCCTTGGAAGGGATAAATCTCATTTGAAGAAGAGGTAAACAAATATTCATTAATACAATTAAAACACTCTAACTTAGTAGCAACCCTCTACTTTGATATCTTTTATTCTAATCAACTAGAAAATCTAGAAAAAAGTCTATAGCAAGCAATATAATTAAAGTAGTCATAGTATCCCAACAAGGAAATTCACAGAATTGTTTAGATTCATTATTGAATGCTTCTCACCTATACCATAAAAATACCACTGGAAAGATGCCACTAAATATTATTCTACAAATCCAGTATTGTTCTGAAATTCATATGAAAGCATGAAAAGCTTTGAAGAACTATTGAAGATATAAGTATGGCTAATGTCTTTCTGGATAGAGCTCCAGTTGCTCTGGAAGGAAGAGCAAGAATTGACTAATGGAATAGCATCAAATTAAAAATTTCTGCACAACAAAGGAAACATTTTCCAGAATCAAAAAACAACCTATGGTTGCGAGCTATTCACTAGATAAGAGAATATGTAAAGAACTCACAAATTTAAATAATAAACCAATTAATTAAATATTAAACAGACAATTCTCAAAAGAAGTACAAATTGCCAATAAATACAGAAAGAATTATTCATTATTGTTAGCAATAAAAGAAATATAAATAACATTTTCTTTCGGTGTCCACCTAACCCCATTGAAAATGGCTGTCATGAACACAATCAACAACAAATGCTGGAGAGAATGTGGGGGAAAATGAACCCTTATACCATTTATGGAAATGCAAATTAGTTAGCCACTACAGAGATCAGTATGGATCTAAATCAGAACTAAAATCAGAATGATATGAGCAGATACCACTCGTTAACATATATGCAAAGGAATATAAATCAACATGAAATAGAAACACCTTCACATCCATGCTTTTATGGCAGAATTTATAATAGATATGGGCTCAGACTCAGAGTCCATCAACTGAGGAAGCAAAAAAAAATGTGATATGCAAACAATGGAGTATTACTAGTCATAAGAATAAAAATATGTCATTTTCTGGAAAATAGATAGAAATGGAAATCTTCAAGGTAAGTGAAACCATCCAGACTGAGAAAAATTGAAATATTTCATATACATGTTTGAAAATAATCAAATATTATGTGTTCTCTGTCATCTGAGAAGTTTAGTTGGTATGGTGGATAAAGAGGGAAGGAAGGAAGGAAGGAAGGAAGGAAGGAAGGAAGGAAGGAAGGAAGGAAGGAAGGAAGGAAGGAAGGAAGGAAGGAAAGAAGGAAGGAAGGAAGGAAGGAAGGAAGGAAGGAAGGAAGGAAGGAAAAATGGGAGGTTTTTATAATTGCTTCATTTCTTTGCTTTTTCTTGTTGATGTTGCTCATTTATGTGGTACTGAGAAATCAAACCCAGGGCCTCATGCATACTAGGTAAGCACTTTACCACTAAGCACATTCCCAGACGTTTGTTTTTTTTTTTGTTTTTTTTTTTGTTTTTTTTTTTGTTTTTGCCAGTCCTGGTGCTTGAACTCAGGACCTGGGTGCTGTTCCTGAACATTTGTGGTCATGCTAGTACTCTACCACTTGAGCTCCAGCTCCAGCTTTTTGGTGGTTAATTGGAGATGTCTCATGGATTTTCCCATCTGTGCTGGTTTTGAATCGTGATCTTAAAAATCTCAGCCTCCTGCATAGCTAAGATTATAGGTATGAGCCACAAGCACACAGCAAAATGGGAGAATTTTCCACAGGTTAGAATTCTCATGAGAAAATGGTGAAGGGAAAGGGTAAAGGCAGTGAAAATGAATGAAATATTTCAAATACATATATGAAAATGGAATGATGAAACCTGCCAAAAATTGTTTAGAAAAGTATGAGGAATGGGGATATAAAATAGTAATAGGGTAAGTTAATTTGGTCAAAGAACACTTTATGCATGTGTGGAAATATCACAATAAGTAAAGCTAACGTATCTTTACCTTTAGAAAAATAAATAAAATTATGTGAAGTGATCATTTTTCTGTATTGTACTGCGAATTGAACTCAGGCCCTAACATACTTAAAAAAAATACTCTACTTTTTGAGGTACCAAATCCCCAACCTTTTCATATTGAAGGCATATTGAGAAACTGGGGCTTGTCTTAAAGTTGTGATTCTTCTGCCTCAATCTCTATAGTAGCTGCAATCATGTGGCATGACATCTGGCTAATAAATGTATTAATCAGGTTAATGTTAGTAATTTCACAACATGTTTGCACATCAAAATATTATATGTTTTAAATACACCATAAAAAATTTTTGTTAGTTATATATCATTTTCAATATGTATTATATATTTATTGGAACAAGAAAAATTCTGATATGATAGTAAACATTTAAATGCATTTATTTTTCACATAAAGACTATAAATTATTTTACCTTTAATACAAATATATCAATATTGAATTAATTATTTTTCTTAACTAAGCATGAAAATGAGAGAAAGGTACAAAACCTGAGAAGTTTAATATTCATACCAATGATAAAGTTCTTTCTAATATTTTTAATGTATTTCTAATATTTTTGGTGGTCTCCTGGTCCTTATGGTCTGGACTCTGTCACTGAGCCTCTCTGTGCTCAAGGCTAGCGCTCTACCACTTGAGCCACAGCACCCCTTCCGGCTTTTTTTTTTCTATTTATGTGGTACTGAGGAATCGAACCCAAGGCTTCATGCATGCTAGACAAGCTCTCTACCACTAAGCCACATTTCCAGCCCCCTTGCTAATATTTTTGAACCTTGAACCTGCAAATTATTATTATATACCAATTATTATTATATACAAATTATTATTATACAGAAGCCCCAGTAAGTTGCTATCACATTTATTATGGAGATTCGGTCATTGTTACAGTGCTTTTAGAAATTTAGACTGTACATTGAAACTAATTGTTCTTATATCTAAAAGTAGAAAAATTAGGGCTGGGAAGGTGGCTCAGTGGTAGAGGGCATGCCTTGCAAACATGAGGCCCTGGGTTAAATTCCTCAGCACCGTATAAGTAGAAAAAGCCAGAAATGGCGCTGTGACTCAAGTGGCAGAGACCTAGCCTTGAGCTGAAGAGCTCAGGGACAGTTCCCAGGCCCAGAGTTCAGGCCCCACAACTAACAAAAAAAAAAGTAGAAAAATTAATATTTCTCTGCATTCTCATTGCTGTGGAAAATGCAAACTTCTTAGTTGATGTGAAATTAATGATATGTCAATATTATGCCTACTTTTTAACCAAAAATTTCAAAAGACTAGAAGATTATCAGATACAAAAGGAAATGAAAGGATAGATTCCAAAAGACTTTCAATTTAACAACAAATCAAAACTTTTCCTTTCAACTCTTTCAAATAACTGGGTCAAGCTAGAAAAGATGTATCAAACACCAATGGAAGTTTATTTTCTGTATTACTATTAAAGACTAAAAACTAGATGACAGTACTTGCTAAAAAAGTATGCTAATTTATTTTGATATAATGTGAAGTGGACAGGCTTGATTAGTAAATTGATTAGTTAGTTCCTTTAAATCTTTTAGCACTTTCTCACAAATATGTTAAAATCCAAAGGATGTCTGGGGACAATAAGCTAGAAATATTTGAAAAGATTGACAATCGTGATGTTAATAAGGATCTATCATTTAGCTACAGGCAGACAGACAACGGTGAGAAATTAAAATTTTAAAAAATGCTACAATTTGAGATGCCTTTTAAAATATACCATAGTGATTGTATTCATGTAATCATGTGATTATATACTTCCATGAAAGTATCATAGCTGTGCCTTACAAAATAGCAAAGGTTATTTAAGAATGCATGTCAACTTGCAAGGCAAATGGAAATATCACAACATATTTTACATAGTGTATCAACAACAAACAAAGAAAAAATAACATACACTGCAGTTTTATTCTAGAGTATTTGCATAGTATAATACAGACATTTTATTTTTTCCACAGAGCAGAAATGTGATGAAATGAAAGACAATGAGTATGTGTGTTTATACATACATATATATGTTTATACATACATAGTTATATATGTAAGCATACAGTCTATAATAAATAATATAATGAATAATAAATACGTATGACAAATATAATCCTATGACATTCCTTAAAAAATCATTATTGTATGATAAGGAATTCTATCTATTCCCCAAATTATGGGTAAATAGCAACTGTCTGTGGTGATTTCTGAAGCTTCAGTTTCCTTACATAGTGAAGTTGTTAAAATATTAGTACAATATTTACTTCAGACATTTGTTTTAAGCATCACCATATTGATATGCTCACAATAAGTACTGCTTTAATAATGGCCTAATAGCAGTGAAATGAGCTTTCTCCACACCCTTCTCTACACATGGCACTAGCTTTTAGGAAAAAATTCAGAACTAAGCAAGCTAATTTTCTAACCAGATAGTTGACCGTTGTGGAGGTTAGTTGGTACATTCCACTGGAAATCTTAGTAAATTTCTGAATCATGCCAACATTGGAATACATTTTCATCAAGTTTATGTGCTGAATAATTTAAACCTTTTTGATAAGTACTTCAAAATGTTTTCTTTCTCGGAGCAGTGAAAAGCCACTAGAAAGGACTAAGCAAAGAGTCAGAGGCCAGTATCACATGCCTGTACTCCCAGCCACTTGAGACATTGAGATTAGGAAAATCATGGTCCAAGTGCATCCAACTTCATACCTAAGACCTTTTCTCACCAACAGCATCCTCCTGGGCACTATGATGGGTGCGCAAAGCAAGATGCTCATGGGACCAGTGAGTGACTAGAAAGTGTAAACAAAGGCAGGAGGCTGAGCGAAGGACATGGCTGACTAGTACAGTATCTACTTACCAAGCATAAAGTCCCAGAGATTAAACCTCAGTACTGCAAAAAGAAAAAGAAGGAAGGAAGAAAGTACTAAGAAACTGACTGAGACAACACGTTTTTAAACCCCCATCAGATTTTTGTGTGGGTTAGGATGCAGTGATGTACGAGAATGTAGAGTGAAGACTATATTAGTACACATGAGACATGAGGTTGCTGCCACCAAAAGGCAGCAACAAAGGTGATGAAAGTAAGAAAGCTGCTGAAACTTCCCAATGGCCTGATCAACTATGTCATAAAGTGAAGAAAAGTGAAACCCTAACAAATGAGAGCTATCAACAGGTGTACTTCACACATGATAAACTAGAAATACCTTTTAACAATGGCTGTGGAGCTGTGAGAGATGATGGGTGACCCAGGTCTGGCATTCATACTTGATGATACAGTAGGAAATTGTCCTTTGAAAGCCATTCACTTAGGATTTAACTCTAGAGTCATGTATCTATCTTTTCATTCAGTAAATATTTATGGAGTACCAAATATCCATTGTAACAAAGACACAATGTTAGGTATACAAAAATGAAAACATGCAAGCCAGATATGGTTTTAGACTGAAAAAAATTGAGATTAGAAACACTCTTTTATAAGGACACATTCTATGAAATCCCCACTAGAGAGAAAGACAAGGAAAAGCTAGGATGAGGCAGTATCATTCTTTCTGATGGAGGCATAGAATTCCATTGTATATATATATATATAGCACATATTCTTGAGCCATTTATCTACTGAGGGGCATCTGGGTTGGTTCTATAGCTTAGCTATAGTGAATAATGCTGCAGTAAGTGTAGTTGTGCTGGTAACTTTAGTATAGCCTTCTTTGTGATCATTTGTTAGGAAATGGAAAGACTTGGAAAAAATTATATTAAGTGACTTAAGCCAGGCCCAAAGAAACACAGGTCTCATGGTTTTATTTGCAATAACTAGTATATGTCTAAGACAAGCAGAAAAGGTCAAAAGCTATGTACATATGACCATATGATGATAAGCAAATTGAATCCCAAGATAGGGACACAAGTGGTTTTATCTGTCTTGCTGTTGTTTGTAATGTATTTATAATGTACTGTGATTTTTTTTTTGTTTCTTTTGTATGTTCTTCCCCTATGGTATAACCCGTGCTTTCACTGTATTTGATTCTGGTGCCCCGCATTTTGTGTATACATTTTTCTAATGTCGGGAAGGGAAGGGAAATAAGAAAATGCTAAAATAAGGATTTAAATAAAAGCTAGGATGAACAAAACTAAGTTTCGGGGACACCCCCATATTGATTGGATTGCAGGTTGAGGAAAAGCCCAGGAGAATTAAGTGAAAAAAATAAAACCACACACAAAAAAGAGAGAGAAAGAGAGAGAAACTATTAGAGTATGTTGCCTTAGCTGAGAGAAAAAAAAATTAACTCCTCTCCTAAAATCCAATTTTAAGCATGTGTTCAACTTGGGACTGTTGAAGGGGTGGAAAAAATTTGGCTATATTAAATTTTATTTTATTTTTATTATCAGATGATTTTTCTCTTTAAGACACAGTGAAATGTTACACAGAATTTGTATTTAAATGAGTTGAGGTAAAATACAGCTGGTGGAGCACATTGGGAAGCAGTATTCTAAAACATTTTTAAAGTATTATTATTAAGACCAGTGACCAGGGAGGCAACAGTAAATAAACAAGTAATACATGCAAGTTCTTTTCTTTTTTTTGTCGGTGTGGGGCCTGAACTCTAGGCCCTTAACTCGTGAGCTCAGGGTTAGCACTCTAGCACAGCACCACTTCCAGGTTTTTCTGCTTATGTGGTGCTGAGGAATTGAACCCAGGGACTCATGCATGCAAGGCAAGCACTCTACCACTGAGCCACCTTCCCAGCCCAACTTGAAAGTTCTTGACAGTAAAAAACACTCACTCAGTAAACACTACACAGTCTTGAAAATTGAGTTTTAATATGAATCTTGGAGTAAATAATATATATTTACCAACTTTGTTTCCTACTGAGTCTTTTTTTTAATTGTGAAAATACCATACAGAGGGGTTACAATTACATGGGCAAGGTAATGAGTACATTTATTATCAAGCATTGTAGCCTCCTCCTTTGTTTCCCCTTCCCATCCCTTTCCATCTCCCCTCCCACACCCTTCCCTCCCCGACCTGCAAAGTTGTAAAGTTCATTTTTCGACATAACCACTTGTACATCTCATTGTTGCAATGGGTTCACCTGTATCCCCATTTAAACGATTTGTTTTTGCCCTTCCCCTCCACCAATTATACCACCATCAATTACAATGAAAGAAGGGTTATACCATGGGGGAGGGACATACAATCAACAAAGAAATCATCTTATAAATATGTAAAAAACAATAGCAAGAAAGAAAAAATATTTGAATACTTATTTTGGGGTTCATTTTGCCTAACATCAACTTATCTGACCTTTTCTGCTTGTCTCAGACATATACTAGTTATTACAAATAAGGGAAAACATGGGACCTATGTTTCTTTGGGCCTGGCTTACTTCACTTAATATAATTTTTTCCAAGACTTTCCATTTCCTAACAAATGAGGCAATGTCATTCTTTCTGATAGAGGCATAGAATTCCATTGTGTATATATAACAGATTTTCTTGGTCCATTCATCTACTGAGGGGCATCTGGGTTGGGTCCATATCTTAGCTATCATAAATAATGTTGCAATAAGCATAGTTGTGCTGTGAGCTTTAGTATGGTCTTGTTTGTGATCATTTGGGTAAATGCCCAAAAGTGGGATTGTTGGGTCATAGGGGAGCTCTATGTGTGGAGTCTTTTTTGGGGGGAGAGTTCTGTCGTGGGGCCTGAACTCTGGGCCTGGGCACTGTCCCTCAGCTCTTCAGCTCAAGGCTAGCGTTCTACCACTTGAGCCATAGTGCCACTTCCGGCTTTTTTTCTTTTTGCTCATGTGGTGCTGGGGAATCAAACCTAGGGCCTCATGCATGCAAGGCAAGAGCTCTACAACTGAGCCACCTTCCCAGCCCCATATGGAGTCTTTTGAGAAACCTCCATACTACTTTCCAAAGTGATTGAACAAGTTTGCACTCCTACCAACAATTCAGTAGGGTTCTCTTCTGGCCACATGCCTCCCAGCATCTGTTGTTATTAGAGTTCTTGATTATAGCCATTCTAACTGGGGTGCGGTGGTATCTCAGTGTTGTTTTGATTTGCATTTCTTTTATGGGTAGGGAGGTTGAGCATTTCTTCATGTATCTATTGGCCATCCTTATTTCCTCTTAAGAGAAGTTTCTATTTAAGTCTTTAGCCCACTTATTTATCAAGAAAGCAACTTAACCAAAGAAGTGAAGGACCTCTATGATGAAAACTTTAAAAAACTGAAAAAGGAAATCAAAACAGAACTTAGAAAGTACAAAAAACTCCTATGCTCCTGATTTGAAAGGATCAACATTGTAAAAATGGCAATACTTCCCAAGGCTATCTACAAATTCAATGCAATACCTATCAATATTCCAACCTCAGTCTTCAAGGAAATAGAAGAGGCAATCCAAAAATTCATATGGAACAATAAAAGACCCCGAATAGCAAAAACGATCCTTAACAGAAAGAACAGTGCTGGAGGAATATCAATACCAAATTTCAAACTCTACTACAAAGCCATAGTAATCAAAACAGCTTTATACTGACGCAAGAACAGAACTCAGGACCAATGGAATAGAACTGAAAACCCAGAAATGAACCTACAGACATATAGCCATCTAATCTTCAATACAGGAGCTAAAAAATAGAATGGAAGAAAGACAGCCTCTTCAGTAAATGGTGCTGGCAAAATTGGTTAATCACTTGTAGAAAACTAAAGCTAGATCCTTATATATCACCCTGCACCAGAATCAACTCCAAATGGATCAAAGGCCTCGGAGTCAAAGCAGACACTCTGAAAACATTACAGGATGGAATAGGAGAAACCCTAGGTCTCTTTGGTGCAGGCCGAAATTTTCTTAATAGAGACCCAGAAACACAACAAATCAAAGAAAGATTGGACAAATGGGATTGCATGAAGTTGCAGAGCTTCTGCATGGCAAAGGACATAGCTAGCAAGATCAATAGAAAGCCTACATATTGGGAGAAGATCTTCACTAGCCATACAATAGACAAGGGTCTCATATCTAAAATATACCTGGAACTCAAAAAATTAAATCTCCCAACAACAAATCCTCAAAGAAACAACTGCCCAATAAATAAGTGGGCTAAAGAACTTCTGAGTCTTGATTGATGGAGTTTCTGCTGGAAAACTTAAAATTCACTCAGATACATAAATTAGCATCTTCAGAAATAAAGAAATAAATTTAAATGAGCAATAAAAACATACAATTTTTAACTTAACAATACAGAAAAAGATTCTATTCTAATATTTTGCCAAAAGTTTATAACAAATTGGAAACATATGATACCTTCAGATTCTCTTACTATAAGATGTTATCATTTGCAAATAGCAATGATTTGATTTCTTTCTTTCCTATTCATATTCCTTGGCATATTTCTCTTGCTTTATTGCTGTAAGAATTATGTTGCTAGCATTGAGATACCACCTCAGCCCAGTTTGAATGGCTATAATCAAGAACTCTAATAACAACAGATGCTGGAGGGGATGTGGACAGAAGAGAACCCTACTGCATAGTTGGTGGGAGTGTAAACTTGTTCAACCACTTTGGAAAGTGGTATGGAGGTTCCTCAAGAGATTCCACATAGAGCTCCCCTATGACCCAGCAATCCCACTTTTGGGCATTAACCCAAATGTTCGCAAACAAGACCACACTAAAGTTACCAGCACAACTATGTTTATTGCAGCATTATTTACCATAGCGAAGATATGGAACCAACCCAGATGTCCCTCAGGAGATGAATGGATCAAGAAAATGTGGTATACACAATGGAATTCTATGCCTCCATCAGAAAGAATGACATTGCCTCATTTGTTAGGAAATGGAAAGACTTGGAAAAAAATATATTAAGTGAAGTAAGCCAGGCCCAAAGAAACATAGGTCCCACGTTTTCCCTTATTTGCAATAACTAGTATATGTCTGAGTCAAGCAGAAAAGGTCAGATAAGTTGATGTTAGGGAAATGAACCCTAAGATATGTATTCAAATGTTTTTTTCTTTCATGCGATTGTTTCTAACAATCTTTGTTGCTTTGTATGTCCCTCCCCCATGGTATAACCCCTGCTTTCACTGTATTTGATGTTGTTATAATTTGTGGAGGGGAAGGGAAAAAACAAATCATTTAAATAGGGATACAGGTGGATCCATTGCAACAATGCGAGGTACAAGTTGTTATGTCGAAAACAAACTTTACAACTTTGGTGGGGGGGGCAAGGACGGTTGGAGGGATGGGGAGAGGATGGGATGGAAAGGGGAAACAAAGGAGGAGGCTACAATGCTTGATAATAAATGTACTCATTATCTTGCCCATGTAATTGTAACCCCTCTGTACAGTATTTTCACAATAAAAAAATTAAAAAAAGAATTAAGTTGCTATATTAAATAAAAGTTGAAAAAGTGGACAACCTCATCTAAATCCTGACTTTTAAAGTAAAGGATTCTTTTTTTCCACTTAGTATAATGTTAGGTATAAATTAATCTTTAAATGTCTGGTAGAATTCAACACAGAACTCATCTACTCCTAAAATTTTTATTGTTGGGAGACTATTACTACATCAGGACCAGTATCAAATATCCTCCTGGGTTCAATTTTGGTAGATTACATGGATATACAAATGTACCCACTTCTAAGTTTTGGAGAATATGTTTTTAAATGTTATCTAATCTGAATTTCATTAGGATTTGTTGTGATATTCCTTTCTCATTTTTTGTTAGTTGACTTTTTCTCATGATTCTTTAGTTAGTTTGGCTTAAAAGTGTGTCAATATCATATATGTTTTCAAAAGATCAACTCATTTCATTAGTATTTGTCTTGCTCTTTCAGCATCCATTTCATTAATTTCTTTCCTGATATATATTATTCCTTTCATTCTATTACTTTTGTTCTAGGCTTGTTCTTATTTTTCAAGACCTTGGGGCACATCATTAGGTCATTTACTTGAATTTCTCAATGAACGCACTAATAGTTATAAACTTTCCTCTTAGCCCTGCCTTTGTTGTGCCACTAAGGTTTTGGTAAATTGTGTTTTTGGTTTTCTTTCTCTCTTCATTTGTTGATTAGAGAAACTTTTTTCTTATTTCCTTTACTACTTCAATAATCCTGTGCTATCAAACATAGTCTCTGTGTGTTTGAATATTTTCTGTAGTTTCTCTTGTTATTGATTTCTTGTTTAATCCATTATAGCCGGATAGCATACAGGGAGTTATTTCAATTTTATATTTGTTGATGTTACCTTTATTATATTTGTTGATGTTTCCTTTATGTACTAAGACACAATCAACTTAGGAGAAAATTTATAGCTATTGTGTGGAATATTCGGTAGAGGTCTCTTGAGTCTACTTAATATAGTCCATTTGATATAATGTGATTTGATCCTGAGATTTTCTTCTTGTTTTTTGTCTATAAACTATCTATTGATCAAAATGGGGCATTAATATTACTCACTGTTGTTGGGCACTGGTGGCCTGTAATCCTAGCTACTCAGGAGGCTAAGATTTGAGGATTGTAGGTCGAAGTCAGCAGTGAGAGGAAAGTCCACCAGACTCATCTCCAATTAACTAACCCAAACAACAAAGCTGAAAGTAGAGTTGTGGCTTAAGTGCTAGCTTTGAGAACAAAAGCTCAGGGATAAGGCCCAAGCTTTGAGTTCAAGCCCCTGAACAAAAAAAAATTACTCACATATTGAATTCAGGTCCATCTGTGCTTTTATGACCAGTAATATATGTTGCTTAAAATTGGGTGCACCATGGGCTGGGAAGGTGGCTCAGTGGTAGAGCGCTTGCCTTGCATGCCTGAGGCCCTGGGTTTGATTCCTCAGCACCACATAAGCAAAAAGAAAAAAGCCGGAAGTGGTGCTGTAACTTAAGTGGTAGAGCACTAGTCCTGAGCTGAAGAGCTGAGGGACAGCGCCCAGACCCAGAGTTCAGGCTCCATGACCGGACCCAAAAAAAAAAAAAAATTGGGTGCACCAACACTTATCTGTATTGCACTTATAAACTGGTTTGTTGAACAGTAACTCCTTTGTACAACTACTTAAAGGTAATGAGAATATGTTTTTTAAAAAAATGGATGTACCATAGCTAAGATATGGAACCAACCCAGATGCCCCTCAGTAGATGAATGGATCAAGAAAATGTGGTATATATACACAATGGAATTCTATGCCTCCATCAGAAAGAATGACATTTCCCCATTTGTTAGGAAATGGAAAGGCTTGGAAAAAATTATATTAAGTGAAGTAAGCCAGGCCCAAAGAAACATAGGTCCCATGGTTTCCCTTATTTGCAATATCTAGTATAGGTATGAGTCAAGCGGAAAAGGTCAGATAATGTGATGTTAGGAAAACGAACCCTTAAATATGTATTTTAATGTTTTCGTTTTTTTCATGCATGTGTTTCTAACGCATTTATAAGATTATTTCTTTGTTGCTTTGTATGTCCCTCCCCCACAGTGTAACCCCGCTTTCACTATATTTGATGTCAGTATAACTTGTGGAGGAGATGGGGACAAACAAGTCGTTTAAGGATTCAGGTGGACCTGCTGCAACAATGAGAAGTACAAAATGTCATGTCAAAACCAGCTTTACAATGTCGGTGTGGGGGGGAGGGGGGTATAATTGGGTGGGGGGAGGGGGGAGGCTGGGAAGGGAGGTGAAGGGTAAACAAAGGAGGAGGTTGCAATGCTTGGTAAGAAATGTATTCATTATCCTGCCCATGTAATTTTAACCCCTCTGTACAGTATGTTCTCAAATAAAATAAAATAAAATATAAAAAAATGGATGTACCAAAGTTCAGAAGATATATATTGTGGGTCTTGCATTTTCCACTTATATTTTATTTCTTGATCTGAATGCTATAATACATCTATCTTCTTTTCTGATATTCTGTCTTCAACTATTCCAGTCGAAAGCTTTTAACTTTTTTTACTTATTTAACTTTTCATTTCCAGAATTTTTATTTAATTATTTAATTTTGATGTCTTTAATTAAATTTTATTTCATACTCTGATTTGTCTTGCTAATTTTTTATTCAGCTGGTTTTTTGTAGTCTTTGTAGTCTTTATTTAAGCATTTACTAATGTTCTTTAATTTCATTGATGATGGTTAGAATCTTTTGAGTTCTTCATCTGGAACTTTTTCTTCTTCCCTATTATTTCGTGTTTATTTGGTGTTGATTCTGCTTGTTTGTTTTTGTGCTTATTTTTCATTTTGGGGGGGGGGGTCTGGTCGTGGGCGCTGTCCCTCAGCTCTTCAGCTCAAGGCTAGCAAGCTACCACTTGAGCCACAGCACCACTTCCAGCTTTTTTCTTTTTGCTTATGTGGTGCTGAGGAATTGAACCCAGAGCCTCATGCATGCAAGGCAAGTGTTCTACCACTGAGCCACCTTCCCAGCCCCATTATTTTTTCATATTTCTTATGTTTCTGCATGGGGCTTTATATACCTGAAACTAAAGTCACAGCTTTGAGGTTTTTATACTCTTTCTGTTGAAGAATTCTCCATATTCAGGCAGGACTGTGTAGTGACACAGCTGAGCTGATACTTTTTACCACTGTGTTGAGTATATGGTCCAGTAGCTAAGCATTCACCAGAATGTCCATGGCCAGTCTCCATCCTCAAGTCTGCTGAGACTGAGATAAACCAATAAGTCTCTTGTCTGCTTCTGGATTGTTTCACTGTAGGTGCTTCTTTCTTTGTGTACTTTGAGCAGTTACTGGCTATAGGGTACTTTCCAGTACCAGGTAACCCAGGCTCCCAATATCGTAATCCAGGTTCCCAATATCTATACAAGACCCTAGTTTGTGCTGCCAAGATAAGAAACATTCAAGCCTAGAGATCACCTTAAAATGTATCTGAGAGTAGAAAGAGGAGAGCAAACAGAGCATTGAGTTCTGCAGTAGCAGGCAGAAAACTGAAGAACTTGGGCATTTAACCTGCTGGTCAGTGCTTTCAGACCCTACCTAGAAGTTAGTCTCACTGTGTTAGTCTTAACAATGAGATATAGCCCCATAGTCTCACTGTTGAGGAGCTATGGAACTCACATGGTTCAGAGGACCCTTGCTTAGGGGTCTCTGTCCTACCTGACTGCAAACACTTGCCACATCTAGGATTGCCAGTCTGTTTCCAAGGCATATTGATTATTTACTAGGTGATTTTTTTAAATCCTTTCATGAATTTTTGTTGCTACTGTAATGGTGATGTCCAGAGGGGTTACAATTACCTAAGTCAGATAAAAAGTACATTCTTTTTGAATAATGTCACCTATTCCCTTATTCTTTCCCAATTTTTCTCTCCCATCCCTACCCACAAGTTGTATTGTTTATTTTCGACGTAGTGTCCAGTACCACTGCTGCATTTGTTCACTCTTTGCCCTTCCATTTTTGTGACCCTCCTTACCCTCCAAAGACACACAAATGAACAAACAAGATAAAAGGAAAAGAAAACAAAA
The DNA here is from genome assembly GCF_024711535.1 of Dipodomys merriami. Lineage (NCBI taxonomy): Eukaryota > Metazoa > Chordata > Mammalia > Rodentia > Heteromyidae > Dipodomys > Dipodomys merriami. Next base: position 97,442,630 of record NW_027202270.1, read on the forward strand.
ACAGCAATAAAGAAAAAGTTCTTGTTTCCATTTCCTGGTGTTCAAACTACTATTTCCCTTTCCTTCTTACAAGGACCGAGGGTGAAGTTTAGGAGTGTTTTCTGCTTCTGCCTTTCTTTTTCTCCATGATTTTTCAGATATCCTGTCTGAATTCCTTATGTAAAGGCCTTTTAAAATGTTTGGGTTTTTTTTAATCACCTTGTTTAATCTTATTATAGTATACTTAATAGGACGTAAATTACTTTAAGATAGCACAAATTCTAGCTGGGTGCCGATGGCTCACTCCTGTAATCCTAACTACTTAGGAGGCTGAGATCTGAGGATCATGGTTCAAAGCGAGCCCAGGCAGGAAAGTCCATGAGACTCTTATCTCCAATTAATCTCTAGAAAACCAGAAGTGACACTCCGGCTCAAGTGGTAGAGCACTCACTTTGAGCTGAAGAGCTCAGGGATAGTGCACAGGTCCAGAGTTCAAGCCCCATGACAGACAAAAAGAAAACGAAAAAGAAAAAGAAAAGAGAGCACAAAATTCTGAAACTGAAAGAAACAATTAGAAATATAGACTCTTATGAAGTATTTGATGTGACACTATAGTATAGAATTGATAAAATAGCTAGCTTTTCAGACTTTTGTTCTATTCTTCATGCTGACTTTAAAACCTCCTCAGATTCCTTAAAGATATCACTGCAGATGTTGATCCACTTGGTGAGCTGAGCTTCTAAGAGCACAAACACCTGAGTCCCATCTCTGGACTCATCTTGCTCGTTTTTCCTGAAAGATTTGTTAGATGCATGATAACATTCTTCAAATTATCTGATGGTTTGGAGCCTGTATTTCTCACTAGTCCTTTTCTCTTTTTTATCAGCTCTGTTCTCACAGCAGTGCAGCAGAAATCTGGGCTTCCTATTTGGGGGCTCAGTAAGTCCCAATTGATTGGTATAAAATTTTATGTTCTCAGTAGTCCCTAAAATGGAACGCTAAGTGAGGAGGAAAGACACCTATAAACATCTCAGTCCTTGACGGGTCCCAAAACCCGTCTAGGTGTCTTGCCTTGCAGTGGTTTGGGCATTGCGGTAGTTGCAGCTGAGCCAGTCCAACTGGATTATTCAGTCTTCTTGTGACTAAATACAGGTCTTATTTTACAATGCTAGAATTTTATCAGTGTTTATCTCCAATCCAATATTTTTCAGTGCTTTGGGTCTAATTTAGGTCTTCAAGCATGCTAGGAAAGTGCTCTACCACTAAGCTGAACCTCTAGCCCTCAAAATTGATTGTTTTGTGTCTACCACATAACACAACATAACATCACAGTCCACAGGTTTTAAAATAGCTTCATTATTTCATGTGAGGGGTAAGGTAATCTTATCCTTCATTACAGTTTTGAAAACTTCAAATTAATCAACAAATATAATTAATTCTCTTCTAGGGGGGGTGAGGGTTTATTTTTTCATGAAATTTTCCTAACCTCTGTGAACACAGGTGCCACCCATGGCAAAAAGAGCCATAAAAGTTTCCAAAGTCTGAGCAGGCAGAGGAGTGATATACCATCTCCCTCTGACCTTTCAAAGCTATTGGGCCTGTAGCAGCAGAGCTGCCTTTGCAGTAGCTGCATCTTACATATGGCCCAGCACAGACTTTCTGCAACAGCGTCTTTGTGAGAGGTGTGAAAAAGACTCAGCACTGAGTCCAGAAGAGTGGGCTGTTCGAATCCTCCTGGAGACAAAAGAAAGAATTGGTTCCAGTGCCTTTTTCAATCCTAACAGCTTTCAGATGACACATTGAGAGTCATTTATACAGACTTGAATATACCCCAAAGGGTTCCTTGCCAAGCTTTCCCACAGTCGACATCAGCCAATGCAGATCATTTTATTTTAAAAGGTTACATGTTATATAAAACCCACACAACTAGCTGTCTTGGATTTTTCTCTACTGCTATTGGACTTCTGGGGGTTTTCCTCTATACTTTCTATATTTAACTATGGACTGACTGATTTATTGTCACTCATAAAGCAATGTTCATTTTAGTAAGTTACCATCCAAAAAGCCTGAGTCATTGCAAGCCCTTCTCAGTTCATCAATAAAATCCATTAGTAGTCTCTGCTCCATCCAGTGAACAACAGAATAATCACTTCAAAAGATAACATTATTAGAAATATATTTTTCTTTTGGCTAGTAATCTAACCAATGCAGCTTAGGATTCAAATTGTTGCCTTCCTATTGACAGAAAACTCTTAGGGTCCTCTTTCAATGTCTCCCTTGAGTCAGATGTTATTTTTAACCCTTTGCTTCAAGTGGATGCTTCAGATGAAAGCTTTTCAAATAATTCAACTCAGTAACTAGAAAGTGTACTTGATATATTTTCAAAGGTGAGGACTCTTTCCATTCAGAATGTTTAGCACCAAAAGGCTCAATAAACCTCCACTATGATGTAAAGGACTGCAAAGACATCGTTAGCTATGACTAGATTCAGTGTCCTATCCTAGAAAAACACTTATCTCTCTTTTTTTAAATACATATTTGTAACAAATTGAAAAACAATTATTTATCACTATACTTAAATACTTATCACTATAGTTATTTTAATTTAAATATTGCTCATTCTGCTATATTTAAATTAAAAGCTTTACTTTTCTTGTTCAATCATTATAACTAAACAGCCATTAAATAGTTGTATATGTAATTCACATAGGTAGTATTTTAGAGATGAAGATTATTTTCTTATTCTACCACAGATCTGGCTTTTCTCATAACACAAAATTTTTGAGAATAGTCACAAGGAGAAATGTGGACAAAGCACTCAACTAGTAAATAATTTGGTGATGCACTGAAAGCTTCTTTTAATTTCTCTGACTTGAAACTCCGTTTTTTATTCTCCTTTGATTATGCCTGTATAGTTTTCATTAATATAAATTCTTCCACTCCATTAATTCCAACTTCAATTACTCTTACTCAGTTTCAGGTTGCTGCTTGACCTGAAATCCTATATGTCATATATGCAAATATAAATAAAACTATACATTCATTTAAAAACTCATTAAAATGAATGCTATATGCATACATTCATAATTTTTATTTATTAAATAAGGATATAATTTATATTTTGGAGAACATAATTTAAATTTCATAGCAGTATAAGCCAAATTTTAATTACAAATTTGGGTTCTAAGATCACATACATATATGTGTTCTGCATATTTTTCCTCACTTTTTTAAACACACACTTAGCAAAATATATATACATATTCAATTTTTAGATTTCATGTTTGAGTCTGAGACTAAATGCAGTGAGCAATTTTTTCGAATCAGTTTTTATCTTATTTATTTGCTGGAAATGAAAACAACATGAAATTATACTTTAATAGTGGATTGCCAATGCAATTATAAGTTATTTTCCCCAACCATCTCTATTTTTGGTTGATGATTAGTGCCCCGTGGGATCCAGAGACTTCTCTGATCGAGAGCTGTTTGTTTTCTGCATGCTGCAATTACATATTACACATACACCACCGATGAGTAGCCTCATGTGTTGGGATAAATATGTTATTATAAGTTCAAATGCTTAGATACTTTTTCGATGTTTATTTGAGCTGAGCAAAACATAGTGGTTTGAGTTCACAGGGGGCTTATATAAACCTTTTGGGGGGAGAATTTCAGCTCACAGGGGTTTGTAAGCAGATGGCATATGCAAGCAATCACACTTCTCTGTGGTGGGAGGGATGGCATTCTCAGGGTAATAAAATAAGAGAGGGAGGTGCCATGACAAGTCTGTTCTCAGAGTCTCCACTTGGGTTTTCCCTACCAGGCAGAAGCACTAAGTATAAGTTTGACGGATAATATGGAATCAGAACACAGCAAAGTGCTTTTCTCAACACCTCCACACTTGCCCGCCCCCATTCTCCCTCTGGAATCCTTGGAAGCAAGTTCAAACATCCCACTGTTTAAAAATGAGGTGATATTTTTACAAGCATTTTCTAGGATTATGCTCAGAAGCACTAGAACCCTGAACACCAATCAGTCATCCTCGTAGTGTGCAGCCTAGGAAACTATAGGAAATACTTTCAAATTGGAAGTCAAGGGGCTTTTATAATAGCTGGACCAGTCAGTCACCAATCCTCCAATGCACAGGATTCAAAAGAGACTGGCCTGAAATATATTGAAGAAGAGTCCTCTATTTTCCAGTCAACTCCATTCTTTTTGTATCTAAATCAGGAAGAAGTGTCCTGTCCAACTTCAAAAATGTTCAAAGAAGTGGCCAGAAAAAATAACTGCACAAAGCAGGGTTCTAAGGGTGGCTTAGATGGTACAGCACCAAACAAGCAAGTGTAAGTCCCTAAATTCAAACCTAGGTACCACCAAAAAATAAAAAATAAAAATGAAGAAAAGGAAGATGATGTGCATACATCTTACATGTCAGTGCCTCACTCAGTACATATTTTGTACTCAGCCAAAGTCCTAACAGAAGCTATAACTTAAATTCCTTTCCTGAGAAAGTAAATGAGGAAAGAAATGAATGTAAAGTTGGTCAAAGAAAAAAAAAGAGAAGTCATCATTGTTCTCTCATCCACCACAAATTATTGTGCTTTACAGTAATAAGAGGCATCTAATCAGACACCTCTTGGAAATAATAAGACTAAAATAGATGTTTCCAGGACAGAGATATCACAAGAAGCACAGAGCTTTGTGTTTTGACCCCTGGAACCACATGAATTGAGCATAAGGAACTTTTATCATTCCAGTTAAACTATAAATAAATGGTTTGAAGAATAAGAAAAAATTGACAAGATGCTCAACCTTCTTACAAAGAGTTGCTTTAAACCTGTATGAATGTGAATTTACAGAGCCCAGTCTACTACAAGAAATAGCAAAGTTCAGTGTAGCTGAAAGGATCCTTCATGTCCATCCCAGGGGATCACCCAAAGGCAAACAAGCACAGGAGAAAGATTATTATATGGTTTATCAGAGGGGCCATATTTCCTAGGACAGGAAGCACATGGCATCCATCCCTATCCAGGTAGCAGCAGTGTCTGAGGTCCTGAAGTGAAGTAGGTGCATGTTTAGGTGGGTCTGGGCAGAGAAACAAAGTGGCCAGCTGTATGGTGGGAACTCTAGAGCTGGAAGGAGCTCAGGTCTGGGTAGAGCTGAGGACCAAAGGTGGACATAATGCTAATATTTCCCCACTTTCTTTTTTAATAAAAACAGGGGTACTTGGCTGGGGGTATAGCAGAGGTTGTTTCTTCTGGAGCTACTTCCTGCTGTAAAGGGGTGACGTAGTCAGGGATCCCTACTTTGTTGCTTGGCCACATATCATCCAAGAAGCATCTGCTTGACAGTTTGCTTAGTAGAGGTCCTCATCTTTTCCATGACAATAGTTATCTAAAATTCAAGACACAATTAATAAAAAGCAAATTGCTGTTAAGGCAAAAATTGCTGTTAGCAGCCCAAGAGAGGAACAAATCAGGGAGGGATTGATTCCCAGATGGGGCTATCAAAGACCTGAAATTGGAGACATAGCATGGTACCTGACTCCTGACATCCTGGAGGTGGGGAGTAAAACTTTTCCCACTTTAGGATCACAGTAAACTGAGAAGGAGTTATTTAAAGGAGATATTTAAAGGCACCAGATCCAACGGGTGGCATGGCTACTTCCTGCTGGCCTGGAGGCATCGAGGAGTCCAGGGTCTGCTCCAGGCAAGGCAGGGAAGTATAAGTGATGTCTCCAGTTGCCTATAGTAACAGGATAGCCTTGACTCATTCCCAGATGGTGTCCTGGGGGCGGGGGGGGGGGGAATGTCTGTTAAAAGAAACTTTTGGAAAGGTCAAGCCAAAAGCTGACAAGGTGACAAGGTCAGCCAACATGAATGACATTGGAGAACATGCACAGGCCAGTGGCCAGAAAAGTTACATTTGGAGCATAAGCCCAGTTGTGGCCCATTACAGGGAAGGAGGAATAACTGAACTTGGGGCAGGAAGGGGGTGTCTAGGGTCTTTCTGAAACTGGGGTAGGGTAGAACATAATGGACTGGCTGGTAGTAAACAGTCAGAGGCTATTATAAATACAAATAGCAGATAACAAGGGCAAGATTGTAACTTTCTGTCTGGTTAGAAGGTAGACAGGTTATGCATATTAGATAGGCAAACAACTATTTCTCTTGATCTCCCAGCTCTGATTAACTTTGAAGGGACAAGTGTAAAGTGACTACAGTTAGCATGTTAGTTCCTCTTACTCCTTTCAACAGTTTTCTGTTGTTAGGACTAACCTTGTCCTTGTGGGGGAGGGGAGGGTCTCAGCATTCATTTCTGGGATAGCTTGTCCCAGTTGGCAGGTATGAACTCAAGGTTTGGGCACTGTACCTGAGCACTTCTACTCAAGGCTAGTGCTCTACCACTTAAGAGTTACTATGCCATTTTCAGCCCTTGGCTGGATACTTGAAGGTGAGAATCTCTTGAGCTATGTTTCCAGCCTGGATCTTTGCTAATTAGTTGGGAGATGGAGTTTTAGAAAGGTTCTTTGTGCCCAGGCTGGCTTTGAACTATGGCAAAAGGAGTCTTTGTCACAAAAGCCCTTTATATTTCCAATTAAAGCAACAAGAGATCAATAGAAATAGACGTTACCTATAACTTGATAAAAAAATTGACTAACAATTACTTGCCAGAGTTGTAATAACAAAATGCAGTAGATGTTTTCAAACTGCAACTGATTGGCACACTAAGTACTGCCCATTGCCCCTGGGCAGCCTGTATTAAATGGCTTATATACAACATATAACTTTTAACAAATGTACAGACCTTTCTTGGGCTACAGCAGCATAGCCTGTTTAGCACTCTAATTTGTAAAAACATTTTTCTGGCTGGAACCTGATCTCTAGTCCCAACAATGTCTATCTGTGTAGGCCTTTAGACAGATCTCAATAGGGACATAATCTCAGGTCCACAAACTTTTTTAACAGATGAATGTATGTGGCTGGTGCCAGCTCAAAAGTCAGTGCCAATTAGGACTCTGAGCAGGTACAGGAGGGCTGGGATTTAAATTATTCCTCACATTTTACACCTTAGCTTTTACTACCCACTATCACAAATGACTGGCAAGTTCCTGCCCAGTTACAAGGTAGATAGACATAGGCATTAGAAAGGCATGCTTACAAACTACCTTCCCAGGACCTCCTGGCTCTGATTAATTTTTTTGAAGAGCTAAGCACAAGTGAAGCAAGATTCTGACACCATTTCCAAGCAGTTGCTTATTGTTAGGGTCACCAGAGTGCCTTTTTTCCATTCTGGGATAAATGGTCCTTTGGCATATTCCTTGGTAGGTCACTGGACTTGAACTCAGGGCCTGAGCTTTGGCCTTCAGCTCTCCAGCTCAAGGCTAGCACTCTGCCACATTGAGCCCCAAAGCACCTCGGCTTTTCAGCACTGTGTTGGCAGATTAGAGATGACATTATCAAAGGGACCTTTCTCTGCCTGGGCTGGCTTCAAACCACAGTTTTCAGATCAATGAGTTTTTACAAATGGCCACAAACTCCAGTTAAAAGCAACAAAGATGATCATTGGAAGTAGTCTATAAGCATGGTCTTACCTGGAACTTATTAAGAACCAATGTTACATCTGACAAAACTTTAAGAATCCTCTGTCTTAGGGCTGGGAAGTTGGCTCAGTGGTAGAGTGCTTGCCTCGCATGCATGAGGCCCTGGGTTCGATTCCTCAGCACCACATAAGTAGAAAAAAGCCGGAAGTGGCGCTGTGGCTCAAGTGGTAGAGTGCTAGCCTTGAGCTGAAGAGCTAAGGGACAGCACCCAGGCCCAGAGTTCAGACCCTACGACCGGACCAAAAAAAAAAAAAAAAAAGAATCCTTTGTCCTTTACAGTGGGACTGCTGGAAATGGTTACAAAAAATCTATAAGGGAGGCAGGTGCTGGTGGCTCATGCCTGTAATCCTACCTAATCAGGAGGTTGAGATCTGAAGATCGTGGTTCAAAGCCATCCTGGGCAAGAAAGTCTGTGAGAATCTTACCTCCAATAAACTACTAGAAAACCAGCCTTGATCTGAAGAACACAGGGACAGCACCCAGGCCCAGAGTTCAAGCCCCACAACTGCAAAAAAAAAAAAAAAAAAAAAAAAAAAAAAAACCTATAAGGGAAAACTGGAATAGCAATTAAACAATCATTTTGGTAATCCTAATGCATCTTTTTGGACTTTGAAAGAAACCTTTAGGACAATTTTACCCTTAAAGTTTTTCTTTGTCTGGGAAGCCAGCCACTCTCTTACTACTTTCCAAACTTTTTACCAAGGGGACCCATTTTTAATCTCTTTTTCTAAAGTCACTTTAATTTGCATTAAATGCCCATTGAGACACTGGGAAACACCCATTACCTCTTGGCTGAAAGTTTAAACCGGCCAATGTTTTACCTGAAGTCTAAGTTACCTTTAGGAAATTAACAGTTTTTCTTAGTACAAGAGTTACAAGCACTAGCTCCCTACCAAGAATCTGAACTTAGCATCTTTTGCTTTTTTAAAAATATACATCCAATTGCACACTAGCATAAAACTCAAATTACATCCTTTGCTCATACACCCCTTATGGTCTAACTTGTGGGACTTAACATTACCGACAGGTGGAAGGTAATGAAAACAAATATCTGAAGTGGCTTGTGTGCTTTTTGTTTGTTTGTTTGTTTTCTCCCTTCCCCAAATAAGCAGGCTTTGGTCATGCATGCTGGACCAAGGCCAAGGTCTGGGCTAGGCTGTGGCATCTTCCAGTGTGTATGGATTGTTGCACCTCTCACTGGTTACCTGCAAAAATTCTACATATACTGGTTAAAGACCTGATTCACACTGGCTTTGACAGGCTGGTGTCACTGGTTTAGGCAGCTGTGACAACTTTGTTCTGTTTTCTGGGCATTTCCCATGTACAGGAACAAACTGCATCCTGAGTCACACTGGTCCCTTGATCTTAAAGGGAGTTGATTGGGCATGGGAGAGAAAATAGAGAAACAAAACCTTAGCCTTAGTTTACTAGCCATGGTCAAAGGTTCATAGATGGACATAGGAATGACATAAATCACAGTCAAATTAATTACCAATTTCATTTACTTTGCAAAGGAAACAATCTTTTTTAACTCCTTTCCCAAGGCCTTTTAAAACTGCCTGTTTTTTTCTTTGGCTTGTAGTCAGATCTGAAAAAAAAAATTTTTTTAAGCAATTCAGATTAAATCACAGCTTCCAATGACAATGATTTTTTAGCAAGCAGAATACTTGGTAACCTTGAAACCATGACCATTTTACATATAGACAAATATACAAACAGACTAATAGACATGTTTGTGCATAGATCATGGAGTGTGTTTAGATTTTAAAATAGGCCATTTAAGGTTTTTTGGAATTTTAGCAGTATAATTTTGCCTAATTATGATGGAACCACGTGGTCAGTTCAAAACACAAAACTTTGCCAACAACAAGAAACATTTTAGTAAACAGGAAACAAGACACAAACAGACATTTGGGATGGCATAATGGCACCTGGGCTGGTCAGGTCAGGGGGATGGTTAGAGAATCAAGTCACATCAGAGCAAAATCAAGTTGGCGCCAAACAGCAGCTGAGTTACCACAGTGCCAAGATGGCACATCAGCTACTTGGTCAATGCTAGAGAGAACCCAAGATTTAACAGAATTTAAAAATCTCCATGCTTAACAAGAACAGAAAACCTTTTAGCTAAAGTTCCTCTTTAAAATAATACAATAATTCTTTTACACTTTTGGTAATGTACAATCTTGTTGACTTTTCTTGGGAGTTTAACCTTAAACTCACCCATTTTTTTTAACTTTTTACATAATGATGACTGTTTTACAAGTTTATACGCATATAATATTGTTGTGCACAAAGATCCTAAAGTGTGCAAAATGAATAGTAGCCTACATTTTCCTGAATTTTTTAGTGTTGAGATATTCTTGTCAATCTTGTCACTCTTACTTTCACAGATGACTAAAATTTAAGACAAATTTTTAAACAAATTATTTTGCTGTGCTACATTTTTTTTGTTTGTTTGTTTGTTTGTTGAGCTTGCTTGTTCTACCAAGGTATTTAAAGTATCAAATACTTCTATGGAAGATTGCTAGGTGGGGATTCCCTGAAGCCCAAACTTGACCCACAAAGTACTCAACTCTAGTTTTGTCCCAATTGTCTAGAGCATTTTACATATCAATTGATCTTCTGAATACCATCAGTTGGGGGAAGGAAGAGGTGAGAGAGAGAGAGAGAGAGAGAGAGAGAGAGAGAGAGAGAGAGAGAGAGAGAGAGAGAGAGAGAGAGAGAGAGATTTGCCAGAATGCTTACAGAAGTGATTTGATTGCAAATAAATTTATTTGTGTCCTTTCTATGGTAAGTGACCCTTGGAACCAAAGCTTGCTGCCAAGCATCCTTGGCAGTGCAGTTTAGTTCCAAACAGAAACAGGGATTTAATCAATGGTCAAGACATCACCCACCATGGTGTCCCTCAGCCACAGAAGGCCCTCAGAAATGTGGCTTAGATACTTGGCCAAGTTGTTGGGATCCTGAAGCTCACTACAGAGGCATGGAAGCCTGCACAGCGGAATCTAAGCCTCCGGATTCTTCACTTACCTGGGTGTAGGACTTAATTAGCCAGTGTTGGGTAGGCAGCAGGTTGAGTATTCAGTCAGGACAAAATTACCTTGGTGGTTCTGGAGACAGAAGTGTAGGATCATGGGCTAGGTCCCAGGGTAGCTCTTCAGACACCCATCTAAAGTGGAGGGGGGAGTGAAGCTATCCCAGGATTCAGCACCAAATGAAAGGATCCTTCATGTCCATCCCAGGGGACCATCTGGAGGCAAGCAGACACAGGAGAAAGATTATTATAAGGTTTATTAGAGGGACTATATGTTCCAGGACAGGGAGCATCCTATTCAGGTAGCCAGAAGGTCTGGGGGTCCAGAAGTGAGGTAGGCACATGCTCAGGTGGGTCTGGGCAGAGAGAGGAAGTGGCCAGCTGTATGGCGGGAACTCTTGGGCTGGGAGGAGCATAGGACTGGGTGGAGCTGAGAACCAAAGGAGGGCATAATGTTAACCATAGCACGCACAAAGCCTGAGTCCAAATCCAAGTACCACCAAAGAGAAAAGGAAAGAAAAAAATAACCTAAGATTCAATCTGAGAAAAAAACAAAAATAAAAAAGTTGATGTGTTATAGAGATATACTTAAAATCACACAGCATGGTTGAAATTAAAGAAAAATTAAAACCACATCTTGGCCAACAGAAAAAAAATAAGAAATAAGCTTTAAAATAATTTATCCAAGATCAGGAAGTGGCCCAGAACAAAATATTCAGATATTCAAAGTGGATTACTTGAAGAGAGCTTAAAAAGGTACTATTTGTAAAGAATGGCTGGTTAAGAAAACTAGTGCTAGCCATAGTAGGAAATTATTAGCTCCTTTGGATAGATAAAGTATGGGAATTGCTACTGGAACTTAGAACTTTGTTCAGAACCTATAAGCTCAAGGCGAGCACTCTACCACTTGAGCCACAGCACCACTTCCAGCTTTTTCTGTGTATGTTGTACTATGGAATCGAACCCAGGGCTGCATGAATGCTAGGCAAGCACTTTATTAAGCCACATTCCCAGCCCCCAATACATATTATCATGTATTTATTTTTTACTATATAATATCATATTATTATGTAATTATTCTTTTATGTATGCCAGTACTGGAGCTTAAACTCAGGACTTCATGGTTTTGGTAGGTTTGTTTAGTCTGCTGGCATACTACCACTTAAGCTATGCCTCCAGCCCAGCTCTTTGCCTATTAATTGGAAATAGAGTCTCAAAAACTTTTCTGTCTGGGCTGGCTTTGAACCATGTATGATCCTCAGCCTACTGAGTTGCTAGGATTATAGACAAGAGCCATCAGCATCTGGGTTTAATTATTCTAAAAAAGAATAACTGGATTTTATTGTTTCAGTAAAGTGACAGGGCTTAAAATTTGATGTGATTCTGCACAGAAAAGGATGTAGTTACTAAACTAGAAATACAGCTAACAGACTGGGAAGGCCTAATATCCAAAATATAGAAAGAGATCAAGAAACCAACCCCCCCCCAAAAAAGAAAACTAATAAACCAATCGATACATGGACAAGGAGCTAAAGAGATACTTCTCAGCAGAAAAATTAATTAAAAACACATATAAACAAATAAAGACATAAAGAAATGTTCAACATCCCTGACCAAATCAAAACAACATTGAGATTTTGTCTCACTCCAGTCAGGCTGGCCAACGTCAAGTATTGGAACAATAATAAATGCTGGTGGGGATGTGGTGAAAAAGGAACCCTTTTGCACTAACGGTGGGAATACAAAGTAATACAACCAGTCTAGATGGTGTTTTGATGATTTCTCAAAAAACTAAACATAAGACTGCCCTATAACCCAGCCATACCACTCTTGGGCATTTATCCAGAACATTACAAGTGAGGATATGGTAAAGACTCTTGTTCATCTATGTTCATGGCTGCGCTATTTTACCATATCAAGTTATAGAAACAGCCCAGATGCCCTACAATACATGAGTGGATCAAAACCTGTGGTACGTGTACACAATGGAATTTTACTCATCCATTAGAAAGAATAATATTATGCCATTTACAGGAAAATGGATGGACCTAGAATAAATTATGTTAAATCAAGCTCAAAGAAATAAAGGGTGCATGTTGTCTATCATATATAGAAGCTAGATCTAAATACAACAGGAAATGATAAATTATATAGGGCTCTATGCATTTACATACAAGCAAACTAAAGGAAGATACACTTAGGGGAGGAATCCAAACATGTAATTCCTCTGAAAAAATACTACTTATTAAAATGAATTCCAGGAAATGGAATCATTTTTGTTGATGGTTTTGTTGTTTGTTTTGTTTATTTTTGTTGCTGTCTTCTTCTTATGTAGGCAAAATGGAGGTATAGGGATGGAGGGAGGGGGGGTGAGCGAATTCAGTCATTGTTTCCAATATACACTATGTAAAAAATAAACTATGCAACTGTTAGCAGAAATGGAGGGGGAAATGGGGAAAGCAAAGGAAGAGGTGACATTGTATTCATTACATGACTTACGGAATTGTAACTCCTTTGTACAGCTCCTTAAAAATAACAATTAAAATTTTTGACATGACTCCACTGCTAGAATAATTGATCAATATATCCAGGAAACAATTGAAAAGATTGTTGTGCTTAATTGAGAAGTAAAATTGTTTTCTGAAGATACAGGAAAAAATATAAAAGTAACCACTAAGAAATAAAATAAGCCTCAGTAATTTTCAGAAGTCAGAACATTTACAGAATATTCTCCTGCCACAATTCAACAATAACTCGAGCTTACTAAGCACTAATTTTATATTCTATTTCAACTCACACGGTGCTATAAAAGAAATGTTATTATCTTCATCTTGGATGAATTATAAAACTAACAGAAAATATACTGAATTTTGAATTACTATGAAGAGAATAAGAAAATCAGATATCAAACATATATATATATATATATATATATATATATATATATATATATATATACTCAGAGCAGAATGAAATGCAAAAGATAAAGGCAAAAAGAAGATAGAACCAGAAGCTTATATATAAAACATGCCTACAGATCATGTATATGCATATATATTTTTCTAGAAAGATGAAATTTCTTGAAATGAAAGATGCAATTTTAAATTGAATAAACCCAATGGAAACAAACTAACTGTTAAGAAGTGTGACTTGACAAATCTTGTAAAAATTACCTATCTCAAAGGTCATTAACCTTCTTAATCATAAGACTAAAGCTATAAAAAATCTAATTATAATCACAAAGATGTCTAACATTTAAACAAAGTTTGGTATTACCAGATAACAACTTCAAAGCTCCCTGCTATCATTCTCCAGACTACTTTCTCTTCTGGCCCAATTCACCCAGACTTTAGGAATGATGGAGAATTTCTCAAAGACCAGTGCAAATCACTTTCAAACATTTCTCAAGGGCTACAAACAGGATTACTCCAGATTTATTACAAAGCTGGTATTTTTATTGGTCATCTTTCCAATGCAATTGATACTGAAAGTGATTATTTGCATAGTTTTTAAAATTTGTCTATGGGAATGAATAATAGAATGATACTTCTGTATCTGTTGGCATATAGAACAATGGCATATGTTTGCATATGTGCATGCCTGTGTGTTTGCATCTGCTCAAGGAAGCCTACATGTGTGTAGATAAACAGAATGAACCTGAAAGGATACAGGCAGGAAAAATGGTTACCTACAGAAGGTTGTCAAAACTCATGACTCAAACTGTTGAATTCAAGAATATTCACATCCTCATCATAGACAATAGTCAAAGACACTCATGCTCAGCAATCAACCAACATAATTATACTCAAGTGAAATGCACAAAGCACCTGCATTGAATCCAGGAGAATGTCTGAGGCATTCTCCCTGCATAGATCAATTAACTGGAAAATATCTTTTGAAAGATCACTGTTTTCTCCAGCTGTGCTGCATAGCTAAATTCACGGCAGTGGCTCCAGTGATACACAAATGTCTCTTTAATTTTTGTGAAACTTTGGTTGCAGCACTTGCAGTGTCCATGCATTTGTGGTTCAATCAACAGTAACAATTGTTCCAGATTCCCTGTGGTTCCTTAAGACATACCACTGAGATGAGAGAGTTGTTATTTCTGAGTACCTGCAGTTCACAGAGCTACCTAGAAAGTGATATGTGTAAACAACCCCAACTTCTCTGCTTGGATTCCATTCATGCAAACAACATTTTTGCCTGCTATACGGTTTTTTTAAGGTTTTTGTTTTTACATTTTGTTGTTGATGAATTTTACCATTACATTTAACTTACATTGAATCTCACTCATTGTTTTACAAAGTCCTTGAAGACAGTAATCAAATTTTGCTCCACAATAACAGCATCTACCTATTTATGTCTGTAGTAAGGGAGAATTGATATAAATATTTTATGGCTAAAGGAACTGATGTGTGGATGAATGGATGGTCGGATGGATGTGATATCTACTTAGAATTTTCATCTTTGTTTCATCAGAAAATACATTGTATATAGGATTTCTTCACAAGTAGATAGTATATGATCTTTGCTTATCTTTAGTCATTGTCTTAATTTTACCATGTTGAAATACTATATTGAAAACATGATTTTTAAACCTCCTACTGAAAATGTTCAGTTCAAGTAATTAATAAGTAACCCTACCTATGGAAAAACACATTGTATTTCTATCTTTTTGGTCAGTTATTTTCATTGTTTCTTAAAGTTCCCTTTTATTCTACAAAAGATGATCTAATTTTTCTAATAAGTGCCAACCACATACTACCAGGAATTCATTTTTTAAAGTGTTCTAAAATGTCTTTTTAGAAAACTACTCTAAACCAGGCATGATGGCTCATGCCTCTAATCTCAGCTATTCAGAAGGTAGAAGCAGGATAATCAAGAGTTCTGGCCTGGGTGCAAGTTTAGCAATACCCAACTCAAGAACAGGAAGGGAGGGCGGAGGGCAGGCAGGAGGAAGGGAGGGAGGGAGGGAACAGAAGGGAAGGAAAGGGAAGGAGGTAGGGAGGGAAGGAAGGAAAGAAAAAAGGAAGGGAGAAAGAGAAAAAGCAAAAGGCATACAGATGTGTTGGAGAGATATTTCAAGTAATAGAACACTGGCTTAACCAACACAAAGCCCTAGGTTCATTCCCCAGTACTGGGGGAAAAAAAACCCATGCTAACCAACATTTCTAGTAACATAAGATTGCCATGATATGTCTTTATTTGCCCAAATTTAATCAATTCAAGATCAGATATCTGTAAACTAATATAGAAAAATTATCCTCAAAACCCTGTCATTCTCTAGAATCCTTTAACAGAAAGCTAAAATTAGTTTTCACTTTAGTTTTATAGCAACAGCCCAAATTGGTGGAGATTAATATAGCTTGATTATCAGTGACTACTGTTGCTCAGTGGACTATCAGAACCATTTTAGTGAACAGAACCATCTTGACTGAGCAACAAAGCTATATGCATCCCATAATATGCCCACTTTTTCTTTCAAAAGGAGAGATCATAGAAGAGTTGCCATATTAAAATTTTCATATCAAAAATCCATCTGGCTGCTTTCCTATATTCTTTTGGTCAAAATGTTCTAACTTGACAAATTAAAAATCTGAAAACAGAAGAGCAAGAATGAACTCTTGAATTTAAACCCAGATCTGTGAAATTAGGCTTGCTGTCAACTAAATCCACTGGGCACCTGTTACATTTTGCCATTGGAATGGGATAGGCATTGTAACTAAATGGATTATGCTGCATTTTACTAGAAACAAATTACCCAATACTACCATTTATGAGTTAAGATTTCCTGTAAGAAAATAGTGCAGGAAAAAAAAGGGATTATTTCCTATCTTTGAAGGGTGTTTTGTCACACTGTGCAATTGCATGCAATTTAACACCTAAACTGCTTAAAGTGCAAATGATATCAACCAGTCCACCCTAAGGGCCTGGTAATAGTCCTGCCGTTTGTGCTGCTGGAGCTGGTTTTGTCAGCACTTCCATTACAAGCCTGGTCTTTCAGGAAGTTTTTGCCACTCAACCATGAAAATTTGCTGTCGTTTACAACTTGGCATAGAAGGTTTTAGCTTAACAGCGCTTACTTTTCTTCCAGCTATTTTGTTCCCAAAAGAAGTCAGCTGGCTATCTCCCTGGCTTGTAGGAAAAGAAGGGAATGGGGGAAATAAAGCTCTGAATGGAAAATAAGCTTAAATTAATAGTTAATTCATCAAGAGTTTTTAACCTCCTGGGTCCTCAGATAGATCTGAACAACCAGTCTTATCAACACAATTGTCTACTATAATATCTGAGGGAGTATAATTTCTTTCCAAAGTGATTCAAGCTTAGCAAGTTTCCTTCAATGCATAGCTATAAGCACAGATACTCTTTGACTTATGATGGCTCAATTTGCGTTAATTATGATGGTGTGAAAGAGGACGTATTGAATAATAACCATATTTCCAATTTGGAAGTTTGACCATTTGCCAGGCCAGTGACATGTAGTAAGAACTTTCTCAGAAGGCTGGGCAGTAGGAAGGATCACTCCTAGACATAAACAAGTGATGCTCTACCACACACAATTTTAGATACTCTATTTTATGTTTTCAAATCCCACTCTGTCTACAAATTACCCATCCCCATCCTCTGCCTCTGGTGACAAGACAAGGAAGATAATTACTCTGGAGTAAAAGTCAATATAATTGCCCATCAAGAAGATACCTAGCTAGTAATTGGACATTATACCTGCATCAGAACTCTTGATAACAATGTTTTGCCATAATGCTAAGAAAAGAATCAGTACTCCTAGGTACTCAAGAGCTGAAATCTGAGGATCTTGGTTTGAAGTCAGCAGGAACAGAATCATCTATGAGACTCTTATCTCCAATTAACCAGCAAAAATCCAGAAGACAAGTTGTGGCTCAAGTAAGACAGTGCTTGAGTAAAAAAGCTAAGTAAGATCATGAGACCCTACCTTTAAGCCCTAGTACCAAGAGAGAGAGAGAGACATACAGACAAAAAGAGACAGAGAGATAAAGAGAGACAGAAAGAGAGAGTAGTTAGCTTATTAAAATTGAAAAAAATCTTTGTCATGTAGAGAAAGGTCCAGATGCTAGATGTATAATCACTTCCTGCTACTGATAATTCAGGCTAACCACTACAGGGACAAGTCTTCTTGAAATGCCAGAAGAGTACAGGAATGGTCTTATGTCAATGAAACAAATGCTGAAGCACACACATTTATCACCATTCCAAGACAGGATTCAGAGCATTCATGCAACATTGCTTTGGGATGGAAATGCTCCATAGGTCTAATAAAACCCTTTTGTACTCATCCCATGGAGAAACTTAGAGCATTCAGAATAGAAGTATATACGTGTTTCTGATTTATTACTGCCCTGATTAGAAAGCCTGCTTAACTTCAGCACTGTAGTCTGAATTGTTTTAGTCCACAAGCAGGAGACTATTATAGATAAAACAAAACCCAGTCAAATGTTTCCAATATCAGAAAACACTCTGGTATCTACCGCCTGAGCGTGAGTGTCACACAAATCCTGATAAAGCAATCAACCATATCCTAGCTCTCCAAGAATTTGGAAAAGGATTCAAAAATATGATCATATTCAACCATTTGAGCAATGTGTAGCTATCAGAGGATACAGCACATGGGAAGAACAGGACATTGACAAAGACAATATTCAGGACTTTGCTGATTGGAGGCTGAAGTACTTTTTAGTGAAGAGCTGATCAAACTAGAGGAAGAAAAGAAAAATAAAAAAGTTGAAGCGGGGTCTAAAGAAATAATATCCAAGGCACCAAGGAAGTTCACAGCAAAAAAACTACAACAATGTTGGTTGTTACTCGTGATGCAGACATATTAGGAATAAAGGTTGTCTGTTATAAGATCTATATAATATGAAAGACATCTATAGCTGCTCTTGCTTGCTACAAATATGTAATATAGAGGCAAAAATAACTCTACAGTCAAAATATGATATCTTCCTGAAGAACACTGCCTATAAGCCATCAACAATGAAGATGTACCATCGGCCATCCTCCCATCTCCTTGCCAGATGACCTTGCCAGCCTATCAGCTATATTCAGCAGTGAATTGTATATCAATAAGCATTCTAGCTTTCACCTTCATTATCATATGCAATCAATTGTGTGAGATATGGAAGTAAGTTTGATAACGTCCAATGACTTTGCCTAATTATAGGCTAGCTAATGTTAAGCGTTCTGAACCTGTTTCAGGCAAGCTATGCTAAATTATGATGTTTGACAACTTATTCATATGAAATACATCTTGACTTAAGTTTTCAACTTAGAGAAGCATCTTACAATGGAGAAATAAGGAAATATTTGAAAACTCTCTGATGAACTTCAAAAGGATTATCAGAGGTAGAGACCAAAGACATAATTATGTCTGGTTATTTATGACCTTGAACCACAAACACAGACACCAATGGAAGTTCTTACATCTGTAACTTGGCCTCTGACCAAGTTACTAAACTTTGATTTTCTTGACTTTCTTCATTCCTTTTAAGCAAGACCATTTTCTCCACTGTCTTTTAGGAGAAATTCTCACAAGGAATAGTTTTTCTTGAAAGACTTGGAAAAAATTATGTTACATGAACAAAGCCAGGCCCAGAGAGACACAGGCCCCATGTTTTCCCTTATCTGTGAAGCTAGATTTAGCTTACAAACACGTAAGTAAATACATTGTCTGGCCCACAAATGTTTGTGAATGTGTTAACTGAAAGACAGTAGAATCAAGGGAGAACTCATAGAGTGTAATTCCTTAGAAAGTTAAGATCAAAGTTCAGCAAAATAAAACACCAGGAAGCTGGTACTTGAAAGGGTGGGATGAGGCCAAGAGGAAAGAAAATGAAGAGGAGAAGAAGAGGAGTGCAGAGAAGAATCCAATGCACATCCTATAAAATTAAGAAGTGTTAGAGAAGGGCTGGGTAGGGGTAGAATGGGTGAGAATGTTGAGAGAGGTGACATTGAAGAATATATATTGTGTTCACCAACTGTTCCATTAAATGGCGACTCTCTTGTACAACTATTTAAAGATAATAATAAAAACGTTCAAAATGTAAAAATTATAAAGTGAACCCTTCTTGGTTTTCCTCATAAATAATCATAGCTACACATGCAGTAGCCCACTCTCATGACTCCATGGAGGATTGTTACACCATTTCATGCCTCTGCAAGGACCTCATTCCTTTTACTGTTCTTTTCCTGCCTATAATTCAAAGCCTCTTTTCTTCTTTTTCTTGTAAATTTTAAAAAGTAAACCCCACCCTGGGAAAAAATGGTATAATAATGCAGGCATGATGATACATATCTGTAATCTCGACAACACAGGACACAGATAGAAGGAGGGTTCTGGTTTGAGGCCAGACAAGGCAAAAAGATAGCAAGACTCCAGCTCAACAAACAAGCCAGGTGTATGGTAGCTGTCTAATTTCAACTACTTGGGAAGAGTAGCTAGGAGGATTGCCAGCCTGTCAAAATCTATGGACTCTAATAGAAAATTAAGTCAATGGCTCAAATGGTAGAGCAGTTGAAAGCATAAACCCTCACTTCAAACCCTAACTTCTAACTTCAATGCCAAATCCACGATACTTTTGACCTTTTTGTATGTGGTAGTATTAGAGTTTGAACTCAGAAATTGAACACGTTATGCTTGTGCTCTCCCACTTCAGCCAGGCCTCCGTCTTTGATTTGGCTGGCTATTTTTTAGGATATAATTACCCTCTATGTGCATGAATGAGATGTGATCCTTCTACTTCAGGCTTCTATTTATCTCTGTAGTCACCGGGATGCACCAAATCTGTCTGTGAAGATCAACTTCAGACATTTCTCCTTCTAGTAGCGCCTCTGTTCTTTCCATCTCAGTATTCCGTGTAGCTCTGGATGACAGGTGCATTTCTGAGTTGGGGGGAGAAAGGGGTTCTCTTAATATTTTTTTGCAATTCTCTTAGAATGCAATTCTGTAGATCTTAGCTCCCCCCCACACACACACCATGTAGCTAAGAGTACAAGCATGACATACTGATGCCAGCCTCTATTTTTTTCTAATTTCTTATTTGAACTGCTGCACTATATACAAGCATTTCTGATATTCTAATTTATATGTGCTGATTCTTCCCAAACCAGTCATTTGAAAATGTATCCTTATAGATTTGAAATCTTACTTACCGATATGCTTATGCCCATAAGTGTATTCTTCAGTGAAGATTTGGAGTAATTCACAAATGGGTAGATAAGAATCTATGCAACTCTCAATATAAAATAATTCTTCTAGACTCTTTAACTGAGTATTTCATAAGTTTGGATGCCAGTGTGATTGAATCCTTGCTCAGGTTTTATTTTTCTGGTTGCTTTTCACTGGCATCAGAAGATATTAAGTTTTATGTGTTTTGTTTTTATTTTCTTCAAGGTTCTTCAAACTTACTTTTATGGACTCTACTGCATATTCTAAATGAACTTTTTGTCTTTCATACCAACTGAAAAAATAGTTAATTAATTATTCTCTGATAATTATCCCATCCTAAAATGTTTGACCTTACTGAATTACCTAGAACCTTCAGGAATGCTGAATAATAGTGATAAGTACTGAAGAACTCGCCTTGATACCAACTCAGAAGGAAAATCCTCAATCATCTAAATTTTACCTTGATTTCAAGCATGTTATGTTTTAATAAACATTTAAAAACTTTCATTCAAGGTGTATTTATTAATCTCACTTAGGCATTGTCATTATTCCAAAATAAGGTAATGTATGTCCTGACTTGTAAGGAATTAACAATTTTGTTGTGAGATTTGGGGGATCATTATATACAACGATGATGGGATTTTCCCATTTGTTATCACCAGATAACAGTAACTGCTAACACTTGGGGTTTTCTCACTGCATGCCAGGCATAATTAAGCATTTTGAATTTATGAGCTCATTGAGGTATGTAGGGTCATTATCCTCAGCTTTGAAGCAAGGAAGCTGGCCATACAGAGGTCACAGCTCTGAGTGCTGGGGTCAAGACTCGGTCAGCAGTCAGTTCAAGAACAGGAGAGCTATTGCTAATGCAATCTCTGTCACATTCATCTGGCTCTAAATGTAGCAATCCCTAAGCTCCTGGGCAAATAGCACTTCATGACTATGTGTTCAACTTTTTAAAATATCTTTTATTGTAAAGATACTGTATAGAGGAGTTACAGTTACATGAGTAAGGTAATGAGTACATTTCCTCTGGAGCATTGTTACCCCCTCCTTTGTTTTGCAACTTTTAAAAACTATTTGAAAAAAGGGGTTGCAATTCCATAAGCTATGAATACAGTGCTTCTTGGAGAATGTCATCCTTTCCTTCATTTTTCCCCCAAATCCCCCGCTCACGTCCTTACCCATATGTTATATAATTTATTTTTACATAGTACACATTGAAAACAATAACTGCATTTGCTCACCCTTCCTCCCTCCACTTCTGTACCCCTTCATTGTCCCTTTATCCCCAAAACATGATTCCATTTCCTGGTGTTCATCTTGATAAACAGTACTTTAGTTATTCAGAGTTATGCCTTTGGATTCCTCACCTAAGTATACTCTCCTTTAGTCAGTTTGTTACAGAGTACATTCATCGAGTGATATGTACATACATAGATACACACATATGTGTGTATATATATGTAAATATATACACATATATATTTATATTATCATGCTTAGCTTCTACATATGAGAGAAAACATATTCCATTTGTCTTTCTGAGCCTGGCTTACCTCACTGAACATGATTTGTTCTAGGCCCAACCACTTCCTTGCACATGTATTTAACTTTTAACATACTATAGAATATTGTTTTACAATCTACATTAGTACTTCTATATAAATAAAATATATTCCTGTATCATTTCGTGAGAAAAGTAGATGCTCAAGATTGATTAAGGTTCATAGCCAGGCTGGGCAAGAAGCCCATGAGGTTCTTATCTCTAGGTAATCACAGAAAAAGCCAGAAGTAGAGCTCTGGCTCAAGTAGTAGAGCACTAGCCTTGAGCAAATAATATCAGGGACAGTATCCAAACTCTGAGTTCAAGCCTCAGGACAAGCACAAAAACAAACAAACAAACAAACAAACAAATAAATATTCTACCATGAGTGATATTTTGCTTCTTCCTAAATATGAATTATGATGGTCTCTATTTTTTGGTGCTCAGAAATAAATGAAACAATCTAGTAGGTACTGGTTCCTTAGAAATTAAGTAGAAGGTACATGTAAAATTTTTTATTTACAACTTGTTTTAGTAGAATAGCTTTTATCAGTTTCAAATTTCTCCATCAGTTATTATATTCAAGTATATTAATGTGTGCTTAACAATCTTTGCATATAAGCCAGTGACTCATAGCTGCCCCTGTAATCCTAGCTACTCAGGCAACTGAGACCTGAGGATGTAGGTTTGAAGCCAGTCCTGGCAGACAAATTGG
The DNA here is from genome assembly GCF_024711535.1 of Dipodomys merriami. Classification (NCBI taxonomy): domain Eukaryota; kingdom Metazoa; phylum Chordata; class Mammalia; order Rodentia; family Heteromyidae; genus Dipodomys; species Dipodomys merriami. The sequence goes on from NW_027202270.1 coordinate 97,465,708, forward strand.
AGAGAGTCCTTCAATGGAGTCTGTGTTATGTGTGTAGTCTTTACCTCTACTGTTGCATTTATTACTATTCTGTTTTTTCTCTACTGTCTGTTTAGTACACAGGAGGTCCTTAAAGGGAGGAGGATAATCACTTTCCCCTGCCATGTCTTTACCATGTTTCCACTTGTCCAGTAATTACTTAAGTCACAAGCAAATGAAGGAAGGTCAATGGCTATCTCCATAGAGCTGCCATATTTCAAAGGGTTAAAGATCAGGTTTCCTCAAATGCATTTACTCTTTCTAAAATTGCAGTGCTTATAAAGTTAGCCAGCTTAAAGACAGTTTCTTATATCACACCACCTCTTAGTTCAAAAATGCAAACATGAGAGTAGATATGGTTTTTAGGCAGGGGCTCATTCAATTTGTGAACTGTACTGATTAGGGCCTTATTGTATTTAAGAAAAATGCTGCTATAATTTTTATGAGATGGGAGAAAAATTGAGATAGATTGTACAAAATATTTACTAAGCTATAGTACTATGAGTCTAAATTATTTTGCTTTAGGTGCTAAGCATAATCAGTTAACAAAAAAGACCAAATTCCTGTGAATCCTTAAGGAACTTGTGTTCTAGCAGGAAGCAAATGAAAGAGCCTACTGGGAAAATGTAGGATGAATTCTACTTCAGTAACTAATGCAAAAGGCCCTATTGAGTATTTGTTACCTTTAAGGTTTCATGAGTAAGAAAGCAACATACGATACCTTCCACAGAGAGCCTTCTATAGAATGAAATTTAATAAAATAGACATCCACACATTTTTTATTTTAATTTTATTGCCAAGGTGATGTACATAAGGGTTACAGTTATAAAAGTAAGGAAGTGAGTACATTTCTTGTCAATTCTAATGTAATACAGAGAAGTTAAACAGCCTATTAGTGATGTTCCATCCTTTACTGAAAATATTCTGAATTATAGGCAAAATAAACTATAAAAATAATAACTTTTAAATAAGCAATTTAGAGAAGATACTAAAATTGTCTTCACAAATAAAATTAAGAGTAGAACTGTGACAAGAAAATAATTGTAAAGGGCTTGATAATAAATGAAAAATAGAAATTACAATTGATACAGCAAAGTAGAAAAAGATTAGACAGTTATTCAAAATGAGAATGGTCAAAATAAATAATAGTTTCTACATATAGCAAATACTAACACATTCATGTGTAAGAAATGAATCCACAAAAATGCATGTAATTGTGATTTTTCTTTCCTTTTCAGTAACCAAGACCCATGGAAATCTTATGGTCTACCATTTGAACCATACACAACTAGCCCTTTTTTTGTTTTCTATTTTCTTTCTGAGATAATGTTTCTCACAATTAGCCCCTGGTGGCCCTGAATTCATGATACTGCCTTTGCTTCCCAAGTTGCTGCAATTACGGACATGTGTATCACACCTGGCCAAATTGTGACAGTGCTATCAAAACCCTGAGCATGATAGCTGCATTGATTGATTCATTTGTAATGAAAAGAAGCCCCTTGTACATTACTGAAAATTTTCCTATTTAAGAAGCTTATGACCATATACCATATAATAACTTGTTTTATTAACAATTTCACTCAATTTAGAACTATTGCTTGATGTGTTACCTAAAAAATAAATTACTCTCCATGACTGGAAATGTATATTCATTTCTTTTTTTATCCTATTCCCTTCCGCCATTTATCCATTGATCCATTTCAAACTTTATTTTTGTTTTCACTCAGTTCAGGATTTTCTTTTGTTATGTGACAAGAGTTAGTCAGGGCTATAGAAAATGAGTTCAATTTTCATAGGACAACTCATGGAGAAAAGAGATGAACCTATTACTCACCTTCTTTTGGGGTTTCTTTTAACTAACCTGTACCTAGAAGAGAAATTCTCATGAGGAGAGGACCGCAATTCAGGATACCCTTAATGTCAGATTCTTCATGTATAAAATGGAGGCCTTAAATATGATCCTTCTCACAACATGGATATATGATCCAAAAGAGAAAATGCTTTGTATCAAACAATCTTAGTTCTATGCTAAATATCTACAAATAGAGTTCTCTTTGCATATTCCTTTACCAAAAACTCCTAAGAGGTCTCTTGAGGAGTTCAGGGCCTAGTATTAAAAGAAACCAGTCATGTGAGTTAGGACCCATTGTGATTCCACAGGGAATGAGGCCCTGAAGCACACCAGGCCCTCATCCACCTATTTGCGTCCTTTCCTGGACTAAGTAATTTTGTGGCCCTGGGATGAAATGGGATGAAATCAAAAGCCTGACCAATTTCCAAACAGGTAGAAAGATTTCTCTCCATCTTGAAATAGAAAAATATTGTAATGTGCCTTGATTACATGTAAAATATGCTTAAATAATTGATTACTAACAACAAACTATCAAATTTTGCAAAAAGTTATTCAAAATTGAGAAGATTTGGAGTTACCTCTATTCATGATGTCCTAGAGTTGGAATGAGAAAGATGAAATTAGAGTAAGGGCATGCAGAATAACAAACATGGATTCTGCATATATAAACCCCATTGGTTTTATTTGTGATAGAACAACTTGTTGAGGAATACTGTGACAAATGGTTAATCCAATCAACAAATAGCCATTGATATGAGAACTTGAATTGGATAAATCAAAGGAAATGCTCATGATCTATTACGGTAAAGTAGAATCCCATTATAAGAAAGGAGTGGTTTGATCATCTTAATTGTATACAGAATGGAGTCTTGGAAGGAGGCCCAAGCTGTCCTCCTTGTCATCAATTACATTTCTCAGTTCTATCACGGAACCATTTTTCACATTGTCTATTCTATGATTTGTCATAGTGAATCTCATCCAGCTATACCATAATGCCTCTCAAGAGAACCTTTAAAATATGTCCATTCCAGGGACTATGTCTGAAGATCTTATTTCATTTGACTGACAATCCAGTGATTGTCAGTTTAGCAAGCTCCAAAATCACCTGAGTCTTATGTCAAAATACAGAATTCTTAGAACCAGTTCCGGAATGTCTGAATCAGTAATCTGGAGTTGAATGTATTTAATCTGCTAATTTGAAATCTGTTAGTATTATTGAAACTGATGGTGTGGGACCATATTTTGAGAACAACATAGTAACCATTACCATGAATAGTATCAGATGATCATAACTTAGAACACTACTAGCTTCCCACCAGATTAGCCTCATGTCATTAAGAGACTTCTGGCAGACAAAATACTTCTTGGGCCAGAACAATTTTCTAACATTCATATCATTTTAATGCTTATAAATATAAATCTAATTTAAACATATCACTGTAATCAACTACAATAATAGTACACTAAAATTATAAATTAAATAAACACTATAAAACTAATGTTATGAATTAATAATATTCATTTAATGTACTAAATATTACACTTGAGAAACATATAGTTGTAACTGCTAATAAAATCATGCAACATAATATAGCCTGATAGACCTAATCTGTCTCTGTCTTTAGTTGGATATCAATAATACTTACACCTAGCTTTAGAAAATATATGAACAATATCAAGTCTTTGAATTTTGGTACATGATAATCAAACTTCATGATTAACCAAAAGACCAAGGAAAAATTGTGCCAGTGTTAATTTTACTTAGCTGTCCCTTGAATTGTTTGGATTATATCTGGTTATTTAGTCAGGCTGAGCTATGTAATGCTGCAGTGATAATTTAACACCTGAATATCAGTGGCCTAAGAAAATAAATGTTTACATTTTTCATGTATCAAAATTGGCCTACTACTTTCATGTTGTCACTCAGCAACATAACTAAGGCCTTGTTATATCGAGATACTACATCTCAGAATCAGGTTTGCAGAAGCACCCTAGTAGACAAGAGCAATGAGCAGTGCTTGTAGCTTTTAACTGACTGGCCTGAACGTGCCATCCATCACTACCACCATATCCAATTGGATAGAAGTAGTCTCATCCCTACCTGCTTACAAAAGTTTATTCTAAAAAATGCAACTTGGCATGTTGGCTCATGCCTGTCATCCCAGCTACTCAGGAGGTGAAGGTAGAAGGATCATGGTTCAGAGCCAGCCTGGATACTTAGCGCAAACTTTAGGGTTGGGTGTTACTGGGAAAAAGTAGATGATGACAAAGGATTCCCAAATTGTCTTACATCATAGCTGTTCTTGTACTGGTAACTTCTTTATTCTTACCAGTTGAATATATCACCTTAAGTCTCCTGATGTTTTGTTTGCATAGCATAAAAACTGTAGCAATCTGGAAACCCCAGGTAACTGAATGACGTTTTCTTTTCTCTTTTGAAGGTTTGACATCAATTAATGCAATAAGAAAGTCACTAATTTAATTAATAATCATTGAAAATGCTCCCTTGTCCTGACACCTCTAAATTTACCCTCAATTAAATAATGTTTTCATTTTTATTTACTTCTCTCTATTAACTAAGCACCTACTGTGTGCTCAGTATCATGCTAAGACTAGACCTCATAGAGAAATGAGTCAGGAGCCTCTCTATTACAGGGCTCAAGAGATCATGTACAAAAGAATGTTAACGTCTATTTCAGTTTATGTTTTCCTCTTAATTGTGCATCAAACCTCTCTATTTCTAGCAATTTACTTTACCTATTTCCTAATAATGAAGCTTTTCATTATTGTATTAAGGCATTTGTGCTTGTATTGTCTAAGTGGCACCTGTTTTCAAAATACTTAGGAATATTAATTAGCTTGGTTTTCAACACAAAAGATAAAATTATGTTTTAGCAGCACAATTACCTTTTATCAGTTGTAGCAATAAGATTTATTTTACATATTAGCTTTGTGATCGTATATAAACAAATGCAAGAAGAAATATACAAAGTTATTTTCCACTACTTCTATTTTTAAGATATCAATATTGTGGAGAAATGAGTTACTGATATTGAAAATGTATAAAATCTTTACCATTTTTCATTTGGCAGAAACTCATGAATAAGTCAGTTTCATATAGCAGAATCAATATAAAATAAAAATTTAAGTACTTTCTTTTTTCTTCCTTTCAATTTTTATTAATTACTTATTCTTGGTTTGCTTGTAAAAGCTGAATAAAAGTAGCGAGCTAATCCATAAACGCCCCCTCGTGACGGTCTCCAAAAATGCACGTGTCTTCACGCCTAGTTACTGTGCTTTCCTTTTATTTCCAATGTTATATAACTACATACCATTTTGATAAGAAATTATCGCCTTTATATTTTATCTGATAAAATCCACTTATTTCTTTTTTAATAAGATACATCTAATTTCTTATGATTTAGACAGATAAACCTATGCCAATTGCCTTTCCTGTTCTGGGTAGCAACTAGAAAACTGTAGGATGAATTTGGATTTAGCTCTCACTTTATTCTAGGTTTGGTAAAAGGCTAGGGAGTTCTGGGTGCAAGGGAAAGAGCCCCTTTTCAGCCACTTCTTGAGAACTTATTTTTCTAAGAAAGGCAGTTGCAACTCTATCACTACTTTTTAAGAAAATAAATATATTGAGTTAACTCTCGCCATTCCTTTGTAAGTGTTTACTTTTTTTCTTCCATAATTTACTTCAGTGATCTTACATATTCTGTAGCTCTGTTTGGAGTCCCTAGAAGCAATTTGTATAATTTCCACTTTAAAATAAAGAATTATAAAAAATAGTTAAATGACATACACAGAAATAAAAGTAATTAATGCTTCTCTGCAGGTCGGGGGCCATGTCCTCCCTAAATGTAGACTTCAAACACACCTGCATCCAAAAGAACGCTGACAACCCTCTTGAAAAGGTTGACTTTCAGTATGTACTTCTTTAAATACTTTGCCAAAACTTCTGTGTAGCCCTGGAAGACCTAACTTTACTCCATTTCCAAAGTGTAAAAGAATGATGTAAAAAAGTTTCCTTTCAAGGTTTCAACTTGAAACACAATACCCTAAAGAAAGAGATGGTATTTCTTCAAAGAATATGGTTGTCACATTTAACTTAGTCAGTCCTATATTTGAACAATTTACTTCATTTTTTAGATTGTTTTTAGTCTGAAATAATAACAATAACCTACCACCAGCAGGATTGGGAAATGGCAAGCCCATAAGCTGTAGAAGGCTCTTGAAATCAGTTAATGGAGGGCAGGACAGACACAAAGATTTCTCATGTTTCTCATCCATATCCGGCCTGCAACAGGCTTCCTGTATTGTTACATTTGGATGACCCTCAAATGAACATTATAAATTTCCACTTGGCCCTTAAAAGGAAAAAGTTAAGTTTGACTCAAAGATCTATATATCTCTTCAACTTAACAGACTTATAATACAGCCATTATTATCAGAAAATAGTGTACATTTGTGATATGAACTAAAAAAATAACCTATTTTTGTATTCATATATATGTATATATATATATTCATTACTTTTTCATCTTTGATCAAATTTTAAAATAGCATAATTATGTGATATGCTTAATTTTTATAGACATTAAGAACATTAATGTTAATTCAGTGTGTTTATACATTAATGTACTTGAATTAAATGTTTTTCATAATAAACCTACCAATTAGTAACAAACTCTCCATTTTTTTCTCAACCTGGAGGGGAGGTGTCATTGAATCCTCTAGAATGAAGATATCAGTGATCTGTGTGGAATCGGACAAAGGAAGGTCTGAGAAGGCAGAAAATAGATACATGCTATTGTTACCCCGGCAGGGTGATAGAACCTGAATCTTCTGCCATTTTGAAAATGTTCTTCGAGAAGCTATGGATAGGATGCTATTCTCACTCAGTGTTCCCTGACAATAATATTGTCTATTAATTTTACAATCATATATGAATTTCAAACTGTAGTTCAGAATGATACGAGAGGGTTATCTGTTATAAAATCTACAGCCATTCTGTTGAACTTTACTCTGGAACCATATCTTCAGTCTTTCTACCCACTCTCCACCTTTACCAATATCACCTTATTTAAAGATATCATCAGCATTTTTCTTTCAGTGCTGAGGTCAAATCCAGAACATGCTAATTCTGTACCACTAAGCTATATCTCCAGAGCTAAAATACCATTATTTTCCATCTATCATAAAATAAAATTGTTGCTCTTAAATTCAGTCTTTTCCTCACAACCACCACTTTCTGCCAACACTACCAAACATGCAGAATAAATTCTCTGTTTAAAAAAAAAGCAGTCAAGGTAATGTTTTGACAACACAAATTTAATGAAACAACATACTGGACTCTGGAATGATTTTCTGTCACTCACGGGATAAAGTGCCTGAACCTAACTACCCAAATACTTGACCTTCTTTCTTGACCTTCCATGTATACTTTTCCATTTTGTGTCTATCCACTTGTGTCTAGTTCCCTCAAACACTCTAATTCCTTTCTGTTTGTATTTTTCTTTCTACTACCTTTTACATAAATAGTTGTCTACTTATCTGATCTCAGCTAAGTACTTTCACAGAATAGCCTTGTTACATTCAGGACAAGTATAGTGTATAGTATGTGGATAATTAACTTACTCCTAGTTTCTTTCCTCCACATGACTGATTATAGTTTATACTTTGTGTGTGTGTGTGTGTGTGTGTGTGTGAGAGAGAGAGAGAGAGAGAGAGAGAGAGAGAGAGAGAGAGAGAGAGAGAGAGAGAGAGAGAGAGAGAGAGAATACTAGTGCTTGAATTTAGGGGCTTGAGCTCTCTACTTGGTTTGCTCAAGGACCCTAAGTAATAGTAGAGCTCAAGGATCTACTAATTGAGTTACACCTCCACTTTTGGTTTTTTGCTGATAAGATGCTCTTAGACTTTTTTCTGTTCAGGCTGTCCTTGAACCATGACACACAGATCTCAGCCTCCTGAGTAGCTACAACCCAATGTTTGCTTTATATTTAATTTTTGATTGAATGATGTGCTGATAAGTACAAGCCACTAGCTTCATTCAACTCTTAATTTTTTTTCAGACTGTGTCTAGTTGCTCTCTACTGTAAGTTCCAGGACCTATATCTGTATTTGTTACTTAAATGGGACACAAAAAATATTTTTTGAATGAATGAATTGCTTATTGTTCTCTCTGTTAAAGGAATGTATCCTGTGTTTAGTCTTTCTTCAAAACAAACGTATCCTACACAATATTTTGTTCTCTTTTTTTCCCAGTTCTAAACTGATTTCCTAAACTTGCCCAGCAACTTCACTGTCTTAATCCAACGATGCCACCTATTGGTTCCTCTCTTCCGCAGGTATTCAGCCTACTGAGAGATCTTAGACCCGGAATGCACACTGCTTCTCCCACTGCCTTAAACACATAACTAAGTTTAACTCCATCTACCCTTTTTTCATATGGATGAACATACCCTTCCTGCCATTTTCCCATTCCAAATTATGTTCTACTATTCAAGAAATTTTCTTTTCTTTCTTCTTCTTGAACTCTTCCCTTCTCTTCATCTTTCTCAGCTTCTCTTCCTTCTTCATTTTCATTATTACATTTTTTTAAGAGAAAAATGTACTACTTGGAAGTTCTACAAATTTCAGGAGTTTAGATGAGGACTGGTCATGAGAGCACTGTCTGAAATATCTTAGCCTTACCAAACCAAGACAATGTGTAATTATCTCAAAGTCTTTTGAGTAGAAACTACAGTTCTAGTATGTTGATGTTGGTGCTGGAATCTACACCTGCATTAAGTATAATTTTTTCTGGATATCTTTAGCAAATTACAAGATCTAAATGATGGGCTCAGTTATTAAGTAATGTTTGACAATTATACATCTGTAGTATTAAATTCAGTGAAACAGGTCATTGAAAGTATAATGGCAAGAAAATAAACAAGACAAAGGTAAAGAGAAAATAAGATTGTCTTATTATTTTCAAAGTAGAATTACTACTTGCTAATCCAAATCATGCTGTTCTTAACGTTCGGGCTTATGATATAAAAGAAAATGTTAATGTTAACGTAGGTTTAGTACTAATTATGTATATGTATATAAATTATGGATATATAAATTATATCCATAATTTAAGAATTATTAAATGCCAAAATTAATTTTTATGAAGTTATCTCATATCAACATTGATTATTTCTTGGCTATTTTTGCATGAAATATCATGTCATTCTTATATTTCTAGAAATCTTTAATATATACTTGATTGAATATTACTTATCATCGTAGGTTGACAGTTCAATAAAAGAATTATGGTCATAGTAGTATAATTTTTAGAAGATGAAATTTCCAAGATCTATTTTTAAACATTCCACTATTTAGAACAAAAATAACAAGTAAAAATAGGAATTACATCTCATGTATGTTTATTCTATGAATCTAATTACTTAATCCTATGAATTTTATAAATACTTTAACCCACTTAGAGGACTGCTTCTTTTAAAGAAGCACAATTTCTCCTATAATTGTGCTCTTATCATCAAACATTTCATGAATAACTTTTCTTGCACACCATGTGCAACAGATACATGAAGAAACCAAAATCTCTTCCTCCTGAAGCATAAGAAAGCCTCACAAGAAAATTGGACATTTATATTCAATGGGGAAATGAAGGAAAAATAGCTATGCTGGTTTTATTTTACTGGTAAAAAATACTAATCTTGCACAAGTCAAAGAATTCACTTTTTAAGATTTTATGACAAATTGTTCAGTCATTTCTCTGGTATTTCTCATACAACAAATCTGAATACATTATTTATTGCTTAAAGTAGTATTGTCATTATTTTTCAAAAAAATTAATACTGCTGGGAACTGGTGGCTCATGTTTGTAATCCTACCTACTCAGGAGAATTATGATTCAAAGCTACTCCATGCAGGAAAGTCTTTGAGACTTTTATCTCCAATGAAACACACCCAAAAACTCTGAAGAAGAGCTGCAGCTCAAATAGAGTGCTGTCTTTGAGGAAAAAAGCTCAGGGACAGTGCCTAGCCTATAAATTAAAGCTTCAGGACTCACACACACACACACACACACACACACACACACACACACACACACACACACACACACGCAAATTAGTAGAAGAGTTCTAAACAAAAGTATGAAAACCAATAAAAAAAAATCCAGACAATACTCAACCAGAGTAAATTTATGGAAAAATTAATAGCTAAATGAATGTTATCACATGGTAACCATTCTATACATTTTATGCATACTAAAGACTGCAAATTGTAGTTCAGATATGTGTGTAAAAATATTTAGTCTTTGTTTATAAAAATCTGATTTTGTTTTATAAAAGTATGGAGCAACCTATATAGAGTTCTTTGTAGAAATATTTTATGTATATACCTTATGATTGTTTTGCGAGAGAAGAATTCAAATTTGACACGTGCTTTTTTTCTTACTACATTTTTTCCCACAAGAGTCATTTTAGTCCTAAGATAACTAAATAAGCAAAAGAGAAGAATTGAACTGGTTATAAGATTCCATAAGCAAAACCTCCTGTCATAGCTGCACTTTAGTGGTTCTTACCTAAAAATCCTAGCTATTCAGAAAGTTGAGCTCTGAGGATAGTAAGTTGAAGCCACACTGAGCAGTTCAAGGACTTCCACCTCCAATTAACTAAAGGGGAAAAAAAGCTTGCTCATGTGGTAAAGCACCAACTCTGAGAAAAATGCCAGGCAACAGAGCAAGTCCCTGAGTTTCAGTCCTGACACTGGAAACACACACACACACACACACACACACACACACACACACACACACACACACACACACAGCCCGAGTCTAGTTTTCATATATGCTTTAACTTCAGAGGAAGACTCAGGGATTGAACTCAGAACCCTGCATTTATTACCAGTTAGGTGTTCTACCCTTCATCCATGCTCCCATAGCCTTCATATATGATTAATATTCCATATTACATAAATTAAAAAAACTCATAGTGGCTTTTTCAAAATTTGCAAGATCCCCTTGGAGAGATTTCTATCTTCAATATGTCCATTTTAAAATTGGCTTAAAGTAAACCATGAGGGGCTGGGAAGGTGGCTTAGGGGTAGAGTTCTTGCCTTGCATAAATGAGGCCCTGGGTTCAATTCCTCAACACCAGATAAGCAGAAAAAGCCAGAAGTGGTGCTGTGGCTCAAGTGCTAGAGCCCTAGCGTTGAGCTGAAGAGCTGAGGAACAGCATTCAGCCCCAGAGTTCAAGCCCCAGGACAGAGAAAGAAAGAAAAGAAAGAAAGAGAGAAAGAGAGAAAGAGAGAAAGAGAGAAAGAGAGAGAGAAAGAGAGAAAGAGAGAGAGAAAGAGAGAAAGAAAGAAAGAAAGAAAGAAAGAAAGAAAGAAAGAAAGAAAGAAAGAAAGAAAGAAAGAAAGAAAGAAAGAAAGAGAGAAAGAAAGAAAGAAAGAGAGAGAAAGAAAGAAAGAAAGAGAAAGAAAGAAAGAAATAGAAAGAGAAAGAGAGAGAAAGAGAGAGAGAAGGAAAGAAAGAAAGAAAGAAAGAAAGAAAGAAAGAAAGAAAGAAAGAAAGAAAGAAAGAAAGAAAGAAAGAAAGAAAGAAAGAAAGAAAGAAAGAAAGAGAAAGAAAGAAAGAAAAAAAACCATGAGGTAACTATCCTGGAGTCCAATATTTCTAATAAAGCATATTTATATGCTAATGATATACACGTAGAAGTATAAGTCTTACATGCTGTAATGTGGTCTTCTATATCCTATGAGTTAAGATTAGAAAACAGGATTCCAGGACTAGATCTTTTAGAGTACCATGATCACTGGAATAGTTAGAAATAAATTACTTATCAAGTAGAGCCAATACTAGCCAAGCTATAGAATCAACCGAAGAGTCCATTAGCTGAGATGTGCATGAAAAAAACAAAGTTTATATATGCGTCACCAAACAGTATTCAACCTTTAGAGTGCAGGAAAGACTTCATTTGCAGCAGTAAGGATGAACCCAACTACATGATGGAAAGTGGCCCAGAAGTGCCACAGGATGTCTGTCTACACAGAGGCTGACAGAAACACAGATGATGGTGATTGCCAGGGAGGGGAGTTGTAGAGAGAAGACTTTGACTAAAATACACAAAATTCAATTAGGACACACTAGATTACTGTATTAAATGCCATGGCAACTGTAGTTATGAACAATGCATTGTATTCTTGAAAATTTCTGAGAGTAGATTCTAAGTGTTCTCCTCCCCAAAGATATAATAAACATGTCATCTTGTACACAATAAATATCCATAATATTAATTTGTGAATTTTAATAAAATAAGTTAACAACCAGTAATTGTGTATTCATTGATATTAAAGTCAAGTAATCTTGTATATACTTTCTATGTGTACTAATTTAATATCTTCCAGTTAATTAGTAGATATTGTTTAGGTCAGGTAAAACAAATAAGAAAAAAAGATTCATATTTTCAATAAAAATAATAACTTGAGTCATACCTCTCTTCTTAAAGTTTACATGCTTTCTGCCAGATGCCGGTGGCACACGCCTGCAATCTTAGCTACTCAGGAAGGTAGATCTGAGAATCTTGGTTCAAAGCCAACCCATGCGGACCACTTCTCCAACTAACTGCCCTAAAAAAGCAAGAAGCGGAGCTGTGGCTCAAGTCGTAGAGCACTAGACTCGGGCAGAAAGCTCATGGTCAAGCCCTAATATTGGCACACATAACATTGCATGTTTTCTGCCTCTGTTCTCTTATCAGGCCATTTATTTCTTTATTTTAGCTATTTAAATTTTTGTGCCATATCACCAATTTTATGGTTTTGTTTTTGTTTTTGTTTTTTTTGTCAGTCATGGGGCTTGAACTCTGTGCCCTGGACATTGTCCCTCAGTTCTTCAGCTCAAGGCTAGGGCTCTACCACTTGACCCACAGTGCCACTTCTGGCTTTTTCTGCTTATGTGGTGCTGAGGAATCAAACCCAAGGCCTCATGCATGAAAGGCAAGCACTCTACCACTGAGCCACCTTCCTAGCCCTTATGTTAAATTAAAAATAATAAATCATATCATCAGAAAAAAGTATTTTGAGGATTTAAATATCAAAATTAATTAAAAATATTTTTAACATGTAATTTTAATATAATTTCTGATAAAATGAAATTTTATGATAAAATAGCATGTAAAATTCTTCACATTCATGTTAAAACTTATAGGACTATTTCCTGTACTGTGAGTTTCCTATTCACAATAGAGGAAATGACAAATCCTTAAACAAAAGTAAACCTAAGTATTAAAGAGCATACATGTGAAGCTAAAATTATTTAGTCCATCTAGTGTTAGTATTTCAACTGTTCAAATCTTGAAATTCCAAAGGATTTGAGAGGTCATTTTATTCTGTCTTCCATTCTCTACCACTTAGCTAATTCACAATGAATTAAACCAGACTGAAACTTTACCCCATTAATGTTTAATTCCAAAAGTTAAGCCTGATTAGCTACTGTTAAATTTTAAATGCTTACATTCAACACTCATTCAAAATTCTCCACTGATAAGATTATTTATACTATTCACTTAGGACATATGTAATGAAAGGGAAGGAATGAATGTGGGTATGTCTAGATATGTGATATTAATTCATTTATCCAACAAATATATATATTTATAATAACATTTGATAGTTATAATTTTAAACTCTTTAGTGTTTTGTCTATTTTTATATATCTACTATGAGCATTTTTGGAGTTCTTCAATGTATTCACAGGAGATATTTTGACATTATGTACACATCATACTTCATATGTATATTTCACATGGTGTCATAATGAACATTATCTATCATTTAAATCTATGTTATATAATAGTGTGGATAAGTAGTTCGGAAGCAACATAGTAATTTGATTTTGCCAGAATTGATTTTAGTATATGTGAACATACATGTGTGTGTTACGTGGCTGTCCTAGAACACACTTGGCCTTCATGATCATCATTACATTTTAATCATATTTCTGAATGGAAATAAATCAAATACAAAACTGAGGTTACCAGCAGAGGAATAATAGTACATTAAAGGAAATATTTGTGATTTTGAATTCTCTTTTTTCCAGGTAAGTATACCAAATACTTGGCTTTTAGTATTGAAAGTTTTTGGAAATGACTGTGGGGAAAATAAAAGAATTTACTAGGGAAATAGGAAATATAAAACAGACCCTTTATATATCAGAAGATGATAATGACATATTAAGTGGTAGAAAAATCTATACATATGCATACATTCTATGAACACATAGGTTCCTGGATTTCTCCTTTTTGAACCTTATTTTCTCTAGTGAAACTTGACAGAGAAAGAAAGCGATTGATTTTGAGAACTTTACCTATATTATATGCTATTGGAAGAAGAATAAGAAAAAATAAACCTGTTAAGATTTTTTAAAGGATTTGAAATTTGAAATTTGATGTTTTTATGTATCCCCAAATAATTTTTTTGTTTAGCTGAAGTCACAACAATATGTACCATATTATTTATAGTAAGCCTAAGCAATGAATTTCATTATAAAGCTACCCATAATTTAGTGTACTTAAAACATAAATGTGGTCATTGAACTGCTGACAAACCATTTTTATTGATAGAAATAGCTGGAGTTGAAAGAAGGATCTTGAAAAGTTTATCGCTTTAGTTTTTCATCCACTACAAACTAATAAGCAAAAACATATGAATTAGAGAAAATACTTCATTAAGTTACTTTTATTGGGTGAGTCAATGTGATATGATTACATTTCAGAGACATTTAATTCCCTATCATATAAAATCACATTGATGTTTGGTTATATTTTCTCTTCTGGTGATGTAGCCATTCAGGGTATTTTACTCCTGTGAAAGCAAAGATAATATGAAGTTAAAAACTAAAGTCATTTTCATCAAAGCTAATCATAAATTTTATTCTCTTAAGTGTTTCCCAGAGTAATCACATTGCAGGTCTATAAAGGAGACTCTTCAAAGTACTCTTGGGTCTTGGGTTCTAATTAGAAAGAATCCCATCAAACTTGGGAGCTTTACCATACCGTGCTGACAGTAAGAGAGAAATATACAACAAAAACACCCACATTTAGTTCATGAGGCTTTGCAGGAGTCTATTGAACACTGATATTTTAGGAAGGTATTTCTTCATGTTGAAAGTATAATTGGCCATTCATTACTTAGTGGCCAGCTCTGCATTGGTTCGCACCCATTTGTATAACTCATGTAAATGCATAAATGCTCCTTTTGAAATGACATAAAACTTGAATCATTGCATAAACTAGCAAATGAGAGTTGCACGCTATCTTGCACACAGGTTCCTTTTGATTGGTTGGAAAAGGTAGGTGAACATCACAGATGCAAAATGTTTGCTGTGAAGAATGTGTGTTTACAGGTGTGGAATACCCTAAGGATGAGTAGTGATACTACCCTGCTGCAGGTGCAGACTGTGATAAACAGGAACTTGTCTTTCTCCTAATCACTTCTCTCCCTCCCTTGTCTTGCTTTTGGATTATCTCAATTCACATTTAAGTATCTCTTCTGCACAGCATATACAGTGGACTATCTTTATTTAGATATACATATGACTAGATCATCTGTGAATAAAGCCCCAAATGCATTCGCATGATAAAATGGAGTGGTTTAATTTAAATATTTTTTGGGTGCTAGAATACTAATAAACATCTGGAAGAACAGATAAAACTAGATAAATGTTTAGCCTTGTTATGAGTAACACACTAGCATACGATTAGGTTTATAATGGTTGTAATTTAACAAAACTGTTGTATGAAATATTTTGTTTAGCATTCATTAAAAACTGTTAATGCACTTGTGTTTTTCATGGACTAAATTTTTTTTCAGCAGGCGCACATTATTAGTATAATACAAATATGCTAAAAAGCAAACAGTTTGGTGTTAAAATGTTTTAAGTAGGATTGTGAAAAGAAATTTTACACCAATCTTTATTTTTGCCCATTTTTTACAGGGAAAAAAATTTTTTTACCACAAATTCCATATTTTAATGATATTATACCAACTCTATTTTTTAAACTCATTTTGTCACTGTTTTGTAACAGAAACACTGTAAATATTATAGATGTGGTAAACTATTATACTTGTTTTCTTATAAATGAAATGATCTGTGCCAACACTGACAAAATGAATTAATGTGTTACTAAGGCAACAGCCGCATTACATGCTTTCTCTTTCACAGTAGGCAGCAGAGCATATGGTTTTCTCTTAATGGAACGCTAGCTTCTCATTAACATACCAGTAGCAGTGTCAGAACTTAGAAACCAGCCTAACAGGGAGATGGAAAAACTTATAAATTAGACCCTTCAGTACTATTGAGAAGGAAATGACTGATGTTCTAAGGTACAATATTTAGCTCATACTCTGCCCTTTTCTGCACCTTCTTTCTACAAAAAAAAAACTTTTTTCTTACAATAAATATAAATATAAATATTGAAGAGCAAGTAATTTTTACCATGCTTGAAAGAGTGATTGGCACACTGATTTTGATACCTCTTCTTTATAATAATATGTCATTGCCTTTTTTCGTTCCCTGAATGTTTTAAACAGCTGTATTTT
This sequence comes from Dipodomys merriami, assembly GCF_024711535.1. Classification (NCBI taxonomy): domain Eukaryota; kingdom Metazoa; phylum Chordata; class Mammalia; order Rodentia; family Heteromyidae; genus Dipodomys; species Dipodomys merriami. Next base: position 97,482,182 of record NW_027202270.1, read on the forward strand.
TATCACCCTCTTTCAATTCAGTGAAGCAGTTAAAGTATAAAGCTGATTTTCATATCTTCCTAAATGAGACAATCAAGTAAACAAATAAACAAACAAACAAAAGCAAACCTAAAATGACTGCCCAGGAAGAGATGTGAAGCCACCAAGAAGTCATGATTGATAATGGAAGGAAGGGAAGGACGATTTTAATTTAGTTTAGTTAGTCCCTCATTTGACCTGGTATGGTTGAAACTCTATTTAGCCATCTCAAATCATAATTATGGTGATTTGAAAATTTCACCCATTTTCCTGAAATTTTTATCCATTTTCCTCTTTATACTCCTCATTAGGAACTCAATTGCTGTGTAGAAGTAGAGCAATGTGAAGTCTGAGACAACAAATGTTAAAATCTAATCTTATCCATTCGGTCTGGACGTTGTACTTATGCAAAGAATATCATGACTCACTCTATGACCTCACATTCTAGGAATTCCAGAAGTGGAAGCATGGATTATCATTACTGTTTTTAATCTTCATAACATTTACCTATAATGAGATGACTGATTGTTCCAAAAGTGAAAGTTGTACAAAAGTCATCTGTGTGTCATAACGTCTGGAGAGAAACTTCCAGAGAGAAAGCAGATGTATAAATCTTTTGATAAGAGGGCACTGTTGGCTCATGCCTGTAATCCTAGCTACTCAGGAGGCTGAGATCTGAGGATCGCAATTCAGAGCCAGCTGGAGCAGGAAAGTCCTTGAGACTCTTATCTCCAATTAACTAGCAGAAAGCCAGAAGTGCTGCTGTGGATCAAGTGGTAGGCGCTCGCCTTGAGCTGAAGAGCTGAGGGACAGTGCTTAGGTCCAGAGTTCAAGCCCCATGACCAACAAAATCATCATCATCATCATCATCATCATCATCATCATCATCATCAACATCATCTTCTTCTTCTTCTGATAGCTAAAAATCAGAGAAAAGAAACAAAGTGGATTGATGGTTTGATCCAAAGACCTTAATGTCTATATTAGTTCAATTCATTGATAGAAGAGTTTCACTCCTAAGAGTTCAACCAATTACCAGGCTCTTTAGTGGTATCTGTAGATGCATCCTCTAGATGGGCAGATCATCAAGAAAGATATCCCCCAAAAATAAATCAGGGATATATTAATAACACAAATAGCATTTGGTTTTTTCTTTTTTAGGTCCAAGACCAGGACTCAGATGCAGTACTTGATGTTTTCACTCTTTAGCAAGCACTCTACCAACAGAACCATGCCTCCAAACCTAGCATTTGATTTTTTTAACCATGAAAATATAAACAAAAATATAAATATTTTTATCCTAAGTAATCTATGCATATATAGAACTTTTGCCAAAAAAAACCCTGTACTTTGAGGAAGTTCAATATTTTACTAATTTTTGTTGGTTACTCAATGTTAGCTACATTTTCTATGAATACCTGAAGATACATCCAAAAATTGATAATATATAAAAAGGTATCCAAGCAAATTCTCCAGAGGTGTCAGCCTCATATCCTAGAAAGTGAATGTCTGGATGTGAAGTTTTCCTTTGTAAAGGAAAAGATACTAATTCTAGTTAACAACAACAACAACAAAAGTTATCCTGTTTTCCATAACAATACATTTACTTCATATTAATTTTCTTCTTCCCTTTGTCTCAAAATTTGCTTTCACTTCCAACAGTGGTACCACATATTTTTTGAAACTACGTTAAGAATTAGTATTGTCTAAGGATTAATGTGAAATTAAACATGTCTTAGCCACTTTTCAAGCAGCAAACAACCAGATAATTGGGGCCTTAGCTAGACATTTAAAAGTGTTAGTGAATCAAGATTTGGTAAGTCATTTTTTCTTTATTTTCCTTTATTTTTGTTTTAAATTGAACAAGTATCCAAGACATTCCAAACCATTACAATGGTGTGTGAAGTTACAGCCACTTGGTTACAGCTGCTTGGTGTGTTTCTCAACATCTCTATATATAGGTGCTTAAAGAAGCACCCATCCATCTCTAGCAAGAAAACTTAAACTCATGGCTCTCATCCAGATGAAGACTGTATCATCGTAAAGTGTCATTGATCTGGTCACTATCTCTGGGAGCCTGCCAGAGTTTCTGCTTTAGCTTCATGTTGTTGTCTGTGAAGGATGCCAATTAAGATCACAAGATAGTGGCTGGGAATAATAAACTTCTAATGATGTTCCTGACTGAAAGGAGGTAATTAAAATATGCATATGGATGACCCTAGCTTCTGTCAGCTCCATGTAGCTATTACTACACTCATAATGTCCATGTTTTGTTTAAGAGAAGGAAATCATGTTGTCTAACAACTATACAATATGCAGTGGAAGAATATAGAAAAGCTTGCCTTGGAAATACTCATGGTGTTCAATTCTGTTCCAGACCTGATAGATTCCTGTTGACTAATGTCCCTTGATTGGGCACTATTTTGTTGTTTGAGTGACAGACTGAAATATCTCCCTCCTTCCCTCTCCACCCTCCATGTAGGGATGCTATAATCCCAAGCCCCAACACCAATATGTGCTTTTTGGTGATGCGTGCATTTCACTAGGACTGTCTTATCTTCTCCAGGTGCTTCTTGAAATTAAAGACTGTGTTTGGAAAAGAAGGACAATTAATTAGTGAGCAAAGGAAAGCAGTCCTTGTATCACTCGATCTGGTCTTAGAAGTAAGTGCTTCACACTTTTTCCAGTCCTTAACCCTGCAGCCCACAGCTTTCCTGTACACCTGCTCTGCTCAGCTCATCAATTTTCTGTGAGCCAGTTAAGTTCCTTTAAGCCTGTCCACTGAGAGGTGGTGATAGCTCTCTGAGAAAAAGAAGAAAAGAGGCACAGAAACAGAACGCTGCTCCAGGCCCTTATCTGGATCGCACTGTTTGTTTTCCCATTGATGTCTGTAAATGAAACAAAGAGGATTTAATCATGTTAAACAAAAGCCTGTTGGTACCCAGAGGAAACTCATTTAACTCTTCTCCACTTCTTAGAGTTTCAGGTTTCTTACCTTCCTCTTTTGCCAATCCACCAGGCTGAGTTTCTTACCTGGGGCTTAAAATTGTGAGGTGTGAAACTCTTCTTTTGTTTTGACAGGTGCTCTTTGCTAAACATCAGCCTAGCCTTGATGGTGATAATACACAGAAAGAGGGGGAAAAGAAACTTCAGAGAAGCTAATGACTACAGTTACTCAACTTCTGCCTTTAATGGGTTTTATTAGTTTCCCTCCTTGGAGTTCTTTAGTTGAAAGTGGGAAAACAAATTGGGCTGTTGGGAAGAAAGTGCAGAAAGACAGCAGTTAAGCAATGAAGACCTAAAAACCATTCGCATTTTGAGATTCCCCAGAAGTAAAGAAAGAAGCAAGCAGCCCACCCAAGACACCTCCTTCCCATGGAGGATGTAAACCTTAACAACCAGAAGGGCCAGGACTTTGCAGTGTTATCTGGTGGAAAGAAAAACTTAGAAGTGGCCCCAAAGCACCAATAACTTGACATTTGACCATAGAGTATGAAGATGTGAGTCTCACAGGAGAGGGCTACCTTAATTCTTTAGAGGGTAGGAGATACTGAACTTAAAGACCTCTCTCTTTCCTTCAGAAAACAATATTGAGATGGAGACAGATGCCAGGAGGCTTCTTCTTCAATGGTTGGAACCACCATTGTGTGTGCCTTTGCTGTAGTGCTCCAAAATGGCCTCCCTGCATTAAAAGTTAGTGTCCCCCCACTAGGTTTCCCCCTGCTGTTGCATTTCTCCCCATTATCTCCAACCTTCTCTCAGCATGCTCTTTTCTTGGGATTCTTCTACTGGGAACCAGGAGCTCTCTGCCTAGGCAGAGATTTGGGGTCTTTTGTTCTGATCAGGCACTTTGGAACAAACAAGTGAACCATCTCATTGTCTTTATGAAAATATCAAAAATTTTTCATCTTTCCCTAGACAATAGTAGGATATGGTTTTCACTCAGAAAGTTTTAATACATACATAATGTTTAATACATACATAATGTTTCTAATGTTGAGCTCTGATAGCTCACATCTGTAACCTAGCCGAGATCTGAGTATCATGGCTCAAAGCCAGTCCAGGAAGGAAAATCCATGAAACCTTTACCTCCAAAATAGGCAGAAACAGAGCTGTAGTTCAGGTAATAGAGCACTAGCCTTGAGCAAAAAAAGAATGCTCAGGAACAGCACCCAGACCCTGAGTCCAAGCCTCAGACCGACAGACGCACACACAAAATTGCTAACCATTATTATTTGCAACCTGGACCATTTTCATAAAGCAGGTGATTAATTCAATGATCTGTGTGATATCTTTATCTGTGTGATATGGTTCATCTTTCAAGTCTGGCCACTTAGTTTTCCAAAGGTCTGGTAGAAAGGAGCTTCTTCCTTCCTGTGGAAAGGCCAGTATCTCTTGCACCCATGTTGTCTTCTCTGCAAGAGAATCCCTAATGTCTTCTCTTTTCCCCTGAGATAATTAATTGAGCTGCTTAATCTCTTTCCTCAATCAAAGTCTTAAAGAAAATGGAATTGTATATTTAATTATAGTTTTTTTCTTTCATTAGAGCTAGAGGTATAAAACCTAGAAGGCAAAGGAAAACAAGGAGGCTATAGTTCTCTGAATGCCTACCAGTCTTCACAACTTGGCCATCATCCTCTGGAGACCAGGAAAGCAGCTGTTACTACTATACCCCTTTCCCTCTCCCTCTTCCTCTCCTTCTCTCTCTATGAATGTCACTTTTTGCTGCTTCCTCCTACCTGAGTTCAGAGAGGATGAAAGTGCACCCTGGGTAGGTTTTGTGTGTGTGTGTGTGTGTGTGTGTGTGTGTGTGTGTGTGTGTGTGTGTGTGTCAAATCAAAGCTTGATTTTGTTTATTATACTTCCTTGCAAATCATAAACTAATATCTTAAGAGAAGATAAAAGATGATTTCTACAGAGATTGAAGAAAAAACTTTGTTAGAAAATACCAATAGCTTCAGCTCACTCTTTTCAGAGTTAAAATGTTAGGCAAATTGCGAACTGGTTGGTTTCTTAAATCAAATGGCTAGAATCAAGCAAAAGAATGAGAAAAGGAAGAAGGAAGGAAAAATAGTGTACCTGACTCCCTTCCAATCAGGAATATACTCATCGCTGTAGGACTATTTATTCATAAACATGACATAACATGCTGTATTTGCTTTAAAAATAACAGTTAACACAAGATAGCAGGGGGAGGGGTACATTCAAATACCAATTACCTCACGGGAGAAACTCAAAATGAATAGATGGTCTGACATTGAAATGGGAATTGTGGCAAATAGCTTCAATGGAAGGTAAATGTTTAATTTTCTCAATTCAACTGTTAAAAAAAAATCCCAACACGTCTATCATATCTGACACTTAGAGTATTCAATTCAAAAATAATATTTATTTCTCAAAAATCATTTTCTTCAGTTGGAAAATATATGAATCAGTCTGTTTTCTCCCTTCCAATGTAGTCATGTTCATTTTTATGAATTAGATTTTATGCACATTTCTAGAGTTTTGTTCCAATTGTGATTCAAGCTAGTTAAGAAGAATACAGACATTTTTCTGCTTTTTTTTTCTCAAATAAAGATTATCTGATTTGAAAAGAACAAATCTTGTATTTGTTTTTTCTCTTTTCTATCCAACATGTCCACAGACATGGCTTGCCTTGCATTTAGCGGGCAGTGAAATGTCCACATGTGGCACACCAAAGTATTTTATTAGGGCGCCATCTTCTGGTATCAGGCAACCAATGACTTGAAAAGTAGATTTGAGTCACTGCACTCAAACAACTTCCTTTTCTCTTTCTGAACTACAATTTTCAAATGATTGCCTCATGGCTAATTCCTAAGCACTTCAATAAAGTAATATAAAATATAGCTTTATTCTGAAATTAGAATAAAACAGAGGTATCAGACATGACTTTGGTTTGTTGCCTTCACTTTGAATTCAAGTTTCATTTTTTTTTCATTTCCATGGCTTCCCTGAATTAAAAAAAAAAGCTTTGCTAAATTCTCAGAAGTGCATTGCTTGTGATTATACCCATTTCAATGTGTAAAACCTTCATTTACCTAGTTGCTAGTTGTTCTGTATACCTTACTATGTGGTAGATATATAATTTGTTGACTCTCCCTGAAGCAAGCTTATCAGGATAGTCTTTATTACTCAAGTGTTTTCCCAGCCTACCTTCTCTCAGATATGAGAAGTAACTACTCTATCATTTCCTTCTTTACTTATCACTTAGCTATACAGACTTGTGCAAGTCTCTCAATTTTCCTGAGGCTTCTTTCTGATCTATAAATTATAGGTCTAGATCTCACTTATACTCACCTCAAAAAAAAAAAAACCTATAAAGTTAAACAAAAATAAATGCACATTCTTGGAAGAGAGCATGTAGCATCATAAACACAATAATACTCAGTTACCTTGTCATATTTGTTTGTTATCTTGGCCTATCTGGTGTTACTATGGACAGGCTTTACACAACAGAAAGGTTTATTTCACCCACAGCTTTGGATATTCATGGGCATGAATCTGCTCTCCAAGTGCCTTCTTGGGTACACACAACATGTCAGAAATACCTTTGTGAGGAAGAGGGCACAAGGAAAATCAGAAGCTAGACAGAGACCTTGGTTCCATAATTCTCTCTGTGGCACACTCCAAGCTGACTTAATCAATGTCTTCCTGCTATAGCTCCTACTTCATAAAGTTCCCACTACCTCCTACACTGCCACACTGTGGACACATGAACCCTGGCGGGGGTGGAAGAGTAGAAATTGTGAGGAGGCATACTCAAACTGTATTCAAACCACAGCAGTTGTTTATGAAGTATGCCAAAGAAAATTTTATCGTCAACTACAGAATCAAAGCTTTGCAGTAACTCGAGAGGTACTTAACTTCCAATTTGAAGATAATAAATGCGTATATAAAGTTTGCATTTGGGAGATAAGGGATAGAATAATTATTTTACTTACCTATGTCCTCCACAATCCTATGAGTGCTTAATTGGCAATCCTTAACATCTTGCTGAAACTTTTCTTGGTCTGATATCTTGCCTCTCCATCTTTATTTATCTATAGTCTTTTCAAAAGTAGGATTCTAGGCATAATGGGCTTTCCATTTGCCTGGGTGAATCATGTTCTTACTCCTTGGATTTTGTGCATGTCCTTTTCTCTCTTCATTTCTCGACCCACCGTGTCACCCAGGGTCAATTTCCTGGGTCATATGGCCTTTCCTGGGTTCTCATAATTCTCAGTATTCCAATTGTCCTGCCCTCTACCTTGCATTCCCATAGGGCCTGGAGGGTTGGGGTCTGGCTAAGACTTCCTTACACTGCCAGTTTAGAAGAACAGCACAGGCACAGATCTCCAGTTAGAACCTGATTAATATGTACTAAATAAGGGACCATACATGTGGGCTTGTTTATTTGGGAAGAGTTAAAAGAGGCAACACGAACTATATTCTTCCAGCAGGGCTAAATTGTCATTAAGTAATGAACATCTTTTAGTTAGTTCCTTTAGGACATTACCACTGTTCTCATTCATTAATATTGTGTGAGTGTGTGTGTATATATATATATATATATATATATATATACATATACATATACATATATATATATTTGTGTGTGTGCTTATGCATGTATATGTGCACGTGTGTTTGTGTATGCATACTGGGGCTTGAACTCAGGGGCTGGGCTCTATCCCATAGTGTTTTTTGCCCAAAGTTGGTGCTTCGTCACTTGAGCTATTCTCCATTTCCGGCTTTCTAGAGTTTTAATTGTAGATATGGTTCTCACAGACTTTTTCTGTCTTCCTGGTTTCAAACTGTGACCCTTAGATCTAGACATCTGAGAAGCTAGGATTTATATGTGTGAACCAATTACACTAGCATTAATATCTATTCTATTTATGTATTAAGTAAAAAATATGGATGTAATTGGTGAAGGTTGTATTTAGGTGGAAATTACCTTGAATTTCTATTATTGGCATATTTAAGCCTTCCTCTATGTTTACCTACTAAATTATAATAGTCAAAAAATGTATAAATATATAGTACATAAGTATATCATAAATATTTATATATGAATACTATGAATATTATATATATATAACAATTCATTCAGTTACTATGTATAGAGTCCTACTATAGGCCTAGTAGTCTTGTAAGCTCTCAACCAAGCAGTCAAAAATTCTTGGCCTTTCTGAATTTCTTATTATATAGATAGATAGACAGATGGATGTAGAGATACAGAGATAGATAGTTTAAGTTTTCTTGATTTGGTTAAGCCCAGAAGGTAAACTGTAAAAAGATAGTGCCAGAGCCCAGACATCTGAGCAAGGAAGGAGTTACTACCTTTGCTTCCAAAGGCAGAGGGAAGCAGGGGTTAGGAAATGGTGCGTAGAAGCTGTCTGGTAAAACTTAGGCCTTCGTGGATGACATTCAGTCCACATGAAGTGTCCCTGTAGGTCACAGAATGGACTCTTCACTGCTACTCCCTTCCTCTCCTGGTCTTTTTATTTAGAGAAAGCCAGAGGGTAGGACATGCAGGTAAGGCATCTACATGCTTAGTTAAGCTTCTGGAAACACAGCCTAGGGGTATTTGTCTGGTAGGACAAGTGGAAAATATCCAACACTAACCCTGATCAAGAACTTTTTAATTATTATTATTTTTCATACTCGAGTTATTTTTCTAAATACCGTGTTCTTTCAAATAATTGGCAGCTTTTGGGCTCCCAGTGGATGTCACCTGTTGGAAATTAGGGCTTATCTTCATAAAGTCATGCCTTTCCAACCAATATTAATGTGTTGCATACCTGGAGACTATTTTTTTTAATCAAAAGGAAAGGTTTGGTGATCTCAATATGAATAAATATACTCATTCTAGATTGCTCCTTTGAGGTTCATGTTAGGAGTTTTGAAATGGGGTGAGAAGATTTGAAATTCTGCCATAACAGAGAGAATAGTGGCAAAATTCTAATCATTTCCACCATTTCTGAGCCTCTGGAAATGCTACAGCTGCAGCCATGGCTACCGGCTTCTGCTCTGTCATGGTATGTTCAGGTGCAAAGAGGGGTAAAATGGTTTCTAGGCCCCATGGAACCTGTGAGGAGAAAAGTTTTCTTTAGTCACCATGGAGATTCAATCTAAATATACTCAAGATCTAAAAGCACACACACACACACACATACACACACACACACACACACACACACACACACACACACATCCAAGAACATTGAATTAGTCTTCATTTCATTTCACCCTCGTTTCTGATTTTGGTAGCATTTTCTCTGAAAATCTTACTAGAATTTTGCTCGGTGAGTCTTCCATACTTACGATTTAAACTTTCATAGAAAGAGCTAATTTCAGTCACTTGTAACTTATTTTCAGAACAACATAGTTACCTCTTTCTAACACCTCTGCGCTTCCTTGGCACCAAGTTAAATACAAATGCATCTTATAGTACAGGACTTCACAACCAACCATACGCTCCATATTGGCTCCATATTGTGGGTGTACCAAGATGTATGAGTTCCTTCTTGCTAGAATTTAAATTATAAAAATATTGGGAGCAACAAGGATATCTTATAGGTTGAACACTGTAAAGTCTTCTTCTTCTTCTTCTTCTTCTTCTTCTTCTTCTTCTTCTTCTTCTACTTCTTCTTCTCTTCTTCTTCTTCTTCTTCTTCTTCTTCTTCTTCTTCTTCTTCTTCTTCTTCTTCTTCTTCTTCTTCTTCTTCTTCTTCTTCTTCTTCTTCTTCTTCTTCTTCTTCTTCTTCTTCTTCTTCTTCTTCTTCTTCTTCTCGCTCGTGGGGCTTGAACTCTGGGCCTGGGTGCTGTCTCTCAGCTCTTCAGCTCAAGGCTAGCCCTCTACCACTTGAGCCACAGTGCCAGTTCCAGTTTTCTGGTGGTTTATTGGAGATAAGAGTCTCTCAGACTTTCCTGCCTGGGCTGGCTTTGAACCATGATCCTCAGATCTCAGCCTCCTGAGTAGCTAGGGTTACAAGTGTGAGCCATCAGTGCCTGGCTCACTGTAAAGTTTTCATAGTATGATCTTGATTATTTTTAAAACTGAATTTCTCAGTACTCTTTGAAATGTGACAATGACTCTACACAATAAGAATTTAAAAGGGGGGAATGAATGCAATTATTATATTTAATAATCTCCTATGAAAGCAGGAAAGTTGAAGTGAGAAAGTAGATTGGAAGGGATGGGGGAGGATGATAAAAGGGATGACATCGATCAAGATGCACTGTACTTATAAGCTGATTTGTTGAGTGATAACTCTTTTGTGCAACTACTTAAAGATAACAAAAATATAATTAAAGAAAAATTAAACAGCTGAACACTGGTGGCTCACACTTGTAATCCTAGCTACTCAGGAGGCTGAGGTCTGAAGAGCTCAGTTCAAAGCCAGCCAGTGCAGGAAAGTCCATGAGACACTTATTAACCACCAGAAAACCAGAGGTAGCTCTGTGGCTCAAAGTGGTAGAGTTCTAACCTTGAATCAAAGAGCTCAGGGACAGCAACCACACCCTCGTTCAAGTCCATGAGCAATGGAAAAAATAAATAAACAATTAAAAAGAATTTAGTGAGTCCCCCAAACAAGTTGATGTAGTAATTAAGGTCTCTAGAACACACATATTACCTGATAGGTAAAAAATACTCACATGAATTCCAGAAGCCCTGGGTTCTAATCCTGGCAAGTACTTCTTGCATGACTTGCTCTGATCTTCAGCTCTCTCTCTCTCTCTCTCTCTCTTTCATAGAAAGAGCTAATGTCTGTCTGTCTGTCGTCTCTCTCTCTCTCCCTCTCTCTCCCTCTCTCTCTCTCTCTCTCTCTCTCTCTCTCTCTCTCTCTCTCTCTCTCTCTCTCTCTCTCTCTCTCTCTTCCTCTCTCTTTCTCTCTCTCTCCCCTACAGTAATTCTTCCAATAATTTTCATAGTTATACTTCTATGAAAGCTGCAGGCTATTATCTCTGAGAATGTTGATATATTGTGTCTTTAGTTTTATGTACTTATTTTTATCTCTTAGGTCAGAATTGACTGTCTGACTGCATCCTCATTAACAAAGATAAGGACAGGGTGTAATTTTTTCAGAGCTGTTTAAGTATAGTCAGATCTTCAGAAGTATTTCAAAATATTTTGCAACTCTTATACAATGTTGTGCTTTCATCTGCTAATAATGTACAAAGATGCAGGTCAGTGACAATTTTGAATGTATAAAAATTGTGGCTCGGTTTCCGATTCTGTCCTTTGACTATATCTTTGGAAGGAGGATGGAAGATGTTGAGTTAAAGAACAAATTTACATTTTATAGTTTAGTTAAAATTTTACCAAAAAGTCAGATTCTTAGTCCACCTTGAAGTAATACCCTTCCTAAAGGTGACCCTGTGCAGTAGAATTTGGTAGAATGAATACGAAATTTAACCCTATGACAATCATGAAATACTGACAGACACATCACCACACCAAAGTAGTAACTTCCAGGGTATGCTAGACTTTAGACCTCTGCTACATGACTCAACTCTCTCCAAGTTGCAAATTCTATCTTATTATCTTCTGTTTAAGTGATTAGAATCATGATCTCCCAATAATATGTATTAGTATTTAAAAAGGAATATAAAAAAGAAAAAAAATAACCTCTTTGAGAGCATCTTGGTGATATCAAATTACACCAGCGAAAGCCACCTCATCCATTTCCTTTGTACACCTGTTTGTATTGAAACACTGAGAGGTCAAATGTATGTCTAAGATGTCTTGATATGTAAGTGGGGTAGTCAAAGATAAATCCAAGGCTGTGAAGGTGGCTCAGTAGTAGAGTGTTTGCCTTGCATGCATGAGGCCCTGCGTTTGATTCCTCAGCACCACATAAGCAGAAAAAGCCGGAAGTGGTGCTCTGGCTCAAGTGGTAGAGCACTAGCTTTGAACTGAATTGCTGAGGGACAGCACCCAGGCCCAGAGTTCAGACCCCACGACTCACACACACACACACACACACACACACACACACACACACACACAAGATGATAAATCCAGTTCAACTCTGTTCAAGAAAAAGCATGCTGATTGTAATGATATCAGGGATCATGAAATGAAGAATCTGGAGCTACGAGAGAAAGCTCTTCGCCAACTGGAGCAGCTATGTGTAAGTCTGCCTTGGTCTTTCCCATTACACTCATTCCTTGACTCTCATTAAGCCTCCTTTCTCCCCCACTCCCCCTCACTTCCCTTCTCTCTAATAATCCTAGTTCCTTGAGTTAAAGGCGATTATGTTATTGTTCACTAGCCTTCTACCATTTATTCCCCATTCTAATACTACTGTAGCAGGACACGATTCTTGCCCCGCTCTCAGAATTCCCATCTTTAAATGAAAAATTTTTGCTTTAATTCCAGGACCTTTTTGTCAGCCTTCTCTCTTGAAAGGTCAAGTTCCCCATCAGTGCAGCCTCTGGGCTCATCCTATTGACAACCAAACATCTCTGATACTTTCAAGTTTATTCTAGTGAGACAAGAGCACTGAGCTGAAAATTCCTTGGACTGTCTATTGTTATAAAGGTGATATACAGGGGTTACAGTTATATAAATCAGGTAAACAGTACCTTTGGATCTATGTGTGATTTTAGAGTAAGTAGTGTGTGTTTGATAAATTTCGGTGCTCCAGCATTTGGTGTATAGATACTTAGAATTGTTACATCCTCCTGTAGGAGAGATTCCTTTTTTAGTGTGCAATGTCCTTTTTTGATTTTTTTCACTAATTTTAATTTGATGTCTATTTTATCTGATATTAGGATTGCAACTCCACCCTGCTTACAGGGGCCATTTGCTTGATAGTTTTTTTCCCAGTCTTTCACTGTCAGAATATGTTTGTTTTGGGGGGAAAGGTATGTCTCCTGAAGACAACAACAGATAAGATGGATCTTGCTTTTTGATCCAACTAGTCAATCTCTGTCATTTAATTGGAGAGTTTAGTCCATTAATATGGAGAGTTAGAATTGAGAAGTATCTGGGAGTTCCTGCCATGTTATCCTTCTTAGGAGCTGTGCCTTGTCAATTCTTATTGTGATTATCTGGTTCTCTGTTTAGGAACCATTTCTCTACCAATATCATATTATTGTTGGTTTTCAATATTTAGAACATCTTATAGTATTTTCTGTAATGTCCCTACATTTCTGTGCCTCCCTTACATTCCAAAAGACAAATACATGAACAAATAAGATAAAAAGAAAGAAAACAAAAACAGCAATGAAGAAAAAAAAACCTTTGTGTCCATTTCCCAGAATTCATTTTGATAAATATTCTTTTATATGGTCAGAAGCACATAGGCAGTGTACCTGTGGGTTCCTCCCCTAAGAGTATCCTCCTTTAGTCAAAGTGTGTATGTGAATGCCTAGAATCCTCTATAATTTATTATGCCCTGGTGTATTTAGATCTAGCTCTGCATATGAAAGAAAACAAGCATCTGTTCTCTCTCTGAGCTTGGCTTATCTCACTTAACATAATTTGTTCTAGGTCCATCTATTTCCCTTCAAATGACTTAATATTATACTTTCTAATGGATGAGTAAAATTCCATTGTGTATGTGTATTTTTTGGATCACCTCATCTATTGTGGGATAGCTGGGATGTTTCCATAACTTGGCTATTGTGAATAATGCAGCAATGAACATGGATGTGCAGATGTCTTTATGGTTTGTGATGTTCTAGGTAGATGTCCAGGAGTGGTATGGCTGGGTTCTAGAGGAGACCTGTATTTCATTTTTTATCTAAATTCTAGACTGCTGTGAAGAGTGGTTGTACTAGTTTACATTCCTACCAACAGTACAATAAGGTTGAACTGAAAATTCTTAACCTAGGCTCAGTCTACTACCTGATTATATAAATAACTAAAAGTTAAAGATGTATTTTTATTAATCAAGTAAAACCATACACATCAAATAGGCATTCTTCCAACTCTTCTACTGTAGTTATCTCTAGGGTATGTAGTAAATTAACAAATTACCTATTATACTATAAGCAAAAGAGAATGATCATCTATAATTGCAGCTTTTAGAAACGAAGGTGCTAGGATCATGAGTTCCAGACTACCTGACTTGTCTCAAAATTAGAATATTAACTTTAAAATAGTTATATAAACAACTTTCCAAAGTTGTTGAACATCAGCCAAGTTCCAAGTATAGAATTGTGTCCCCTTAAGTGTTAAGAGATTGGTAATTGTAAATAGTTTCAGCCTAGCTGGTCATCTCTCCAAGGCTCATAATTCTAGCCAAAGGAAAAAATAGTGTTCATTGTAAGATACAAATGTTTAAGGTAATAAATTAGAAGTACATTCTCAAGAATCCTGGAGGACAGTGATGTACAGAAAAGATTTGTGAGAGAAATAAAATGAATCTAAAACCTACTTTCTATTCTTGAACAAACAGTGTCTCTCATCTTTTACCTGTCTTTCTCTGTTTCTACCTTGACTCTTTTGCTCCCTCTGAGTCTGTGCAGTAATGAGACTAGCACTGGAGATATCAAAAAAAAGATGCTGTGATCCTAAGGACAAGTAGAAGGAGGTAGAAAGGAAATACATTAGGATGATCCAATGTTAGTATTGCAATGTTGCACTTCATGAAAAAGAGGGTGCTAAGGTACAAGAATTTTCATATCCCTTTGTAAGGATGCATTGGCTCAAGAAAAGCAGGAGTAGGAGATACATAACATCATGCAAGAGAAATTATGGAAGTAGGCAAAGTTTACTAAATCCCTGTATCACATCTTTGGGAGAGATGAAGGAATTCCGTGATCCACTTTGCATTCAGAAAAGTTGTTCTGAAGCAATGTAGGAGATATGCTATAGCTAATAGTTAGGTCTAGAAGCCCAGGATGCTGAACAGCAATAGGCCAATTGAAGCCGATATGTTGATGATCATGACAAGTGGAACTTAATGCCATTAATGACTGTGAGACCATAGAACTCCAAGTAAGTTTAGCAGATTGATCTGTGAGTCCCAGCCTTATATCATGGTACTGTACATCTGGCAAGGATGAGAGGGTTTCTTTGTCTTAGTTTCTCTATACCTCTATAGCATTTCAGAATCTCAATAGTCAGATAACTTTGTGATTGCATTTACGTCTCAGTTTAGCTGACTTTCCCCTGTCTTTGAACACTTTCCATCCCTGTCTCTTTTTTTTCTCTGTCTCTTCTATGAATGGTTTTGTCTGGAGCTCTATTGGCCAGCTTTCCAATATTTAGTCTATTGCTGCCCATAGGCTGGACTAGCCAGGAAGGAGCAGTGTATGGAAAGTTTGCACATTCACAATTAGGTTTTGTAGTAGTTTATGCCAGGCAACCCTCACAAAGCTTTAGTTCTAGTATCTATAAGTCAAGTCTTTTGTTAGATAATTTCAAAAATCTCATAGACATGAAAGTATAAATGCTCTAATAATTGTCATGTGCCTAGAACAAGGGCCAGAAATTTATTGGAGAAATGTGGGAAAGAAAAAAGTTAAAAGCAAAGACCTGAATTTCTAGCCCAGCTTTGCCACATTCTATTTTTGCATCATTGACCCTCCCTTTTTCCCTTGTCTAATGAAACAACCCACTGTGTTGCCATTCATTGTGAATATGTGGAGAGTCTAGCACATGGTAGACATATCAGCAATGGGGGTCTATCCTATTATGACTTGGAATTCAATTGAAGGATGGATATTTATACAAATTTTATATTTTTGTAAGAGTAGAAACAATGTGACCTTTCAACTCTGTTACTTAAGACAGATATTATTCAAAACAGTTTTTTTTTCTGGCCATTCACCAATTATCATCACTCTCCAGAGGGACTATGATGCATTTTTTCCTTATGTATCTCTATATTCGTGTTTAATATACAATGGCATGGCCATGTGTGCATTAACAATTAGAAAAGGCAAATATAGGACTTTTGATTTAAAAGGTAACAAAATTTTCTGTCATCTTCAAAACTAAAGTGTTTGTTTTATAGTACTTATAATAGCCACCTGGCTTGAAGTGTGACACAAGAGAAAAGTAAACTTGCCTGGATGCAACCTGTTTTGAACAGGATGATAGGATTTAGTGAATGCTGTGATTTGACTTGATGTGTGTGTGTGTGTGTGTGTGTGTGTGTGAGAGAGAGAGAGAGAGAGAGAGAGAGAGAGAGAGAGAGAGAGAGAGAGAGAGAGAGAGAGAGAGAGAGAGAGAGAGAGAGAGAGATTTGGAAACAATGAAAAATCACATAATAGCAACTGATGTAGTCAAGGGAATTGTCCCTATGTATGGCTTTCCCGGTGCCCTCTAAATCTTCTGGCAAGTTCTGTACAGGAAGGGCTCTTACTGTCTGAATCAGGATACATTGGTTCATGGCACTGGATAAACCTTCACCAAAAGTAGTCTGTTACCGATTAATATGATGTGTCTTTTTAGGAAATTAGAAGTTTATTCCAAGTTTGCATGTGCTATTCTTTTTCAGTGGAGTATAAATGAGTAGAGTCTCCAAAGGAGTTGGAAACACCATGGATTAAAAACTCAAGCAGTCATTCATTTAAATTCACGTAGCTATTTGTGTGAGAAAAGTTCTAAAAGATATGGACATTTTGAAAGGGCAAGAGGATTTTGATCAGGACATCTTTCTTTCTTTATATGCATTTTTACTCATTTTCCAAAAATATTTTCCGTCTATTGCTGTTAGGAGATGTCCCTGGTGCTTTATCACATTTCCATGTGTGCCTCTGCATCTCCTCAGTTCCAAAAGGTCGTGTGATTGTGTCTTGCCAATTAAACGTAGGATACATCATATGCCACTTCCTTTCTTGTTTTAGGCAGCAAAGAGTGGGTGTGCTTTTCAACTGGTGTTTTCTGCTATTTGTGCTCCCTGAAAAAACAAGATTTCTGGGTCTTCCTTGGAGAAGACCCTCAACAGATTTGCATTCTACTGGGATCTGAGCTGGATGAAAGTCTTTTCTCTGTTAAGCCACTGAGGAAACTTTGAGGTTTATCTGCTACTACAGCATAGCACAGGCTATTCTAACCATGCATTTGTACTGTCCTTAATCTTTTCCATCTAATGTTTGTAAGCTCACTTAAGACAAGTTCCCATCATTTGTACATTGCATTTGAAGAATCTGAGACTTGCAAAGACTAAATAGCTGCCTGAATAGAAGTGTTTTCTCTGGGATTTAAGTTTAGCTTTAGGCTGAGGCGATGTATTTCTTTTTAAAATCCTATTATTGCCTGGCACCAGTGGCTCACACCTGCTATTCTAGCTACTCAGGAGACTGAGAGCTAAGGGTCCGGGTTCAAAGCCAGCCAGGGCAGGAAAGAAAGTCTGTGAGACTCTTATCTCCAATTAACCACCAGAAAACCAGAAGTGGCACTGTGGTTCAAGTGGTAGAGTGCTTGCCTTGAGCAGAAGAGTTCAGGGATAGCGCCCAGGCCCAGAGTTCAAGTCCCATGATTGACAGAAAAAATTCTACTATTCCTATATTATAATAAATAGAACTTACATATGAATTGAGACTTTGCATTAAATTTCAGTATGTGAATAAAACTGATTCCTTTCTTCCCTTTTTTTTTTTCTTTATGGCTTCCACTTTATCACTGCTTTGATGGCTCTTATGGCACAGGTAAAGCCTCTTGTTTCTGGGAGGAAACTCTTGATACAGAGTGGAAGTTAGACAAGGTACTAAAGCTTGTTCCAAGGTGTCTTTTAAATGGAAACCTCTCTCTTCATTCCAATGAAAGCTTGAGAGTAACTGGAAACAAACAGCTATTTTGATTTCTCTGAGAGGAGTCATGTTTCCACATATGAATTGAAATAATTCTGGAGAGCTATCATGTACAACAGTCATAATGTACCCAGTATAAGCTACACTGGCAGTGTTCATAGGAGCTGCACTTCCGTAACAGAATAGAAAGGCAATCTTGTCTCCCTGTATTTCCTTTTGTTGTTGGTGGTGGTCATGGTCACAGAGCTTGAACTCTGGGCCTGGGCGTTATCCTTCAGCTCTTCAGCTCAAGGCTACTGCTCTAACACTTGAGCCACAGTGCCATTTCCGGTTCTCTGTTGTTTAATTGTAGATAAGAGTTTAACTGACTTTCCTGCCCAAGCTGGCTTTGAACCACGATCCTCAAATCTCAGCCTGCTGGGTAGCTAGGATTACAGCATGAGCCACCGACGCCCAACTTCCCTGTATTTCTTTATGGCCAATGTTGTGTGTTTGCATGAGTTTTGCTCAGGGTTTCTCACTATTGCTGTAGCTCCAAGGCAAATGTTGTCATTTAAATACCACAAGTAATAACACAGTCTTTCAACCCTATCCACAAAACTTATTTGATTCTTTAGATTGGATTAGAAAATATAAAAACTAGGGTTTAGTACATGTTTGTTTACACATGGTTGAGGTTCAGTTTTGTAGAAAAGTCTCTTATCCACTCAAAATAAGCTCTATCTGTGTAAAGTTACATGTTTTATTTTCTGTTTAAATCATGTCGTGAAATCCTAAGGTGTTCTTATTTTAATTAACATTGATTTTTGGTGTTAAAAATAATTACTGTTGATATATATGAGAAAACATTTTTTTAAGTCTACCAAAAGTTATCAAGCTTACACATCAGCCTATAACAAATTCAACAGATAGCCATTCATCTTGGGAAGAGCCATCCTTTTGCTAATATTGTTCACGTTAATTTGAATATATTGTGCTGGCGTTATTATTAATTAAATAGGTAATAATGTAACACTCACTGAACAGGAAACTCCATGGCATTACATAGATGGAGTCATGCAAATATCCACAGTGACCACAAGGTGGCAAAGTATACAAATCTACATCATTTCCATGGTCTCTTCCTGAAGAAAACCTTGTCTTTCAGCATGGGGGATGGATGGGGTGGGGGCTATTTTTAAGATTCCATACAGGCTAAAGAATAGCAAAACACTACTAAGTTCTTAAAATTTGGTAATTGCTCTAAACCCTTCATTTTTCAGAAGAGTATATATATATATATATATATATATATATATATATATATATATATATATATATATATATATATATCATATTACTGTTAAAATTTATTTTACACCTTTTCTGCTTAGGCACAAACTTGAATTTCTTATATCCCAAATTTTAAAGGCTAAATTATTGAGTCCCTCTCTCACAGCATTTAAAATGCATTTCATATGTATACATGAGTCAGTTGGAAAGTGGGCGTTGTTGCAGCACAGATTCAGAACCATCCTGTGATTATATGATTAGTGCTAGTGATCACAGAATTATTGTTATTTATATTTCAAAATTTGGGGGTCTAGAGAAAATAGAGTATAAGACTTCTCCTAAATATTGCTATTCCCCTAACTCTATCCTGTCACTTCTCTTTCCCCTGTCTCCTACTTAGTGATGAACCAATTTTCACTGAAGTGGATCTGAAACCCTTCTGCCCTGAGTTCTAAACCAAAACATCTAAAAATATCCATCCAGATGTATACCATATACAATTTATAGGGAAGATGTTAAAAGCTATGTTCTTTATCTTCCTTGCAAAACACCACTTTGATCATCTTTCTGTCCCCAAAATATAATGGACCATGACATCCACGTCTAAAATCTAGGGCTGGGTAGTATCTATTCTTGTGTCCTTCTGAACCAAATAACCTGGATCTGCCCACACTTTGTCCTCAGCTTCTGCCACTCCTCCACATCCTTTCTCCAGATGTTCACTCACACATATTTCTCTTCCTTGTTCCATCTTGCTTTTG
The DNA here is from genome assembly GCF_024711535.1 of Dipodomys merriami. Lineage (NCBI taxonomy): Eukaryota > Metazoa > Chordata > Mammalia > Rodentia > Heteromyidae > Dipodomys > Dipodomys merriami. The sequence goes on from NW_027202270.1 coordinate 97,501,951, forward strand.
GTTATCGAGTGTGTACTTCCAGGCTTGTGAATTGGCTTTCTTGAAGTGTTTCACATGAAATATTAAATACCTTCTGAATTTCATATTCCTATATTGGTCAATTCCTCCACTAAAAGGGATAATCAGGAAACCAAAACATTGCTTAACATTTCTATTTTTATGATGGAAAAAAACAAGGATATTACAACTCAAAAGATGTTGCATAACTGTGCATGGCAATTGCAAATATTGTAGATTGGGAAATGTTTTGAAAGAATATTAACTAAAAATGGGAAATGTAATCTGCTTCATCCTTCATAAAAAAAAAAGAAAGCTAACTTCAGTCTTCACATGTAGACCTAACATAACACATGGTCACATTGGTCACAATCTATTAGAATAACTCTCAAAAATAATTCCCCGGGGGGGGGGGTAAGAGGGGGGTAGGATAGGAGGGCAGGGATGGGAAGGGGAAACAAAGGAGGAGGCAACAATGCTTGATAAGAAGTGTACTCATTATCTTGCTCATGTAATTGTAACCCCTCTGTACAGTATTTTCACAATAAAAAGCTTATTAATTAAAATAATCATAATAATTCTCTTCATTTGTATTTCTTTCTTTCTCCTAACATACTTGATGAATCATTTGCTGGAACCACATACTGTTATTGTTGATTATATTTGATTCATAACTTGTAGAATCTAGCCAGACCTACAAAAATGAGGTCAGAAATTTTGCTAGGGAGGTCATTTACATTTATAAAGTTTAGCTAATTTGCATATTATTAGGGTTACATCATTAGTTACCAACATGAAGTGGTTAGCCCACTAAATGGTATGTTATAACTGCTCTTTCTCTACCCCACCCCCACCTGATTTCTCACCTTTCTATACTTCACTATAACTTGCCTCCTTTCTTCTTTGTAACTGTATCAATTTCTATTGGGTCTAACTGAATTTAAGGCCAGAAAAATTAAGAAGTTGTAAAAGAGGGCTGGGAAGGTGGCTCAGTGGTAGAGCACTTGCCTTGCATGCTTGAGGCCCTGGGTTTGATTCCTCAGCACCACATAAGCAAAAAGAAAAAAGCCGGAAGTGGCTCTGTGGCTCAAGTGGTAGAGTGCTAGCCTTGAGCTGAAGAGCTGAGGGACAGCGCCCAGGCCCAGTTCAGGCCCCACGACCGGACCCCCCCCCCAAAAAAAAAAGTTGTAAAAGAAAAGCAGGGTAGAAACTAGAACACAAGTACATTTGTATTGTGCCTTGGTAAGTGAAAGCCTTAAAGCACATTTGTGCCATGTCTCTGTAAGCAGAAGTAGATGGAATGAAGAGAGATGTTCTTCTAGAGGCCCAGGGCACTTGGGTAAAATACAAGTGCAACAGGAGGTGAAGCTATGCCAGGAAGTTTGCCATGGACAGCCCTTTAGGACTTCCAAAGGCTCCTATGCAACAAATGAGACTTCTCCGGACATTTCAGACACTCCTAGTAGACTTCATGGATGTAAGCTGCCATGCTTTCTTAGTAGAAATTACTCACTCACCACTCCTTAGGTTTCTCCTGTATAAAATAGAAATGATCGTTACAAAACTGTTGAGACTATAGACAAAATTAATGAAGGTAAAGAATGCTAGTACCTTGCACGTAATAAGTCTTAAATAAAATTATGTTAATATTAGTGTTGGATGGTGGTCCAACGTGGGGATCTCTGTGATTTAGTGGGTGATTCCTAAGCATAGCTACTACATGCTAGTGATCAACTTAACTTATATCCATTTACTAATTCTGTATGTGAAGGCAGAGTCAGGAAAATGATTATTAAACTAAATCAAAACCATTCACTTTTGATCTAAGTAAGCAGACTCAGGAAAATGATGAGGCAAATTATTAAGCCAAATTAAAATCATTCACTTTTGATCTAAGAAGAGAATTTGTTTGTAATTCCCTGCACCAAAGTTATTATATTTTAGTAACTCAACTTAAAACACAATGATCTCCACAGAGAAAGGTCTTTAATATACTGTCTTCAAGCTGAATGTTTCAGATAAAAGCCAGATTTAATGTTTCAGCTTTTGTTCTTGAAATAGAAACTATGATACACTTTTTCCAAATGAATATTAATGAATATAATTACAGGCACATTATGATAGTCTACTGATTTGCTTTGAGAGTGGCTGACAATTCTTTAGACCAAAACTTAACTTAGACATGTAGCTATGATTTTCTCGTGTTGTCTTCTGAGATGAAAGGTGATTTATTCTTGTTTGATTAGCCAACCAGAAATTATTGGTATTCTGACATATTTTAGATCAAGATTTAAAACTTTAGTGTCCTCTTATTGTACTTAAACTCATTGTATTATATATTTTCTCCAGAATATGAAAAAATAGTAAGCAATGAGAATAACCAATTCTCCAAGTATATTTAAATATGTTTTAATTCATTAACTACAGAATTTCACAATTTTTAAATGTTTGTGCTATTTTTTATACTTGTAGTTTGTGATTGTTCAAAATGGATTAACTTAAATTGACCTTACCAGTGATTTTATTTGTAAGATATATATATATATATATATATATATATATATATATATATATATATGAAGAATATAACCATGTAACAGAGAAAACTAGTTCAAATTTATAAGGTATTCTCATTTTTTGATTCTACAATTGATGTAATAGATAATTAACTTTGTTTAAATTATTTTATGTACTAAAATATAAACATATTCTCAGATATTTTTATTTCATACTTATCTAACTCTAACAAATATATAAAAATTTCCCTAGAAAAGGTTATTTTACCAATTCATTTCATTATCCATTTTCTGATCAGAAGTGGGCTGATTTGTGGCACAAAAAAAGATGTGTCCGATTCTAACTCTTTCAATATGTGAACATGACCTTATTTGGAAAAATATGTTCTTTGTAAATGTAGTTAAGTGTGTCAGTATGAAACTTTCCCAGATTAGAATGAGCCCTGTATTCTATGACATGTTACTTTATGAGATATACACAGAAGAAAGACCCTGTGAATATTAAAGCGGAGCCTGGAGTTTTACCTCCATAAACTAAAACACTCCTGAAACTACAAATAGCAGGAAGAAAGCAGAGTTCTCTGCCAGAGCTGTCAGACGGAATATGGTTCTACTTACATCTTCTTTTCAGAATTCTGCCCACCAGACCTGTGACAGAATTCATCTATCTTGTTGTAAGTCATCAAGTTGATGATAGTTCTATTAAGGGAACTTAGTTGCTCTGGCTTGTTCTTTAATTTCTCCTAGAGGCTGGTTCATGAGTTAAATAGTTGGATTTCAAGGTAAGGTAAGATGATGGAGCCTGTAAGAGGAGGAGCAAAAGAAGAGACCTATAAATTGTAAGGGGATGTGATCTTCAAGGGATTGATTGTCCTACTCCAAGCAATATCTTCTCTCTCATTCTGCCAAGAGGGTGTGTTACACAAACCAGAGCAAATGAGCCAATTGCTCATGGAATAGAACCTTTAAGCTGTGAGCCAACATGAACTGAATTTACAACTTGGGTGGAAATGCTTATTTCTTATTCAAATATGTTCCTCATAGCTCATTAAAACACTGAATATGAAGCACAATGGTTAATATTAAATTTGCTAGAGTAATTTCTATACTACCAAATTGTCCTTGCTTCAACAATGGTTTCATTACTGGAAATAGTTTTAAAGGAAAGGAAGTTATAATTTGGTAATCACCTTAAAAGTTTTCATCTCAGACAGGCTCAGAGAGACAAATGACAGATGTCTTATCTCATCAGAAGCTAGATCTAAAATACACTAGGACAGGATAAAGTATAAAGCACTCCAGGCGTTCACACAGTGAAATCAGAAAAGCATATTCTTAGGGGAGGAACACAAAGACACATGCCTTTATGCCTCTAATCATTTGAAATATGTATCAAGATGAATTCCAGGAAATGGAAACAAGAAACAAGAGGTTTTTTATCTTTGTTGTTTTCTTTTTGTCTTGTTTGCTTATGTATCTATCTTTGAGAGGGTGAGTGGGGGTACAGAATTGGTGGAACAAAGGGTGATCTAATGCAGCAGTGGTACTCACTAAATACTATGCTGAAAATGAACTATCCAGCTTGTGCATGAGGACACGAGGGAAAACTGGGAGAGAGCAAGGGAAGGGATGACATTGTTCCTGATAGAACCCTTGATTTGAAAATTGATTCAATCCATTAACAGATTCTTCCTGCTTATCTGACACAATTCCTCTCTTTCCTCTCCCAGAGAACTTTGGTCTCCATGAAACAAGGAAAGGAGGGACCACAGAAGGAAAAGAGAGAGAGAATGAAATTGAAACACAGACTTCTGCTTTTCCTAGACATATACTAGTTATTGCTGAGAAGGGAAGCCATGGGACCTATGTTTCTTTGGGCCTGGCTTACTTCACGTAATATCATTTTTTTCCAAGTCTTTCCATTTCTTAGCAAATGGGCTGGTGTCATTCTTTTTGATGGAGGCATAGAATTCCATTGTGTGTGTGTGTGTGTGTGTGTGTGTGTGTGTGTGTGTGTGTGTGTGTGTGTGTGTGTGTGTGTGTGTGCGTGTGTGTGTACCACATTTTCTTGATCCATTCATCTACTGAGGAGCATCTGGGTTGGTTCCATATCTTGGCTAGGTAAATAATGATGCAATAAATATAGTTGTGCTGGTAGCTTTAGTATGGTTTTGTTTGTGATCATTTGGGTTAATGCCCAAAAGTGGGATTGCTGGGTCATAGGGAAGCTTTATGTGAAGTCTTTTGAGGAACCTCCATACTGCTTTCAAAAGTGGTTGAACATGTTTACATTCCCACCAACAATGTAGTAGGATTCCCTTTTGGCCATATCCCCTCCAGCATATGTTATTATTAGATTTCTTGATTATAGCCATTCTAACTGGGGTGAGGTGGTATCTCAATGTTGTTTTGATTTGCATTTCTTTTATGGCTAGAGAAGTTGAGCATTTCTTCATGTGTCTATTGGCGATTCTTATTTCCTCTTCAGAGAAGTTTCTCTTTAAGTCTTTAGCCCACTTATTAATCGGGCGGTTGTTTCTTTGAGGATTTGTTGTTGGATTTAATTTTTTGAGTTCTAAGCATATTTTAGATATGAGACCCTTGTCTGTTGTATGGCTAGTAAAGATCTTCTCCCAATCTGTGGGCTTTCTGTTGATCTTGCTTGCTATGTCCTTTACCATGCAGAAGCTCTGCAGTTTCATGCAATCTTTCTTATTGTTCTTTTTACTGTACTTATAATGCACTATGTGATTTTTTGTTTCTTTGTATGTTCTTCCCCCATGGGATAACCCCTGTTGTCCCTGTATTTGATTCCATTGTCCTGCATCTGGTATATACATTTTTCTAATTTGGGGAGGGGAAGGGAAATAACAAAATGCTGAAATAAAGGATACAGGATGACCCATTGTAACAATAAGATGTACAAGACACTACGTTGAAAATGAACTTTACAACTTTAGTGGGGGGTGAGGGAGGAGTTGGGGAGGTAGAGAGGAAAGGGATGCTAGGGAAAAATAAAGGAGGGGGTAACAATGCTCGATAGGAAATGTACTCATTATCTTGCTCATGTAACTGTAACCCCTCTGTACAGTATCTTTACAATAAAAATATATATTAAGAAAAAATAAATTTAAACACTGAATTTCTCTGCCTAAAAAAATAATAACAGGTTGAGGTCTGGAAAACTATGAGTAACAAATAAATCGTGGAAGCAGTTTTGACCAATGAGTGAACAGACTGAATCAGTTTCAAAGACAACAGAGTGCCTGATCTTTATTTCATTGTTTTTCTGCTGTTGTCAGAAACCTGAACAAATAGTGATTGCCGACACTCATCAGGTGCTTACTATATCCCAGACATGTGGCGTGCAAATTCCCTCTATCTTCTTAACTGTTTATGAACAGAACTGTTAGAAATATCAATCTTTAAAAAAGGTTTCTAAAACAAAATGCAGACACTTCGTGGAAGCAATAATATGGAAAATGAAGGCCTGTGTTCCACTTCTGGGTAAATGTGAAAAGGGGAAAAAAACCCACAAAGATCAAAAATCTATCTCTTTCCTTTTTCTTTTTTTCTTTTTTGGAAGCAAGAAGGCATATCTCACAGGGAGAAATATGTTTTGCCTGAAAATTCCTAGAAAATCCTGTATGAAACATTATATTTCCTCTCATATATAGAACTTTTACTTAATTTAGTTTTTTGTCTACTGAAAGATTGGAATATATTCAAGCAACTGATTACTGAAGGTTATGAAGTAAATAGAATGATTTATAAAAATTATGACTATGTCTAGCGTTTGGGTCTAGCTAGATTCCACAAGTGAGTAAGAACATGCAACATGAGGTTTTTTAAACAGAATTACAGTAAATGCAATCGGGTATTATCTCCCTGGTATATTTGTTGACATTTCTTCTAATGTATTCTCAAGAATGGAATGGCATGTTCGCAAAGTAGGTCTATTTTTAGCTTTTTAAAGAACTTCCATACCAGTGTCTATAGTGGTTACCTTAATTTATGTTCACACCACTGTGTGTGATCATTACTTTTTCTCCTGCATCATTGTCAACACCTGTTGTTGTTTGTTTTCTTGATGATTACCATTCTGACTGAGATGAGATAAAATCTTAATGCAAATTTGATTTCCATTCCCTTTATGGCTAAGGATGCTGAAATTTTCTTCATGTAAAAGTATCCATTTCTATTCTTTTTCTGAAACCTGACCAATTTGTTTGCATAATTATTTGTTGGGATATTTGTTTGGGGGGTTGATATTTTTGCTGTTAAATTTTTTGAGCTCTTTGTACATTATGATTATTAATCCTTTATTGGTTGGATAGCTCGTGACGATATTTTTCTATTGTGTAGGTTGCCTCTCATTTATGCTAATTGTTTCTTTGGATGTGCTGAAACTTTTTAATCAGATGTAGTCTAATTTGTTCATTCTTGCTCTTATTTGCTATGTAATTGGAGTCCTATTCAGAAAAAAAAATTTATCTGTGCCTATGTCTTCCAGAATTTTTGTCAACTTTCCTGCAATATTTGCAGAGTTTAGGTCTTATATTGTTTTCTGCATATCCATAACCATTTTTCCCAGCACCATTTGTTGAAGAAACTATCTTTTTTGCAATTTATGCATAGAGCTCCTTTGTGAAAGATCAGATGCAGTTTTATTTCTGGGTCTTCTATTCTTCTCCTTTAGTCTGGGTGTCCGTTTTTGTGCCGGTTCTATCTAAACTTTAAATTCTTACCCCATTTCGTGTTGGCCCTTGACAAACCCTGATTCCAGAGGCTGAAGTTGCTATAGTAGTTCTTTAGTGACTGAGATGTCAACTTTATAGAAAAGAGAAAGCCACTCATTGTCATTGTTTTAATTTTTTTTAAGATACCTTTTTAGCCGGGTGTCGGTGGCTCACTCCTGTAATCCTAGCTATGGAGATCTGAAGATTGAGGTTCAAAGCCACCAGGGCAGGAAAAGTCTGTGAGACTTTTATCTCCAATTATCTACCAGACAACAGGAAGTGGTGCTGTGGCTCAAGTGGTGGAGTACTTGCCTTGAGCTGAAGAGTTCAGAGGCAGCGCTGAGTCCCAGACTTCAAGCCCCACAACTACCAAATACACACACACACACACACACACACACACACACACACACACACCTTTTTTTTTTTTTGTCGGTGGGACTTGAACTTTGGGCTTGGGCACTGTCCCTGAGCTCTTCAGCTCAAGGTGAGCTCTCTACTGCTTGAGCCACAGTGCCACTTCCAAACACACACCTTTTTGCAGCATTGGCTGATACTTATAGAAATCTTCCACTTTCTGCTTAATACCAAATTTGAAAATATAATGGGTGGAAAATTGTGTTAGTCCAGTATATGAATACATCAGTTTTAAGGATCAGTGGGGCTTTTTAAGGTTGTTTTGATTCCAAAAAGAAATCTTGACCAATTTCAGAAATAGTAGTATCAGGCTGGGAAAGTAGCTCAGTGGTAGAGTGCTTGCCTAGCATGCATGAGGCCCTGGGTTCGATTCCATATAAGCAGAAAAAGCCAGAGTGGCACTGTGGCTCAAGTGGTAGAGCACTAGCCTTGAGTTGAAGAGCTGAGGGAGAGTGCTCAGGTCCAGAGTTCAGGCCCCACAACCGACAAAAAAACAAAAAAAAAGTAATATCCATTTTCTTCTTTTTTATTTTATTTTCTCTATTTCCTTTTTCTTTTTTGTTTTCTTTCTTCCTTCACTCCATTCTTTGTCTCTTTCTTTCACTTTCTTTCTCTCTCCTTCCTTCCTTCCTTTCTCTCTCTCTCTTTCTTTCTTTCCTTCCTTTCTTTCTTGTCTCTCCTTTCTCGAGTGTCTTACTATACACCCTCAACATCCTCCTGCCTTCTGAATGTTGAGATAATAGGCATGTACCGCCACATCCAGCTGCAGACTAACCATGACTCTTCCCTAAAATTAGGATAAAATCATTAGAACTTAAATATAAAACAATTATATTTAAATTTTTCCTGTAAATATATAATACCATGTACATTAAAACAGCATAAAAAAGAAAGAAATGCAAAACAGAGAACTGAGCTCGTGTTTAGTGATGACTATGACTCTATAAGAGCAGTTTCTAGATTATAATTTACTTAATTTTTTAAAAATTAAGATCTATTCATAGGAAATATATAAAATAGAAATACAACATATTAGTCAAAATATAAACGTAAAGAAAATACATATGAACTATGTAAGGAAATACATAAGGAAATCCAACTATACAAGTAAATTAAAGGAAATTCATAATATATAAGGAAAATGAATAAGAAAATATATAAGTGCAAATATTTAAAACATGATCCTAGTGGAGTTATGACAGCATTACATAAAATGCTTGCATCTGTTAATATTATAGTTACTTAAATATTGCATTCTGTTATTGTTTGGATGTTAGCTTGAGCCACTAGACTAAAGCATATTTTCAAGATTGATGAGGTAGTTAGGATTCCAAAAATCTAAACCTTTGCTTCTGGTTTCCTTCATGTTGGAATAAATACATTCCACCCTGTCTCTAATCTCAAATGCAACTAAAAGTCTGCACATTGCACTGTGGTCTAAGGGCCATAGAAAGTAGATGTAGCAGGCAGATTAGAAAAAGAAATCAGAAATTATATTAACACCCAATCAGCCATGAAGTTTCTATAATTTCTTTGTAAACTGGTGTCTCTTAGCATTGGACTCAAAGACAAGCTAAGATCTGGGACTGTGATTCAGTAAGATCTCTATTTCTTGACTAAAGATTAGATGTTACTAAGCTTTCTGTCACTGTGTCAAAATACCCGAGGCAATCAATCTAAAAAGAGGAAGTTTTGTTGGGGTTCAGTCATTTTGCTTGGTTCTACTGTTGTGTGCCTGTGATGGTAGTTCATGGTGACAGAAACTGATAGGAAAAGAAAATTTTACTTCCTGGTGGCTGACTGGGAAGCAAAGATACAGTAAGAGATATAAGCTGCTGGTTCCCTATTTCCCTACCAAAAAGTTCTATCAAAGGCATAATTTCCTCCCATTATACCCCACTTCTAAGTTTCAGCCACCTTCCAATGAAGCAATAGGCTGAAGACCAAGTCTTTAATAAATGGGGCTTGGTTCATGCTGTACAACACAAAAACTGGGCTTGGGACAAACCCATCCTGGATTATTTACTAGGGCTAAAATGATGTCAACATACCCATATAAGACTACTAAATAGTGACTATAGATTCATAGTAAATACAAGTACAAATCCAGGTTACAGAGATTGGGGTAAAATCATTTATTGTCCAACATTCAAATGTCACATATCAACAAGCATCACACATTTCTAGGAATCCATGATATTACCTATAAGTCAAAATAAGCTGATAAAACATGAAACCATATGGGAAAATGTCTAGAAGGAGAATTTTAAAGTTATTATTTTTAGGAATCTTGCCAAGCCTAAAAAATATAAAGTAATAATCCAACACTATAGCAAAGAAATTTAAAAGAGAAATATGGAAACAATTTCTAAAAGTCAGACATAAATTTTTATCCAAAAATGCTAAATATGATAACAGTACAGATAAAATGGAATAAATGAGTGAACTTGAAAACACACTACTTGAAAATATACAATTGGAGGAGAAAAACATATTAAATATAAATGAAGAAAACTTACAATAATTTTGAAAAAGTATTAAGAGAATAACTTAATTTATTGGCATTCAAGACATGAAAATGCAAATGAGTCAGAGAGATCATTATGGGATAGTAGAAAACCTACTGCCATATTACCAATTTTAGAAAATACAAGTTTCTAGGTAAAGGAATGACATGGGTCACCAGCCAAACAAGTTTATGCCAAGATATAATTAGGTTGTTGAAATTGACAGATAAGAAGATCCTCAAGACAAAAAGAGAAAAAACATAAACATGTTCTAGCCTGCCTAATAGTGGATTTTTCAAAAGGAACAAAACAATTCAGGTGAGATTTCACAGTCCTGAAGGAAAATAACTTATCAGCCAACAAGAACGCACCCAGCAAAGCTATCCTTTAGAAATGAAGGAAAGTGACTCATGCCTATAATTCCAGCTATTCAGGAGATGGAGATATACAACCCACTTTGCTTGCACAGGCAAAAATTGTGACTTTATTTACAAAAAAATAATTTCAAGGGAGAACTCAATGGTATAATTTCTTAGAAAGGCAAAATCAAAGTTCAACAAAATACACACCAGGAAATTGGTACTTGAAAGAAGGGGTGTGGTCAAGGGGGAGAAAGATAGATGAATGAAGAGAAGAGGGAGGAGTATGCAGTGCAGAATTCAATATATATCCTCCAAAATTAAGAAGAGTCAGGGAAGGGGTAGATAATGGAAGGATAGGTGAGAATGTTGAAAGAGGTAACGTTGAACAAGATGCACTGTATTCATAAACTACCTTGTTGGATGTCAACTCCTTTGTACAACTACTTAAAAATAATAATAAAAAATTAAATAAATTAAAATAAGCCTGGTCATACATGCCTGTAATCCCAGCTGCACAGGAGGAATAGGTAGGAAGATCACAATCTGAAACTGTCTCTGGAAAAATATGAATCTCTACATGAAAAATAAGGGTACAAAATGAAGGCTGCAAGTACTGCTCAAGTTGTAGAGTACCTGCCTACAAAGTATGTGGTCTTGATTCAGGAGAAACGAAGGAAGGAAGGAAGGAAGGAAGGAAGGAAGGAAGGAAGGAAGGAAGGAAGGAAGGAAGGAAGGAAGGAAGGAAGGAAGGAAGGAAGGAAGGAAGGAAAAGAAAAATGGGAGAGAGATAGGGAGATAGGGAGGGAGGGAAAGAGAGAGGAAGGAAGGAAGGAGAAAGAGAGAGGGGGAGGGAGAATAAGGTAATTAGAAGAGATGAAGGCTTTCCCAAAGAAACAAAAGTTTAAAGGACGTTCCTGAACCTGACTTGTCCTCCAAGAAAGGCTAAAAGGTGATTTTTTAAATGAAAGAACAATAAATTAATGTATTAATGGCCATTGTAACTTGGGTGAGATGGAATCTCAGTGTTGATTTTCATTTCCTTATGACTGGAGATGTTGAACATTTCTGCATATGTCTGTTGGCTATTTTTACTTTTTCTGAGAAATGTCTATTTATTAATTGGGTTGTTGATACTTTCAGGGTTTAGTTTCTTAAGTTACTCTGTACGGTAGAGATATTAGGTCTCTGTCTTTAAGCTGCAAAAGATCTTCCCCCATTTTTTGGCTGTCTTTTTAGCTTGTTAACGGTGTCCTTTGCCATGCAGAAACTTTTTAGTTTGATGCAGTCCCATTTATCCATCCTTTCTTTGATTTGTTGTGTTTCTGGATCTTTACTCAGAAAATTCCTGCCTATGCCAAGAAATCCTAATGCTTCTTCTAATCCTTCCTGTAACATCTTCATGGTTTCAGACATTACTTTTGGATCTTTGATTCACTTTGAAAAGATGCTGAAGCAAGGTGATAGTAGTGACCCCGTTTCAGATTTTTGCATGTAGACATCCAGTTTCCAAGCACTATTTATTGAACTATTTATTCCAACCTATGTTTTTGGCTCCCTTATCTAATATTACATGGCTGTATGTCTGTAAGGTTTGTTTCTGGGTCTTCCATTTGTTCCACTTAACCTCCATCCAGAGAAACAAAGGAAATATGTTTCCTGTCATATATGGAAGCTAGAATAATAAATTAATTAATTAACTAATAAATACTCCAGGATGTTATTTACATGTACACAAGTGTATTAATTGAAATATGGTAGATTCAGAGAAAAACTCAAACAATATATTTTTTATAATTATTTTTTAGGTCTAAGCCTAAGACTCAAATTCAGTGCCTGCCACTTTGACTTGCTAGGTAGCATTCTACCAACAGAGCCATGTCTCCAACTTCAAATGATGTAATTTCATAGAAATACTAACTCCCAATCCAAAAAATAACCACCCAGAGTTGAGTACTCAAAGTAGGGGAGTGGGATCAAGGGAAGGGGTGCAAACATGAAGAGAGGAAGATGGGAGAAAGGAAAATACAGTCATAAAATTGAATGCATATTCTACTAAATTCAGAAAGTTGAGGGAAGGCATGGGTTTGCAAGATAATGGGAGAGAATGATGAATGGGCTGACACTGATCAAGGTTTGTTGTATTCATATACTACTTTGTTGAATGGCAGCTCCTTCATAAAACTATTTAAAGATAAAAATAAAATTAAAAATAATGAATAAGAAAAAGCAGTAGAAGATGTAAAACTAACTTGTAGGATTAACAATACAAACAAAAATCAGAGTGATACAGTCTTATAAACATAGTAGGTAAACCATATCTTTTTAAATATAGTTTTATTATAAAGACTCTGTACAGAGGGTTTGCAGTTACATGAGCAAGGTAATGAGTACATTTCCTACCCCCTCCTTTGTTTTTCCCCTACTATCCCTTTCCTTCCCATCTCCCCAACTCCTCCCTCACCCCTCCCACCAAAGTTGTAAAGTTCATTTTCAACATAGTGTCTTGTACATCTTATTGTTACAAAGGGTCATCCTGAATCCTTATTTCAGCACTTTGTTATTTCCCTTCCCCTTCCCAAATTAGAAAAATGTATATGCAAGATGCAGGACACTGGAATCAAATACAGTGACAACAAGGGTTTTACCATGGGGGAAGAACATACAAAGAAACAAAAAAATCACATAGTATATTATAAGTACATTAAAAAAAACCAGCAAGAAAGATAAAATCTCTTGTGTCCTCCTCCTGCTGCTGCTCCTCTTTCTCCATCTCCTCCTCTTCCTCCTCCTCTTCTTGCTCCTCCTCCTGCTTCATTTTCTCTGTTCGCTGAGTTGTGTTTTACAATGTAAACTAGGCTTGCCTGAAACTTGCAAGAGTCTCCCAAGTGGTGGACTTACAGGTATTCCTTACCACACCTAGCTTTAAAGAACTATCTTTTCAATAAATAATACTTGGAAAATTGGATATCTCTATGCAGAAGGATGAAATCTATTTCCCGCCAGTTACCAAACAATAATAAATGGCTTAAATGCTTAGATGTAAGACTTGACACTTGACAGTACTAGAAAAAAACATGGGAAAGGATTCAGGACTTTGGAATGGCGAAAGATTCTTTTGAATTACACCTCAAAAGCAGAGGAAACAAACAATAAGAACAGACATATGTTATTATGTCAAGTCAGAAGACGTTTGTACAGCAACGAATTATTCACCAGCAATGAAGAGGCAACCTACATAATGGAAAAATATTGCAAACTATACATTTGACAAGGGATTAATATCCTGTGTAGGTATAAATAACCAGAGTATATAAGGAACCTCAAAAACTAAATATCAAAAAAGATAGTTGATTATAAATAAGCTAAAAATAGACATTTCTCAAAAGACCTGCAAATATCCAGTATTTATATAAAAATGCTCAACATAACTAAGCATTCAAAATCCTAATGAATAATCACCTACCTGTAGTAAGAATCCTATTGTCAAAAAATTAATGATAACAAGTGCTGGTAAGGAAATGGAGAAAAATAGGAGCCTTGCACTTTGTTGGTCAGAAAAATAATTTAATCACAACCATCATTTATAAGAGTACAGAGTCTTCAAAAATGAAATAAGTAGAGTTCCCACTTCTACTGAGTATCTATCCAAAGAAATGAAATCAATATATAGAGAGATGTCTGCATTTCATTTATTACAGTAGTATTCACAGTCACAAACAAGTGGACATAACTTAAGTGTCCATCAACTACTGAATGGACAAAAAATATCTGCAGTGGGATAATATTTAATCATTAAAAAGGAATGAAATCTTGTCCTTTCTACATGATGGAACTAGAGGTCATCATATTAAATGAAGTAAACAGGTAAGATAATTGTCCATTACCTTGTTCCTATGTAGAATCAAAGAGTTGAACGTAGAGAGTACAATGATGGTTATAAGAGGCTAGGGAATGTATGATGGAAGCCGATTGGGAAATAATAATAAATGCGTACAAAGTTACAGTTAGATATGAGCAAGAAGTTCTACAGTGCTATTGCATATTAAGGTGATTGTAGATGATACTATATTCAACAAAGCTGGCACAAATAATTTGAAACGTGAAATGATTCAAGTGTCAATGCTAAATCAGTAAGATTTAATTTCATATAAAGTTTGTATTTGCATTATATTCTAAACAATGTAAGATCGCAGCAATGGAAAGTAAGTCAGCACTTGCAAAGAGAAATATGGAAGAGAGTTTGAGCACTAAAGAGCATGTTTTTGGAGTGATAGAATGGTGTTGTACCCAAAATATGGAGGTAGTTATAATAATATCTTAAAACCTATGGAAGGGGCTGGGAAGGTGGCTCAGTGGTAGAGCGCTTGCCTTGAGCTGAAGAGCTGAGGGACAGCGCCCAGGCCCAGAGTTCAGGCCTTACGACCGGACCCCCTCCCCCCAAAAAACACCTATGGAAGTATACTATGAAAATTTGTTATATGTAAATTTAAAAACAATAATGGATTGGTATTGATAGTTCATTTATTCACGATTCAAGGTGCACAAATAGAAACAAACTGTAGCCATATAGGGCATCAATTTCCTTAGCAAAAGGAGCTAAGAAATTATTTCCTAGCAATACTCATGGGATTAATGAGATAATGTTTATGAAATGTTTTGAGCTCCTTAAAAGGAAGTTGCTATGCAAATGCAGTGTTGTTATCATTAGCCAGGCACTTTTTTCTTTTGCTTATATGATGAAGTTTATGATCATCTTCATTTTAATGAATTGAAACAATAAAATGTGGTAGCCAAGATATAAAATGAAACCATGTGCTAATGAGGCTAAAAATTTGTAATTAGAATTTGAAACATCAGTCTGTCTAAAGATAATTAGCTCTAATGATTATTTCTCTATGTACACAATCTACAGTTTTATGAAGTTCAAGAGGAGCTTCTTCTGCAGTTTTCCTGCAGAGTGCACTTCAAGGCTGCATCTTCTCTGAGCCGTTCTTAGCTTATCCGTGTGTCTGAATGGAGCACGTATGAAGAACATACTCATGATAAAACTAGAGTGCTTTCCAAAAAGAAAATGGAAGTGAGGTCAGCCTAACTTGGCCTCTGCTTGTGTTACTTTTTAAAGTCATTTGTAGCTAGGTGTGGGTGGTTTATACCTGTAATCTTAGCTACTCAGGAGGCTGATGTCCAGAGGATCAAAGTTGAAGGTCAATACAGGTAGAAAAGTCCAAGAGACTCCATTCCCAAAGTAATCAGCAAAAGGTTGGTAGAGCACCTTTGTAATAAGCAAGCAGAACAAACACAGGCCCTGAGTTCAAATCCTGGTGTCAGCAAAATACATGTATACATACATATGAACAAAAAAAACCCAGTTAAATCATTTTATATGCCTAAGTATAGCACAAAGAGAATATTTAAATTCTTTTTAAGTTTTTTTTTTTGGTAAAAATAGTGTACAGAGGGGTTACAGTTACATGAGCAAGGTAATGAGTACATTTCCTATCCAGCATTGTTACCCCCTCCTTTGTTTTTCCCCTACCATTCTTTCTCTCCCTCCTCAATTCTCCCCTCCCCCCCCAAGTTGTAAAGTTCGTTTTCAACATAATGTCCTATATATCTCATTGTTACAATGGGTAAATCTATATCCTTATTTTAGCATTTTGTTATTGAACTCTGAGCAAAACTTTGATAATATATTTTCTTCTTTTATTAAATGTAAAATTATCATGGTCACAAACTACCAATACTTATTTTGGGAACAAGTGTGAGACCTTTCTGGATTTTTGAAGTCTTTAATAATCAAGCTCTACTAAACAATGTTAGTTTCTGTTTCTAGCTCCTTATTATTCTCTACTTCATTAAATTCTCTTTTCTTTTTGTCAGGTTTATTCTTTCTTTCATAACATCATTCAAGTCTTTCTCTTTCTCCTCTTCTACCTCAGTCTGGAGTGGGTGAAAACTCCTGCAAAGCATCTACTTTTTTGGAGATTTTTGCATGTAGCTACAGGGACAGCATGACCAGGAATTTCCTTTAATAATCATTGTTTCTTTAATAATCATTAGCTATTGGAAGCTAATGGTCAAGTTATTTAGTACAGCTGAAAAACGAGGAGGAGAAAATAAAAATAACTTACTTGAACTTCTTTGAGAACTGAGCATTGTGTTCACAACTTAAGCAAAAGTCAGCTTCACCTCTCAGAGCAGTCAAGTCTCAGAATACCGTAAAAGAAAGACCGGAGAGTTAGAAGCACATTCATCAAACAGCATGAGATATAAAAATGGTTCCATTCACACACACACATATGCGCGCGTGCACGTGCACACACACACACACACACACACACACACACACACACACACACACACACACACACACACACACACACAATCTGACTTTAATATTTTACCAGAAAGAAATGTGCAAAACTTTTCTCGTTTCTCAGAAGAGTAGCTGGTAGTCTAGAATCACTTAAAAATAGCATTAACTTTCAAAGTACCTGAAGGTCCACAGAAAGGCAGCAGAATGCTGATTGCAATGGAGAACCAAAAGAAAAGAGCATGTGTTTGAAAGTGCACAGCAGAGCTTATTGAGGGACTATACTAATAAGATCAATTTTAGACATGTTGAATTTAAAATTAAAGTGAAGGTTCTAGACAAAAATAATTCTATAAATTCATGAAGAGATATAACTGGCTAAAAATTGGGGGTTTCCAGAATGAGTTTAGTAGTGCAATAGTTGGTTTCATATAAATAAATCTTACTAGAGATAGTACTCATATAGGACACAATACAGGTGTAGACTATCAACAAGTATGATATTTGTTGATCTAATATAACTGCCAATAATTTGGCTAAGAAATTTCTTTTTACTTTTTTTGTATGTGTACTAGGGACTGAACTCAGGACTTGGGTGCTGTCTGTTAACCTTTTCACTCAGTGATGGTGCTCTTCCACTTGTGTCACAAATCTACTTCTGGTTTATTGGTGGTTCAAAGAGAAGATAAGGATTTCATGGGCTTTCGTGCGTCAGCTGGCTTCATACTGCTCTTCTCAGAACTTCTCACATCTCTTGTGTAGCTAGGATTACAAGTGTGAGTCACGGGTGCCCAGTGAAGTTTCTTAAAATTGTTTTATTAGCACAAATTAATGGTACTAAAGTTTTTCACTATTTGTCTACTTAACCAACTTAATTATATTCTTAAATATGTCATTGTTTTTCTATTCCTGAAAAGATTAAGGCTAAAACTTCAGAGGAGTCATCTAAGTCCACACAATGAGACAGGGAGTTGGAGTGGACCCATGTCCATCAAGTTCAAGTCAAAGACCAACAAATACTTGCAAGGGATGGAAGGTGGCAAGTAGAGAGTTAGATGAATGAAGAGGAGAATACAGTCAGCAGTTCAATAAAAAACTAAGAAACGTAAGGAATGAATGGGTTGGGAGGAATGTTGAAAGGGAGACATTGAAAAGGTGACACATTGCATTCATAAAATGCTTTGTTAAATGGCTACTTCTTTGTATACTACTTAAAGATAATTTAAAAAAAATGACAAAAACAGCAACAAAAAAAGAAAATGTCTGTTGATATCATCTACTAGAGGCTGTAAGGGTTGTACATGTATTATTATATCTTGTGTTTTACAATATCCACAAAGAAACGTGAGGTACTACCATGGGCCAGACATTTAGGGGTACTCAGAACTCAAGTTTTTGTCTGTGTCCACATGTGGGTTTTTAACTCTTACTCTCTAGTGAAGAAAATCAATTTTGAATTTGAGGTCCCTGAGGACCTTGATTCTAACAAGACTTTCACTAGTGGTAAAAATGAGGTTAATTATAGTGAGGAGGGAGAGTGATGGAAGAGGTAACAGTTGAATTAAAACCTCTTTGTACGATTATGTAAAGAGAATAAAAATTGAGGATATTATTTTATGAGATACAAACAATCAAAGTAGGTAGGAAAACAAGACAGAAATGTTTGCCAGAAGACTAAGCACAGTGTGAGTTGATTCATGTTTTTATTGCTTTGAGAAAGGTGGGATGATACACTTATTATAAATAAAAGTGTCATTTTTATTGAGTACAAAACAGAACAAGTTTAACTAGCAGTTATAATGGAAGCTGGAAGTGTAAGGCAGATGCTTCCATCAAAAGAGGGGCTGGGAAGGTGGCTCAGTGGTAGAGCGCTTGCCTTGCATGCCTGAGGCCCTGGGTTCGATTCCTCAGCACCACATAAGCAAAAAGAAAAAAAAAAAGCTGGAAGTGGTGCTGTGGCTCAGGTGGTAGAGCGCTAGCCTTGAGCTGAAGAGCTGAGGGACAGCGCCCAGACCCAGAGTTCAGGCCCCACGACCGGACCTCCCCCCCCAAAAAAAAAAATCAAAAAAGTAGAGGGTTACTCAAATTATACATCAGTAGTAACAATAAGCAGCCACATTCCTTTCTTTGAACCTTTAGGAAAAACTAAGATAGAGCATGAAGAGAACCATCTCACTTAGCAGGACAGTGGAGCAAAACTGCTCTCAACACTGAAAAAAATCTGTGAATTCATTTTTCCTGGTGTCAATTTTTATAAATAAAAAATTGGGATGGGGGAGAATTGGTAGAATTTCTGCAAGCAGTGTGCTGCTGTTAGTTGAGATTAGTTCTTAGGGCCTGAAGGTTTCTAGGACACACACACCCACTCATATCTTATTATGGAGATAGAAAAATATTGGGTACAGCAAGTCATATTGTTCAGACAGTCAGATAATAAAAGAAAGAAATAGATTAAGTGTAATTTTTAAATTATATGTTTATGTTCACAAAGAGAATTAATATGCTAACTCCTTGGTAATTTAGTAACTAATCATGGGAAAATTGAAGAAAGGGAAAAAATTGGATATCTCAGAAATTTCTTCTATTCCCTATATTTTTATTTATGGCATAAGCTTAATTAATTAAATTTGATTGTCTGGGTTTTGAACTGAGGACCTCATACTCATGAGATAAGCACCCTTACTATTAAGCCATACTACTAGCCCTTTGTGCTTTTATTTTTTAGGATCTCATGCTTTTCCCCAGAGCCACCCTTGCATTGTGATTTGTCTACTTATTACTCCCACACAGCTAGGAATACAGGCTTGTACCAAACTTTCAGCCCTGTTATGTATATTCTTAAAATTGGGTTAATATGTCTGGGG
This sequence comes from Dipodomys merriami, assembly GCF_024711535.1. Taxonomy (NCBI): domain Eukaryota; kingdom Metazoa; phylum Chordata; class Mammalia; order Rodentia; family Heteromyidae; genus Dipodomys; species Dipodomys merriami. The sequence continues at coordinate 97,521,666 of NW_027202270.1, forward strand.
ATTCAAAATAGTGTCATCTAAAGCATGCCAAATTACAGACAAAGGAGTCCCAATCAGAGAAGACAAAGAGAAAGGGAAGGAAAAGTATTATAAGGCATATTGGGCTATCTTTTCCTAACTTGGATAGAGAGTATTCATCCATACATCCAGGAGGCTCAACAAATTAAAGAAGGCAATCACAGAAACTTCACATACCATAGTCAAACTGTTAAAGAAAAAGAAAATACTGAAAGCAGGAAGAGAAAAACTATTCATCATTTACAAGGGAATCACAAAATTTAAAAAAAGCTTATTTTTTTCATCAGACACAACAGATGCCAAAAGGTAGTAAGATTCTATATTCATAAATACTAAGAAAAAAATCTATGAAAGAATTTATATTCAGAAAACTATCCTTCAAACAGGAAGGTGAATTAAAGACATTCCCAAATGTGAAAAGATAGCAAAAATCTGCTACTCAAAGATCTGCCTTGATGAAGAAATACAAAAGGGAGTCAGTCAGGGATAGGTAATTCCTTGAGTTCACATGAAGAACTAAAGAGGAAGGGATATAAAGGACCAAGTACATGCTTGATAAGAATATACTCATTACCTTGCTCATGTGATTGTAACCCCTCTGTGCAGTATTTTCACAATAAAAAATTTATTAAAAAATAAAGGACCAAGTACTTTTCTCCTTAACTGACTTAAGGGATGATTGCACAAATTAATGTTTGTGAAACAATACTGTTATTTTATATATAAAGCTATACTATGGAAGTAAATTATATCACAAGAAGGGTGAAAGGAAGGCTACTTCAGAGGAGCAAGCTTTTTTAAAGTAGACAGTGATAAGTGATTAACCTCAAGAAAAAAAAACAAGCTAAAACAAGTAGCAAAAAATTGATATTGGAATTAAAATGTTACACTTAAAATGTGTATCCAGCACTATAAAGCAGTTAAAGAGAAGAGGAGCAAAAACTACCAGACATGGGCCCATCAAGTAGTAGAAGAGTGTAAGGAGTTCAGACTAAGAGAGAGCGATGAAAAGCGGAATGTTCCAGGCAATGTGAAAGCCTCGGCTTCTTGCCTTTGGGAAAATAAGATGGCTATTTTAAAAAATTCCTTGCTATTGTAAAGGTGATGTACAGATGGGTTACAATTACATAAGTGAGATGAGTACATTTCTTTTGAACAACATCAACCTTTCCCTTGCTCTCTCCCAGGTCATCCCTTCCCGTTTCCACGCACAAGTTATATAGTCCATTTTTGACAGTGTTTAGTGAGTGTCACTGCTGCAATTGTTCACTTTTTGTCCAACCGTTTCTGTGCCTCTACTTATCCTCCCAAACAAGCAAACAAACAGAAATGAAAAAAAGCAACAAACAGAAAACACCTCTTATTTTCATTTCCTGGAGTTCAGTTTGGTAAACATTATTTTATATGGTCAGAGGCCATAGCTATTACGCCTATGTAAGCCTCTCCTAAAGCTATTCTCCTCTGGTCTCACGCTGTGTGAATGCCTAGTGACCTGTATAATTTATCATGTCCCAGTATTTTTTTCTTTAACCGTCCAGTGTGTTTATCTTGTAAATTTGTAAGCACATTTTAGTTGCCACAAATGAGAGAAACCATTGAACCTGTTTCTTTGGGTCTTGCTTACTTCACTTAATATAAGATATATGCATAGTTCAAAAAATTAACCCTCCCCCCCAAAAAAAAACCTGTGAAAGAAACAACAACCCAATTAATAAATGGGCTAAAGAGTTAAAGAGCGACGTCTAGACACATAAGAGACTCCTAGACACATAAAGAAATGTTCAAGCCCGGCGCCGGTGGCTCACGCTTGTAATCCTAGCTACTCAGGAGGCTGAGATCTGAGGATCGCGGTTCGAAGCCAGCCTGGGCAGGAAAGTCTGTGAGACTCTTACCTCCAATAAACCAGTAGAAAACTGGAAGTGGTGCTTTGGCTCAAGTCGTAGAGCACTTGCCTTGAGCTGAAGAGCTGAGGAACAGCGCCCAAGCCCAGAGTTCAAGCCCCACGACCGACAAAAAAGAAAGAAAGAAAGAAAGAAAGAAAGAAAGAAAGAAAGAAAGAAAGAAAGAAAGAAAGAAAGAAAGAAAGAAAGAAAGAAAGAAAGAAAGAAAGAAAGAAAAGTTTAAAATCTCTGGCCATAAAAGAAATGCAAATCAAAACAACATTGAGACTTCACCTCACCCTAGTTAGAATGGCCACTATCAAGAAAACTAACAATAACAAATGTGCTAGCAGGGATGTGACCAAAAGAGCATACTGCTGCACTATTAGTAGGAATGTAAACTTGTTCAACCACTCAGGAAAGCGGTATGGAGTTTGCTCAAAAGACTAAACATAGAGCTTCCCTATAACCTGGCAGTTCCATTCCTGGGCATTTATCCAATAAAAACAAATGGTCACACTAAAGCTCCCAGCACAATCATATTCATTGCAGTATTGTTTACCATAGCCAAGATATGAAATCAACCCAAAGGCCCCTCAGTAGACATATAGATCAAGAAACAGTCATACACACACACACACACACACACACACACACACACACACAATGAAATTCTATACATCAGAAAGAATGATCTGTACAGTTTGTAAGGAAATGGAAAGACTTAGAAAAATTATCTCCCAGCATAATCATATTCATTGCAGTATTGTTTACCATAGCCAAGATATGAAATCAACCCAAAGGCCCCTCAGTAGACATATAGATCAAGAAACAGTCATACACACACACACACACACACACACACACACACACACACAATGAAATTCTATACATCAGAAAGAATGATCTGTACAGTTTGTAAGGAAATGGAAAGACTTGGAAAAATTATATTAAGCAAAATAACTGGTTTTCCTTCATGGTGAAATGCAGTGTGTTTTCTGTTGACAAGATAGTTCTCAACAAAGAGTATGCAGAATGTGATTACTTCATAGAGGAAGCAAAATTAATGACTGAATAAGGGATGATGACAATAGAGAGCAACTGATTATCCTTATATAAATTGATGTAATTATTCAACACATTGCACACAATAACTCTTTCTTGAAATATCTCCACAAAACATGGGTATTTTCTAAAATCAAATGTAATTTCTTTTGCAGAGTTAAAGGACATCATAAAATGCCTTTTAAATGAACATAATAAAAATACTTCCTCTAAGGAAGAAAATAGAGGTGGAAATAATTCTCTGAATACTGTCCTCCCCATCAGGCCAAAAATAAGACTCAGTGGCAGTTTTCATAATACACAGGGAGCAGCAATTGTGACTCTAGGTTGAGGGAACCTATAATGTTATTGCTTAAGGAATATAGCCTCTCTGGCAATGATGGCCTTGTTGACAATGACAGATGGCACACCTTTCGTGAAATGGGCTTTGGTCACTTCTCTTTCTTTTGTCAAAATGATAGAAGATACTTTTTTAAAAAAAGCTCAGTATGCTTATTGTGTTACACCTAGACTTTGACGTGTCTATGTTGATTCCGTAATATATCACTGATATGAAAATCTGGACAATTTTATTCAAGATATTTAGCATAAAAAGTTAGTGTTTATTCATTGAAATTGAGGACTTTGCAGCACCCTTGATATTCTGAGTGGAAGAAAAGTCACATGACTTTTGGGGATTGCAATTTGTAGACATTGACAGATAACTTTTCTCTTTCAACCTGCAGGACAGGTTGTGTCAGTATCAATACTGCCCAGAAATCCATTTGACATTGCTGTTCTGAGTAGAGCAGGAGAATCCTTCATACTTATTATAAACTTCTAACAAGGATGTTAAGGTGTCCCCCAAATACTGGAACATTTATCTTTATATAGCATTTCTATTTGGTACCCATTAAATGCTTGGCATTATTTCATCTCTTGGATTCTCCAACACCACTCTATCTGATCCTGTCTGGGAACATTTCTGATCATTTCTTTCCTTGTAACATCACTTCAAATGCATGTATCTCATATTTGTGACCTACTTCTTAGGTAAATTCATCACTTCCTGGGGATTGAAGTATTATCACTATATAAGTTATTAACTTCCAAATCTGTATCTTTAAACTTTGATTTTTCCAAATTCCAGGTTCACATCTAACTCCCTTCCAGACATCTTTAACTTGCTGTCCTAACCAAAATTTTTTATACAAATATTTAAATGCAAACTCACCTTCTAGAAACATGATTTTTACTTCGGTAAATAGTGCTGCAATGAACATTGTTGTGCTGGTGGGTTCAGTGCAGCCTGATTTGTGGTCATTTGAAAAAAATGTCCAGGAGTGGAATTGTTGGGTCATAGGGAAGCTCTATGTTTAGTCTTTTGAGGAACCTCCATACTGCTTTCTTGAGTGGTTGAACAAGTTTACACTCCTACCAACAGTACAACAGTGTTCCCTTTTGCCACATCCCTGCCAGCATCTGTTATTGTTAGATTTTTTGATGTGAAATCAAATCAGATGCCCTTCAGTGGATGAGTGGATCAAAAAATGTGGTACATAGACACAATGGAATTCTATGCTTCCATGAGAAAGAATGACATTGCCCCATTCATAAGAAAGTGGAAAGATTTGGAAAAAAAATTTATTAAGTGAACTAAACTAGACCTAAAGAAACATAGGCTGCATGGTTTCCTTCATCTGTAATAACTAGAATGTGTCTATAAATCTACAAATAAATCCAATGGATAGTAAAAGACAAATTATAACACTTGGGCATGATTAATTAAACAGTACTCTAAACATTAACATAGTAAGAACAAAAAAGGATATTCTTAGGAGAGGATGGCAAGGGCTCATTAGTTATGTGCATATGATCATATAAAATCATGCTTATCAAAATAAACTCCAAGAAATAGAAACAAGAGATCTTATAAGGTACCGATTGTGATTCTTTTTTCCCAACTTTTGTCTTTCTTGTTTTAACAAGAAAAGGCCAAGGGATAGGTTGAGAATGCTGGAAGGGGTGACTTTGATCAAGATAAATTGTATTCATAAACTGCTTTGTTAAATGGCAATTCCTTTGTACAACTACTTGAAGATAACAAATATTTGAAAATAAATGTACTCTTTACCTGACTTATGTACCTGTAACCCCTCTGTACAACTCCTTTACAATTAAAAAAACTTTAATGGGAACCAAAAAGCCTAAGATTGATTCCAAACACTAACAAAGTCCCACTGATTCCACCAGCATATTAAACTCTTACATGTTCCTCTTCAACTATCTTCTTGTTTTACTACTGCTTTAGTTCAGCCACCAATATTCTTCCATTACTATGACAGGAATTAAGGGGGACTTGAAGGTCCTTTCAGCTGATCTCCGAGCTTCTGGCAGAGTGAACTAGTTGATGGCACTTACTCTTCAGGTTAAAAGTTTATGATTTCCCAAGACTCATAAAGCATACACTTGAAATCCCTAGAATAACTCAAAAGGTACTCTGGACCTAAAATCTCATCCCATCTCTGTTGTTCGTATGTCTTATTTCCTAAGTTTGATTATCCTACTGTAAAAATCTATTTTTGTACTCTCAATTATCACATCTTTGGTCATGTTTCTCTTACATTGAAGCTGGTGCATAATGATTAGTTTCTCAAAACCTATTCAAACTTTACCTTCTTGCTTTTCTCTATTATTGTTTTGTATATTTTTCAAAGTATTAGACTTTTATATTTGTTTTCTTTGTAGACAGGAAATTCCTTTGACAAGGGCCACATCTGATTCACAGTCACACATCATAGAATTTAGCAAAGAGCTTTGTAAAATAGAAGTTCAGTAAATTTTTGTTATGTGAATAATTAACATCTGGGTCATTTAAAAATTTATAGTAACTTCTATTAGGCAATTTGCCCAATCACCAAGGACATTAGGATATTTTTATAACTTATGGGTTTTATTATCATAGTATCTTATCCTATAATATTGTTAGGATCTCATTACAAATAAGAAGCTTTTAATTATATCTCATAATGCAGTTGATAAGAGGAAGAAGAAATAAATTTAGAGTAAATCATTGTGTGTTTTATTAGGGATGTTATTTATGTGTTTTCATCCACTTATGATTCCTGAAATTGTTTAGTCTCTTGTCATATAAAAGAGTAACACAGTAATATAGTAAGTTATTGGTTGATAAACTCTGCTTGATTGGGTGACATGTATTCATAGTCACTTGGATATGAGGGTATACACACACCTTGTCCCAAATTAAAAGTAGTAGATTGAGGAACTTTTAAAATATCAGGCTTAATTCTTTCAAAGTCAGAAATAGTACTAAAACCAAGAATAACAATTATTCATTCCCCATCTATTGAAAATACTATAGTTTTTAACACAATATTTTCAGGCTTCTCCCAAAAAATAATATTCTCTGGCTTATATTAGCTAAATCATGAAGCTAAATTGAGAAGGTTAAGGGCAATGTTTCCATGTATACCTCCAAGTTCCTGTTTGGCTTTGGTTATTTTCCCTTTGAAAGTCTTCATTTTGATTAGAAGCTAGATGTCATGAATAGCAGAAATTATCTGCTACACTATTTTGTAAGTGTATATGTGGGAATGTGTGAGAGTGTGAGTATTGGAACTGACTAAAGTCATTAGGTGCTGACCCTTAACTTTTATACTCAAAACTGGTGCTCTAGAACTTGAGCTATATAGACTTTCCCTTCTGGCTATCTCACTGGAGATAGTCTCACAGACTTTCCTGCTAGAAGGCTTCAAATCATGATCCTCGGATTTCAGCCTCCTGAGTAGTTAGGGTTACAGTTATGACACACCAGTACCTGGCTCCACTACACTTTGAAGCTTACTTTTACTACACCCGCGCAGATTACGTTAAATTCTAGACAGTATGACTTTTCTTTGGCTTTTCAGCAGATACTTCTGCATTGAATTGTCCAGAAAACAATAGTATGGGTGACAAATAAAAGCAACAAGAAATAATTAAATCAGAGGGTCACATATTTTGACAAGAATATTTATTTATTATTGAAAAATACACAAAAGGCCAAAGGTTTCTGAGCTGCTGTTTTCCCACAGTACAGCAGGGTATTTTAAGAAAGGAACATACTGTTTGTATATAGCAGTTTACATTTCTAAGGCATTTAGGCTTAAGAGCAGTAGGCTCTGCGTTCCTAGGTGTGCTTACTTGAGTTACGGTATATTGAGGCACACCAGGCAGACAAAAGATTTTAACCCATACAGTAACACTTCCAGGTGATTGTGTCTTTATATCTTTTCACCTCCAACTTTGTTTCCCCATGTGTTTTGAATTGTTCATAGAACACTGGTAATAATCGACTCTTCAAGAGTTTGCTTACACCAATATGAATAGGACATACCAAACACAACAACTGCATGGACAGGTTCTGTCTCTGACCCAAATGAGGCTCCAGTAAGAAAAACACTGATTTGCAAAAGGCACAGTGGAGACAGGTTTAATGCATTAAATATAACATGAATCATTCACAATAACAAGTTTAGTGTTTCAGGGAACTTTTGTTAATACAACACAGTTGGTCACACAAAATACAAATGCTTCTGTTGATTTGTCTTGGCAACTCAGAAACATCAACAGTGCTAACAGTTTAACAGCTTTGTTCTCATCTGACAGAAAATAATGGCAGTTCTGCAAGGCAAATGTTAAACCTGACCGTATGTATTTATTAATTCCACAGTGTTTTGACAGATTAGAAGGGATGGAACTCAGAGGATGCTGACACGCTGGCTGAGGGCTTTCATCTCTCCTTCTTCAGTCTCAGGACTGTCACTGTGGCTAGCACTTGGATCAATCAGGTGTGGGGGGTACTGTAGCCCCTGCTCTCCTGCATACTGCTGCCACCTCGAGTCATCACTCTCATGGGTGATGTAGCGTTCCCCCATTTTGCATTCCAGCTCTCGTAAATCTAACCAGGTCTGATAGTCCTGCAGAAACAGTCCAAAATATTACCCAGAGATCACTACAACTCAACACACTGACTACTAGGTTGTCAGCTCCCACCACTGTGAGTTATCTTTTCTCTTCCACTCTAATAGTGTGGCATTATTTGTCACATGTCCTCATGAGACAGCATCAGTACTGAGGCCATCCTTAGCTTAACCTTTGAAAATACAAGTACTTATATGAAAAGGTGGCTAATAGCTGAAAAGATGGCTAATCAATGCTTGTAGTCAAGCAATCAGGATGTTGACGTTCTTTTGGAAATTCATGCCTACAAAATATTCCTTCAGGATTTCAGAGTATCATTTTTTCTAAACTTTCAGATCAACGTGAAAAATAACTAATATTTAAGAGAATACATGTCCACGCTTTGCATTTGCATCTATTTATATCCATGCAGAATAACCCTCAGGATTTAAAAACAAATGAGCTTCTAAATGAGTACAGGGCATGACTAGATGGGCATCTGTTGGGACATTTATCAGGATCACAATACAGATGCTTGTGAAATCTGGTCGTCTGAGTTCTGTTATGATCCTTGGGATTAAAAAAGTAAAACTGTGTGCGTGTGTGTGTGTGTGTGTGTGTGTGTGTGTGTGTGTGTGTGTGTGTGTGTGTGTGTGTGTGTGTGTGTGCATGTGTCCCACATCTGTCTCTGTCAAATTTCCTGTTAGAACAAGAGAGGTTTAGAAATTTAAAACTGATAGTAACTCCTAGGAGATTGCATGTGCTTTGGGAAATGCATTAATATTAGGATAAATACACTTTTGAAATTATGACAGGAGATTTCTACAGTGGAAACTGAATTATATTAGTATTTGGAAACTCATACAATGGAGAAAAATAAGTGACTCATTTTACCTGTAACCAAGGGTGGCTCAAGGTCTTATCCACACTGTAGCGCTTTCTCATTTTTACTTGCAGCAAATTATTGATTAGGTCAATGGCTGAAAAGATTAATTATTGGGAAAAATAAATAAATGACAAATACAGAACAAGTGCATAATTCATTTATAGTTTATACCACATCAGCTGTTTTAGAGTTAAATGCAGGGACGGTAGCAGTTATTCAGACTTGGAAAATGAGTCCTCAAGAATTCTAAAGCCTCACTCCTCATTTAATTTTGGGTATTATAAAAATAAAGGCAGAGGGGCTGGGAAGGTGGCTCAGTGGTAGAGCGCTTGCTTTGCATGCATGAGGCTCTGGGTTCGATTCCTCAGCACCACATAAGCAAAAAGAAAAAAGCCAGAAGTGGCGCTGTGGCTCAAGTGGTAGAGTGCTAGCCTTGAGCTGAAGAGCTGAGGGACAGCGCCCAGGCACAGAGTTCAGGCCCCATGATCGGACCAAAAAAAATAAAAAATAAAAAAAAAGGTAGAAATAACTAAGCATTATTAGTAGTAGAATCTATGTGAGTTTGATGTGAATTTTCATTGGTCTGATATTTAATATCACTTTATTTCAGACATTAAAAGTGCCTGAAGTTCATTAAATATATGTCATTTAATTATGTCTTATACCAAAGTCAAGTTAACACTAATATTCAAGATAAAACATTTATTATTTAGTGCAAAATGCATTTAATTTCAATATACCTAATTGCTTTCCTAGTCTTGAATTAAATTACAACACTTGGATATGATATATGGAAAAATACGGTATAACATGGATATCTTAGGGTAACATTGTTAACTAAAGAAAATGAATGGTCCAAAGCAAAGCATTTTTCTCTTTACTTTGTATTATATCAGCCTTCACTGACTTTTGTTGGGGAAGGAGTTTTCTCAGAGGATTTAGAACTGCAGTCCATTCAGCTGGTATAATGCCCTACCTTTAGTTGGACAGCTATTCATGGAATGTAGGAAGAAAATATGACTTTGTTTTTAGAGTTGTCTATAAAACATTCCAATTACCACAGCACCATGGGATGGAGTTCTTACCCTCCTCTAGAAATTATTTCTTCAGCCTACACTGTTCATAGTTCATTATTAAATCACTCTTACACTTTACTTATTCTTACATACTTTGATATTTGTTGCTTTTCTCATTTTCTTCTACAAAAGAACTAAGTAAAATGTGTCAACATGGTGAAATCACATACATTTCAGAGATTTAATTCTCACTTTGACCCACCCTGACCATCAGATCTGAGGAATGAATTTAGCAATCAAAAACTGTAGACAAATAGGCAGATTTTGTTTGATTTTCTTTTGTGTGCCAGTACTATGGCTTGTATTCAAGCCTTAGGCATTAGGTTTTTTTGCTCATGTCTGGCACTCCAACACTTGAACCACAGCTCCACTTCCGTCTTTTTAAGTGTTTGATTGGAGACATGAGCTTTCCTGACGAGCTGGTTTAGAACCATGATCCTCAGACTTCAGTTTACTGAGTAGCAAAGATTACAGGCATGAATTACTGGTGCTCAGCCACATTTAAAAAAAAATGAGAATTAACTAACTTTCACAACCACAGAGAACTTTGACAGACATTACTGATTACTCCATTGTTTGGTTAGCCTCAACCTACATGGATCTGAAAATACAGACTATTGCCTGAAGCTGAGACACAAAGATTGTCACACTGACCCAGAATCATTCAGAATCTTCCTTGCTATCAGCCATGAGGAATGACTTCTAGTGTGTTCTGTTAATCTAGAATTATACAGCTTTGGTACTAATATACATATCTGAAGAAGAGTTGTAGGAACAAACATTAGAGAATTCTTTGGTTGAGAAAATCAATGCAGTGGCAAACATTTCCATGTCATGTGTGCCTCTACAGTCTTGCTTCAGCTAGGATTCCTGAGAAAACACAATACTTAGTACAATTTCAGATTCCAAGCATGTGTTCTCAGAGAGCTTTTGAAAGTATAGTTCTCTCTGTGAGCTGTGTATTGGGCATATGCTTTAAAACAGCCATTCACATGATTTACTCACTGGTGAGTAAAGTGCACCTTCCATTCTGGCTGCTGGAGGATGAGGGGTGAAGAGAAAGCTTGCATACTACTGTAAGCACGCTGCAGCATTACACTACCCCAGACGCTGCAGGGAATAAATACACGTTATTAATTCACTAGTTCTGCTTTGAATTCTGTAATTAGGCAGGTAGGGGTACAGTAACTCCATAAAAGGTTTGGTTAGTGCCCAAATGGGCACCAGCAGTGAACTACACCGCCTAATGGGGTGGGAAATACTGCTAGAGGAGAAGGTAGAAGTGGCTGGAAAGAAATGGACTATGTGAAGAAGGAAAATGGTTCTTCGGAATGAAGCATAAATCCTACGTCTAACTGTGCCATGATATCCTTGAGAACAGAATACGCACAGCAAAGCAATGTTGTGCCTCCAAGAGAAACAGGTTAGGACATCAGAAGACTAGAGGTGATATGCGTATGCATAAATACTTGTGTGTATTAATATGGTCTGGGGCTCTTAAAACCACAAATCAGAAATAATTTAATATGATATGTTAGAGCTTGTAGTTGGATATTGGGACCTTGAGATTACTGAGAGTGTAGTAAGTCTTCACCTTTAATTAATATTCTATTTACACTTAAAAAATTAGCCTCTTACAGCTTACCCTCACTAGTCCTATTTGTGTTGTAGATATAAAGAACTGACTCTTCTATGTGACACTCTTAAAGTCTTCAGTCCCAGTGTTTTCCCTTAACCTTATCTTAGTTCTTTCACTTGTCTTTTATTCAGTCCCCTGAACAGCCTTGTTTTAATGCTCACTACCTTTGTTTCCAATCCTTGTTATAATTCCATGATCATTAGTTACCAGAATTTTGCTCATTATTAAATGAGAGGTTAATAATGAGCTCTCTCTCTCTCTCTCTCTCTCTCTCTCTCTCTCTCTCTCTCTCTCTCTCTCTCTCTCTCTCTCTCTCTCTCTCTCTCTCCATTGTCTAGGACTGAAGGTTTTTCATTTTTACAAATATTTTTACATCCTTATTCTTACTTACTTCTTATAACAGCTCTATGAGACCAGTTACTATTTTTTATTTTGTAGAAAAGGAAAAACTGAATGCTCACAAAGTTATGTAGCTTGATGAAAGCCAGATTGTTCCTAGGCAATGAAGATAAGATGGAAACCCGGAGGTTCTGGGTGTAAAGGTTGTTTTCTTTTTAATTTTTAGGATTCATATTTTTTAAATAAGGTTTTTATTGTGAAAATACTGTACAGAGGGGCTACAGTTACATGAACAAAGTAATGAATACATTTCTTATCCAGCATTGTTGCCTCCTCCTTTGTTTAACCCTGACAAAGTTACATTATAACATTAATTGACCATAATAATCTCAATATTTAATTGTTTTAGTCATGAACATTAAATTCCTCTTAGTTTACTTTTGTACCATACCTTTCTGTATTGGAATGCAGAGGTGTGTGTGTGTGTGTGTGTGTGTGTGTGTGTGAGATTGCAGTCTACATTTCATAAGACATGATCTCCTTGTATAAGAGAATGAATGTCCCTATCTTTCTACCCACATTGAATAAGTTCAGACTATATATTAATAGATTAATTATTATATTATTATAATATATTAATCAATTTATTATAAACAGTTCCTGCTGGCTCTATTAAATATCATGTCTCTAATGGACAGGTTTGCTAATGATTCTTCAAGCAAGGCTTATAACAAGTAATATTTCCTTTCAGACCTTAACATCTCTTCCAAATGCTCTGGTAGGAAATTGGTAAATCACCTGTCGAAAACTAAAGATAGATCCTTATATGTCACCCTGCACCAGAATAAACTCCAAATGGATCAAAGACCTCGGAGTCAAAGCAGACACCCTGAAAACATTCCATGAAGGAATAGGAGAAACCCTAGGTCTCCTCGGAACAGGCTGAAATTTTCTTAATAGAGACCCAGAAACAAAACAAATCAAAGAAAGGTTGGACAAATGGGATTGCATGAAGCTTCAGAGCTTCTGCATGGCAAAGGACATAGCTAGCAAGATCAATAGAAAGCCCACGGATTGGGAGAAGGTCTTTGCTAGCCATACAACAGACAGGGGTCTCATATCTAAAATATACCTGCGACTCAAAAAATTAAATCCCCCATCAACAAATCTTCAAAGAAACAACTGCCCAATAAATAAGTGGGCTAAAGACTTAAAGAGAAACTTCTCTGAAGAAGAAAGAAGGATGGCCAATAGACACATGAAGAAATCTCAACCTCTCTAGCCATAAAAGAAATGCAAATCAAAACAACATTGAGATTCCACCTCACCCCAGTTACATTGGCTATAATCAAGAACTCTAATAACAGATGTTGGAGGGGATGTGGCCAGAAGGGAACCCTACTGTATTGTTGGTGGGAGTGTAAACTTGTTCAACCACTTTGGAAAGCAGTATGGAGGTTCCTCAAGACTCCACATAGCACTTCCCTATGACCCATCAAGTGATTTATTATAATCAAGATGCATCAGTTCTTGACATAATTCATCTACTGATAATCCATAAAAAGAAAGGGTGGTTATTTTGGCATAATGTATTTTTAGTAAGCTACAACTGATTAATAATGAATTTTAATTTCATTCTAAGGGCCAAGATTTGTTTTGTACATGTTTGCCAACTATTTATTGAATCATGCATTTTATTTATTTGTTTATTTATTTACTTTTGTATTAAGGCTTGAACTTAGGGACTGGAGCTTCTGTCTAGCTTTTTCTGCTCAAGGCTGAAGCTGAACTACTAAAGCTACACCTTCACTTCTGGCTTTTTGCTAAATAATCAGAGACAAAAGTCGCTTGCATTTAACTATCCAAGCTGGCTTTGAACTGTGACCCTTAGATCTTAGCCTCCTAAGTAGCTAGAATGATAGATGTGAGCCAGTGGTGTCCAGCATTCTATGGTTTTGTTAGGAATAAATACCAAGATTTTTGCGGACTGATTTCAGGTTCCATTCTTTCTCTTTTTAAGAAAGTCATACAACTAGCCTACCTTAAATATCCTAGTATCTGTCTTATTTTACCCATGGTAAAGATCATATCATTTAGCATCTTCAGTATTCAGTATTTATCCATCTGTGTCAGCTTACAATTGTGCAATTTCCTCCTCAGGTGCTAGCCTCCAGAGGCGTTTGCTAAGGTAATTCATTAAGAAAATGCGTCCCAGAAGAGCAGATAATAAAAAAAAAAAACAAATGGAGTCATAACTCTAGTTCAAAAACAAAATTCAAAATCCAAAATTCAAACCTCTGACCTAGAAGGAATATTGGTAAGGTTGGTATGTTTTTGGAACTGTGAAGAGGAGGAAGAGAAGATTGGGAGAGACCGGGACAAAATTGGACTGGTCCTTGAATTCCTCTGAAAAATAAAGCAAGGGAGAGAGAGAACCTGGTCTTGCCTGAGAGATACTAGAAGAGAAGAAGATGATTGCTGCTGGTTGAGCAGAAGAACGGGAGATCTGTATTGTCCAGGTCTGGACAGGCACCTGGTCACTTTGGGATCTACAAAGGTCTGCAGCCCAGGAGCTATCTGGAACCCACGAGAAAAGGATACTTGAAGAAACAGAGAATGCCTCAAAATTTTTAGCTATCTTACCCCTTCTACAAAAATCATAAAAGGCTATATACCAATATGCAGATTTAACAGGGCAATGTATGGTGCAACATAGTGGCTGGTCTTTGTTTTTGAGGGGCAATACAAGATGCCCTTTGGAGGAGTTGGATTGAGATTAGGGTCCAAGCAGTACATGAAATAAGAGGTTTCTAAGCTCTTGGTACATTCTTTTTGTTTCACATCCTCTTCCCTTACTCTCTCCCTTGATGGTCTGTCTCCCCACATCTCCCAATCAGGAGTAAAAAACAATGAGCAGTTTCTCTTCTTCACAGTATATATGATACCAATGTTTTCAAAGAGTGTTAGGATTGTTTGCTGACAGCAATCAATCTTTCTGGTATTCTGTAAATCTTGTTCTTTTATCCATCTTTAAGTTCCACCCTCTATGTCCATCTTAATAAACATTGTCTTAAATATAAACTCTCCTAATCACATAATAATAACTATGTGGGAAGTCTGCTGACTTTTTTTTTTTTTTTTTTTTGGTTGTCACGGCTTGAACTCTGGGCCTGGCACTGTTCCTCTGCTCTTCAGCTCAAGGTGAGCACTCTACTAAAGCTACAATGCCACTTCCAGTTTTCTGGTGGTTTATTGGCAATAAGAGCCTCACGAACTTTGCTGAATGGTCTGGCTTTGAACCACAATCCTCAAGATCTCAGCCTTCTGAGTAGCTAGGATTATAGGAGTCAGCCACTTGTGCCTGGCTGTCTGCTGACTTCTTAATGGAAAATATATAATGGGATGATGTAGCTTCATTTTTTTCATCTTCTTTTTTTCTTTTTTTATTGTCAAGATGATATACAGGGAGGTTTCAGTTACATAAGTAAGGTAATGAGAACGAGTCATTTAGCAGATCACAAGAATGTAACGGCGGCGAAGTGACCTGCCAGACTCAGCTCCATCCAGGGAAAAGTCACCCAGCTCAGGCACCAGCCACTGGAGTGGCTTTCCTCACTGGGTAACCAGAGCCAGAGGCTGCCCCTCCCTCTAGCAGCCTCCACAATCAATTGAAAAACAGAAACCCTGAAAATGGCTGCAGGCTGGGCTCTGTGAGTTTTTCACAAAATAGTCCCAGGGAAAAGCTACTGTTTGTTGAAAGGCCTCAACTCTACCAGAACCTAGCCTCATCACCCCTCTTTTGTGATTCTCAAAGCAGATCACCTTCCCATTAAACTAACCTGGGAGGGGGATCTCAAAATCTTGGGTAAAGCAGAGCATTTTTCTGCCTGTTCGAACAAACTGACTTACGAAACCAATCAAGCCACAGGACCTCAAGCTGACCAGAGACTCCAACAAGAGGCTGGTTACAGACAAAAGGGAGATACAGGATTCTTCCCACCCCTCCCAAAAAAATAAAAAAAAAATCAAAGAACTTTTTTTTTCTTCTTCTTTTCTTTTGGTACCTTATATATATAAGAAAAATTTTTTTCCTTTTCTAAAACTTTTATTAATCTTTAATTTTTGCCTTTTTTGAAAAAATAATTGTTTTCCAGTAACTTTTTTTCCCTCTTATAAGTTTTATTTTAGGAATACGTGAATGTGCGTTTTCCTTTCTTTTCTTGTCTTCTTTCTTTCTTAATTATCTTTTTGTTTTTTGTCTAGCTCTACTGAACTTCTGATCTTTTTTTTCTCCCTTTCTTATCCTTTTCACCTTTTCCTCTCTTTTGTTCTTCTGTATGTGACTTAACTCTTGTCCTGCACATCCTCAGATAAACCCATAGTTAACTAGTAGACCCTATCCCCCATTGTGTACACACTTAATCCACAAATTTATTACTCAATCCAAAAGCTCTGAGACTTAAATTCCTTAATAGCAGTACTACCTCTTTATACCTATATAATATTTTAAGCATTTTTTTTAAGTTTTTCACATCTCCTCTATCTCCCTCCTGTTTTCTCAATATATTCACATTCCTCTCTAAATAGATGGTCTTTCAATCTCCATAACTATATTAATTTTTACGTTTCTATTTTTTTTCTGGTCTCTTTTCATTTCCCTTTCCCTTTCTTCTTTTTCTCTCTCTCTCTACTTGCATCCTACCCAACCTATTTCCTGCATTGAGATTAGGACATAGTTAACTCTCCCTGTGCCTCCCCACACCAATCAATTCCTATTTTTTACCCACATCTCTCCCTAACCCTAAAAATTTCTGGTTTTCTAAATTCTTCTCTGTGGTTCAAAGCCCATTAACATATAGTTGTTTGATGTTGAATAGATGTATCTGTTGAACTAGATTGTATCTGTAGACCATTGCCTGTATAAATGCAAACGTTGATTGATGGTTGCCTTAAGATAGTGTTCTAGCACAAAACTGGTGCTATTTTCATCTCAAATGGGCACAGTAAGCCAGAAAAACACAAGAAAAATGGCAAATACGGGTATCTCAATTCCCAATCTTGATAATCAGGGGTCAGATCAGATAATGAACAATCCAGAGAAGAGTTCCCAAATAGCTCTACAAACACTGGTGGCAAACATGATAAATGAGAAGTTTGACAACTTACAAAGGACTCTGTATGAGCGTGATAGGGAGAGAGAGGAGGCATCCCAGAAGTTTATACATGAATATCATAAGCGTGAGGAAGCTACTCAAAAACTGATACAGGATTTGCTTGAACAACTTGAGAATACTTAAAGAGAAAGGGAGGAATTGCGCGAGCAGGCTGAAAACACTCAAGGAGAACTGCAGGAATCCCACGAACAGGAGGAAAGAGAACTGCAGGAATCCCACAAACGGGAGGAAGCTAATCAAAGAGTAATTCAGGAATTGAGAGACCAGGTAGAGAATACACAAAGATCACTAAAGGCATTCATGGAATCCATTAACAAAGAGCTGAAGGAAGTCAGGGAGACCACAAAGGGAATGCTGAATGGAACCCAACAGAAGGAATGGGAGTTCAAAGAAACCATAACCAATCAACTAAGTGATTTGAGAACAAACACTGAACACCAAATTAAGGAAGTAAAGAAATTCATACAAGACCTAAAACAGAGCTTCAACAAAGAACTTGAAGCCAACAAAGCTGACCAATTAGAAGGAAAAGAGATAAAAAACAAAGTAGAGAGTCTTGACAGCAGGTTAGACCATGCAGAAGATCGAATCTCAGGGATTGAAGACAGCCTAGATATTATAAAGAACATACAACCATCCAAGACAAGTCCAAGAAATATGATAGATCTATCCAACACTTGGAAGACACCATCAGAAGGCCTAATCTAAGGATAATGGGTGTAGAGGAGCACCTAGAAACAGAAGTTAATGGTCTAGGAAATTTGTTTAACAGGATCCTAGCAGAGAACTTCCCAAACATACAAAAAGATAGGCCTATTCAGATACAAGAAGCTTTTAGAACCCCAAATAGACCAGACCAGAATAGGACATCCCACCGTCACATTATAATCCACACAGGATCAACTCAGACCAAGGAAAAGATCCTTAAAGCTGTCAAGGAGAAAAGGTTAATCACCTATAAAAGGAAACCAATTAGAATCACCTCAGATTTCTCAGCAGAGACAATCAAAGCAAGAAGAGCCTGGAATGATGTATGCCATGCCCTAAAAACAAACAACTATCAACCAAGAATACTGTACCCAGCTAAACTCTCCTTCAGAACTGAAGGCTAAATAAAAACCTTCCATAACAAAGAAAAATTGAAACAATACATCTCCACCAAACCAGCCCTACAAAAGATTCTTAAAGATGTCCTACACATAGAAAAACAACAAGACCGCAACAAAGGCCAAGAAACTGCACCCAAACTGAGAATCCAAGAACCATAGGAAGAACCCAGTTTTTGCAGCCCCTAACATGGCAGGAACTCCCAAATACCTCTCAGTCCTATCTCTTAACGTTAACGGACTGAACTCTCCAA
Organism: Dipodomys merriami; assembly: GCF_024711535.1. Taxonomy (NCBI): domain Eukaryota; kingdom Metazoa; phylum Chordata; class Mammalia; order Rodentia; family Heteromyidae; genus Dipodomys; species Dipodomys merriami. The sequence continues at coordinate 97,540,044 of NW_027202270.1, forward strand.
TTAAGTGACATAGACTGTCTAGTTGGATTAAAAAACAAGACCCTTCTATCTGCTGCCTGCAGGAGTCACATCTTGCCCATAAAAACAAACACATTTTCAATGTTAAAGGCTGGAACAAAATCTACCAAGCAAACGGCCCCCATAAACAGGCGGGAGTTGCAATCCTAATATCAGATAAAATAGACATCAAATTAAAATTCGTGAGAAGAGATAAAGTAGGTCGCTACATACTACTTAAAGGATCTCTCCTTCAGGAGGATATTACAATTCTAAATATCTATTCGCCAAACAATGCAGCACCCAAATTTATCAAAGAAACACTACTTTCCCTCAAATCCCATATAGATCCAAAGACATTAATTGTTGGGGATTTTAACACACCACTCTCCCCACTAGATAGATCAACTCGGCAAAAACTCAACAGAGAAACCGCAGATCTAAACAGCTGCATAGATCAACTAGACTTAACATACATCTACTGAACATTTCACCCAGCAGCATCAGAATACACGTTCTTCTCAGCAGCACATGGAACGTTTTCTAAAATAGACCACATTTTAGGCCACAAAGCAAACTTGTCTAAATTCAGAAACATTGAAGTTATACCTTGCATTCTCTCTGACCACAAGAGAATAAAATTAGAACTCAACACCAAAAGCCGCCAAAGAAAGTCCGGTATCACATGGAGGCTGAACAACACACTGCTGAATCAAGAGTGGCTCATGGGACAGATTAGAAAGGAAATTCAAATGTTCATGCTATTCAACAAAAATGAACACACAAATTACCAGCTCCTCTGGGACACAGCAAAGGCAGTACTCAGAGGCAAGTTTATAGCTCTGAGCTCCTACATCAACAAATTGGAGAGATCGGAAACTAACAATTTAATGACACATCTAAACCTCCTTGAAAAAGAGCAGCAAGATAAACCCCAATCCAGTAGACGGAAAGAAATCATCAAAATTAAATCAGAATTAAATGAATTAGAATCCAAAAAAACTATAGAAAGAATCAACAAAACAAAGAGTTGGTTCTTCGAAAAACTTAACAAAATTGACAGACCCTTAGCAAATCTTATCAGAAAAAGAAGAGAACACACCCAAATTAATAAACTCAGAGATGAGAATGGAAACATCACCACGGAAACAACCAAGATTCAGAACATTATAAGGGAATACTTCTCAAAACTTTATGCTAATAAGTTTGAGAACTTGACAGAAATGGACCTTTTCCTAGCAAATATTGACATGCCAAAACTAAACCAAGATGAGTTAAACCAGCTTAACAGGCCCATATCAAGCATTGAAATAGAAACAGCAATAAGAGACCTCCCAGCTAAGAAAAGTCCAGGACCAGATGGTTTTACAGCGGAATTTTACAAGGCCTTCAAAGCAGAGCTCACACCAATACTCCTCCAACTCTTCAATGAAATTGAAAGAGAAAGCTCACTACCGAACACATTCTATGAAGCCATCATAACCCTGATCCCAAAACCAGGCAAGGACTCATCAAAGAAAGAGAACTATAGACCCATTTCTTTGATGAACATTCATGCAAAACTTCTCAACAAAATTTTGGCCAATCGACTTCAACAATTCATCCAAAAAATCATACACCATGATCAAACAGGATTCATTTCAGGGATGCAAAGCTGGTTCAATATATGCAAATCAATTAATATTATTCATCACATCAACAGGAGCAAGAATAAGAACCACATGGTTATCTCAATAGATGCAGAAAAAGCATTAGACAAGATCCAACACCCCTTTATGATGAAGGTTTTGGAAAAATTAGGAATCCATGGAACATTCCTCAATACAATAAAGGCTGTATATGACAAACTTACAGCCAGCATTATACTCAATGGTGAAAAACTAAAGCCATTTTCTCTTACCTCAGGAACAAGACAAGGATGCACACTCTCTCCACTTCTCTTCAATCTAGTATTAGAATGCCTAGGTACAGCAATAAGACAAGATGCAGACATAAAGGGGATCCAAATAGGGAAAGAAGAAATAAAACTCTCCCTCTTTGCAGATGACATGATCTTGTATTTAAAGAATCCCATAGACTCCACTCCCAAATTACTCAAGCTGATTCAAAACTTTGGCCAAGTAGCAGGTTATAAAATTAACCCCCAAAAATCAATGGCTTTTCTGTATGCCAACAATGAGAAAAGTATGGCTGAAATTAGGAAAGCAACTCCATTTTTAATAGCCCCACAAAAAATAAAATACCTAGGAATTAACTTAACTAAAGAAGTGAAGGACCTCTATGATGAAAACTTTAAAATCTTGAAAAAGGAAATCAACACAGAACTTAAAAAATGGCAAAACCTCCCATGCTCCTGGATTGGAAAGATTAACATCGTGAAGATGGCAATACTTCCCAAGGCTATCTACAAATTCAATGCAATACGTATCAAAATTCCAACCTCATTCTTCAAGGAAATAGAAGAGGCAATCCAAAAATTCATATGGAACAATAAAAGACCCCGAATAGCAAAAATGCTCCTCAATGGAAAGAACACTGCTGGAGGAATATCAATACCAAACTTTAAACTCTACTATAAAGCCATAGTAATCAAAACAGCTTGGTATTGGCATAAGAACAGACCTCAGGACCAATGGAATAGAATTGAAAACCCAGAAATGAACCTACAGACCTATAGCCATCTAATCTTCGATAAGGGAGCTAAAACAATAGAGTGGAAGAAGACAGCCTCTTCAGTAAATGGTGCTGGCAAAATTGGTTAACTACAAGTAGAAAACTTAAGCTAGATCCTTATATATCACCCTGCACCAGAATCAACTCCAAATGGATCAAAGACCTTGAACTCAAAGCAGACACTCTGAAAACATTACAGGATGGAATAGGAGAAACCCTAGGTCTCCTTGGCTCAGGTCGAAATTTTCTGAATAGAGACCCGGAAACAGAACAAATCAAAGAAAGGTTGGACAAATGGGATTGCATAAGGTTGCAGAGCTTCTGCAGGGCAAATGACATAGCTAGCAAGATCAATAGAAAGCCCACGGATTGGGAGATCTTTACTAGCCATACAATGGACAAGGGTCTCATATCTATAATATACTTGGAACTCAAAAAATTAAACCCCCCAACAACAAATCCTAAAAGAAACAACTGCCCAATAAATAAGTGGGCGAAAGACTTAAAGAGAAACTTCTCTGAAGAAGAAAGAAGGATGGCCAATAGACACATGAAGAAATGTTCAACATTCCTAGCCATAAAAGAAATGCAAATCAAAACAACATTGAGATATCACCTCACTCCAGTTAGAACAGCAAAAATCAAGAACTCTAACAACAACAGATGCTGGAGGGGATGTGGACAGAAAGGAACCTTACTTCATTGTTGGTGGGAATGTAAACTTGTTCAACCACTTTGGAAAGCAGTATGGAGGTTCCTCAAAAGACTTCACATAGAACTCCCCTATGACCCAGCAATCCCACTTTTGGGCATTTACCCAAATGTTTACAAACAAGACCACACTAAAGCTACCAGCACAACTATGTTTATTGCAGCCTTATTTACCATAGCTAAGATATGGAACCAACCCAGATGCCCCTCAGTAGATGAATGGATCAAGAAAATGTGGTATATATACACAATGGAATTCTATGCCTCCATCAGAAAGAATGACATTTCCCCATTTGTTAGGAAATGGAAAAACTTGGAAAAAATTATATTAAGTGAAGTAAACCAGGCCCAAAGAAACATAGGTCCCATGGTTTCCCTTATTTGTAATATCTAGTATAGGTATGAGTCAAGCGGAAAAGGTCAGAAAATGTGATGTCAGGAAAATGAACCCTTAGATGTGTATTTTAATGTTTTTTTCTTTCATGCATGTGTTTTTAACGCATTTATAAGATTATCTCTTTGTTGCTTTGTATGTCCCTCCCCCACTGTATAACCCCTGCTTTCACTATATTTGATGTCAGTATAACTTGTGGAGGAGATGGGGAAAACCCAGTTGTTTAAGGATACAGGTGGACCTGTTGCAACAATGAGAAGTACAAGTTGTCATGTCCAAAAGGAGCTTTACAACGTCAGTGCGGGGGATGGGGGGAAGGAGGGGGAAGGAGAAGGATTGGGATTGGGGGGGAGGGGGGAGGCTGGGAAGGGATGTGAAGGGTAAACAAAGGAGGAGGCTGCAATGCTTTGTAAGAAATGTACGCATTATCCTGCCCATGTAATTGTAACTCCTTTGTACAGTATGTTCACAAATAAAATAAAATTAAATCAAAAAAAAAAGTAAGGTAATGAGTACATTTCTTGTCAACCTTTTTACTCTTTCCCTCCATTTTCTTCTACTTTTCTTACTCCCCCACAACAAGTTGTACAGATTATTTCTAACACATTGTCTTGTGTATTTCGCTGTTGCATTGGTTCCCCCTTGTCCTTTGTCTCACCATTTTGTTGTTCTCTCGTTTTCTCATCACCAAATCCTTGAGTGCTTTCTAAAATGTCCCTAGCTATGGACTCACAGTTTCTTAAAAATTGAAAAATGAAAAAAATCTGGTGTTTGAAGCCTAATGTTTCTTTTATGTGTTACAACACATTTTTGGCTAACAACTTCCTATGCAGGAATTTTTGTCTTTCCTTCATCAGTTAAAAGATTCAAATGTCAAGAAAGCAAAAAGAAAATTTGATGGCTATTCCCTTTGAGCAGTTAGGAGAGCCGAAAGTGATGTAGCGTATTTGCCAGATGTATAAGGATCCTTGGATGAGACAAAACTAAATGGTATATGCAGATGCTTAAGGCTTTCTTTTATAATAAAAAATGTTCCATCGACATATAGTCATATAGATTCTATTTCCTCTGCAGAATTTTCTGTGAAACTGTACCAACTATGCTGCAGCCATTCTTAGTGTCTCACAAATACTGTGTATATATAAAACTATTTATGTGTTTGTAACAAGGAACATGGGCCATTGCTAAAGGAAGGATATTCAAAGCTTAAAGGAAATCCTACAAAATGCACAGCTAATGGGTGTCTCAGTCACCTTGTATTATATCTTCTTATTATTTCAGTAATTTCTGTCTCACCCTTCTCCTACCATTAGTTTAGCTCCTTTGATAGTGCACATATTAGATGTATTGGGCTTTTTTTGCAGTAAATTTCATACATCTTGAATTAGAGACACATCTAAACTTCATTTAGAAAATTGTTTGATAAATACCATTTTGTAGCTTCAATACTTTCATTAGAAATTTAAATGGCCTTTTTCTCAGCTTTAAGTTTTAACACCCATCATGTGGGCATATGGTTTGTATACTTTGGCTATAAATATTCCCGGATAGTAGGACGTCACAACTCTGCAGAATGCAACAGACCATAGGATCAGGAGTTACTTCTCTCAGAAAGTCAGAATGATGCTGATAATACACACAAAGCAGGCTGTTCACAGTATTTATTTTACAAAAGGAACATTATTTATGACCCCTCAGGGCTGATCTTTTGTCTAGACACAGTACCTTTTATTTTTCCGTTTTTCTATCCTGTCTTTTCTTTACCCTCAAGTTACTCTGCTTCATACTTTCAAATTAGAAACTACATCAGAACAGTCAATTTTTGGATGGAGCTGTCACCCTTTATCAACCTTCAGTCCCTGGGCCTTCATGCCAGTTTTTTTCCCCCCTCCTTTTCAATTCAGCTTTACTGTCCTCTTCAGTGTAGCACTTAGTACATCTCTCGCCTTGCTTTGCTTCATGCTGATGGTAAGTTGTGTGTTTATTTTAAAAATCGTTTTGCAGCCCTTCACATTCCAGCTCTCAGCCCAGCATGCCGTTGCCCAGCAACACTAACTGGGACGCTCCTCTCAGGGGCTGAAACCAGAGGCTGCCAGCAGCAAACAAGGCCACTGGAAATCATCATCTCACTCGTTCCTGAGTCAATTACCGGAATCCAATGAAGTGCAAGACCTTTAGAGACTCAAGTCGGTGTCTCCTTTTTTCAGCTCTTTCCCTTGGTAAAAACTTTTCCTATCAATAGTTACTCCCTTCCTTCACATTCAATTTCATTTTCTCCTGATGGCTGGCAATGCGATTTGAGAAATCATGAATTGTTTCAACACAAACAAACAGAACTTACCAACCCCATGTCCAAACAATTTAAAATTTGGGTAGAAATCAAAATATAGTTGTTATGGGCTCAGAATGGATAATTTTTTTCCCATTTATACTTTACATAAAAAGCCTTTGAAGACTTGTTTTTCAATACTACTGGTATTGTTATTTTTTTTTAGGAGGGGTGGAGTAGGGGTTGGTTGTGAGGCTTGAACTCATGGCTTAGATGCTGTCCCTGAGATCTTTTGCTCAAGGTAAGTGCTCTACCACTTTGAGCCACAGCGCCACTGATGGTTAATTGGAGAGAAGAGTCTCATGGACTTTCCTACCCAGTGGGCTGGTTTTGAACCACAATCCTCAGACCTCAGCCTCCTGAGTAGCTAGGATTATAGGCTACCAGTGCTGTTGTTTAATATACATAAATGCTTTTTTATCTGACAATGGTGTTAATATCAACCAAGTAATACTAATATTAGCATTAGTGGTTCATACTAATATTAGTATGTAAAACAAAATCAAAGATCAATTGAAAGTCTTTAGAAGCCTCTGATTACTTATTCTTATTCTTGGAGTCCCTTAAGTATTTTTAATTTGTATCTCACCATCATTTTAGAATGATGATTTAGAGTTTCAGGATAATTTCTGCTTAATAAAGACAGGAAGAGCAAAACAAGGTGGATTACCCTTTTAATATCCACAATCATAGGTGGGAGCAATGGGTCATCTTGACAAAATAATATTTAACAAACACAAAAAACTAAGTCTTCCATGTACAACCTTCTGTCTCAAATTCCCAAGCCTCCCACCACTATAAAGGTCTAAATATAAAATAGGAAAATATGGCTTACCAACGTGTATAAAAAAAGAATTAAAGTTTTCAAGTTTCGAGTAAACTCAGTATGACTCTATTTATTGTCTGAAAATCAAATGTTATGCCATGCTAAAAGAAAACGAACTTTACAACTTTGGCATGGAGGGCGGTGGGGGGGAAAATGGGAAGGGATGGGAAGGGGAAACAAAGGAGGAGGCAACAATGCTTGATAAGAAATGTACTCATTATCTTGCTCATATAATTGTAACCCCTCTGTACGGTATTTTCACAATAAAAAAAATGTGTTCGTGGTTTTTTTAAATAATGAAGGAGGCAGCATTTTCATATTACTCCTAGCTAGACTGCTGAACCCTGAGTAAAATCTGTTCTGAGGTTTGATTTAAAAAGAACACAGGAAACAGAAAAAGAACATAGGAAAAAAACAAACCTACCAAATTTAACCTTTTGTTATTCTTTAATTGGACATTTCTTCCTATATTCAGAATGTATGTCAACTAGAAGTTGATTACTAGTGATATACATTAGTCAAATTTTGAGCATGCACAGTGTCAAATTTTTATTAAAACATCTGCTAGTTTCTCTCTACAAATGATTATTTATCAAAGAATACCATGAATTACACTTTACTTATCAACATAAATGAAACCTTTCTTAGTGGGACATGTGTTCATACAGTGCCTCACTAGATAATGAAATCTTTGTACACACACAGTCATTGAACTGGTAGACATTTTATATGTCATTGTATATCTTTGGATCATATTTATTATACTTATGAATAAAATATTTATTTAAAGTATTAAACAGAATTAATTCTAGAATTTTAAGTTGCAACTGTTTAAGATGTTAAGCCCCTATGGAGGTTCTGATAGGCCTAATTTACTTTATCAATTGTGATTACATTTTCTGGCACCCAGTCGGTTCTCTGGCTGGTCTCCACGCCTCTCCTGCGTGCTGTTATGTCTGACAGTGGTGTTAATATGTTGACAAATCAATCTATTCATTAATATTCATCAGGCTTGCTGAATCCGCAAGCTTCATAAACTGTTACAAACACAGTTTAATGATTAAAATGACAATTGTCTTTCTTTTGTTCCTCCTACCATTGGATTTCTGGGTCTCATCTATCCAAGGCTTATTTTCAATGGGGTTATTTTTTTGTTTTGAACAATATGTAGTGAAAGAGGGACCTACAGCTGGTTCCTTTTCATGGCAAAGTGCTACTTCCAACTTAAGTGTTTAGCATTCTGGAACACAGTTGGATTTTTTGAAAACATACCATGTGGTAATGGTGCTAGGCTTTTATTTAGCTTCTCTTTGTGTTTGTACTGGCTGTATTTTTCAATCTCCAATTCCTGGGAGGGAAAAACATACTTGTGACCAATTTAACTTGAATTTGCCAAGTTGAATGGCCAAAAAATATGCTTTTAAAATAAAATTTAGATGCTTTGATAAACTTAGTGGTATATTATAGCCATTCTATGCCTTGGTATTCCACATACTTGATTCTGTACAGCTGAAGACTGAGATCAAGTGGGAGAATAAATTACAGCTGTGCTTATTAGTGAAAAGAGGCAGAAATACTTTCCTGGAAGCTGTTGGATCTTATGTGTAGGGGCTCCTGGTACACCATCACGATTTGCTTATCAATTCTGCACTAAAGACTTACTTTGGATTGATGTAAGGGCATCTCTGACTTTTCTCTTTCTATATGAGCTATCAGGCTTCCTTCCTGATTTTAATTCTTAAGAATACCAGAAAGCCATGTGACTCTGAGGGTGAGCAGTAACAACGCAGCAGGTGCCTTGGGAATAGGTGCTTCTGTGGACTTCACCTGTGAACACAGAAATGATCTTCTGTCTGCAGGGGTCGGGCGCTCATTGTGAGACAATTTCCGAGCCTGCCTCTGTGTTGATTACTGCCTGCTTGCTTCCTTAATGGCATATCAAGGAATATAAAAAGTCAGAAAGAAAATGGTAGTAATTTCTCTGGTGATCTCCATGGCCCATTACTAACCCTTCTTAAATCTACTGTACCTCTCTAATGGAACACATCAATGCAATGATGGAAATGTATTACTACTCTAACAAGCTCATTCCTATCCAGCCCTGCAAAGCTTGTCCTTGTTCTCTTAATGAAGTAACTTGCACTGAGGTAACCTCTATCTCCTTCAGTAACTATACAACCACATCTGTGGTCACTGGTGTCACTGCTCTATCTGAAAGAAGGAACTCTGGGGAAACAAAAGCTTTATTAATTAGCAAGGAACATGTACCAAGGAATCAGTTAAGACCTGTGTTAGGATCCTGAGAAGATGAACAAACATAGAAAAAAGTAATTCTTGGGTTGGGAAGGTGGCTCAGTGGTAGAGCGCTTCCCTTGTATGCATGAGGCCCTGGGTTCGATTCTTCAGCACCACATAAGGAAAGAGAAAAAAGCCAGAAGTGGTGCTGTGACTCAAGTGGTAGAGCGTTAGCCTTGAGCTGAAGAGATGAGGGACAGCATCCAGGCCCAGAGTTCAGGCCTCATGACAGCCCCCAAAGGTAATTCTTTTGACTTTCACACTTAAAACTCTCCTTTTCATGGAAATGACAGATTAGAGGCTTAAAATAACATGTTCCTTATCTGCTCAGTCATACTGCAGTGAGTAGTGTTTGAAAAAAGAGAATGGAATCCTATGGGTCTTCAGTGAATAACATTTCTATATAAGTATTGTATATGTTGTTTATTTCATAAAGTATTGGTTCATATATTTAGAAATTAGAATTAGAAAACTGGTTCTTTACCAACCATAGATACTTGGAGAAATACCACTTTTTAAAAAAATATAATTCCCCTCCACTGAAGAGTATTTCAGTTTTCTCTACATTACTGTTCTCCCATTTAATTTACAAATATTAATTAAATTACTGCACTGGCCACCTTTGTAACTGGGAGCAGTGACCAGCATGTGGTATGGGAGATATATAGATAGAGTAAATGTTACTAATAGAGACAACATTTATTACTAATTCTTAAGTTTTCTTTCTGTAGCTTTCTTGCTGATGGCTGATGCTCTATCATTTGGGCTCTTCTTTTTGCTGGTTAATTGAGAATGGAACCTCATGCATTTTTTTGCCCAAGCTGTCCTCAAATGATGACCCTTCAGATCTCAGCCTTCTGAGGAACTAGGAATACAAGTACAAGTCACCCATACCTGACTTCCTCATTCTGTTTTTTTGTTGTTGTTGGTCGTGGGGCCTGAACTCTGAGGCTGGGCGCTGTCCCTCAGCTCTTCATCTCAAGGCTAGTGCTCTACCACTTGAGCCACAGAGCCAGTTATGGCTTTTTATGCTTATGTGTTGCTGAGAAATCGAACCCAGAGCCTCTACCACTTGTGCCACAGCACCACTTCTGGCTTTTTCTGCTTATATGGTGCTGAGGAATCGAACCCAGGCCCTCAGGCATGCAAGGCAAACACTCTACCATTGAGACACCTTCCCAGCCCTCAGTCTTAACTTTTGGTTAAGGTATATGTTAAAGGATCTAGTCTGTATATTACAGTATCCATTCATAAGCAGAATACCATATAAACTCTGGAAGTCAGGGCACTCTACACAGTTCTCGTTAACTCTTCTTTGTCCTCTTTATTCTAAGAGGTCCCATTATGTCCATTTTTCTGCATAATTATAAGTAAGCCAGATACACTTAGCTTAAAGATTCCCTAAAATGTAAAATTAGGAAGGAATATGTGAAACAAAGTACATAAAATTACTATTAATCGCTATATTTTAGAAAGTAGCATATTTCTTCTAGTCTATTCCCTAGAACCTCAAAGCATCTCACCTCTGTCCACTCAAAGGAGATTTAGGGCTTTATCTTCCACCTTGGTTTTTCTTCATATAACTTTTTCTCTTTTCAGACACAAATGGCTTTTGAATTATACTTTTACTTGAATGCTACATCTCTTCCTTTCCATTCTTTTGTGGCGAATGTCATTCTATTTCATCAATTCCAGTTAATCAAATCTACAGTGACTTTCCCTCCTCTGAACTTGGAGCTCCTGATTTTATATTTAGTTGACAATTCAAGGAAATAAATGATTATTTTTCTAAATTTATATAAGCTATCTCCACAATTATATTTCACATTTCTAAGACACATTATGTGTCTGTCCTCTGTTTTCATTATTACTTGTGTTGGACGTAAATTGTGATTTCTCAACAACTGTTTCTTCAGCTGCTGATTGGATTCTGAGATAATCCAGATTGGCAGTCTTACAAACAGTGACAAGTTATTTTACTGAATTTCTGGATTAGAGATGTATCCAGCATAAAGGTTAATACTCCTTAAAGGTAAACTTGTGACAAGAAGTACTAGCTACACATTTATTCAGAACTGCTTTCTCTTCTACCTTCTGGGAAAGAAAAAAATAACTACACTTTATTTTCATCTTTGCTGCATTATCCTAAATACTTAGCTGCTCCTTTGGCACACATGATAGCTCTTTTGTAGGCCACAGATTCCATTAAAATATATACACCTACCTAAGATTTATAACTCATTAGAGGATGTTAGAGGTTGTTGCTAATGGTAACTTAAAGCTCTGATAATGGGTAGTGCTTTCCATTTACTACTAACAAGATCTAAGAACTTAATCTACCTTGGGCAGTTTATATATTTTCCCATTTCTATGCTAGTGTATGTGATAATAAGCATCAATAGGAGACATACATATAGGAAGGCATCTAAAGTCATAGCAAACTTAGAGCTAGACATTGCCTAGACACTGTTTAGCAAGGAAACAGGGCTTCTGGTGAACAGACACAGGTACAGATTGGCTGAGTTCTCATGGGACCAATGACGAGTTTCATGATTCTTGCCTGTGGTGTCGCTTCTTTTGCATTATTTTTTCTTGTTTGGAAGAGAAATATAATACAAGAACCTACCTATGAGATTGAATTTGAAAATTAAAGCAACTCCGAAGTAATTTACTGAGGAATTTACTAAGAATGATATTGTACCATTCATAAGGAAATGGAAAGACTTGGAGAAAATTATATTAAGTGAAGTAAGCCAGATCCAAAGAAACACAGGTTTAATGGTTTCCCTCATCTGTGATAACTAGATGTGCCTATTAATCTACAAGTGAACACACTGGATGGTAAAAGAAAAAAAAATACACAGAGTCATGATAAATTATACAGGTCTCTAGGTATTCAGAGAGTGAGACCAAAGGAGGACATTCTTAGGAGGGGATTACGTAGGGACAACAGCTATGTGCGTCTGACCACGTAAAATAATATTTATCAAAATGAACTCTAGGAAGTGTAAATGAGGTTTTTTTCCTTTGTTGTTGTTTTTTGTTTTTATTTATTTTTGTCTTGTTTGTTCATTAATCTATCTTTGGGAAGGTAAGGGGAAGACACAGAAAAGGTGGGGAAAGGCTGAACAAATGCATCAGCAATACTCTTGGCTCTGTGTTTAAAATGAACTAAACAACTTGTGTGTGTGTAGATGGGAGGGAAGAATAGGGAGTAAGCAAAGGAAGGGATGATTTTGTTTAAAAAAATGTACTCTTTATCTAAATTATGTAACCATAACCTCTCTGTATATCACCTTTATAATAACAATAAATAAATTTCAAGAAAAAAAGAAATAACATGAAAAAAGAAGAATATAGTTTTTAATTATACAACTGCTAAACTAATGTGGTCATCTAAATACATAGAGAAATTATAGACAAATATTTTCATGTACTGAGAATGTTGATTCAATCCCTAAATTCCAAGGACATTGACAAATAAAATATTATACAGGCTTTGGTAAACATCATAATGTTTTTGTGTTGGCAGTATTTTAAAAGCACTTAAGGAAAGGTTGTGTGTGGTGGGTACTACTTCTAGCCATATACATGGGAGGCAGAGGTAAGAAGATCACACTCAGAAGCCAAAAAAAAAAAAAAAATCAAAAGGACCTATTTGGAAAACAAACTAAAAGCAAAAGGACTGGTGTGTGTCTTAAGGGGTGAAGCATTTGCTTAGTAAGTAGAAGGCCCTAAGTTCAAGCCTCAGTATCACCAAAAAAAGGGGGGCATTAATATAAAACCAAGTACATGGTAATAAGTTAAAAATGCATTTTCATTCCATGAACACACACATATTTATATGTTCTAGGGAACTATACCAAAATATGAACAAGTTTCTTCCAGCTTATTTCACCAACCTTGTAATACAAGTTTTCCTAAAAAGTTTTTATAAAAAACACATAACATATCCAAAGATATTTTTGATTTATTTTACTTTCCAATTCACTATAACCAATTTTGTTTCCAATCCAGTGGGCACTATGAACATCTAGAGATTTTAATAATTTACAGTGAGATTAGAAGCATAGTGATGGATAATGAAAACACTATTGGGTTGGGATTGAAGCTATTACCTTCGTGAGAGATCTCCTTCCAGGGGTTTGGTGGATACATAAAAGCTGCATTCTGGATCTGGTCGTGAATGTCTTCGTCTTCGTTAAATGGGAATGTGCCACTTAGGCTCACATAGATGATAACCCCAACAGACCACATGTCTAGAGAGCGATTATAGCCCTTGTTCCTGAGAACCTCAGGGGCCAGGTAAGCTGGGGTACCCACCACAGACCTCCGGAAAGACTTCTCTCCAATGATCCGAGCAAAACCAAAATCACAAAGCTTCACCTGTTGATAAGAAGAATTCTCTGAAAGAATGAGTATAAAATTGTGTGTGTGTGTGTGTGTGTGTGTGTGTGTGTGTGTGTGTGTGTGTGTGTGTGTAGTTGCTCAGATCTGCTAGCTATAACATATATATATGTATATTACATATACACATCTGCACATAAATATGTATATTACATATACACATCTGCACATAAATATGTATATTACATATACTCATCTGTTTATATATGTGTGTGGATATAGTATATATTAAATATATTGTATATCATTTGCATTATATAGTTTCTTTTCTAGACTATATATAATATGACTATAAAATATAGACTATATAATATAAACTATATAAATACATATGCATGATATATTGTCTGACAACTGTATTTCATGCATAATGATATGTCTTTCTCATGGTAGAAAAACTACTATTTTCCACCTTATATATTCAAAAACTGGTTTATGTGTTGATGTGAATACTAAGTTTTCATTCTTAAAAACTTCATCTACCTGCTTTCCCTTTTACTCCCTAAAAACCAAGAGTTAAATGTGGAAATGAATGGATAATACTGCTCACAGGTAGGAGATCATGTAAATCAGGGGCATAATGAACTTAACTCTAGGGATTGTTATAAGCAATGAAAATAGAGAAATGAGCCATGTTGTCAAAAGAACCCTCAAAATTAGTCCGTATTGGTATGTGGACAGGATGTGCAGGTGTCAGGGTGGAAATGCAAGGCCAGCTACCCTGGCCTGTCACTTCAGATTTATGACTTCACTGGGGAAGGATGCAGTTGTTTTCTACTCTTTGTGTCCAGGGTAAGGGAAGCAAATGATGAAAGGGGTTACAATGATCAAGATGCATAGTACTCACAAACTGACAAGTTGAATTGAATTGAAACCCCTTTGTGCAACTTCTTAAGGATAATTAATACGAAGAAAGAAGTGTTGGTCTTCATCTACCACTTGAATCACCCTCCTGCCCTGCCCTGGGATACTAAAGAGCCTCAGTCTCAAGGCCAATGTTTTCAACACTGGACAAGGGCTCCCAGGTCTGGAGAAGCCACATAGCATCATGGGAAAGCTCAGGTATGTCTTATCAATGCAGATGAACTGAGAAGCCCATGTCAAAGACACAGTCCCGAAAATATAAGAAGGCAACACATGGATGCCAATGCTCAGGGAAAATTTAAAGCCAATAAATGTTTTGAGGGAGAATGAAAGAAGGTAAGAAGATGCTTCTTGGAAGCTAGCAATACTGAGAAATGCTTTTCTACTTGCCTGAGGGAAAGGATCTGCTGATGCCAGCAACACATTTTCTGGCTTGAGGTCACAGTGAACGATATTTTTAAAATGAAGATGCCGCAAAGCCACAAGTATCTATGAAGAAGCAAATCACCAGAATGAGTTCATTTCAGCTTATAAATTTCAATATTTTCCTTTTCTTTTGGTCATATTGGGGAAGAGCAAGTTGAACTCAGGGTCTCAAACTTGCCAGGTAGGTAGTCTATCACTGGAGTCACCTCTCCTGACAAACTGCAAGATGTTATCTACCAGGACACAGATTTAAAAGGTCACAAGAAACCACAAAATGACCAGTCGAAATTCTTTTTTATTTTGGTTGGTCATGGGGCTTGAACTCTGGGCTTGGGCGCTGTCCCTGCGCTCTTCAGCTCAAGGCCAGCGCTCTACCACTTGAGCCACAGCGCCACTTCCGGTTTTCTAGTGGTTTATTGGAGGTAAGAGTCTCACAGAATTTCCTTGCCCGGGCTGGCTTTGAACCGCAATCCTCAGATCTCAGCCTCCTTGAGTAGCTAGGATTATAGGCGTGAGCCACCGGTGCCTGGCTCCAGCCGAAATTCTTTATGTTCATGACACTCATATGGGCCAGATAAACCTCACACTTCATTATGGGATCCACACAGCAACTAACACAGATGTAGATAAAGGACTCCAGTGTGGAAAGGGGCTACATATTCTTATGTATTTTCATTGAACCAGTAATCAGCCAATGTACTTTTAAATTTTCAGGAGTAGTTTCTTATTGCATATTACTAACTTGGTATACTGGATTAAGTCACCAGGATAGGAGTCAGGTAGGACAATAAAAACCTCTGTAACTTTGGCTAAGTGTAGTTTGGATTGGGAGAAGAGACCAAACAACAAGGCTAGAAAGCTGTGGTTCAACAGTGATAACATTTGATATTAAATATTATTTTTTCCAATCTCTAATTGATTTCTTACCTGAGTAATTAAAAACTTGGTGATGTGCTCTGGCAACCTGCCCTTTTCACTTGACAAGATCATCTCCAGCATGTCTCCATGGAGTTTTTCCATAACAACAAACACTCTCTCAGGCGTCTCAAACATACACTCCAAATTTACAACACCAGGGTGATGAAGGTTCTATTAAAGATAAATAAAGCACTTCAAGAAAATGAAGTTTTGTGTTTTTTTTTTAAAAATTCTGTTTGGCAAGCTCACTGATTATACAAAGCTGTTAAAAGTTGAAAGCTATGGAGAAACCCACACTTAAGATTTTTAACACCTCTAAATTCCACATGTGCTGCTTTATATTTTTTGAAATTCTAATGTCTCCAAAAAATTACATCTTTACTTTCTATGCATAGTGAAGTTATTTCTATGCTAAAATCCAAATTCTAGCACCGTGAATTGCTAATTAGGTTTTAATTAGAATATCATATTGAAACATGCAGAATTTCTTAAGATCATCTCAAATAGTAAGCTTATTGTCCCTAAAATGAAGGTCATCTTTAGAAGATTGGTAAAAAGGTTATGCAGGAAAGATGAAATTCATATATGAGTGCAAATGAGTGCACTGAAGAGGCATCTCATTCAAAACTTCTTGGAACTAACTGCTCAGCTCCTGGAACATGTAGTAGTTTGTCACAGAGGCTATGATATAAAGATCACTAAGAAGACAGAAAAATGTTACTGAGCCCTTGCTTTGTCCAGGACATTGCTACATGGTAGTCTTGCATTGTTCTTAAGTATTCAGTAAATATCTACACAAGAGAGCAATGGCTGGCAAATGTTGGTAGATTGACAGGCTTTTACATACATCAAGTAAAAATTACTTAGTGTTATATGATTCCTTCTAACAAAGTATCATGCACTGTCTTCCAAAAACAAAATTTAAGGACTCCCTTAAATAGTCTAATAGCTGAATAGAGGAAAAACAAATTATTTTTATTTTAGAAATATCACTGAATGACAAATTGTATTTAAAATAGACCATTCACAAGCTATTTAATAACCTGACATTTCTGGCTATTGAGTAACCTCATTGATAGATGCTGGTGAGAGCGAAGAGGTTATGATTAGATTTATACTTCTGGAGTTGTCTTCTGTTAGTAGAGAATGCCTGATATCACCCTTTAGATCAAGCCCATGACAGACAGTAGCTCTCCTGAGGATAGGGACTCTGGGAGCTTCCTTTTGTTACTTTGGCTATTTTGATCCTTGCTTTAGAATCTCATCAGTCTTTCTGATTCTGATATCTTGGAGTCTGATTATACAACACAATAGCCTTTCACCATATCAGAGTTAGAGTCATTGTTAACTAGTCAAATCAAACTCCATCAGAAAGATGAAGGCTACAGACTTACTCCTTCCTCATCATACTATCACTATTTATACTTTGACTAGCTAGCCAGTTGGCTATCTAGTAGCATGGAAGTATCCTATCTTTAAGTAGATGAGTAATTGTTTATCTGAATTCTGGGTTAATAACACGCTCAAACTTATACCTTCTCTCCCATCCCCCATCCATGCTCTCTTAATGTTTTTTCCCCTCTTTATATCCCCTGTGGGATAGAGGAACCACAATGACTGAGTGGACAGATTATTGTCCTCCAGGGTCTAAAGATTTCAGCTGTCCTTTTTAAAAATCAACAACCATAGCAGAAGCTTTATGGATCAGAGGACAGAGTTCTTCTTAAGTTTTGGTTTTCCTAGAACAAGTCTACTAGGATATGTGCTAAATGCACCTTCTTTACTGAGCATTGTCTTAACTAACTTTAACTTATTTTACTTAATTTAAATTTGATACCTAGGTAATGTTTATTCCCAGAATAAAATATTCCCAGAATATTTTAGGCCAAGAGTATGGGACAGATAAATGAAGTTGCTTCGTGTCACTTTGTGACATATCCATTACATGCTCCAGAGAATACAAGTATCCATAATAGTATCTTTAGGATGCTATTTTCTTTTCCCTACAATTTTCAGTGTGATTAGGTAAATAGATTAAAGAGGAAATAAGACAGAACAATCAAAGAAAGACTGAGGTGTGGACATTTTCTTAAATGCCCCAGGCTTTGGATTTGGGTGGAGAAAAAAGGATTAATGAATATGAAAGGAGAAGAGCAACAAAAGTCTAGAAGGTCTCCTATGCCCAGACAGATGGGAGAATAAAACAGAAGGAAAAAAAAGTGAGGGACCATGACGTTGGGGGCGCAGGGACGCAAAGAAGGAAAAGGAAGTAGTGCTGTAAGTGGTCAGCTTATTGAGGGGAAGTTATTCCTTCCTGACAAGGTAGAAGAAGGCTGCTGGGACCAACATGGAGAGGGAGATGATTCTGAAGGATGCATGGGTACCCTTGGAAGGGTGATGATTCAGTACACCTGGGGGAACCAATCAGGAGAGACCTCAGAGCATGACTACACTCTAACAATGGAAACACAGGCAATTCTCAAGAAGGAGGAGGCAAGGAACTCTATATATAGTGAGCTTCAGGAGAAAGCCCAAGGATGCCTGCTCTGGGAACCCTCCATTCACGAGAAGTCCATGTCCTTGTTTCTTCTATTGTCATGCAAACCTGCTTTGTCTGCTTTAAACACTTTCATGACTTTTAATCATAATCTTTAATCATTTGATACCACAAGCCAAACCCTATATGGCATTACTTTGCATTCTGCTCATCTTAGACTGTGGAGGCTGAAGAAAGGCAAATGATCCAGAAGCACTCCTACTTAAATTATCTGAATATATATGTACTGTCAACCCTCATGAGACTCTACCTGCATTCCTCTAGTACCTGAGTCCTCAGAGATACTAAAATCCTTTAGTCAATATATTTCTTTACTCTTTTCCCTATTCTACAGTATGACTCAAGTGTCCTTACACAGAGGTTGATCATCTAACACAGCTGTTGCTCATCCTCTAACTGGATTGTTCCCAGAATATTTTTGGCCAAGAGTATGGGACAGATAAATGAAATTGCTTGGTGTCACTTTGTGACATATCCATTACATGCTCCAGAGAATACAAGTATCCATAATAGTATCTTTAGGATGCTATTTTCTTTTCCCTACAATTTTCAGTGTGGTTAAGAAAATAGATTAAAGAGGAAATAAGACAGAACAATCAAAGAAAGACTGAGGTGTGGGGACCAGAGAAAAGAAGGGAGTCAAATGGAGACATTGACGGAGATGAATAGGTATATATTTTATATACATGTATGAAAATTTGAAAAATGAGAAAAGAGTAACTGCAAATTCAAGAAAGCACCTGAATGAAAGCCATGTTTACAGAATTAGTAAAGATTCTTTAGAAAAGCTAAACACCCAATAGAAAGCCCACGGATTGGGAGAAGATCTTTACTAGCCATACAACGGACAAGGGTCTCATATCTAAAATATACTTGGAACTCAAAAAATTAAACCACCCAACAACAAATCCTCAAAGAAACAACTGCCCAATAAATAAGTGGGCGAAAGACTTAAAGAGAAGCTTCTCTGAAGAAGAAAGAAGGATGGCCAATAGACACATGAAGAAATGTTCAACATCCCTAGCCATAAAAGAAATGTAAATCAAAACAACATTGAGATATCACCTCACTCCAGTTAGAACAGCAAAAATCAAGAACTCTAACAACAACAGATGCTGGAGGGGATGTGGACAAAAAGGAACCTTACTTCATTGTTGGTGGGAATGTAAACTTGTTCAACCACTTTGGAAAGCAGTATGGAGGTTCCTCAAAAGACTTCACATAGAACTCCCCTATGACCCAGCAATCCCACTTTTGGGCATTTACCCAAATGTTTACAAACAAGACCACACTAAAGCTACCAGCACAACTATGTTTATTGCAGCCTTATTTACCATAGCTAAGATATGGAACCAACCCAGATGCCCCTCAGTAGATGAATGGATCAAGAAAATGTGGTATATATACACAATGGAATTCTATGCCTCCATCAGAAAGAATGACATTTCCCCATTTGTTAGGAAATGGAAAGGCTTGGAAAAAATTATATTAAGTGAAGTAAGCCAGGCCGAAAGAAACATAGGCCCCATGGTTTCCCTTATTTGCAATATCTAGTATAGGTATGAGTCAAGCGGAAAAGGTCAGATAATGTGATGTTAGGAAAATGAACCCTTAAATATGTATTTTAATGTTTTCGTTTCTTTCATGCATGTGTCTCTAATGCATTTATAAGATTATTTCTTTGTTGCTTTGTATGTCCCTCCCCCACAGTGTAACCCCCGCTTTCACTGTATTTGATGTCAGTATAACATGTGGAGGAGATGGGGACAAACAAGTCATTTAAGGATTCAGGTGGACCTGCTGCAACAATGAGAAGTACAAAATGTCATGTCAAAACCAGCTTTACAATGTCGGTGTGGGGGGGGGAGGGAGGTATGATTGGGTGGGGGGGAGGGGGGAGGCTGGGAAGGGAGGTGAAGGGTAAACAAAGGAGGAGGTTGCAATGCTTGGTAAGAAATGTATGCATTATCCTGCCCATGTAATTGTAACCCCTCTGTACAGTATGTTCTCAAATAAAATAAAATAAAATATATATATAAAAAAGAAAAGCTAAACACCTATTCATTATACTTGGGCTCTGCTCATTTATAAAAGTCTTCTTACTTAACATGTGTCCTAAAAGTACTCTTAGTGAATGCTAAGAATTCTATCAGTAAAATACATTTGCTTTTCTGAATAGTTTTTTAAAATAATAAACTGATATTAGAATTTACTGTATATAGCCATAGCTAAGACAAAACTAGCAATGATGCTTCCTCAGAACTTGATTTCCTTTCTTTTTTTAAGTTAAACCAAATCACCAACCCTTTTGTATATGATAGAAACAAAAGAAAATAAAATGGGTATAAAGAATCATGCCTTATGCACCCAAAGTCCTTACTTTATACTCATGTGAAGTTATTTATTTAGCCTAGCGAATGTACTATTTGAAGACTGGATAGGAAAACGATCAAGCAATTATCTCTGTCTTCAAGTGTAATTTATGTTAATCATGTTTATACCTTAAGAATGACTTCAAGATAAACTTTAAACATGGTGGCCCATGTGACTCTGCTAGTTGTAATTTTTCACAGAAAATATGAAATTACATTCTAAACCTTTTTATTCCTAACGTCCAGAGTAAGTGAATTTTTAAAAATGGCATGAAGATGACAACATCAACGAAAACACAGTTGTGTGCAAAAAGAATCTTTGCTATCTTCCCAGTCTTACCTCAGGAATTTAGATAATTTAATAGCAGAGCAAACTTTTACAGGACTCTTTGACCATCTGTTTGGTGCATTAAAGTAACTTAATTTTCAGGAAATGAAACATTTGGTCAAGGACAGGAAAGACTAGCATGCATTCACACATAACAGATTGATGACATATCCGCGGGGTGAATAAAAGTTGTTTCAAAGTCTGAGAGGAAATATTTTTCAACGATTAAGACGAAAATTTTTAAGAGTCAGAGGAAGATGGCGGAGGAGAGGCTGAGGACTCAGCAAGCTCTCCCGTAGAAACCAGTATTAGTATTCCAGCGGAAAATTCTAAGGATAGAGAGTCACACCAAGTGTGTTATCATTGTACAGAGAGTTTAGCCAGAGAGGAAAAACTCAGGCAGCTTAGTTAAAGACACAGATTCGAGCACCCCTAGTTTGCAGCAGCCATGGTGGCAGCTGCTGCTGCTGGCAGCCATATCAATAGAGAGAGACAGGGACAAAGACACCAGAGGCGGTGCATGAGCAGATTCTACTCACCACCAGCAAGAACTAACAAGGAGCAGAAATCTTGATCCTGCTGACCACAGAGAGTTGCAGACCATGGATGTGGATGGCCCAAAAACCAAAGGAAAGCTGTGAAGACATCTTCACTCCTTCTCAGGAAGCAGAGGTGGGAAGGTAGTCCCTCCCCCACTACCAGAGAAAAACTTCATCTTTGATACTAACGCAGACCAAGCTAGAGCAGCAAGCAAAACTCAGGCCTGGGAAGAAGAAAATTGGAGCCACTCAACAGGTCAAAAAGATATGACTTGTGGCAGGGCTCAGCTCCATCCCTGGGGAGAGCTGCCCCTCCCAAGCAGAGGCAACTCTGAGTGAGTGTGGCTGACTCTCTGTAGTGGGTAAACAGAGCCAGAGGCTACCCTACCCAGCTGCTGTGCAGGAAGCAACTCCAGCCCTAGAATAATTGGAAACTTGTTACATATAAATCCTGAGATTGGCTCCAGGCTGGGCTGATTGAGTCTCTCAGGAGCTAGCCCATCAGTGTAAAGCTACTGACTGCTGACAGGCCACAGCTCTATCTATAACCTAATACCTCCCACAGCAACTCCAAGCTAGAGGAAACAACCACCTCACTCCTTTGTGATACTCAAAGTAGATCACCCTCCCACTGAACTATCCTGGGAAGAGGGACATAAACTCCTGGGTAAGGCAGAGCTTTCTTCAGCCTGCTCAAACACACTGATTTAAGAAACCAACCAAGCCACAGGACAACCAAACACCATATAGGCAAACCAAAGACTCCACCACCAAGAGACTGGTTATGGACACAGGGGAGACACAAGATCCGCCCCCGCTCCCCCCAAAAAATTCAAAGAACTTTTTTCTACCTAATTATTTTTTAAACTGTTGTCTATTTTCTTCATTTTTATTATAAGTTTGTTTTTTGTATTTGTTTCTTTTTAAAAAAAATTCTCTTTATACTCTTTTCCATTTTGGTCCTTTTTGTTTTTTTTTTTTTTTTTTGCCTTACTTAATTGTTGTTCTGTTCATTCCCAGATATATACTTGTCTTAGATTATTAGACCTTATACTTCATTGTGTGCATACTTAATTCAGATATTGATTACTCAATTCACAAACTCCCAGCCTTAACTCCATTAATTGTAGAATTCTTTATACTTATATAATTTTTAAGTGTTTCATTTAAATTTTTTTTATTTTTCCTTTTTATCTCTCTTCTCCTTTCCTTCTATCCCTGCCCTTTCTCTGAATCACTCTCTCACTTTCCCTCTCTACTTTTTCTCCTCAAAATTCTCTCTGTTGACCTCTTTGATTTTTCAAGTCCATTGAAACCTAGCTGTTTGTTGTTAATCTCTCATTAAATGACAGACAGTCTAGACAGACTGTCTAGTTGGATGAAAAAGCAAGATCCTTCTATCTGCTGCCTTCCGGAGACACAGAAACATATTCTGAAGGTGAAAGGCTTGAATAAAAAATACCAAGCAAATGGCCCCCATAAATAGGTGGGAGTTACAATCCAAATTTCAGATAAAATAGACTTCAAATTACAATTTCTGAGAAGAGTTAAAGAAAGTCATTGCATACTATTTAAGGGATCTCTCCTTCAGGAGGATACTACAATTCTAAATATCTGTTCACCAAATAACAGAACACCCAAGTTTATTCAAGAAAGACTACTTTCCTTAAAATCACACATACATCCAAAGACATTAATTGTTGGGGACTTTAACACACCACTATCTCCACTGAATAGGTCAACCCAGAAAAAACTCAACAGAGAAACCTCAGACCTAAACAAATGCATAGATCAACTAGACTTAACAGACATCTACCAAATATTTAACTCAATACCATCAGAATACTTTTCTTCTCAGAAGCACATGGTACATTCTCCAAAATAGACCACACTTTAGGTCACAATGCAAACTTGTCCAAACTCAGAAACACTAAAATTATGCCCTGAATTCTCTCAGACCACAAGGGAATAAAATGAGAACTCAACACCAAAAGCCACCAAAGAAAGTCCTGTAACACATGGAGGCTGACCAACACACTGTTGAACCACTAGTGAGTCATAGAAGAGATTAGAAAGGAAATTCAAATGTTCATGATATTTAACAAAAATGAACACACAAATCACTAGCTCCTCTGGAATGCAGCAAAGGCAGTACTCAGAGGCAAATTTATAGCTCTGAGCTACTACATCAACAAATTGGAGAGATCTGAAAACAACAATTTAACAAAGCCTCTGAAGCTCCTTGAAAAAGAGCAAGCTAAACTCCAATCCAGTAGATGGAAACAAATAATTAAAATTAAATCAGCAATAAATGAATTATAGTCCAAAAACACCAAAGAAAGAATCAAAAGAATTGGTTCTTCAAAAAAATTAACAAAATTGACAGACCCTTAGCAAATCTTCATTAGAAAAAAAGAGAACACACCCATATAAACAAACTCAGAGATGAGAATGGAAACATCACCACAGAAACAACCAAGATTCAGAACACTGTAAGAGAATATTTCTCAAAACTTTATGCTAATAAGTTTGAGAATCTGGAAGAAATGGATGAATTTCTAGCAAATATTGACATACCCAAATTAAACCAAGATGAGTTAAACCAACTTAACAGACCCAAATCAAGCATCGAAATAGAAACAGCAATAAGAGACCTCCCACCCAAAAAAACACCAGAACCAGATAGATTTATACCTGAATTCCACAAGGCTTTCAAAGCAGAACTCACATCAATACTCCTGCAACTCTTCAATGAAGTTGAAAATGAAAGTTCACTACCACATTCCTTCTATGAAGCCATCATAAACCTCATCCCAAAACCAGACAGGGACTCATCAAAGATAGAGAACTATAGACCCATTTCTTTCATGTACATCGAAGCAAAACTTCTGAACAAAATTGTTGCCAATTGACTTCAACAACTCATCAAGAAAATCATACACTATGATCAAACATGATTCATTTCAGGAATGCAAAGCTGGTTCAATATATGCAAGTCAATTAATATAATTCATCACATCAACAAGAGCAAGGATAAGAACCACATGATTATCTCTATAGATATTGAACAAGCATTTGACAAGATCCAACAACCCTTTATGATGAAAGCTCTGGAAAAATTAGGAATTCATGGAGTATTCCTCAATATAATAAACGCTGTGTAGGATAAACCTACAGCCATCATTAGTCTTAATGGAGAAAAGCTAAAGCCATTTCATCAAGGATGTCCACTTTATCCATTTCTCTTCAATTTAGTATAAGAATGCCTAGCAAAAGCAATAAGACAAGATGCAAATATAAAGGGGATCCAAATAGGGAAAGATGAAGTAAAACTCTCCCTCTTTGAAGATGACATGATCTTGTATTTAAAGAACCCCATTGACTCCACTCCTAAGTTACTTGAGCTGATCTGAAATTTTGGCAAAATAACAGGATACAAAATTAACTCTCAAAAATCAATGGCTTTCCTATATGCCAATAAAGAAGAGTGCAGCTGAAATCAGGAAAGTAACTCCTTTTGTAATAGCCCCACAAAAAATAAAATACCTAGGAGTTAATTAAAGAAGTGAACGACCTATATGGTGAAAACTTTAAAAACCTGAAAAAAGAAAATAAAGTAGAATTAAGGAAGTGGAAAAACATCACAAGCTCCTGGATTGGTAGGATTAACATCGTGGAAACGGCAATACTGCCAACGGCTATCTACAAATTCAATGCAATACCTATCAATATCCCAACCTCATTCTTCAAGGAAATAGAAGAAGCAATCCAAAAATTCATTTGCAACCATAAAAGACCTGAATAGCAAAACAATCCTTAGCAGAAAGAACAGTGCCTGACGAATATCAACACCAAACTTCAAACTCTACTACAAAGCCACAGTAATCAAGACAGCTTGGTACTGGCACAAGAACAGACCTGAGGACCAATGGAATAGAACTGAAGACCCAGAAATGACCCCACAGACCTACAGCCACCTAATCTTCAATAAGGGAGCTAAAAGCATAAAATGAAGAAAGACAGCCTCCTCAGTAAATGGTGCTGGCAAAATTGGTTAAACACCTGTAGAAAACTAAAGCTATATATCACCCTGTACCAGAATCAACTCAAAATGGATCATAGACCTTGAAGTCACCTTAAAAACAATACAGGAGCTGGGCGTTGGTGGCTCACGCCTGTAATCCTAGCTACTCAGGAGGCTGAGATCTGAGGATCGCGGTTCAAAGCCAGCCCGGGCAGGAGAGACCGTGAGACTCCTATCTCCAATAACCACAAGAAAAACTGGAAGTGGCGCTATAGCTCAAGTGGTAGAGCGCTCGCTTTGAGCTGAAGAGCTGAGGGACAGCACTCAGGCCCAGAGTTCAAGCCCCACGGCCTACCAAAAAAAAAAAATACAGGAAGGAATAGGAGAAACTCTAGGACTCCTTCACAAGGTGAAATTTTCTTAATAAAGGCCCAGAAACACAACAAATCAAAGAAAGGTTGGGCAAATGGCATTGCATGAAACTCAGAGCTTCTGCATGGCAAAGGACAGAGCAAGCAAGATTAACAGAAAGCCCATGGATTGGGATAACATGGGCTAACATTGTTGCCCTAACATGGACAAGGGTCTCATATCTAAAATATACTTGGAACTCAAAAATTAACTCCTCCAACAAATCCTCAAAGAAACAACTTCTTGTTAAAGGAGTGGCCTAAAGACTTAAAGAGAAACTTCTCTGAAGAGGAAATAAGAATGACCTATAGACACACGAAGAAATGCTCAACTTCTCTAGCCATAAAAGAAATGCAAATCAAAACAACATTGAGATTCCACCTCACCCCAGTTAGAATGGCTATAATCAAGAAATCTAATAATAACAGATTCTGGGAACCCTACTACATTGCTGGTAGGAATGTAAACTTTTTAAACCACTTTGGAAAGCAGTATGGAGGCTCCTCAAAAGACTACACAGAGCTCCCCTATGACCCAGCAATCCCACTTCTAGGAAATGGAAAGACTTGGAAGAAATTATATTAAGTGAAGTAAGCCAGACTCAAGAAACACAGGTCCCATAGTTTCTCTTATTTGCATGAACTAGTATATGTCTAGGACAAGCAGAAGGGGTCAAATACTATGTACATATGACCATATAACCTGATGCTAAGCTAAATGAACCCAAAGATAGGGATACAAGACATTTTATCTTTCTTATTCTTTTTAATGTATTTATAATGTACTATGGACTTTTTTGTTTGTTTTTTTTGTATGTTCATCCCCCATGGTACAACCCCTGTCGTCACTGTAATTGATTCCAGTGTTCTGCATCTTGTATATACATTCTTCTAATTTGGGGAGAAGGGAAATAACAAAATGCTGAAATAAGGACATAGGGTGACCCAATGTAACAATGAGTTGTACAAGACAGTATGTTGAAAACAAACTTTACAATCGCAGGGGGGCGGGGGAGGAGTTGGGGAGGTGGGGAGGAAAGGGACGGTAGGGGAAAAACAAAGAAGGGGGTAACAATGTTCAGTAGGAAATGGACTCATTACCTTGCCCCTATAACTGTAACCCCACTGTACAGCATCTTTACAATAAAAAATATATATTAAGAAAAAAAGAATCTTAAAACATAAAAAAGATGAAAATTTTCCTGACCCAGATTTCCTAGAGAATTTACATTTAATGAAAAGATATTAGTTATTAAAAGCATAGATTTTTGTAAAAGTGTCAATATTTCATTAAAGATTAATTATGTGTTTACATTTTATTTTATGCTTAGATTCATGTTTCATAACATCCTGTTCTGTTTGGTGATACTGGGGGTTGAGCTCAGGACCTTGCGCTTGCTAGGCAGGCCCTCAGCCATTCCTCTAGACTTTTTTTCACTTTAGAACTTTTTCAAATGAGGTCTCATATTTTGCCTGGAATGGCCTAAAAAGGTATTCTTCTTATATATACCTTTTATGTAGCTGGAATCACAGACCCCAACCTCCCATACTTGACTTGTATGTTGAGATAGAATCATACTAGCATTTTTTTTTGGGGGGGGGGTAGGGTTGGCTTCAAACCACAATCCTCCTCATCTTTGCCTCCAGTTTAGCAGAAATAACAGGCAGAGATACTAGGTCATATTCTTTAGCATTGAAATGAATCCTTACCTAGTACTACTAGTGTTAGTGTACTATAAAAATGGAGTTGATGCTTTATTCCATACACTGAGCTCTATTTCAATATTTTTCCCTTTGAATTTTCATCTTATACTTGTAGTACTATTCTAGGCAATCATTTGTGACGTGAATAGATTTAGGGGGCTTTAATGCAGTTCTGATATAGGACTTCTGACTATTGTCTATGGAAGGACTCAGTGACTTTGCCTCATATCAAGATGGGGAAAATTAAACTGAAAAGTGATGAATCCAGTGTCAAGTGCCAGTGGCTCATGCCTGTAATCCTAGCTACTCAGGAGGCTGAGATCTGAGGATCACGGTTCAAAGCCAGCCTGGGGAACAAAAGTCCGTGAGACTCTTATCTCCAATTGACCATTTTAAAACCAGAAATGGCACTGTGGCTCAAGTGGTAGAGAGCTAGCCTTGAGCTGAAGAGCTGAGGACAGCGCCCAGGCCCAGAGTTCAAGCCTCATGACTGATTAAAAAAAATTCTGAAACCAGAATCGAAATTCTCATCAGCAAACAAGAGCAAATGGAAGGATATGCCATTGCTGAGAGCATGAGTTGTGAGCTTTCCTTCTCAAAGTCACAGCACTCAAGCAATAGCTTTGCTGATTGCCATTTCTGCCAATTTTCCAGAGCTGAGGAAAAAAGCACACCATTTTATCCATTTTCTAATTATAGTTTCTTACAATTTCTGCCTCACTTAATGGTCCTAAAAAATCATAATCCCCCTAATGCTGAACGAAAGGGAAGTAGCCTGTAATGCCCTGAAAGATGTTGAAAAGCCACCTCGCAGAGAGCAGATGATTACAGCAATGTTTGTTAAAATTAATATCCGGATTGATAGGATAAGCTCTCTTAAATTCCAAAATCTTTACTCCTATGTATTCACTAGGAACACTCACAACAACTAGTAAGTGTCTCTCCACCTAAACTTATCCTTCTGACATTTCCTCTGTTGGTGAATGATGGATGATCATCAGGTAAGGGAGTTGACAGTTGTCCTGAACATGATCTTCCCCTTCACCTCCTACTGCTACCTGACTTCTAAACTTCAGGGAGTCACTCTAGCACCTTAGCTGCAGCCTTTTGAGACTTGGTGGGACTTTGGGTGGTACTGGGGCCTTGTCCAGCAGTTGAGGCTCTGGATTCAAAATTCAATTCCACCAAAAAAAGAAAAAAAGGTGCAAATGAAAAAAAGACCTTCATTCTGAATATCAGGATTCTCATGATGGATCTAAGGATGACAGAGAGCATTTTGATAAATTACCATCATACATATGGATTTGAGAAATAGAGATGGCATCCTGTGAGTAGCAAAATGATTCCCTAGTGCCAGGACTATGTCATAGTGTCTTTTATTTTCCAGGTACAATGCTTAAATACTTACCAGGATTGGCCACTCTTTTGGCAAGCTTTTCCCATCTTTGATAGGAAGAAACTTACAATTTCTACATACTGAGGTGATTTGCACTATTTTATGAATTGTCAATAAGTACTGATCTCAAAGGTACTAAGAAAGTTATCGCTAAGGGTCATGGTTGGATATTTCTTCTACTGCTTATTCTCACTAACATGATTGCGAAAGGCTTTTTCTGTCACTTCTTTCCTGAAGATGAAGAGTAAAGAATTGCAAATGGGCTGCTTAGGTGATATAGATCACTATGCCCACTTCCCTTTAGTTCAGAAAAGCCTTTTAACCCCTTCCTTTCTTTGGGTGTCTGACTTAGCCCAGAAAAGACATGGCTATAAAGAAAGCCATAAGATCAGAAGCTAGTAATTGCAGACAGTATGCTTGGGTTTGAATTTCAGTCCTATTTTTTCTAGCCTCTTGACTTGCATAAGTTAGGCTCTCTGAGGCGCTTCCATTTCTTCATATGTAAAATGGAATAATAATGTACCTAATAATCAAGGCTTATTGTTTAATGCATACAAAATAGTTAGAATTGTGCATAATACATAGTCAAAGTTATTTATTATTATTATTAGAAAAGTTTCATGGAAAAGATCCGAGTCAAATTTCCCTGTGAAGTTTGTTAATAAAGTTTGCAGTAAACATAAAGAAAAAAATTCGTTTTGTCTTTTACCCATTAGAGGGTACATCAGATTAGACATGAGCTATCACAAAAGTAAACCTTTGTCAGCCTCCATCATTCCTTTGCTGCTTGTGTACATTAAAAACAACACAAAAGCATTCCTCCCACTCTGTAGGTCAGAAATCTAATGAATTCTGGTGTTTTCTCTATTGACATTGTTGAAAACAAGTTATTAGCAAGCTGTTCTCTTATTTGGAGGCTCAGAGGGAGAATTTATTTCCAAGCTCATTTAGGCTGTTGTCAGACTCCAGTTATTTGGGCTACAGAGGTGAGCTCCCTGTTTTGTTGTTGGCTGTGATCCAAGCTAAGCTCCCTGGAGGCATCCTAATTTCTTATCTTCTTGCCATGCACTGAGTCAACACATTTCAATACTCCTTCAACTTTTGCTCTATCTCTTTTACTTCTAGCAGGAGAAAATCCTCTGCTTTTAAGGTATCAGATGATTAGTTAGCTCCCATCTTGATAAGTTAGGATAATCTTCCTGTTTTAAGGAATCTTACTCTTCTTATTATTACATGTGTAAAGTCCCTTTTGCAATAAAAATTACTGGTTCTGGGAGTGCATATCTTTGGAGGAGTATTCATACAAATCCTACATTATTTGCCCAGTTCACCTCATTCCTCAATTCTAGAGCAAAAATAGAAGATCTTTTTTTTCAAAACTGAGGACAAGAGACCACAAGCATAAGTAATAAAATTATTTCTCATTTATTTATTTGTATATCAACATATTTAAGTATATTGAAAAGTGGTTTGGATAATATAAAGTCCATATACCATCACCCAATCTCATAATCAATACTTAATATGTCTACTTTTTCACAATCTACTGTTTGTTTTAATTTATCTCCAGATGGAAGAAAGAATCTATTCCTGAAGACTAATAACAGCCTTGCAGGGTTGCAGCTGTCTTCAGTTATAACTTCAGTTGATTGTCCTATAATAATACTACACAGGTTTTCTTGTATAGTTTCACAGGACACTGTAAGTAGGCCAAACCATTGGAGTAATAAGTGGAGTTTTACAAAGCCCTGGTGCCAGTAATGTGCCACACTTTGATATTAGCTTAAGACAAACTAGGTATATTCTGCCTTTTGTTGTAACCATATACACGTGTTCTCCCTTAAGATCCAAATTGTGAGGATCTACTTAATTTTGCTACCACCCAAGACTGTATTTCTCTCAGTATTTCTTTCCCTAAGAAATAAGGTATACTCTAGATCAGTCTAGATTAGTCCAAGTATTTGCTCATGTCTCAAGGAAAAGCAACTTGGAGTTGTTCTCATATGTTGAGACTCAGTTATTCTGTAACAACTTGTGAACCAGCCAGGAGATTGAGGAAATGGGTAAAAGAAAAGAGGTATATGGCACCTTGGTGTCCACAGGCAGATGGTTCCATAGAGAACAGCACCCAGTGAGAAAAAATAGTGATTGTTCACCATTTTCTGTGGTATATTGCAGATTTCTGTAGTATACTGCAGATGTTTGATTTATTTTTTCCATAAATATCACCCACTTCCACTAATGATGCACCACTGTTCAAGAAACCTAAAATTTTCACTTTATACCTCAACTTAATCATATTACAATTCTTAGGGGTCTTTTTGTTTGTTTTTGGCTCAGGAGAAATACTGTAACTTTTACCTTGCATTGTGAGCACTATTTTCACAGGGAAAAACTCAGAAGATTACAAAAAATAAGAACAACTGATGGTACAATAGGCCCAAGAACTTCTCTGCATCAAATGAACTATGCAATATGCATGTGGAAATTAAAAATTATTTTACAAATTTCTTTTGTTTAAAATTTACCATTAGCATTGATCATGATTAGTGTAGACCATGGGTAATAAATCTGTAAACAAGGAAGATTACTGACAAGAATGAAATTTTAAATTTGCCATGTAATTTCATGTGAGGTGGAGTGGCGCATATAATAAATGCTTACAGTTTGCTATACAAGCATAGAGACACTCAAAATTCACTGGGTTTGTAGAAACAGTTGAATGTTGCTTATCCCACTGAAGTAAAGAAGGGCAGCATCTGACTACTGCTATAGCAGGGGAACACTGCTGTGGATAGTCCCATAAGTAATTAATGCAAGGTAACTTAATGAAAGGAATATAGAGTTAAAGAAGAGTTATAACTGGAAAGGCATCTTCACTTTTCTCCCTCTCTGTTAGCCTTTAATCATCTAAACAATGGGAAGTCCAACCTTGTTATTTTGTGTGGCTTAGAGTAGAGAGGTTGGGAGTGGGCAGAATTGGGAAAAAAGTGTGAGCCACTATCTTGTGCTAAAAATAGGATGTAAAGTATATGAACCCTTGGGTGGAGTAAAGTGAAAAACCTGAGGCTGAATGCTAGAGAAGGGAAAGTTCCCTATCAGTCTTGCTGTTTTATACCAATATTATTGCAATGTAACAGAGGTTGCAGAATTGCTAAGTATTATAAAAGCATTTAAACAATAGCTCCAGGAGTTAGACTGCTTAAATGATAAGACTTTTGTACATGGAGAGGGCTGGCCTTCTTCCAGTGGGAAATGAAACTAAGAAAATAAATAATATTATCACTCATCCCCTGTTCTGCAGCATCTATATGAAACCCAGATTAAAAAAATCATTTCCTTGTAGACTGGATCATCGTAGGCATGATTGATAGGACAGGTAGAAGAAGTAGCTGAAGAGGCTGAGGGCATTCTATATAAATTAGACTTAAATCAGGTGTTTCAAAGGCCTGATGAAACTATTTTCCAGCCAGAGTGAAAATAAACTTACAAAAACAAAACAAAAAAATGCTCAGGAATGGCATGATTCTGTTCTTTTCCTTCTCACCAAAATTAACAAAATATGTATGTTAGTTAACCTTGGAGAGAACAAACTTCAAAGGGGCAGGGTGTGGCCTTGTCATAAAGACTGGTCAGAATAAAAAGACAAATACAATTGAGAAGGAAAAGAAAACAGATGTACTTTCTGCAAGCACTCTAGCTACAGATAATTCAATTAAGTCTCGGTAACCTCGTGGAAAGAATTTAAGTTGAAACAATAGTCCTATTCTTTTACCTTCTGACTTCTCCTTAGGGATAAATAAGAAATTTCTGTTGCTCTGTCATTACTAGCTAGATAGAATGGATCACATAACTCCTCAAGATTAGAAATGGGATTAAGGCCACCCTGAGTAAGGGCTTTAGAGGGCCCTGAGAGAACTTATGCAGAATTCACCATTTACTGTTTCTCTGAGGACAGGGAAAGAAGACGACTTAGTATCATATTGGTACTAATTTCTCCAGTTCCCAGGAATGAAACATGATAGACTTCTGTGGAGGGCCTGGAACTTAAGCTTCAAATAGCAAAAGCAGTATTGGGGAAGGAAACTAGATGAAGCCCTGTTAGCCTTGTACCTGGCAGGTACAAGAAGCCAGGTAGACAAGGTGTGACTGGAGAGGCCTGAAAAGAATTACAGTGGTTTGAGATTTTACCATCTGCTCATACTGGCAGGCTACCGACAGATGGGACTTGGAGGATGGAATATAGGGAGTTAAATATGGCGATACCTTTTATATTAGCCATC
This sequence comes from Dipodomys merriami, assembly GCF_024711535.1. NCBI lineage: Eukaryota > Metazoa > Chordata > Mammalia > Rodentia > Heteromyidae > Dipodomys > Dipodomys merriami. The sequence continues at coordinate 97,573,497 of NW_027202270.1, forward strand.
CTCCTTTGGGTAGAAATCCCATCCTCCTTTGGGTCTGTGGATATATTCTGGATTTCACTACTGCTGCTTTGAGCATTCCATTCCAATCACACTGGAAGATAATACATGCCTCAGGCATGTATTATCTGGCTTCATTATTCATTCTACAGTGTGAAGATTATACTATGTTATAGAACATAGAAGAACTTGGGACATACCACATATAGGCTACAGACTGGTAGCCCGAAGATTCAAGACCTGAAGCTATTCACAGAATTTCTATCACTAGTGGTCTCATTAGATGTGGAAACAGTGCAAATTGAGTGAATGAATGAATAAATATAGAATTGGGATATAATCCTTGTCATAACTGGAAAGGTTACTTTGTTTTTAGACCTTAATGATGACACAGGTGTTTCCTACTCTGAGTTCGGGGGGGGGGGGAAGGGGAGAAATGGGTGTGTTGATCCTTTGTTCTAACATGTGTACAAAGATCTTTGCTTGCTACTTATGAACATGTTCCCATGCACTTAGTTGGAAAAAGCATACAATTTCAACAGGCTCATTTTTTTCAGTTGCTACCTTCTTATTTTTGGTCAAGTAATGAGTACATTTCTTTTCCTACAGTGTCTTTTATTGCCTCTCTCCTAGTCCCTCCCTCCAGTCTCCATTCACAAGTTGTACAGTTCACTTTCATCAGTGTCCAGTGAGCTTCACTTCTATACTTTTTCATTCTTTTTCCCTTGAGTTTTATAATTTCCCATCCACCCAAGTCAAAATATACTTGAATACCTCACACATAAAGAAGACAGAATCATAAAAAAATTAAAAATATGCTACTTTTTAAAGAAATAGCATTTATGAAAATTTCATCTGAAAAATTTTAGAAATTCACTCAGAATTTCTAATAGAAGGAATAAAGCTAACATTTTTTTCAGAAGAGTAAATATGACTTTATCATGGCTAAACAATCCATTCTCCTGTGACAGGTATGGCAGGATGACATTATATCACTGAAGCCACAATCAAAGATAACCCACTGAACTCTTGGAATTCAAAAATATTCAGGTCATTCCTGGTAACACTTGTTTGTTTATACCATCCAGTAGAATTTTAGTGTAACTATACTTGTTTCCCACTGTAATTAGCCCAGATTGACGTAGTTTAGCCACAGTTCAAAAGTTTGTGGTGAAAGCTGAAACACTTCAATGAATTGTTAATAACAATGGACATGTTCAAGAAAAGGAGCCAACCTTTCAGTAGTAATCTCATGATTTATTATATATATATATATAATATTTGTTATATAATGAATCATTATTACATATATTTTCTCAACCTAAGTTAGCTATACATCCTCTGCATTTTATTAAGTAAACTTGGATCAGAATAGGGGGTGGATATATCCAACCAATTCTATATTTTCTTAGCAAAAATCCTCATGGCCTGTATTAATATGTGTCACTAAACTTAACCACACATCACTCAAGTCATTCTCTATTTAAAAAAAATTGTGAAATGATTCTATCTTACTTTAGATCCCTGGGTTGCTGTATACACATGATAATGGTATTAAGCTCTCACTTTTTCTTATAAGAGAAAAAGCTAAATGGAAATAAATACTAAAAATGCTCGCATAGGAACTCATGTTTTCTCTACCCTTCTTTGACTTTTCAACATAGAGAAATAGTATAAAGATGTTTTCTACCCACATCAGTAATCTGTCAAATTAGATGCATGCATGAAACATTTTAAGAATTTTTACCAAAACTGAGAATACAATTTATGGACTGGAAAAAGGTATAACTAACTGGACAGTCATCTAGAATACACAGACAAGTATGAGCTTCAGTGTTGTATGCCTGTAATCCTAGCAACACAGGAGGCTGAGATATGGGAATCACTGAAACAAGCCCAAGCGGACAAATCTGTGAGGCTCTTATGTCCAGAGAAAGGCCATAGTGGGGGTATGGCTCAAGTGCTTTAAGTGGAAGAAGCTAAGAGACAATGTCCATGTTCTGAGTTAAAGTCCCAGTACTGGTACAAAAAATGGAAAAAATACACAAATAATCTTTAACATTCAACAATAAGAAAACACATTATTGGATTAAGAAATGATTTGCAAAGTCTGGACATCTTACCAAACACTGTATACAAATAATAATAACCATATGTCAAGATGTTCTATTCATACCCCATCATTGAAATTTACACTAAATAATATGCTATAACAACCCTTGAATGTTACCAAAATCTAGAAATATTAACAACAGCAAATGATGGCTAGGACATGGAGAAATAAGAAGTCTCACTGAGTGCTGTTAAGAACACAAAAGGGTACAACCATTTTGGAAGAGTTTAGCAGTTTCTTCTTCCTCCTACTCTTTTTCTCATCTTCCTCCTTCCTCTTTTCCTTTCCTCTTCCTCCTCCATTCTTTTAGTTTTCCTTTTTCTTCTAGTCCTTTTTTTTTTAATTTATTTTTTTGGGTCCGGTCGTGGGGCCTGAATTCTGGGCCTGGGCACTGTCCCTCAGCTCTTCAGCTCAAGGCTAGCACTCTACCGCTTGAGCCACAGCGCCACTTTCAGCTTTTTTCTTTTTTCTTATGTGGTGCTGAGGAATCAAACCCAGGGCCTCATGCATGCAAGGCAAGTGCTCTACCACTGAGCCACCTTCCCAGCCCCTCCTTTTTTAAAATCTCCTGTCTTGTGTGGGACCACGTCCAAGGTTTTACATACTAGCAAGCATTTTACCACTGGCTTACACATTTCATAAAGATCTACATATACTTTACACTAGCAATCACATTCTTTAGTATACTCAAAGAAATTGAAAACTATGTCCATATAAAAGTTGCATATGAAGGTTTAAAGTAGTCTTATTCATAATTGCCCAAACTCAGAGGCAATAAAGATGTCCTGCAGCAGATGAATGGATAAACTGTGATAGATCAAGACAATAGAATATTATTCAACCCTAAAAATAAATGAGCTATTGGGTGCATTTGTCATTCAAAATATGTGGGAAGCTGAGACCAGGAGTATAGTGGTGCATGACAGCCTTGGTAAAAATATTAAGACCCCCATCTTAGCTGAAAAAGATGGATGTGATGTGCATGCCTGTCACTGCAGCTATAGTCAAGTGCATAAGTAGGAGGATTTTTGTTTCAGGTTGATACAGGTGAAAAGCTAAACAACTATCTGAAAAAATAGCCAGAGCAATAAGGGTTTGAGGTTATGGCTCTAGAAGCAGAATATCCCCAAGCAAGTGTCAAGCTCCCAATTCAAACCCCAATTCTGCTTTAAAAAAAAGGCATGAAAAGTTAAACATATGTTATAGTAAGAGATAAAATATGGGAGCCAATTGCTGTATGGTTCCAAATTATACACTAAAACCATGGAGACAGTAAACAATTCCATGGTAGCAAGGTGTTGGAAGAGAGGGAGTGATAGTGGGTGCAGCATGGAAGACCTCAAAGTCAGGAAAAACCTCTGCATGATACTACTGTGATGGACACCTGGATGATGCATTTGTCTAAACCCACAGAAGGACAAGGTGAGACAGAGGGAACTGATGTAAGCTATGGACTATGAATGGTAATGATGTGTCAAGTCAGTCTTAGGAATTGTACAATATTTACTATTCTGGTGGGGATACTGATAGATGTCGAGGATGTCCAGGATGAATGTGGGAAATCCCTGTAATTTCCTCTTAATTTGTGTTAACTTAAACTGCTCCCCCCACCATAAAAAAGGTCTTAAAAGAACTCACTGTATAAAAATCAGCACCACTTATACACCAACAAAATATAGATATCGTAAGTCTGTCATGTTTGCTGTGTGGTTGCTGTTAACATTTGAATATTGTTTTTTTTTTTAATTTTCATTTTAGACGCTACTTGGGTTTGAATTCAGTGTCTTGCACATATTAGGCAGACACTCTACCACTTGAGCCATATACCAGTAGCCTTTATTGCTCTGCCTTTTTTTGAGATAGGGCCTTGGTTTTTGCTTGAGCTGGCTTGAACCATAATCCTTCTTTTTACATTCTCCACCATAGCTGGGATGACAGACAGACATCATCAGACCTAGCTTTCTCTGTTGAAATGGGTCTTGAGAACTTTTTGCTTATTTTGTACTTGATTGGTAATCCTGCAAATCTTAGCAGCCCACGTAGCTAAGATTAAAGGCCTGAGCCACACCATGCTCATCTAAGTGGACAGACAAATTTGAAACTGAAATTGTGGGTGCTAGGGGAGTGATTTTTATTAAGACAACTCAAGAAAGACTCTCACATAGCAAATATGTAATAGACATCACAGAAACATCACCTAACTCCTAATTAAGGGCCAGAAATTCTAGTGGAATTTAGGCAAATGATGTAATATTTGCAAGTCAACAACAGTGGCTACAAAGACAGAAAGTAATGATTCATTAAGAAATTTTAAGACATCAAAGTTAGTAGCCATTTCACCAGCGAACTACGTCTTTCGTTCATGTTATTACTAGCTTAGTACTTAGGTGAAGGCAAGGTTTAAAGTATAGATAAACAAGGAGTCAGGAGGAAAAAAATGCAAGAGAGAGGGTTGGTATGCTTTCTATAATATTTGCATGTTTGCAATGATAGGGTGAAACTTCTTATACAAGTAATACACATTGAAACAAAATGAATGATAGAAAAATACGCTCTTTAGTGGGCAGGTACCACAGGAAGTGAGGATTGTAACTGGAGAGGGTAAATAAAGGTGAATACAGCCAAAGAAGCTTATTTGCATAAATGAAATAGAACAATGATAGCTGTTGAAATTGTTTTCAAAAGGGGGAAAGGGAGAGTGATAAAAGGGCAATTTTGATTAGGACACATTGTATGCATGTATGAAGATGTCACAAAGAAACACCCCTTAAAGAAATAAGAATTTGCATATCAAAAACAATCTCACTGCACATAAAATTCAAAACCAGATCAAGTAACTAGACTTTTTTTTTTCTATTTGATATCAAACACAGTGAAATGGCGATACATCAGGGAAACTGCTTCATTCTGTGCTATCTACCTGGCTGGAGACATGAACACATAAATCCAATTTAGGTTTGGAGTTAGATTTCAGTGTAATTTTTAACAAGTCATATCACTGTTGCCAGCTTCTATATTTAGATGTCAGCAACGCTCCAGCAAGCAAACCATTCTATTATAATGTTAGGTTATCTGTCTGTGGAGCTGCTTAAAGAAAAATGGGAACAAGAGTAAGTAAATTAGATCAACATTATAATCCAAAAGATCAAATTACAGTATCTTACATTCATACAGGCAAAAAAATCCCAAAAAACTTTAACTGACCTATTTTCAAAATTAAATAAGGTCTTAATTATAAAGCTTCCCAGGATCGCTAATATGGGAAAGAGTATGTTTACTTGTAAGATGTGTATATGTAGACATAGAACAAATTTTCCAAACTATGTTATTAAGGATCACTCTTCTAATTAAAAAATATCTTGGGTATAGTGATTTCAAAAAGCACTTGATATTTTTATCAATTTTTAAAAAACTGGTACCAGAGTTTGAACTCAGGGACACTTGAGACTTTGCTTGTCTTGCTGGCACACAGATAGTGCCTTACCATGTGAGCCACATCCCCAGTCTGGTATTTTGCTGGTTAACTGAAGATGGACTCTGGCAGACTTTTCTGCTCATGTTGGCGTTGAATTGTCATTCTCCCGGTCTCAGAATATTGAGTAGTGGACAAAGGGGGAACGTATATATGCAACAGCGATACTCACAAGACAATATGTTGGAAATGATTTGTACAACTTGTGGGGGGTGGTTGAGGGGGAGGAAAAGAGGAAGAAAAATGAGGGAAGGGGTAACAAGTTAGACAAGAAATGTGGTCACTACCTTACTTATGTAACTGTAAACCCTCTGTATATCACCTTGGCAATAAAATTTTTAAAAAAATCATGAAAATTCTTCGTTCAATAAAACAAAGGAATATGGGAAGAAATACTGTAAACATATTAGATGAAGCAAATTCAAACTACCTTTTCAGTATACAGTGAAAGTAGGAAATACCTTCAATTTGCAAATAGGAAATACATACATGTTGCAAATGTGTCTCTAGAAAAAGAATTTATTTCTTCAGGACTAAAAAAGATAATATTCAGTTTGAAAAAAAAATTCTCTTCCCATCCACATTTAGCAATATTATTCTCTGATTTTCTATATTATTATCTCTTCTCTAATCATTCTTGATCATCTAGAAATTGTACACTTAATCTTACTCCATGAAGGAAATGACCATTTTTTTGGAACAAAAGGCAAGGAATATTTTATTGATTTATTGTTTTGCACTATGAATCTGTACTATCTGCTTCCTTCATTTGTTGCAAACATGCAACTAATTGCATAGCTACCTGAGTGCAAAGCTCTATGGATTGGGTCTCCAACAGTGCTTGTTCATGATGTGTATTCAATTAATCCCTGTTTTATTAATGAGGCAACGGATGACTGGAGGTAGTGTGGTTCTGTGATAGTAACAAGGACGATGCACTTTTCAAGCTACAATAGGAAACATGTCCCTTTGTCTTCAAATCCTCAAAGGGAAGACTCTGGCTTTCGTATTACTTCTGTATAAAAAAGCAGATCATAAAAACTTTTTACTTCTGCTTAGGAATCCTGAGTCATTGTTTGGCTCTAATACTTCAGATGAGGAGACAGGACACACCTTATGGTCAGGAATAATACATTAATTTTTCTATCTCATTTCAAAACCAGTAGCTGATAGCTGATACAACAGAGAACTAATAAAAGGCCATATAAAATAGGAGTCTTCAAGTCTATTTGGTTTTTCACAACTGCAATCAAGTGCAGAATGACAAACCCAGGTAAATCATGAAATTCCTCTCAGGCTCCATTTCTAACACTCATGCTAACTCTGAGGTTCCTTCTCTGTTAAAGAAACTGCCTTGGGAGACAACATTGGAGTGGAAACAAGATCAGGTTTTAGAAATTTTCAGATCTTATTTGCAGCTTTGTATTGACAAGTTAAGAACATTTTTTTTTCCTAAAAAGCTGGTTTTGTAGTGGTTCCATAAATTGTCATCTTTTTAAAAAATTTACATTTTAGTGCAAAGGTGATATACAGAGAGGGGTTACAGTTACATGAGTCAGGTAATGAGTACATTTCTTTTTGAACAGTGTTATCTCTTCATTTTCACCCACGTCTTCCCTATCCCAACCCCCTTACCCCTCAGGTTGTAAAGTTCATTTCCAACATTGTGTCTAGTGAGTATCACTGTTGGATGGGTTCACCCTTTGTCTCACCATTTCTGTGATTTCCCTTTCCCTCCCAAAACCAAATAAACAGATACAAGATAAAGGACACCAAAATAAAAAATACAATGACAAAAGGGAATAAAGCAAAGGAAAAAAATAGAAAAAAAGAAATAGCTGCCAACAGTATAATAAGAAAAAGCTGTTGTAGCAAAAATCAAGAACTCTAACAACAACAGATGCTGGAGGGGATGTGGACAGAAAGGAACCTTTACTTCATTGTTGGTGGGAATGTAAACTTGTTCAACCACTTTGGAAAGCAGTATGGAGGTTCCTCAAAAGACTTCACATAGATCTCCCCTATGATCCAGCAATCGCACTTTTGGGCATTTACCCAAATGTATACAAACAAGACCACACTAAAGCTACCAGCACAACTATGTTTATTGCAGCATTATTTACCATAGCAAAGATATGGAACCAACCCAGAAGCCCCTCAGTAGATGAATGGATCAAGAAAATGTGGTATATATACACAATGGAATTCTATGCCTCCATCAGAAAGAATGACATTTCCCCATTTGTTAGGAAATGGAAAGGCTTGGAAAAAATTATATTAAGTGAAGTAAGCCAGGCCCAAAGAAGCATAGGTCCCATGGTTTCCCTTATTTGCAATATCTAGTATAGGTATGAGTCAAGTGGAAAAGGTCAGATAATGTGATGTTAGGAAAACGAACCCTCAAATATGTATTTTAATGTTTTCGTTTCTTTCATGCATGTGTTTCTAATGCATTTATAAGATTATTTCTTTGTTGCTTTGTATGTCCCTCCCCCACAGTGTAACCCCCGCTTTCACTTTATTTGATGTCAGTGTAACATGTGGAGGAGATGGGGACAAACAAGTCGTTTAAGGATTCAGGTGGACCTGTTGCAACAAGGAGAATTACAAAATGTCATGTCAAAGCAAGCTTTACAATGTCGGTGTGGGGGGGGAGGGGGGTATGATTGGGTGGGGGGAGGGGGGAGGCTGGGAAGGGAGGTGAAGGGTAAACAAAGGAGGAGGCTGCAATGCTTGGTAAGAAATGTATGCATTATCCTGCCAATGTAATTGTAACCCCTCTGTACAGTATGCTCTCAAATAAAATAAAATTAAATTAAAAAAAGAAAAAAGAAAAAGCTGTTGTTTCCATTTCTAGAAGTTCATTTCAATAAGCATCATTTATGCATAGCTATTGAGCAACTGTATCCTCTCCTAAGAATCTTCTCCTTTGTTCTCACTGTGCAAATGCTTACTGTGCTATTTATAAATTGTCATCTTAAGTGATTACTTTCTTTTTTTTGTTTTTTTTGGGGGTCCAGTTGTGGGGCCTGAACTCTGGGCCTGGATGCTGTCCCTCAGCTCTTCAGCTCAAGGCTAGCGCTCTACCACTTGAGCCACAGCACCACTTCCGGCTTTTTTCTTTTTGCTTATATGGTGCTGAGGAATCGAACCCAGGGCCTCATGCATGCAAGGCAAGCGCTCTACCACTGAGCCATCTTCCCAGCCCTTCAGTGATTACTTTCTTTCCCCCAAACAGTACTATAAAGAATTCTGTGTGTTGTTTTTGTGGTTCAAAGGTATAAAATGCCTTTGTAAAACTACTTAAAGATAATAACAATAAAAAATACCATTTTGAAAAATTACGAATCCTAGGAAAGTCTCATTTTTCTTTGTACAAAAAATGAGTTTTGTTGTGCTGTCTATAGATAATGAGAATCTTTAGAGTAGAAATCACATTTCTCTCATTTTCTTTTCTCTATCCCTTCTTCCTCCCCTCTTTCCTTTTCTCCCTCTCTCTTTTTTCCCTCCTCATTTCCGTCCTCATTCCCTTTTTTCCTGATAATATTTCATTACATAGGCCAGGCCTCAATCTAGCAATCCTTCTCCTTCAGCTTCCTGAATGCTGGGATGACAGGCCTATACCATCGTGATTTGATCAAACTGTCTTTTAAACTTATTTATTAAGTGTAATAAATGTGAATTAAATAAAGCAATGGATGAAGAAGTACAATATGTGAGATTTAATAAAAGTTGTATAAAACTTGGCATTTCTCAATGGTCTAAAGTATTACAATGGATAACTAGAATAACCAAATTTAAGGTCTCAGTTTCCGTTTGGTCTGTGAAAAAAGTTTCAATGATTATTCACCCTGTATCTAACACACAATAACTTCTATTAATAAACTGTGGTTGGAAAAGGGATGGTCATTAGAAGAGACTGTTATTAATAAGCAGAGTTAAGTGATACCTCACATGAACATCTAAAAGAGAGAGAGAGACAAAGAGGAGATTAATGATATCAAGATAATCTTCTTCCTTGTGGACATGACATGTTGACAGTTCTATATCCAATTCATATAATTATCACAGCATAAAGGAGAGGTACTTATGAAAAGTCATTTGTAATATAAGGCATTATATGACATAGAAGACTCATAGAAGCATGTCTCTTAGGAGCAAATGACCAATTAATTAAGATCTAGAATCAACTTCCTGAGGAAAATGTGTTGCCTGCTCTCAGGAAAGGGACCACTCAAGCAGTACTTGATACTGTTCTGCCTTTCCTATTATTTCGAATTGCTAAATTTTTACACTGTGTATATTTGCGTAATTTTTCCTTGTCTGGTGGAAATTAGGCAATCTGACACCCCTTGAAAGAGAATCAAAGAATTTACCTGAAGAATTGCAACCTCATTACGAAGCTGGCTTTCTTGTTTTGTTGGAAATCTCAATTTATCAATGATTTTAATAGCTACATCTCTTCCAGTTTTACGATGTTTTCCTTTAAAATTAAAACAAGAATCATTAGCATATGGTTACTATTTTCTGCACTAAATATTATCAAAATTTACTAAAGCATATGTGGGATTAATAAAAGAGTTCAGTAAATAAATTCATCTTTTTGAAGAATATTGGTTGGATACCCATAAGATTTCTTTTTTTTTTGGTTCCATTATGCTATATAAGATACACTGAAGTCAGTCATAATGTAAGCCATATATAAACTGGAGCATGAAAAGATGTACATATTTTAAGATATTTAGGATATTGATTGGTTTCATATAGAAAATACTCCTATCTCCAGCCAGATTGTAGTCTCATGAGTAGATAAGATTATAATATGAGCCACCAGCATCTGGCTAAAATAATTGCTTTCAACACACAGATAGCCAAAAATTTAAGCTAATAAGAATTCCTACTGAAGTAACCTACCTCCATACACAATTCCAAACTGTCCAGACCCCAGTACTTCATCAGGAAAAATCTGATATACTGTGCTGATGTCCTAAAGGTACAAGTCCCATGAAACACAAAGAGGAGAGGGAACAAGCATTAATTGTAACAAATTATTCCAAAAATGTGTTCTAAATAATAGTAACCATTTCAAAGTATTCAGTTGTAAATGCTAAGCAAAATTTCAATGACTATAATATTCAATTCCAATTAATGTAACTGTATTTTAAAAGCTGCTTTGGTCCTACTTGCTTGAGATGTTCTAACATGCCATCGAATATATTTCAATAGAGTGGAAGGAAACCTAAAACTATACAAAGTCATTTATGAGGGATTTGCCTTCAAGGATGGCTATGTTAGTTATGTAAAAGATACATAGATCCCAGTCTTATATATGTTGATCCTTAATTCATCTCTGTCTAGAATGCTGAGACTCTTTGTTACCACCACATCCTGCTGAATCTGACCTGGAAACAGAAGACTGGACCTAGTGAGTGATCCCTGGACAGTACAAAAACAGACAGCTAATTAGGAGATTCTCAGATGAGAAGTATAGCCAGGTGATTCTTATTACTTCTAAAGGTAACAAACTCTCAAAGCCTATTCTTTTCTCTCTGAAATTGTGAGTACTGAATAAATCAGGGTTTCAATTTAAGTTTTTCTCTCTGCAATGAGATGAACATACTCATGGAAACCTAGCACAGTCTTTTTTACTCTATGCATTCTTACAGTAGCACATCCTACCTTAGCACTTTCTGACTGTCCTCTACTCTTTGCTCTTTCTAAGAAAAGGTCTTTGGCACTACATTATTCCCTCTGTAAGTCCTATCTTGCCCTGATTCCTGTCCTTTGTCCTTAGAAAACAACTTAAAGTTGTCTCCATTGTGTAACCCCAGTGGAGTGTTCACAGAGTATGTATAAAATTTTCTGGAGACAAGAAAACATTATTTGTATTCCATCATTCTGAGCCCAAGCTACTCTATGCATTTATTTATTTATTTATTTATTTATTTTTGTTGGTCGTGGGGAGTGAACTTGGCCTGGGTACTGTCCCTCAGCTTTTCAGCTCAAGGCTAGTGCTTTACCATGTGAGCCACATCACCACTTCTGGCTTTTTCTGCTTATGTGGTGCTGAGGAATCTAACCCAGGGCCTCCTGCATACAAGGCAAGCACTCTACCACTGAGCCACCTTCCCAGCCCCTATGCATTTATTTTTAGTTGGCTTATATTAAATTGGACACAGTAATGAGTTACTTCACATTTATATACATTCATAAAATGTACTTCAATATATTCATTCTCCTCAATTACTCTTTTTAATCCCCTCCTCCAAAGGTGGGTGAATAGAGTTCAATGATTCGACAGCTATACAAATTTCTCCATAGGATTTCTAATAATCTAAATTTCCCAACGTTTTGTCCAACTAAGCAACAGCAGCACCTGAGGTCTGTAGACATCAACTTTGAGACAGACAGCTCAAGTTGATTTAAGCAGATTGCTAGTTGATCTTCTGACTTTTTGTTTCACTTATGCCAACCTAGTAAAGCATGTAAAGATATTAGTAGGGAGAGCAGAGTTTTTTTATACTTTATTCTTTAAGAAATAAACTCATAGCAGCCTATATATCTTGCCTTTTGGTTCCACAATAACAATGGGTCCAACAACTAAACCTCTGGCTCACAAAATGAGGTAAGAAGTGAGAAAGGATTACATTTGGGTATCTATGCATATATACATATCTATACCATTCAACAAATCATTTCATAAGTACAATGCATCTTGACAGTTGTCACCCTTTCATTATCCTCCATCCCAACTAACCCAGTCCTTCCCTTGTAGTTTCATAGGATATACATTAAATGTTTTGACTACATTCTTCCTCCATTCTTTGCTTCATTCATCTACCCTCTCCCTTGACATCTGATACACATCTTTCTAGTACCAGTTTCCTAGTATTCATTTTGCTGTTTTGTTGTTGCTTTTATTTTCTAGTAACCACATTACTAAGATTTTTATTACTATTATTATTATTTTTTATTATTGTTATTTGTCAGTCATGGGGTTTAAACTCTGGGCCTGGGCACTTTGTCTGAGCTCTTTAGCTCAGGGTTAGTGCTCTACCACTTGAGCCCAGTACCACTTCTGGTTTTCTGGTGGTTTATTGGAGAGAAGAGTCTCTGGGACTTTCCTGCCCTAGCTGGCTATGAACTACTCAGCCTCCTGATTAGCTAGAATTACAGGTGTGAGCCACCAGTGCCTGGCTAAAATTTATATGATCAGATATATACTCACCACATTTTCTTGAATCTGGCTATTTGATACCGAAATGCTGACCGCGATATCTTCTGGAAATAAATGTTAAAAAGACACACACAGAGGCACATACACATACACATCAGTTACAGAGGTAATAGCATAACAAGGAAACACATTCATCAATCTTCTTAAAGTACCAGGTTTAAATAAATCACAGCAATTACTTTCTTCTAGGAAAATGTCTCTTAAAATCTTTCTTTTTTAAAATTACAAACTCAGTCTGGAGTTGGTTTTAAAAAATAGCACTTTATCAGTGCAGATCTTGGATGGAAAATGACTTGGGTTTAAATATGGCCTTTTCTACATGGCAGCCATTCTGTGAGCTTATGTCACTTGATCTTTCTAGAGACTAAATTCCTGACCTGCAAAATAGGAAAGTCCTCAACTTATGGGAGTTGTTTGAGGCAATAAAATAGAGATCTCATATGAGTGCTCAGCACCAAATAGACGCAAATGTTTTATTAATATGTTGGCTATAAATAAAATTATCATACAGGAGTATTATAATATCAAATCATACTTTGCGAAAAATAATCTTGTGAAACATTTTTTTAGAAACTCAATCCTGTTGCATTTTGAAAAACAATTTTTCTCATTATTATTATTATTATTATTATTATTATTATTATTATTTATTATTATTTATTATTATTATTTATTATGCCAGGTCAAGCTCCAACTGACTGGATGACTTCTTTTATGAACAAGAGCTCTACATGTCTATAATTGCTTAATATACAAAAACATATATGACTTTATGAAAAATTTAAAATAATATAAAGACAAGAAAATAATTTGATAATTTAATAAATATCTTAGTATGTGGTATTGTTTGTATTTAGAGATTCTTTATTCTCCAACAAACTATACCCACAACAAGGAGTCTTCTCTCACTTTGTGCTTGGGGAAGGCAGGTAAAGTGCTTGGTTCACAGCTAGGGAGGCAGGCTGGTCAGCGAGAACTGGGAGACTCACTGTGAGAGTTGGATCCTGTGCCTATAGATGAGCCTTTGGGGATGACAGGCATGAGGGCATGCTGGATGGCCGTCTCCCACATCTTGGCCACATCTGCACCAATGCCACTGGTGAAGATGCTGTTATTCGGTGGGGGGCTGGAGGGGTTGACCACATTTTCTCCCACATAATATACTACATTTGCCGTGGTGATTTCAAAACAATGAGGATTAGCTCCGCTAAGTATTAATGCTGCAGATTTTGCTGGTTCCAGAGATAAAATTTCTGATAAAGGAATTTCCTGTGGAAGGAAGAATGTGCTACATGTAGCTTATTGAAAGAAAGTAAAATTTTATATAAAATCCATACCAAGAACATGTGAAAAATGTCATTCCAAATATTCAACATTTATAGCAAATATTTTTCTAGAGAAGACATATTAAGAAACAAAACTTTAAAATACTTATATAATTGGAAACCTTTTATCAATCTTTTCTAGAATATAAAATGAGTTATTTTAAAAATAATACTCATATCACAGTAAAAGGAATGACTAAGAATAATGGATCTGAGTCTTCCTGAGAATCCAACCCTTGGAACATGAACCAATTTTTTTTTAACTGTGAGATGAAATTCCCACATTTTTGAAATGTATTTAGGTTATGTACTTTGAAATTTTAATTGTTCTTTAGAATTCTTCAGTGAAACATGGTTTGACTCAAAACATGTCAATGTGATATAATAACAAAGCCAAGACAATAGTTTTAGGGAGGAAAGAAAAGCAATTAGTATTAAGATTAGTTGTTTGTAAAGTCGTTTAAGTATTTAAAAGATTCACTGCCACAGTCTCCCAGGAATCATGAAGTGACTAACAAACTACTAACTTGTATTGGCTGATAAATACTTGCAAACTCAGCTACTTTGGAGGCAGAGATTGGCAGAATTATGGTTTCAAGCTAACTGTAGCAGAAATTTAGTGAGACCTCATTTCAACAAAATAAGACAGGTAGCCCATGCTTGTCATTTCAGGAGGCTGTAGGTACTAGGAAAATGATCTGACAAAAGCACAAAACTTTATTTGTAAAACAACCGAAGCTTATGGGTTGGTTGGGTAAGTGGTAGAGCACTTGTCTAGCAAACTTGACGCCCTGTGTTCCTACAACTATACTTAAATAATAGTAATAATAATGTGTGAAACAATAATTTTAATTTGATAACTAAGGGTATTTCTTCGTTGCCCCCTCAGTCAACTATGCTGAAGTTGTTCAACATGTCTGCATTCACATAGAAAGTTATCAAATGTTTTTTTCCCTATGATTGTCTCTTGGAGCTGTTTTATTTGGTAATATATTATGACACATCTGTATAATTTACTATGAAAGGATAGAATGAAAATTTCTGCCAAGTACTTCTCTAGAGAAAACTGTTCCCTGTAAATATCAGCAAGCATGTGCTAGCAGGAATGGATTTCAGCAATTTTCTTTTAGATCATCTTGTGATCTCTAATGCTTCAATTAAAACACAACACTGCTAAAATATTTAAATATAACCTTCTTTCCCTTCCCTACCAGCCTATAGGCCCATAAGTCTTCTCTAGGGAAACATGAGACTCATAGATGAATGAAGAAGTTACAATGTGGTTCTTAAGAAATCAGTAAACTACAGAGGAACAAAAGCTATGTCTTAGAGGAAGAACAGAATCAGTCACATTGTGAGTACACTTCATATTACTCTGCAGTCCCAAGAGAAAACCAAGATGGAAGACAGACTCCCTTACCTTGTAGTACCTGCTTCCAGTGTCATTTTGGAAGAGTGTAATACATTTGCTGTCCAACCTCCAATAGTGCCGTTTCCGCTGCAATAGAAGTTAGACTCTGGATCATTTTCTTAGCGGGAAGATTGGATTTGATGGTGGAAAGGGCAGAGGCTTTGGGTCAGGTACATCCAGTTACAGTTTTGAGTCTAGAATCTGACTAATGACCAAATGTTCTACATTTGCAACAGAGGACTAGAGCAATAAAGGAGATGATGTATTCATATCTAATGAAGTCCTGGGAACCTAGGGAGGCACTGCGTAAATGGCAAGTGACATTTTAAAACTTACTTGCCTGCTTAAAGAGCTAAATGTGTATTTGTAGTCTGTAAGTAAGTAAGTAAGCAAGCAAGGCTTACTTGGAAAGATGACGTTTAGACATGATCATCATTTGAAAACATAAGAAATGCTCCGCTGATTCAGCTAGGTATTTTGGCTTCCATTAGCAATGGAAGCATTTTGAATGTCATGAGAGAACTAGAAGGCAGGCAGACTCCATGGGCCATGGGAACACTTTAACCAAGTCAGTCAAATGCATTTAACCCTCTCTTAAGCTCACTGCAGGGCTAGCAGATAGGATTTGTTCATGTGTTCTTTGTTCATTCTAGACAATCCTTCATGATTTAGTGATGTATATGTGTGTGTGTGTGTGTGTGTGTGTGTGTGTGTGTGTGAATTACCATCTTTAGACCCAAGGCCTAATAGTATTTTGAGGCTTGCCTCTAGCCATTCTCAAACTAGTCAGATATATTAAATATACATTAAATATTTTACAACATGACCAAGATGAACTGGGCAGCCAGTATGCAATTGATTACTAGGGTAATTCATGTATGTCTTTTCCCAGTAAGAAGGTTGAGAGTATAGATAATCATTATACTATGGGTGTATTTATCTAAAGAAACTCTAGGATCCCCTTGATAAGAGGAAATGAGAAAAGCACTACAGATGACTGAAAAATCAGCCTATCACCACTCATCAATTAGTTCAGTTTTTGAAATGTTTTATTCACTGTTGGGTACACAAACTCATCCATCAACTATAGGGAAAAAAATCTACATAAGTTGACAAATAAGTCATGGTTTACTACATTCTTGAATGCGTGTTTAAAAATGAACATTTAACTGAGAATTTAAGAAGTATACAATAGTCATCTTTTTTCTATTTCTGCCTCTAAATCCAAGAGGCATATATGTGCACGTGCACCACACACACACACACACACACACACACACACACACACACACACACACACACACACACACACACACACACACACACACACACACACACACAGAGGTGGAAAAGGCTGGCTGAACACCTTACCAGAGTGTCCTTGCTTGTGTAGTGGACCATCCATCCCTCCTTCATTACTGTACTGCTTTTCCTTTTTGTGTGTTTGACAGACTGCACTACCCTCATGAGAGGGATATTGTTGCTTGTTGATGGACTTGAAAAGACAAAATGTTTTAGGAGAAAAAATATTTATAAATACAGAATGAAGGGAACGTTATTTTACTTATTTCAAGGTTAAAAAACAAAAACAAAAAAAACCCCTCACATCCCATTGTCAGTAAGTACTGTTGGGGTTCCGTGTCAGAACGTGGCTTACTTTGAAGAGTGGCAGGTACTTCAGGTACATTCTAACTCTAAAGGCAGTAAAATTTAACAAGCACTGGCACTTTCAGGTTGACTATATTGTGCTAGCTCAGTTTTGAGGTAAACAAAGGGAAATGATTATCTCAGATATCTGAGACTGCAGTGTTCAGAATCTCACAGCCAAGTTTACTGGATTTTCATGACATATTAGAGCCAATATCAGTCATTTATAGATTCCATTTTTCAATGTAAGTTTTAGTCTCTAGATAGTTTCATTAAAAAGAAATGTACTCATTAACTCACTTATGTACCTGTAACTCCTTTGAACAGTATCTTTACAGTAAAATAAAATTAAAAAAATTATAATCTGTCCAGGCACCTGTGGTTCATGCCTGTAATCCTGGCTACTCAACAGATGGAGATCCGAGAATTACAACTCAAAGCCAGCTCAGTCTGTGAAATTAGCCATCAAAAAGTTGGAAATAGAAGGGTGGCTCAAGTGGTAGAATGCCAATCTTGCAAGTAAAAATAACTAAGGAACAGCATCCAGGCCCTGAGTGTAAGCCCTTGCTCTGGTGTGTTCGCCCTCTCTCTCTCTCTCTCTCTCTCTCTGTCTCTCTGTCTCTGTCTCTGTCTCTCTCCCCCGCTCTCCCTCAGCATGGCTTCTGTCTCTTCTGCACAACTTCCATACTTTCGTTCTTGGATTACCTTCAAATTTTTGAGTGTGTTATTAGAGAGTATTTAAGGAGACCATGCCCATCTTCACATTCCTATACAAGAACCCCTGAATTAATAAATAAAAATAGCTGGTCGCTGATGGCTCACTCCTGTAATCCTAGCCACTCAGAAGGCTGAGATCTGAGAATCAAGGTTCAAAGCCAGCCGGGGCAGGAAAGTCCATGAGACTCTTATCTCCATTAATCCACCAGAAAACTGGAAATGGAATTGTGGCTCAAGTGGTACAGTGCTCGCCTTGAGCTGAACAGCTGAAGAACAGTGCCTAGGCTCAGAGTTCAAGCCACATGACCAATAAAAATAAATAAATAAATAAATAAATAAATAAACAAATAAATGAATGTAGTAGAATTTTTGATGAGTAGTCCTGCTAGGCTGCTGGTGACTCACACCTATAATCCTAGCTACAGAGGCTGAGATCTGAGGATCTCAGTTCTAAGCCAGCCCAAGCAACCGATCATAGAAAAAGTGAGATGTGGTGCAGTGGCTACAGTGATAAGAATGTTAGCCTTGAGCAAAAGGAGCTTAGGGACATTGCCCAGGTCCACAGCTCAAGGCAAAGGACCAGCAAAAAAAATAAATAAATAAAAGATGAGTAGTCTTCCCTTGCAAAAGAAAACTGTTCAAGGAATGAAACAAGCTAGATAGGGATGCAAACCACACTTCTCTCAGGAAGCCAGAACTAGCTGCAAGGGCTGCCATCCAAGGTATGAAGATAAATTGTATTCACATTGACATCTGATACACTCTTTAAATGTTTTTGGAATGGATTCAAATACCAAAAAACTTTGAAGAAGAAATGCCACTTGTGTTTCCCTATTGAGCTGAGACTGGGGTTGCTGCTCTCACCTTATGGTTCTATTGGAGTCTTCCTGGTCTGGGTCTGCATCCTGCATTTCTCCACTGTCACTCTGGCCTTCTGCCATGGCCATCTCGGCATCTTGGACCATCACATCTTCCATGTCATCCAGAAGTCCACTGTTCCGTTCACTGTCATTGTCATCACTCCCTTCTTCCATGACCACGTCAGATTCTGCCCCAGGGCTGAGCAAATCTAGAACATTATTTTGACTTAGGAAGATAAGCCTGAAATCCTGGAGCCAGAGCTTAGGAGAAAGGCAATCTTACAACAAATTAATTGGAAGCAGTCATGTGAAGAAATTACCTTTCCTTTTTCATTTTACTTCGTAAGTATATGAATGTATGAGAAGGTGTGTGTAACTTTACGGACAGATACTTATTTTCCATGTTCCTAAGTTAAATAAAAACATTAAACAATCCAAATAGCTCTGAAGAGAAGCCAAAGGTGAATTCAAAAGCACAGTGCAGAGAGGCAAAGTAATGCTAGGTAGGTATAAGAAGGCAGGAAATGATTGCATTTCATTGCACAACTCCAGAATAAAGGAATGTAGGGGAGGTGGAGGGGCAGAGGGAGGGAGATAAGTGTTCATAAGAAGGAAAATTTGAGGTCAATGATTCTTACAATTGCAGTAACTTCTTAAATCATAGATTTCATTGTATTAAACTTGTCATATAAGCTGCAGCTCTTAAATACCTGATATTTTGTATTGCACACTGTGATTATGCAGTAGATGGTAATGCAAAAACTTTAATTACTAAACTCATGCAAATTACTCATTTTAAAACCAGAAAAACAGATCAATCAGAGACCCCAACCTGCCAAGCTTGGAAAAATTCCCATTTTACCAGATTTCACTGACTAGGAACGTGCAATTTAAAATAATCAACATGTAAAACTTTTCTCTAAAGTTATCAAGTATACACTGACATTCCTGGGGCAGAACAAACTCAGTATTCCATGTTCCATAAAGTGAGGAGATGGCTAGATTTTTTCAATTGTGACAACTAATTCATGAATCTCCATGTAAGAAATCAGTAGGTATAATATGTTTTCCTTAAAAGCTCTCTTGCTTCTTGTTCTTCTTCTAGGTATATATTTGGTTCTATAACAAACATAATCTTTTATTTTCTTCAGTTTCTTAGTAACAAAGATATTCATCTAGTTCTTTTGATGTTCTCTAGACAATTCTTTTTGAGCAGAGTAATTGGCAAACTGTTACATTAAATCTATGCAATTCTAAGTTGACTATTGTAGTAACTATCAATCAGGGTACTACCTGGCCAAACAAAACAAAAAAGGAGCTGTTGTTTCAAGATACAGCACATTTTACAAGTCTCTCAAAACTAATTTACATCGTCTTTCAAAAAGTATTTCTAAATATAGGACATACACATATACACACGCTATATAAATCAGTTGACTTGAAAATAATTTTTCAAAGCAAGATACAGATTCTCAATCACAGATTCAGAGAACATGGTGTCGGGGGAGGCGAGGTGGCAAGAATGACTCTCCTTTAGTAGATAGGAAAGAGTTAGAGTTAACTAGTTGGAGTTAGTTTCTGACTCTGAGCTTGGAACAGGACAGAGGACTATAGGATGAGAACTACAATTTGTAGACTTTCCAGAAAGTTCCAAATTTATGAGTAAGCTAGGATTAAAGTATAAAGAAAGAAAGTCAGGAGAGAAAATGTAGACACCTACATTTTCATTATTATTTATTCACCATGTAAGGGTCAAGAAAAACTCTGTATGTTATTAAAATTCAGTGAGGTGGAATGTAGGTTTTTTGACATTAACTTAGGACCAAATTGGGCCAATATTGATTTTGGGGCTCCATTAAAGCACCTTAACAGTAAAAATAAGACATTTTATTAGATCCCAATCAAGTGTGTAACATGAAAGCAACACACACAAAACTAGCCATCTGTTAACTTACCTCCATTGATGGTCACTTCACCCAAGCAGTTGTTTGGTACTTTTGGAGCACAGCGTTTATGGCAGTTGAATCTACAGTCTACTCATGACATTTTTAAAGTAAAACAGAAACAAGAAATTCATTAGAAGGAGAAACTGAAACAAATTTATCAACTTCTGGTAGGGTTTGATTGACCTAGCGACTAGAGACTAGCTGGTGCGAAATACACAGTGTCAAGCTTCCCTTACCTTTACACTGCAAGCCCTGTCTGAAAAGACCCTTCAGCAGCTTCTTGCAGGACTGGCACACTGTTGGCCGGGTATAAGAGTGGATGACAAACGTGTGTGGCACCTTCACCTTGGACATCAGCATTTTGTCGAGCTGAATTGGTCTTCCAATGTATGACTGAGAATTTGACCTTTTCTCTCGACCAATGAATGACTCTGATGGTGACTTCTGCTACACATTTGAAAAATTCGACAAAAGGAAGGACAGGAATGAAAGACCAAGATTTGATTTAAATATTTTAAAACCTCATTTGACTATTCTATCTTTAAATTTTGTTATACTCAGGTTTGAACTCTGGGCCGTATACTTCCTAGGTAGGCACTTTACCTCTTGAGCTACACTGAGAATCTTCTTCCTTTAGCTATTTTTCAAATAGGGTCTTGTATTTTTGCTCTGGCCGGCTTAAACCACAATATCCTAATTATACTTTCTGTGCAGCTGGGCTGATAGGAGTACACCACCATGCCCAGCATTTCATTCCTTGAGATTGGGCCTTGAGAATTTTTGCATTCTGGTTTTGAACTGCAATCATTTCAATTATTGATTGAGCTACCACAACAATTTTTTAAATCTATAATATGGAAAATATCTGAGATTTGTTTTATGTTGATATAATTTATTTTCTCCTTTAACATCTGAGTTATTTTTGACTGATTAAAATTAAGGGCTGGAGATTAGAATATTTTAACCTGATTTCTAGGACTTTTAAGTAATTATTAACTTTAAAATATGAATTTAATTACTTTTAACACAAAAAATGTAACATTTGGAACCAAAAAGACTTATAACACTTCTACACATATTAACTCATTGCTGTTTTATAGAGTTCTATCTGTACATAGCTAGAAATTATAACCAATTCAGAGAGGTAGAAATGTAAAATAAATGGCCATTTGCCTTACATTGTATTTGTTCTTCAACTATAATGAAAGTAAATGGACAAATTATCTTACCATTTT
Organism: Dipodomys merriami; assembly: GCF_024711535.1. NCBI lineage: Eukaryota > Metazoa > Chordata > Mammalia > Rodentia > Heteromyidae > Dipodomys > Dipodomys merriami. The sequence continues at coordinate 97,595,457 of NW_027202270.1, forward strand.
TATAACCTAAACACATACAAATAATAGACTATGCAAAGCACACAAATACTAGCACTTTATAATTACATCTCCGTGTACTCTTGTCTGTCATTGTGGAAATATTTTATAAACTTGGTGTATAGACATTTAAGACTAAAATTAATCAAAATGAACTGTTACTTCAATGTTTCTGGATAATTTCATGGTATCTGTGGATATCATGGAAAGACGCAGCAAATATCTGCATACATGTTTTTTGGAGTTACCAGAATAAAGGTATTGTTAACTGAATTATACATTCATAGTTACTATATCTACCAATCTACCTATCTAACTCTATGGCCATCTAATTTACTACTCTTTCTCTTTAAATACTAATATGAATTTACTCAATTATAAAATTATTTATTGTGAATACCATTTATTATTCTTCAGTAAATCCATTTTACATGCCATAAAAGACAGGCCTTGTCTTCTGCAGGTGTTACACCAAAATTCATAAAACAGATGCTTTGACTGTGTATTCATAAATATTGGAGCCAAAATGTCAACCTGTGTTTGTTGCCTCAAGAGCTGTGTATATCACTTTACCCAGTTAATTTGTAACTGGGATCAATTATTGACACAATGAAAAAATAAATGCTAGTTACATATAATTTGCATCCATTTCCATTCCTGTCTGAGTAAACCAGAAAACTACTTACTACCAAATGGGAAGCTGATGTACCAATTCACTGTCTACAATAAAAACAGTAAAACAATAAAAATCATATATTATAGACCAACACCCAATATTATACTAAATGGGGTAAAACTACAACCAATTCCCCTAAAATCAAGAACAAGGCAAGGATGCCCACTCTCTCCACTCCTCTTCAATATAGTTCTAGAATCCTTAGCCACAGCAATAAGGCAAAAGGACTTTAAAGGGATTTGCATAGTGAAGGAAGAAATTACACTATCCCTATTTGCAGAATACATGATCTTATATCTAAACTACCCCAAAAACTCCACTCCCAAACTCACAGAAATAATAAACCACTTCAGCAAAGCAGCACGATACAAAATAAACCCACAAAAATCAATTGTCTTTCTGTACATTAACAATGTACAGTAGACACGGAAATCAGGAAAACAACCCATTTACAATAACCTCAAAAAAAATTAACCTAACCGAAGATGTAAAGGACCTATTTAGTGAAAACTACAAAATCTTAAAGAAAGAAATCAGGAAATGGAAAGACATTCCATGTTCTTGAACAGGCAGAATCAATAACGTGAAAATGGCCATACTGCCAAAAAAAAAAAACCACACAAATTCAATGCAATTGCCATTAAAATCCTAATGAAATTCTTTACTGAAATAGAGAAAATCCAAAAATGCATATGGAACAGTAGAAGACCTTGAATAGCTATAGCAATTCGAGGCAAAAGAAACAATGCAGGAGGTATCACAATACCAGATTTCAAGTTCTACTTAGAAAACATGATAACAAAAATAGCTTAGTATTGGAACAAAAATAGACCCAAAGACCAATGGAATAGATTATAAGACCCCAAAACTTACTTATAGTCAGTTGATATTTGACAAAGGAGCCAAAGACATACATTGAAAAAAAAAAAAAAAACCATAGCCTTTTCAACTATTGGTGCTAGGAAAAGTGGGCAGCCACATGCAGAAAACTAAAAGTGGATCCCAGCCTGTCATTATACACCATCATCAACTCAAAATGGATTAAAGACCTCAACATCATACCTGAATCTCTGAAACTACTGCAGGACAGAGTAGGAGAGACACTAGAACTTATAGGCACAGGCAGGAACTTCCTCAACAGAGTCCCAGGGTCACAACAAATTGGAGAGACTGGACAAATGTGACTACCTTAAAATAAAAAGTTTCTGCACAGTTAAAGACATAACTAACAAGCGAGAAAGATAGCCAACCAAATGGGAAAAGATATTTAACAGCGGTCTATCAGACAAAGGCCTAGTATCCATTATATACAGGGAACTCAAGAAACTAATCCTTGCCAAATCTAACGAACCAATCATTAGATGGGCAAGGGAGCAAAAGGGAGACTTCTCAGAAGAGATAAAAATGGCAAAGAAACACATGAGGAAATGTTCATCATCCCTGACTATAAGAAAATGCAAATAAAAACAACCCTGAGATACCACCTTACCCCAGTCAGAATAGCTTACATCCTAAATTCAGCCAACAACAAATGCTGGTGGGGATGCAGAGAAAGAGGAACCCTACTGCATTGCTGATGGGAATGTACGTTAATACAACCAATTTAGAAAGCAGTCTAGAGGTACCTCAGAAAGCTAAATGTAGACCTTCCCTATTACCCAGCCATACCTCTCCTAAGCATCTACCCTGAGCAACAAGAACCAGGATACAAGGATACCCGCACCTCCATGTTCATTGCTGAAATGTTCACAATAGCCAAGATATGGAAACAACCCAGAAGTCTCACTACAGATTAATGGATCCAAAAATTGTGGTACATAGATAAATGGAATATTATGCAGCCAATACAAAGGACAAAATAATGGCATTCACAGGGAAATGGACGGGACTAGAATAAATCATGTTGAGCAAAATAAGCCAAGATCAAAGAGACAAACGGCACATGGTCTTCCTGATATGTGGATGTTACAATCAAAATGCAACGAGATATGACAAAGTAAATGTGACTCAAAAACAAAGGATCTCTTAATTTGTCACATCGTTTTTCGATGACTCTGTGTTCTTGACCCCACATATGGTATATACATGTGCACATAAGAGAAAAGCTAGGAGGAGGGCATAGAATCAAAGGAAAATGGGTGAAAAAAATCCTGCTGTGAAAAAACCAAAACAAAAAAACAAAAATAAACAGGTTTCAGATGAAGCTCTTCATATTATGTCTAAGTTATATTTACAATTAGAGTTCCATAGAGGAAAACTATAAAGCATCATTACTCTTCAAAGTTAAGTTCTTGTAAGGGAGGCCAGGGAGCTTATAAAATTGGACAATGATTTCCCAAATAAAAGTCCATCAATGGACTTGAAAAACAATTAAATCCATATGATTTGGTCTTGGTTCTAGTTTTCTTTAGTAAGTGGACCAATTTTAAGAAAGGTGGCTGAAAGGAAAGTGGTATTTTTCCGTAAATGGAATGTTTCTAGAACTGACATCAGACTTAGCAAATTCACAATGTTCTCAGATTTGGAAAATTCTACAGAAGTGTGAACAAATCATTCTTCATTTATTTTCTTCTATTTCACATCCTAACAGCCAGTTTGACATAGGAAAATTTATTACCTTAGGGACAGAAGAAGGAAACTGACAAACAGAATTTTGTTTCTCTCATCCAGCATGGGACTATTCCCATAAGCTTTGAGAGTCCCAGTTATTTTTGAGAAGTCGTAGTATTTATTACCTTAATAGCAGAATGGCATAAGAAATTTTAATAAAATAAAACTCTAAAGAAAAGAAACTGGCTATAATTCTATGGTAAAAGAATGCACTGGACGTAACTCAGGAAGTGATGATATTAACACAGCCACAAAAGAGAAACAATTCACAGATGACATAATTATACTGTCAGAAATTGGCTTTAACAGCATCAATAAAGTGTGTCCTCTTGACATTTATGGCATTTTTAAAATTTAAAGACATCTAGTGGTTCAACCAATTAAATACTTATCATTTTCTTACAGTTCAAACTATAATCATTTTCAATATGGCCTATATTTTAAACAATAAAGCAAACCTTTAAATTTTGGGATAGATTATATTCACAAAGTACTCAGAGGGGGCTTGAGTTGAGTCTAACGAGAGTAGAAAAGCCATCAGATGTTATATTCTATGTCATTGGAAGAACAATTATATATTTCCTTGAGATTTCCCTTAATTCAGAGGCAAATCTCAGAAGCCAAGTTAGAGAAAGACTGTGTCACTATCTGAAGACTTTGTAAATCCTTATGGTGTACTTACTCATCTTCAATCAAAATGTAAAACAAGAACACTATTGATATATAACAAACATCACAAAACACACCAATAGCCAGGTACCTAGTTTTTCACACCTCTCAGGAGGCTGAGATCTGAGGATTTTGGCTCAAAGTCACCCAGGGAAGAAAGCCCATGAGACCCTTATCTCCAATTAAATATCAAAAAAAAAAGCTGGAAGTAAAAGTTCTGGCTCATGTAGTACAGCGCTACCTAGCTTGAGCACTAAACCTCCAAGACAGCACCCAGTCCTCAGTTCAAGCCCCAGGACAAGCACCAAAAGCAAAGCAACAACTAAAAAAACTCCACATAAAATCTTACAGCCTGAGGCAGAAGGCTCAAATGTATATGATATATATGCATATATACACATTTACATAATATATTGCAAATATCCAACAATCAGCACTTTTTCAGTCCTGTTAATCATTTTCTTAAAATGTCTCTAATGATGTGAACTAAAACATTAAGGTGGGTGTGGTTGGTGTGGACCTATAATTCCAGCATTTAGAAGGTAGTTAGAAGGATAATGTTTGAGGCTAAGTTGAGCTACATAGCAAAACCGGTTTCAAGAGAAATAAAAGAGGGTCCAGAGGAAGATGGCAGAAAAGAAGCTGCAGGCTAAACAAACTCTCACATAAAAAGCAGTTTTAGTGTTCCAGTGAACAGTCCTAGGTTACAGAATCACACCAAGTGTGCCATCACAGTACAGAGAGTTTGGCCAGAGAGGAAAAATCCCGGTAGCTTGGTCAGAACTGTGCGGCAGTTGCAGCAGCTGCCACAGCAGCGATACCAACATTGAGAGTCCAGGACAAGGGTGCCAGATGAGGTGTGTTAGCAGATTCTACTAACCACCAGCAAGAACTGACAAGGAGCACACAACTTCATCCTGCTGATCGCAGACCATGGATGGACTAGAAACCAAAAGAGCACACCCCAAGACATCTTCATTCCTTCTCAAGGAGCAGCAGTGGGAAGGTAGCCCCTCCCCCACTGGAAAAGAACTCCATCTTTGATACTGACAAAGGCCTAGATCAAGTAGCTAGCTCAAACTCAGGCCTTGGAAGAAAACAATAGGAGCCATTCCAAAGGTGACTGGAACCTGACCTGCTGGGGTCAGCTGTGCCCAGGGGAAAGTTGCCCTTCCCAGGCAGAGAAAGCTCCACCCCAGGAAGAGTGACTTTCTTCACTGGTTAAATAGAGCCAGAGGCTGCCCCTCCTCACTACAGCCTAGGCAGCACACCCAGCAACAAGAGGGGTAAAAGGCAAAGAATTGAAACTCAGTAAACATAAATCCTGAGAATGGCTCCAGGGTTGGCTCTGTGAGTATTTCAGGAGCTAGCCCTTCAGGGAAAAGTAACTGACTGCTTATAGGCCTCAACCCTACTCCAAATCTAGCCTTATCATAGCAACTTCAAGCTAGAGGAAACGGTCATCTCCCTCTTTTGTGATACTCAAAGCAGATCTCCTTCTCACTGTATTAGACTGGGAGGAGGATCACAAAGTCCTGAGTAAGGTAGAGCTTTTTCCTGCTTGCTCAAACAAACTGACTTAAGAAAACAATCAAGCCACAGGAAAATCAAACACCACAAGGCAACCAGAGACTCCACAAAGAGACTGGTTACAGACACAGGGGAGATACAAGATTCCCTCCACCCCCCCCAAAAAAAAAAAAAATCAAAGAACTCTTTTTTCTACCTAATTTTTTTCTTAATTTTTATTTTAGGTGTGTGTGTGTGTGTGTTTGTGTGTGTGTGTGTGTGTGTGTGTGCGCGCACGCGTGTGTGTGCATGTGTGTGTGTTTAAATCTCTTTTAACCTCTTGGTCCTTTTTTTTTTTGCATGACTTAATTGCTGTTCTGCTCATCCGCAGATATATACCCATCGTTGATTATTAGACCTTATCCTTCATTGTGTGCATACTTAATTCAGAAACTGATCATCAATTCACAATCTCTTAGGTTTAACTTCTTTAATAGCAGTATTATTTTTATACCTATATAATTTTTAAGTATTTCATTTCTAAATTTCTGATTTTTCCTTTTTATCTATTTCTCTCATTCTATCCTGTTCTTCTACCAGTGTTGTTTCTTTATACTTACATAATTTTTAAGAGTTTCATTTTCGAAATTTAAATTTTTGATTTTTTGATTTTTTTCTTGTTTCTTTATTGCTCTCCTTTCATTCCGCTCCACCTATTTCCTCTCTGAGATTAGGACTTGGTTAATTTCATTCTTTCCTTTTAGCTCTCCACCTCCCTCTAATCCTATTTTTCCCCACAATTCTCCCTAAACCTATTAATTTCTGGTCTGCTGAATCCCTCTTAGATCTTCTTAGTCCATTAATCCATAGTTGTTGGATGTTGAATAGATTGTATCTGTTGAACTAGATTGTATATGCAGCTATTTTGACTGTGCAACTTCAGGACTCTGGTTGATGCTTTGCCTTAACATAGTGTTGTAGCATGAAATTGGCGTTACTTTCATATCAAATGGGCAGAACACACACAAAAATTGGCAAGTCCAGGTATCTCAACTTCCATTCTTGAATATCAGGTGACAGAACAGTTAATGAATAATCCAGAGAACAGTTCCCAAAAAGCTCTACAAACACTACTGGTAAACATGGTGAATAAAAGACTGAAAGTCTACAAAGGACTCAGTGTGAGCCTGATAGGGAGCAAGGCCAGGCTAACTAAAGATTAATACAGGAACTTCACGAGAATGATGAGGCTAACCAAAAATTAATACAGGAATCTCATGAGGAAGCTAATCAAAGATTAATATAGGAATTGCGAGAGCAAGATGAGAACAGTAAAGAGTAATACAGAGATTGTATGAGTGTGAGGAAGCTAATCAAAGAGTAATACAGGAATTGTGTGAGCGAGATGAAAATAGACAAAGATCAATAGGGGAATTCATGGAATCCATAAACAGACATCTGAAGGAATCCAGGGAGACCACAAAGGGAATGCTGAATGGAGCCCATCAGAAGGAAAGTGAGTCCAAATAAACCATAACAATTCAACGAAAAGACTGGAGAATAAACACTCAACACCACATTAAGGAAGTAAAAAAGTCCATACCAGATCTAAAAAAAACAAAGAATTTGAATCCATCAAAGCTAACCTATTAGAAGAAAAGGAAATAAAGAAGTAGAAAGTATTGACAGTAGGTTAGACCATGCAGAAGATCAAATCTCGGGAATTGAAGACAGCCTCGATATTATAGAGAAAGAACATACAACTAACCAAGACAAATCAAGACATAGGATAGATCTATTCAACATTTAGAAGCCACCATCAGAAGGACTAATCTGAGGATAATGGGTGTAAGGAGCACCTAGAAACAGAATTTAATGGTCTAGGAAAGTTATTTAACAGGTTTCTAGCAGAGAACTTCCCCCAAATGCAAAAAGATAAGTCTATTCAGATGTAAGAAGCTTTTAGAACCCCAAATAGACCAAACCAGAACAGGACATCCCACCATCACATTATAATCCACACAGGATCAATTCAGACCAAGGAAAGGATCCTTAAAGCTGTCCAGGAGAAAAGATCAATCACCTATAAAGGGAAACCATTCAGAATAACCTCAGATTTCTCAGCAGAGACAAAGCAAGAAGAATGATGTATGTCATGCCCTAAAGACAAACAACTATCAACCATGAATACTGTATCTAGCTAAACTCTCCTTCATAAGGGAAGGTCAAATATAAACTTACCATAGCAAAGAAAAACTGAAACAATATATCTCCACCAAACCAACCCTTTCCTACACATAAAAAACCAACAAGAGCACAATAAAGGCCAAGAAACTGCACCCAAACTGAGAATCCAAGAACCATAGGAAGAAACCCAGCTGTCACAGCCCCAATGAAGTTGGATAACATGGCAGGAACTATCAAAGACCTCTCAGTCAAACCTCTTAATATTAATGAACTTAAGTATCCAATTAAGTGACACAGACCGGCTAGTTGGATGAACAGCCCCCATAAACAGGTGGGAATTTCAATCCAAATATTAGTTAAAATAGACTTCAATTACAAGTAGTGAGAAAAGATAAAGAAGGTCATTCCATACTAGTTAAGGGATCTCTCCTTCAGGAGGATATTACAATTCTAAATATCTATTCACCAAACAACAGAGCACCCAAATTTATCCACTACTTTCCCTCAAATCTCACATAGATCCAAAGACATTAAATGTTGGGGGCTTTAACACAGCACTATCCCCACTAGATAAATCAACCCAGAAAACCTCAACAGAGATACTGCAGATATAAACAACTGCATATATCAACTAGATTTAACAGACTTCTACTGAATATTTCACCCAGCAGCATCAGAATACACATTCTTCTCAGTAGCACAAGGAACATTTTCAAAAATAGACTACATTTTAGGTCACAAAGCAATTTGTGCAAAGTAGGAAACATTGAAGTTATGCCCTGCATTCTCTCAGACTACAAGGAAGAAAATTAGAACTCAACACCTAAAGCCACCAAAGAAAGTCCTGTAACACATGGAGGCTGAACAACACATGGTTGAACCACCAGTGGGCCATGGCAGAGATTAGAAAGGAAATTCAAATGTTCATGATATTCAACAAAAATGAACACACAAAGTACCAGCTCCTTTGGGACAAAGCACAGGCAGTATTCAGAGGCAAGTTTATAGCTATGAGTTACTACATCAACAAATTGGAGAGATCTGAAACCAACAATTTAACAAGGCACCTGAAGCTCCTTGAAAATGAGCCATAAGCTAAACCCTAATCCAGTAGATGGAAACAAATAATTAAAATTAAATCAGCATTAAATGAATTAAAATACAAAATAAATCACAGAAAAAAAATCAACAAAACAGTTTATTGTTCAAAAAATTAACAAAATTGACAGACCCTTACCAAATCATATCAGAAAAAGAAGAGAACACACCCAAATAAATAAACTCACAGATGAGAATGGAATCATCACCACAGAAACAACCAAGATTCAGAACATTAGAAGGGAATACTTCTCAAACGTTTATCCTAATAAGTTTTAGAATTTGGAAGAAATGGACAATTTCCTAGCAAATATCGACATGCCAAAACTAAACCAAGATGAGTTAAACCAACTTAACAGACCCATATCAAGCATCCAAATAGAAACAGCAATAAGAGACCTCCCATCTAAGAAAAGCCCAGGACCAGATGGATTTACAGCTGAAGTCTACAAGGCCTTCAAAACAGAACTAACACCAATACTCCTCCTACTCTTCAATGAAATTGAAAGAGAAAGTTCACTACAAAACTCATTCTATGAAGCCATCATAACCCTCATTGGAAAACCAGGCAGGGGCTAATCAAACAATGAGAACTATAGACCCATTTCTTTGATAAACATTGATGCAAAACTTCTCAACAAAATTTTGGCCAATCGACTTCAACAATTCATCAAAAAACCTATACACCACCATCAAATAGGATTGATTTCAGAGATGCAAACCTAGTTCAATATTACAAATCAATATAATTCATTACATCCACAAAAGCAAGGATAAGAACCACATGGTTATCTCAATAGATGCAGAAAAAGCATTTGACAAGATCCAACACCCTTTTATTATGAAGGCTCTGGAAAAATTAGGAATCCATGGAACCTTCCTCAATACAATAAAGGCTGTATAAAACAAACCTACAGCCAGCATTATACTTCATGGTGAAAAACTGAAGCCATTTCTTCTCAACTCAGGAATGAGACAAGGCTGTCACTCTCTCCACTTCTCTTAAATTTAGTATTAGAATGCCTAGATACAGCAATAAGACAAGATAGCAATACGATAAAGGGGATCCAAATAGGAAAAGTTGAAGTAAAGCTCTCCCTCTTTGCAGATGACATGATCTTGTAGTTAAAGAATCCCAAGGACTCCACTCCCCAATTACTAGAGCTGATTCGAAACTTTGGAAAAGTAGCAGGGTATAAAATTAGCCCTCGAAAATCAATGCCTTTTCTGTATGCCAACAATGAAAAGAAAACAGCTGAAATCAGGAAAGCAACTCCTTTGGTAATAGTCCCACAAAAAATAAAATAACTGGGAATTAACGTAACTAAAGAAGTGAAGGAATTGTTGATGAAAATTTTAAAAACCTGAAAAAGGAAATCAAAGAAAAATTTAGGAAGTAGAAAACTTCCCATGCTTCTGGATTGGAAGGATCAACATTACAAAAATGGCAATACTTCCCCTGGCTATCTACAAATTCAATGTGATACTTATCAATATTCCAACCTCATTCTTCAATGAAATAGAAGAAGCAATCCAAAAATTCATATGGAACAACATAAGACCCCGAATAGCAAAATCGATCCTTAACAGAAAGAATAGTGTTGGAGGAATATCAATACTAAATTTCAAACTCTACTACAAAGCCATAGTAATCAAAAAAGCTTGGTACTGGCACAAGAACAGACCTCAGGACCAATGGAATAGAATTGAAAACCCAGAAATGAGCCCACAGATCTATAGCCACCTGATCTTCTGTAAGGGATCTAAAAAGGAATGAAAGAAAGAGAGCCTCTTCTGTAAATGGTGCTGGCAAAATTGGTTAATCACTTGTAGAAAACTAAAGCTAGATCCTTAAACATCACCCTGTACCAGAATCAACTAAAAATGGATCAAAGACCTCGGAGTCAAAGCAGACACCCTGAAAACATTAAAGTAAGGAATAGGAGAAACTCTATGGATCCTTGGCACAGGCCAAAATTTTTTTAATAGAGGCCCAGAAACAAAACAAATCAAAGAAAGGTTGGACAAATGGGATGGCATGAAGCTGCAGAGCTTCTGCATGGCAAAGAACATAGCTAGCAAGATTAATAGAAAGCCCACGGATTGGGAGAAGATCTTCACTAGCTATACAATGGCTAAAATATACTTGGAACTCAAAAAATTAAATCCCCTAATCAAAAATCCTCAAAGAAACAACTGCCCAATAAAGAAGTGGGCTAAAGACTTAAAGAGAAACTTCTCTGAAGAGGAAATAAGAATGGCCAATAGACATATGAAGAAATGCTCAACCTCTCTAGCCATAAAAGAAATACAAATCAAAACAACATTGAGATCCCATCTCACGCCAGTTAGAATGGCTAGCATCAAGAACTCTAATAACAACAGATGCTGGAGGGGATGTGCTCAGAAGGGAACCCTACTGCATTGTTGGTGGGAGTATAAATTTCTTCAATGACTTTGGAAAGCAGTATGGAGGTTTCTCAAAAGACTTCACAAAGAACTCCCCTATGACCCAGCAATCCCACTTTTGGGATTTACCCAAAGATCACACAAACCAGACCATACTAATGCTACCAGCACAACTATGTTTATTGAAGCATTATTTACCATACCTAAGATATGGAACCAACCCAGATGCCCCTAGATGAATTGATCAAGAAAGTGATACACACACACACATATATATATATGTATATATACATATATACACACACACACAAACACACAATGGAATTCTATGCCTCCATCAGAAAGAATGACACCACCCCACTTGTTAGGAAATGGAAAGACTTGGGAAAAATTATATTAATTGAAGTAAGCCAGGTCCAAAGAAACATAGGTCCCATGGTTTCTCTTATTTCCAATAACTAGTATATGTCTGGGACCATCAGAAAAGGTCAAAAGCCATAAACATATGACCAGATAAGATGATGTTAAGTGAAATAAAGCACACGATATGGACACAAGTGTTTTTTTTCTTTTTTTTTTTGTTATTGTTTCTAACGTATTTATAATGTACCATGTGATTTTTTTGTTTTTTTGTATGTTCCTCACCCATGGTATTATCCCTATTTTTACTGTATTTGATGTCAATGCCCTGCATCTTATATATACACTTCTCTAATTTGGGGAGGGGAAGGGAAAAAACAAAATGCTTAATTAGTGATACAGTTTGACCCATTGTAACAATGAGATGTACAAGACACTATGTTGAAAAACAAACTTTACAATTTAGTTGGGGAGGTGGGGAGGGAAGGGATGGTAGGGGAAAAACAAAGGAGGGGTAACAATGCTTGATAGGAAATGTACTCATTACCTTGCTCATGTAACTGTAACCCCTCTGTACAGTATTTTTATAATAAAAATGTATTAAAATAAAAAGAGAAATAAAAGCTATTTTGAAAATCAGCCACTATTTTAAGCAAAGATATAAAGGGCCAATTATTATGTGAAAAATATATGGAAAAATATAATTACAGTAAGCAAAATTTCAGAAAAGTTTTAAAGGAAAGCTATGCTGAAAAATACCACCTACATCTGTGGATTTAAGTTTGAGATATTTTTAATATTAAACTAATGTACCAAAACATAATATTGACAGAAATGACCATATTTTTTTGCCTATCATTTAGTATGGTGCGAAGTAAATATATTAGCTCTTTAATTCTTTTTTAACCTTCTCTTTTGGTTTACTTTGTAATTTAATTGTAATATGAATCGCAATATTCCATAGTTTTGAAATTAATTAGTTAGGTTTGAGACAGGTTCTTGCCATGTATTGCAATCTGGCTCTACGTATGCAAGGCAGCCCAGACTGACCTCAAACATGAAATTTTTCTGCCTCTGCCTCCATGTGTAGATTTATAGGCACGCACTTCCAGGCCTGGCCTGTAGTTTTGAAAAACAGCTTTCCTTAAAGTTAGCTCTAGTAAAGGCAAATTTCCTTTCTTTAACAGTAGTGAAAGCTTTACTACATCAATTCCTAGCATTATTTGAGATTTGATTTGCCATCTTGAATACAGAAAACCTGCATAATCTGAAGGAGTAAGAGGGAAGTTGAAATGCTATGGAGAGAGAAGAGATGCATTTTATTTTGCTTTGCTTCCTTAACTATGTTCAGAGCAGCAAAAGCTGGCTCAAAACTCAAAGAACAGACGGAAAATTACCTTTTCCATAACTAGAGGACAAGCATACAGGTGAATGCACTTCTGAAAAACTTACATATGGATATTAGCCATGAGTCTTATACATTTTTCCTGTTATTCACTTGAAGAGTTTGGATCAAATTCATGTGAAGGACTTAGGTGAGAACTGACATAGTTGCACAATATGATTTTAGGACTGATTCATATAAATGATCCAATGTTGTGAATTATGGAAACATACAATAAGCTTTTGGGTGTTCTCAGTATAAGAGATCTTGCCTCATGGACAGGAGAACATATATACAGAACAATGATGAAAACTGAACTTAAAGGAAACAATAAAGACTAAGAAGAATAATGATTATAGAGATACATTTTTAAGTACAATTGATACATTTTTAAGTACAATTTTTGTGAAGCGTCTGTAACATTCTTATAGTAATAGTATTTCATTTGCAATACTGTCAAAGTTTGAAGTGTATCCTCTGAACCCCTACTTTTAAAGACAATGTAGCCTGCTTTTCCAGAGATGGGATTTTGCTATAAACTTGGTATGCTAAGCTAATGACTCAGAAAGTCTGGCACCTTCCCAGAAAATGATGGCTGAGATTATATTATGGAAACTCCAAAAGCCAAGTTGTCTTTAAACATTTAACAGGGCTGAAACAATTTCCCAACCAAGTTTATTCCACTTTGGAGTCACAAATGAACTCTTCATTAGTTAAGCTACAGAGCTGATTGAAAAAGTTGCATTCACCATTCACTTGCGCTGTCTTTATTGCTACTTATGTAAATAATAATATTTCCTCAGAAAAGTCACTCTATAGAATAATATGATTTGAAAGCAAGTTCCTACAGTATTCAAAATGTATCCATTCACTAACTAAAATTAATTTTACACCACCACATTGAGCTTGGATTCTGGACACAAACTAATTGGACTTAAAGAGACATAGGAGAAAAAAGTGAATACCATCATGTGCACATCTGTTTATGGGCTTGTCTCAATTGTTAGAGGATAATCTCCTAAGGGCAGCTTCTTAATTATGTTTGTCTTCTACTAAAGAAAAGATGTACTTGATGTAATACAAACAATAGCATTTCTTAACCTGAACAGAATGCATGCTTTCAAGATGTAAATGTGTGAGAATAATGGGCAAGACATGCATACTTTAATGTCTTTTTATTTGTCACATGAACCATAATCGTAACATCAATGTTCTATAGGATTGCAACATGAAGACAGGAAAACTGTTCTCTACTGTGCCAGTCTCTTCTGATCTAAAAAAGAAAGGAGTGGCAAGCTTAATTCTTACAGGTTGTCAATGTTCAAAAGTAGCACCTAGTGTCAGGGATGCCAAAAGAAATGGTGGAGATTGCATGAAATTGGTGACAGTGGACTCCATTGCAAAAGATAGGGCCACTGCTCAATACTGCTCATAGTTGCCATGTAAATGTGTGAGAGTGGTGTTTAAGATCTGATTTTTCAAAATACATGAAAAATACAGGTGCATTATACAATAAATCTTTTCATGTTGCCCCCTTCTCCCCCCACATACAACTGAATCACTGTATCAGTCAACTCATCTGGGAAGTAAATCTTGTCCACAGAGGGTATGAGACCTTTGAACTAGACAAAGATAGAAAACTCGCTAACCTTTATATATAGCAAATTCTTTGCACAGCACTTAATATGTATTGATTCATTTTTAAAGTCATGGCCAACTAGCATGTTATATCACCCATCCAAGATCACAGAATATAACTAAAACTGTGAGTTTAAGCATTGTGCTCCAGGTAATCATGCTTTCTCTATCTTTAATCAATTCTCAGTTCCCATCTTTCCTAGCTTTAGGCTAATGTAAATAGTCTTTCCCTCTCATTTTAAGTCAATAAGGAAGGCAGAGAATCCAATAAAAATAAAGAAATATTTTCTATGTGGAAATATCATGAACCCCTTACTTGACCTGTATTACTGTAAAGATTTTCAGTCTCTCTCTGGGCAAGAGTACAGCGTTTGAGACATGGCTGTTTCTAGAACACTATAGCTAGGTAAATAAATTGCTTTTATTGATCAAAAAAAAAAAAAAAGAACTTCAGCTGGGTGCTGGTGGCTCACTCCTGTGATCCTAGCTACTTAGGAGGCTGAAATCTGGAATCACAGTTCAAAGCCAGCTGGGGCAGGAAAGTCTGTGAGACTCTTATCTCCAATGAACTACCAGAAAACTGGAAGTGGCACTGTGGCTCAAGTGGTAGAGCGCTATCCTTCAGCTGAAGAGCTGAGGGATAGTGCCCAGGTCTAGAGTTCAAGCCCCACGAAGGACCAAAAAAAAAAAAAAAAAAAAGACAACAACAAACTTCACTCAGTTGGCTGTGCACATGGGTGTTTTGATGTCTAAAAGATTGAACCAAATAGTGGCCCTTCATTCCTAAAGATTTTTGTTGTGTTTTGTGCCAGTTTGGGGGATTGGACTCAGGGCCTGGGCGCTGTCCCAGAGCTTCTTTTGCTCAAGGATAGTGCTCCACCACTACAGCCACAGCACAATTTCTGGTTTTGGGTGGGGGTAGAGTATTAGAGATAAGAGTTTCATGGACTTTCCTGCCTGGACTGGCTTCAAACTGTGATCCTTAGACCTCAGCCTGATGAGTAGCTAGGATTACAGGTGCGAGTCACTGAAGTTTTAAGACCAAGCATTTAAAAAGGAATTGTACACAACAGCATGGACCTATCTAAGTTAATAAGGGCTTCCTGAGAATAATCCTTGCTAAAGGTCTAGTAAGTTAGGTGATGCAGGATACATGAACACCAATAAAGCACATTTTCTGAACCTCAGAAGTTTTCTACCCACTAGAATTCTGAATAAACACGACTGTTGTAATGTTTACATCAGTTCTTCCTATCCTTACTGTGATTGCAGTTTCCTATTAATCATATTTTATTTTCATGTCATCTCCAAGAGACTCCTAACTATCTAACTTCTTGCTCATTGCTCCTCCATACTATTGTCACTGTCCTATTGTCCTGTCTCCTCCAAAGCCTTCACTTGCAGTCGGCATCTTATCTACCTGTTTATTGTTTATAATTGCCCTTTTCGACTAGAATATCAGCCCCAGGAACAGCTGCACCATCAACTTCTAGGGTACTGTCTGACACAAGACAAGTGCCTATTCAGGAAAGTTTAAAGAAAGATACACCACACTGATGGCAGAGATGAGGGTCATACAAGAAAGGGTTGTACCAACAAAGAGGCATCTGGGGAAGCTCAGAGTGAGTCCAACCATGAAATAGCCTGCTGATTACTATTAGCAAGTCAAACTGAATTACTTCAACCTTCAGGCTACCCAAATGTTTCCTGTATACACTTACCAACCCAGTTATCTCACTTAGGAATGATGACCTAACCCCAACTGGAGTTTCTGACGGAAGAACATAGGTACTCAATCTGAAGCTGACAAGTTTCTAGAGCAAAAAGAAACCATCATCTCTTGACTTACATCAGCATACTACCCCTCGTGTGGGGAGTCAGGGATTTAGGGACACAGAGCAGTTATTGGGGAACAAATATGAAGACCCCAAGGAATGTTACTCACATGAGCTTGCATGTTTCTGTGCCATGTAATTTGGTGAGCAGAGAGTAGACTGGTGAGGTTCAAATTGTTCAGTCCTATTTTGATTCTATATCCCTTGAACTACATGCCAAATGTGTCACAGAAATGAGTTTGGTCCCTCAGTTGGAGACTTTTAATATATAGCATAAATAAAAGCTAATCAACACCTTTTCATAAGAGTTAAAAGGCTTGCTATAAGGCAGGAAAAAAAGCGTGCCCCCTGCTTAGTGGTGATGGATGCTATGTTTTACACTGGAGAATCCATTTCTTAATGTTTGCAGCAATTTGTGAAAGCTTTCAAAGTAATAACATACATAAGCTCTTTTTAAAAAAAATACAAGGTGAACTAGGTTTGTTGAGTGCTAAAGTACTCTGGAAGTTACATTAACTTTTATACTGCCATACTCTTACTGAGTAAACAAAAGTGAATGGTAAAGGACCCATACTATTTTCTTAAGTGATCCACCCTTTGCTAGAAGCATCCGAGCTTGAAGAATTGTCACAAAACACATGAGCTGTTCTTTCAAACTGTTATTAATGTCCTGCAAATATGGGTTCATGAAGGGAGGGAAAGCATACTGTAAGGAAGACGGCCTATTTAAAAAAAAAACAAATATGAAAGCAATGCAAGCTTAATCCCATGTCTGCTAAATATATAAAGCAAAAAAGAGGCATGTCCACTAAGGATTAAGAAAACATACACAACTTTGCATTGTCCACCATTTTTGCTTTGGGACTAAATGTCAGTGACTCTTCATATTGAAAGTAAACCATAGGATAACCCTATTTGGGGGAAATTAAAGATAGTCATTTTATAAACATTTCCCTGAATAAAGGACATGGCATGGATATGTGACTTAATTGGAAAGATAAATAAAATAATCGAGGAAGGAGCTGGCCCACTAATTACTAAATTTGAAACACCAAAGAGACATGAGCATAAAGACAGTCTAAAGACACCAGTATAAATACAGTCCAGGCTTCAAATATTACATCTTCTTCCTTTATTAATGGCCCATAAGGATATTTTATAGACATTTCTAGAGAATATCAGCTTCTAATAGTCAATAGTACATGCAAGACTCTGTGTGTGTGTGTGTGTGTGTGTGTGTGTGTGTGTGTGCGTGTGTGTGCGCACAAGTACCTGTGTCTCTAAGACTAGTAACTAAGTAACTCGATTAAAAACAAGAGGACGAAAAAGGGAAATGGGGGATTTTTTCTTTAACCTATATCCTCTCTCTTTCCAAAAGTTTTGGATATTAAAAATACAGGAAAGCATCAACTCGATGAAATTGTGTTAGTTAGTGATATTTGCAGTGAATGACTACAGAAAAATAGATACATCAAAATCTGGGCTATTTAGGGAAAGTGGCACATATGTTTATAACTGCTAGACATGGGCTCATCTTGTATTTTACCATAATTATTCTCATGAGAACATTTCCATTTTCATAAATGAGAGGGTGAAATTGATCCAACTGAACCTCATGTAGAAAACTATGTCTAATAAATGATAAATAATGAATATTTCAGAAGGCAAAATTGTTTCCAGTTTCAAGAGTTTCAATTCATAAGAACTAACTTCAGCCCTCCATTCTGTTCCTTCTATAATTTCTTATTGTTTTTTATTTAACCAATCTTTCTCCCCTTTCTTCCTCCTGGTATACATATCCATGAAATCTGTGCAAGTACTCAAAGAGAACACAGGAAACCTTTACTTCACAGGACTTAGGAATTCAGTAGTTGTAAGTCATGATCAACTAAAGAAGCATAAGTTTGGATGGGCCTGACACAGGTGACAGAAAGTAAATATTGGTCATGGTTAACATTGGAGAAGGGCCTAGTATGTGTATTGGGCAGCATTATGGAATCCATGGCACTGTTTTTGAGGTATGAACAGGCCTTTCAGAGCCTTACTTTAAGACCCATGTGTTCCTAGAACCTATGTAAGTGTGGACAAGTGAAGTTTGATACCCCCATCCCCAAGTGGGAGTATGCAAAACTCTAGTATAATATTCATATTTCACATTTGCAAGCTTTTTGCTGGAGGTATAAATTAATAATGTACAGAAATTATAAGTCAAACATGATGAATCACATCAGGTGCTAGTATGTCAGCGGAGACTTCATCAATTTTGTGGAAGGGGTCCTCCCCCATAAACCCACGTCTGATGGCAGCCAAGTGTGGGAGAAAGAATTCTTCGACATCTTTTATCACTCAAAGTGCACAATACACAGGCTTAAATTTGGAGAACTAGTTTATACAATCATCAAAAGAAATCTTGTGTTATCTGGAAAATGTAGCACTGGAGTGTCATAGCACATATTTAAAGGGATGAATCACCGTGATTCCTGGAACTTTAGAACATGAGAGAAAGAAAGTCTAGATAGACTGTTGCCTCACTGGAAAATACCCTGGAAAATAATCATTTAGGCTGCAAACATCATCATGGTTTCAACAGGATAAGGAATAGGTTTATTATTATTATTACTTGAAAAGAATCTACTCTATTATTGTAAAATATTAGGTTGAATATTGGGTTTATACTAATGCAATACTGGTATTTTCATGCCTTCTTTTTTTAAAAAAAAATTAAATGGAAATAGTAAAGGAATGATTCATTCCTGGGAAAGGCTTTCTAGTAAAATATATAGCCAAGATCTTCTTGCAGTATGTTTGTCTTAATTAAATAAATCATTAAGCTTTCATGAAAATAATAACAGCTCATGGGAAATTGTTATTTAGAAATTATGCCCTCACATAAAACATGAACTTGAATATTGTCAAAATTTTACAAAAAAATAAGATTCAAACATGAATGCATAAATGGTCAGACATAGGATAATATTTTAGAATTAGCAATTTATTTCCTAACAATTTCAGTAAGTCAATATGAATATTAAGAATAACCAAATATACTGTAAACATGTATATGCAGGAATATAATGATAAAATCCCCCTTTGTATAACTAATCTAAGTTAATGGATTTTAAAAAATTAAAAATACAGTCTTCCATTATATCATATGGCCTAAAGGTAACCTAGAATCTTAAATTCTGCCTTATTTCCTACCCTGGCTTTATCTTTTTACTCCAGAAATCAATATTCTCTTCACTTGTTTGACAAGAATGTTATGTTTAGTATATTTACATTAATTCATTTTCGACAGTCTTCATACAGTATAAGTAAGAAATGTGTTTTCTCCATGCTAAGAAACAAACTTCCTATAATATATACGTAGATAAAAAATTCTCATTATTCTTCATATTTGAGTTCCACCATCCTTTTTATTAACAAAATTTAAAGCTGAGTGCCAGGAGCTCACACATCTAAACCCTCACTACTTCAGGAGGCTGACCTCTGGATGATTATGATTCAAAGTCAGACCTATCAGAAAAGTCTATTAGACTCAATCTCCAATTAGCCAGCAAGTAAGATGGAATGGAGGCATGGCTCAAATGATAGCAGAAACAAGTTCAAGGCTCAGAGTTTATATCCCCTTACCAGAAAATAAAATAAAATATAATAATAATAATAATTCTAATAATAATAATAATAATTCAAAAACACTGCATGAAAAGACATCATAAAAACTAAAAATACACTTCCATCATACACTAATACACAAAAAATTACTGTCATAGACTCTAAGCTACAACGATCAACTCAGTGGAAAAGAGAAAGGCAATTTAACAAAAGTAAAATATAAATGATAAATAAATATGTGAAAATGTTTATCACTGTAAGTAAATAAACAATACTTAGGGACAGAAATTTCTTTTTTCCCTTCTTTTTCTTTCATTCCTTTCCTTCCTTCTTTCCTTTCCTCCCTCCCTCCTTCCTTATTTCTCTTTTCTTTCTCTCTCTTTTCTTCTTTTTCTTTCTCTTTTCTTCTCTTTCTTTCTTTCTTTCTTTTTCTTTCTTTTCTCTTCTTTTGTTCTTCCTTTCTCTTTTGTACTTCTTTTCTTCTCTCCCTCTCTCCTCTTTTTTCCTTCCTTCCTTTTTTCTTTTCATTTTTTCCTTTTTTCCTCTGTCCGTCTCTTTCTTCTTTTCTGTGCCATTACTGGGGTATGAACTATCTCTGCTACTTGATCATCTTTATGTTTTTGGCTATTGCTCTACAATTTGAGTCCTACCTCCAGCTCTGGCTTTTTGCTGGCCAGCTGGAGATAAGAGTCTCTCATATTTGGGGCTGGGAAGGTGGCTCAGTGGTAGAGTGCTTGTCTTGCATGCATGAGGCCCTGGGTTCAATTCCTCAGCACCACATAAGCAAAAAGAAAAAAGCCGTAAGTGGCGCTCAAGTGGTAGAGCACTAGCCTTGAGCTGAAGAGCTGAGGGACAGCGTCCAGGCCCAGAGTTCAGGCCCCACGACTGGACCCCCACCCCCAGAAAAGAGTCTCATATTTATCTGTGTAGGTCTCATATTTATCTGTCTAGTCAGGCTTTGAGCCACAATTCTCAGATCTCTGCCCCCTGAGTAGCTAGGACTATAGCCATGTGCCACTGACTGGTAGAAATTTCTTTATGAACCTATCAAGTAAGGAGGAAAAAAATCCCAAACAAACAAAACAATTTTAAAATTTCTGAGAAAACCTATTTTGGGCAAGAGAGTGAGGAAATGGAAATATTCATACCTTAGTGCCAGTGAAGTTACAAATAAAACTTTTACCACTCTTTGAAGAACTATTTGCTATAAAATGGTAAGTAGCCTATGTAACTTCTATAACCTTATTATTCACCCCAATTCTTACTGAATTAGTACTTACTGATTTTTTAACAAATATCCAAAATATAGATATAAGGTAAAGATGTCTATTTTTAGAAATGTTTAATATTATCAAATGGAAAGAACATAATCAGTTGAGGTTAATAAATTGATATATATATATATATATCATTGTGATATAATACTAGAAAGGTTAAGAAAGACAAGTTATATTTAATAGTAGGCAGACTGTCAATCCAAGTCCTACATTGGAAGATTATTTATTTGTTTTTGCATATATTCATGAAAGGGGAAACTGGCTAGCATATACTAAACATGGAGATGTGGCCACATTTGTATAATTCTGCTGTTTTCACAACTATTTCAAGAGTTTAATTTAGTCAAGTTTCATACCTTCTTCTTTTTGAAGACATTTGTGAAGAGAAAAGCTGTCATCTTTTTGAAAAACTAGATACAAAGCCCAGGAAAAAAAATCACATGCAGAAAATTGTTCCAGCAGGGTCTGTCCTGCTAGGGCCTGACTGCCTGCCTTTATTCTGTACAACTTCTACAGAAAATCAGCCTCCTCTGTCCCCATGCAATCTGTTCTCCAATGCAGGGGAAGAGCACATTCAAACAGGTTCCTGATTCTTTTACATAA
Source organism: Dipodomys merriami (assembly GCF_024711535.1). NCBI lineage: Eukaryota > Metazoa > Chordata > Mammalia > Rodentia > Heteromyidae > Dipodomys > Dipodomys merriami. The sequence goes on from NW_027202270.1 coordinate 97,617,324, forward strand.
TATTCAAGGGATTATTTGTAGGGAAAATATTTAATCACATTAAAAGTCATCTATGGAAACCATTTTAAAACAAACAAATTTAGAAAACTATAAAGGAAATCACATCTACCAAATTTTTACCCTGGACTTTTCTTAGTAGGACATATTTGCTTGTTTGTTTGGATTCAAAAATTGTTTTCCACTCTTTTTATTATTTCATTTATTTATTTTTCATTATCTTTATCTATACAGGAGGGTTTTGATTCGATATTCCAGTTTAAGAGTACAATGCATCTTATCATTCCTTTTATCCTTCTCTCTCATCTCTTCTAACTACAATAACAAGGACAACTTTCCAGAATAGGAATTTACTATTGTTGTAACAGACCTCTTAATTTTCTGTCTTCTGAATCAGATATCTTGACTTCTCAATGTTCATTAATCCAGAACATTCACTAGTCCTTAGCTTTTCTTGTTACTTTCCATAAGAAGGTCTTGGACACAAATAATGGCTTTAGTAATTTATAATCCCTGGAGTATATAAACTCTCAATTGGCCAGAGGTCCAGAAAAAAAACAACAACTAAATGTTAACAGGTCAGCTGGTCAAAACAAGCCATCATTAGAACAAAACTGCATGCCCTGCTTTTAATACTTGACCTGAATGTTTCTGCTTCATATTCATACTAATAGATGATAAAGGGCCAATCAGGGATAGTGGATGGATTGCTCTGTGATGTGTTGCTCACCTAAAGTATGCAAGGTCCCGGATCTGTCCATCAAAACCATAAAAATGGGGGCCAGTTTTGGAAGAGTGAGTTGATTAAAACCTTTTCAAATGAAATAGGTGCCTTTCAATAAGTTCTGCTTGAATTGAGAGCTAGATATCGTCACTTGCTTGCTACCCTTTAAAAATAATTCATAGCTAACACAGGCACCAGCCCAGATGCCCCTCAATGGATGAATTGATCAAGCAAATGTCACACACACACACACACACACACACACACACACACACACACACACACACACACACACACACACAAAACCAAGAAATTTACTTATCCATTAGAAAGAGTGATATTGTATCATTAGTAAAGAACTGGAAAGACCTGGAAAAATTATGTTAGGTGAAGTAATTCAGGCCCACAGAGACAAAGGATCCATGTTTGCCCTTATCAGTGGAAGCTTGATTTAGCTTACAAACTTATAAGTAAATATATTGGGTGGTATGCAAATGTATACAAGTGAAGTGACTGAAATATGGTAGATTCAAAGTAAAACTCAGATAATTCAGTTCCTCACAAAGGGCAACAAAATAAACACTTGAAAGGGGCTGGACTGGGGCTTAGGGGGAATGGACAGCCAACTGAAGAAGTGGAGGGTAGTCAAGAATGCACTATATAACCTAAAATTAAGAAGAGTAAAGGATGGTTAGAAACATTGAAAAGCGTGACATTGATCAAGATTCATAAACTGCTCTTTTAAATGGCATCTCCTTTGTACAACTGCTAAAAGACAATAAAAATAGGTTGTAACTAACATATTAGGATTAAAAGATCCTTTCTTTAAGAAGACACTAGCTTGAGGAACTATATCATGTAGCTATATTCACCGTCATGTAGTACTTGTTTTGCTCCATATTGTGCCATGTAAAACTTGTGCACATTTTGATAGTCTTATGGTTATGGCAACAAATCACAGATCCAATATGTTAAGTTTCAAGCTAGTGTGGTGCTACCAAATAAAGTGAGAGCTCACTGAAGTCTGTTTTATACTCAAATTGTTTGTTCATGCTCATAGAAAAAGTATTCAAGTTATGGAATCCAGTAAAGAGTAAAATTTGCTAATAAACTGAATTGTTGTACTTTCATGATTGGGATGTTTTTTCACTCAAGTACTATTTAAAACTATACAATGACAACAAAAATGATAAGAACAAAACCATGCAAGTTTTCTGCAGTTCAGTGGATTCAATTCTGATCCGAACTCTGACACAGGCTCCATGAAAAAATCAATTTGTTATCATAGTTTGGGTTTGAAGAAAACAGTGGATCCACATGCCTACTGCCAGGTAGATTAGTACCTACCTCAAAGCCAGGGCTCACAGGAGACTTTAACATGAAGTTGTAAGAGCAAAGAGCAGGCAAAGGTACAGAATCAAGGGAGAGAAAGACAGGGGAGAAATGTTATTGAAGGAAAGCAATGCATATTAATCAGTCATGTTTAATATAACTGTGTTTTCAAGATAAATCAAAATGTTGTACTAATCAGTTTTTACAAACACATAGACAAGAAGAGAAGTACTTTTAAAGTCTAAATAGATCTATAGACACTGAGTCACAATTATAAAAACTCCCTTTGTGGTTGTGACCTAGAAGAGAGGGAAAAATGAAGAAAAAACAGAAATCAACATTATCGAAACAAATTATAGCCAAAGTGAAGCATTTTTGACCTTTATTTTTAAGATTTGACCTTTATTTGTAAGATTAGGTTTTCTTCACAATAATTCTCCCTCTCTATGGAAAAGAAAAATATTGTATAGCAGTTATCTGCCTAAATCTAGAATAGGCTGAGGTTGTCAGTTGTCAACCAGTAGTATACAAACCTGGAAATTCTAGAGAGTACTTTGCTCATTTGACTCCTTGTTTTAAGTCTTATTCAATGTTCAATGGAAGTTGAAAGGTAAAAGTTTGCTCTGAGATTCTGTTTTTAAGAGGAAGAGTCTCAATCAAAAAAGACACAGCTTGACTTAGCAGACAACAGTGATCTGTGAATTTATATTAAGTATAGTCTTTGTTTATTTTGAACCTTTCATGTTTCTGGCATCTCTAATAACTCTGACGTTTTTAGTTCATTTTTTAAAATCCACGATTCTATTTTAAACTAGTGATTTTAGTGATTTTTCTTGATAAATCACTCTCCACTGAGGAAAAACTATTGTACTGTTTTCTGAGTCTCTGCATCCTTTCAATCTAGATAGCTAATTCATTTTGTAGACACTCTGGGAGAGGTACACACTTAGAGTGAGGCTCTACTTGTAAAATTGGTGGATCACAGGAAGGTCATGCAGACCTTAGGAGTCATAACTACTCTCTGGAACACAGATCCAAACATGATTTTGGAAAAAAGAAATTGTAATGCTGTTTGCAGGTTCTCTCATAGAACAGAAGTCACTCAGAGTTGTCAATTTGCAAAACACGGTATTATTCTCACTATTCAGGTGCCTGGTATCTAAAAGTTTTAATGTTCCTACAACAGTTAGTCCCAAAGACCCTTTACTGTGGACATCATCAGAAATCATCTCCTACTAAGTGCTCTTCTGATTATGATACTGGAAGATGGACTTTGCCACTTGTGTTCTTCTCATGGATGTCTCTAAGTTATCATTTATCAGTGGTCAGTTTTTTTTCTCCACAAGATAGTCATGGGTTTTATAAAGAAAAGGGAACTCCACTATTGGGTCAGTTTAGGAACACTAATTTCATTATTGCAAGATTTCTGAGACTTAATTAAGACAAAAAACTGTAATGCCCACTACTTCAATGGGCCAAAATTTTTTATCCAATCGTATCTGACCAAGATTTGTTTGTTTGCAGAAATGTACAAAGCATCTATGCTTCAGAAAAACATTTTGAAATATAGAAACAATAGCCTTATAATCTTTTTTGTTTTTTTCCTGTCAGTCGTGGGGCTTGAACTCTGGGCTTAGGCAATGTCCCTGCACTCTTTTTTTTTTTTTTTTAAATGCCAATTGTGGGGCCTCAACTCTGGGCCTGGGCACTGTACCCCAGCTCTTCAGCTGTAGACCAGAGCTCTACCACTTGAGCCTCAGCCCCACTTCTGGCTTTTTCTGCTTATGTGGTGCTGAGGAATCGAACCTAGGCCTCATGCATGCAAGGCAAGCACTCTACCACTTAGTAAGCCACCTTCCCAGCCCTGTCCCTGCGCTCTTCAGCTCAAGGCAAGTGCTCTACTGCTTGAGCCACCACTTCCGGTTTTCTAGTGGTTAATTGTAGATAACAGTCTCATGGACTTTTCTCCTTGGGCTGGCTTTGAACGGTGATCCTCAGATCTCAGCCTCCTGAATAGTTAGGATTATAGGTATTAGCCACTGGCACCTGGCTCAGTCTTTTTATCTTGCTGTAAAGTTAAAGCCTCCAGAAATGTCTGCAAGAGAAAGAAAGCTACCCATTCCACTGATGGTAGTGGTAATACTATGACAGTTTTCCATGGTGAAAAAAAAATTGGAAAAATGTTTATTATGAAAATAAATATTATGTATTCCCTCAATTAGCAACCAAAGGTTGGCCTGCCTGCCTGCCTGCCTGCCTTCCGTCCTTCCTTCCTTCCTTCCTTCCTTCCTTCCTTCCTTCCTTCCTTCCTTCCTTCCTCTTTCTCTCCAGGATTTGGTGCTATCTCTAAGTTTTTTTCTCCTCAAGGCTAGTGCTCTACCACTTTGATCCACAGCACCACTTCTGGTTTTCTGGTGGTTAGTTGGAGATAAGAGTCTCATTCTCATGGACTTTCCTGCCCAGGCTGGCTTTGAGCTGCGAAACCCATATCTCAGACTCCTGAGTAGCCAGGATTACAGGCATTAGCCACCTGCACCCAGCTAGAGCTTATTTCTTACATTTGAATGTCAATTATACAATTTCAATTCCTTTTAATTACATGAAAGAATTTCAAACTTAATTTATTAATTATTCTAAGATTTCATTCTTTTCTCACACAACCTGTGAGAAAAATGCTCCAATAATATTACAGTATGTTATGGATAGTTATGCTTTTATTATCCAAAAAAAGTTCCTACTAAGGTATCATTTATTATATATTGATAAAGTATATAAAGTTCTAAGTGCAAAGCATAATGATATTCTGCATGTTGAATAAAATATTCCCAGCCTTCTATCTGCTCATTTCCACTCCCTCACATTTGGTATTTCACTAAGAGGAACTGTCATTCGGATATGTTTCAACATAAATTGGTATAGTTTGAGCTGACCTTCAGTCACTAAATTTATAAGTATATGCTCGTGGGTATCTGAGATGGAATCTCGCTACATTGCTCAGGTGGGTCACAGCCCTCCTGGCTGGAGTGATCTTCTCACCTACTTCTCCTGAGTAGCTGGGACTACAGGAACATGACATTCACAAGAACTACTGAGTCACATGGTAAATATATTCCCCCAGAAGAAAACTGCATTTTCCAAAATGTGATAAGGAGGAATTGTTTCCACCCTGAGAAGAAATGTGTGTAAGTTCCAGGTGGAAAGTACTTGTTATGTTTTCCTTCAAAGTTAGACATGCTGCTATATATGGATCTCACGGAAGACATCATACTCTTCAATTAGTAATGACATTAGCTATGTTTAATCATATTTCTATATTTATTAGAAATCTTCTCCAGTTAAGTATTGTTTATTTTGCTATGCTTTAAAAGGGGATGGAGTTCTTCCAGCATTTTTGTAAATGTTCTCTGGAAATAATTTTTTTATGAATAGAAAGTCTATCTTTTACAATCCACTCTGTAATTTGTCTGGTTTTGTTGTTGTTGTTGTTTTTGTTTTTTAGGTCCTGGAGCTTGAACTCATGGCTTTGGTGCTGTCTCTGAGCTCTTTTACTCAAGGCTAGCACTCTACCGCTTGAGCCACAGCACCAAATCTGTATGTTTTTTGTGATTAATTAGAGATAAGAGTCTCACAAATGTTTCTGCCTGGACTGCCTTTGAATGGAGATCTTCAGATCTCACCATCCTGAATAGGTAGGATTTCAGGCATGAGCCACTGGCACATGGTGGTGCTTATTTGATAAAATACATTCTTAATTCTAATGATGCTCAATAAATTGATCTTTTTTCTTTGTCAGATGAATTATGTCTGGTTAAGGAAGACTTTTCCTATCTAATGCATTTATATTTATTCTTCTGCTATTTCCTAGAAATTTCCCGTCTACCTAGAATTGATTTTGTGTATGACACAAAAAAGATTCAAGATCATATTTTCCATAGAGATACTTACTTGGTTCTAGAAATATTTGTTGAAAAGATTACCTTTTTCTAAACACTTTTATCCCAGTTATAAATCATTTGCTCTGTATATATGCAGTTTTGTTTTACTGTTTTTTTTTCTGTCCTAGTCTAATACCATATTGCTTTAACACTTTATATGTAAATGTGGAATAATATTATTCTGCCCTAACTGTGACTTTGTTTGGCAAATTTCCAGTTTTGCTCTGTATCAGGCAATTTCAGTCTTAACACATTTGGCATTTGGAGCTGGATACTGTGTTGTGGGCAGCCAAATTGCACATTGAACTCTGTGTGATTGGTGTTTCCAATCCTGATTTCCATTGTTGCTGTCAAATTCAGTTCTGATTGGTTCTCTCATATTTCATTAAGACTTTAAAACCATCCTTCAGGGGAGAATTGATGTGAAATAAGCTTATTTATCTCTAAGGACACATATTTTAGGAGATTGTGAATTTTTTTTGTCTTTTCTTTTTTGGTACTGGGAATGGAACCCAGAAGGTTGCACTTTCTAGGCAAGCACTTTACCACTGAGCTACAACCCAGCCCATGAAATACTTTTTTAACTATGATAAAGTCTCATGCCCTTTGGTATATATTGGCTTTGACTCCATCAAAATATAAGAATACATGTTAATAAAAAAGAGAACATAAATAAGGATGGGGAAAGGATACCATCTTTTAATCTTGGCTTCTTTTTTCCACAGTTGTCCTAAAATTTGTACGGTTGATATAATTTTGATTAATCAACTTGGATATAAGGATATAGCATAGTAATGTGTGCTACTGCATGATCTACTGAGTTTTTCTTCTGTTTCTCCCTAATATTAGTGAAGGTTTATGAAAAGAAATATAGTCCTGTAGATCTGTTGCATAATACCTTAAAAAATTAGGATTTTCTTATAAGAGGGACTGTTGTATGGTTAGTAAAATGTATGGTTTATTGCCAAAGCTGATAACAGATGAAGCTGATGACAGATAAAGCTTGTATATCATAAATCTTTTAATTGTTTCTATGTTAGCAGCATTGTAGAAATATAAGATTCAATTTATGTTCGAAAATTGAATCAATAAATAGAATAATTCTATCTTAACCTATATGTGAAAGATACTATGTAAGTCAGCATAGGCAATTATATCAGAAAAATTCATTTTCCTAAATTTGAGAAAAATTTATGTTCTTATTACAGACTTACAAAATGGATATTTTGGAGGCATGATGTTAAGGTCCAATATGTCAACTACCACAAACATAATTCCAAGAGCATTTCCTGAGGAACATTTGAAGCAGGGCTATAAAAGTTTAAAACCAGTAATTGTGTGTGTGTGTGTGTGAGAGCATGAGTGCACACACGCACAGGCATGCATGTGCACACGCTAGTCCTGGGACGTGAACTCAGGGTCTGAGCACTGTCACTGAATTATTTTGCTCAAGACTAATACTCTACTACTCAAGCCACAGCTCCATTTCTGGCTTTTTGATAGTTAATTTGACATAAGAGTCTATGAACTTTCTTGCCCAGGCTGGCTTTGAATCATGATCCAGTCTCCTGAGCATATAGGATTACATGCATAAGCAACCATGCTCATCTCTGAAACCAGTATTTTTAAAGAATCTCATGGTCCTAATATTTTCTTACACCATCAGTATCTCATTGGATCACTATTTTCTCAGCATTCTTCACAAAGAAAGGTCAAAAACTCATATTCTAACATATTTTAAGCATTCTACTATAAATTCCATCCATCAGTGAAAAAGTAATTAATATAACTATTTGATATAAAACAAACTACATAATCAAGTAATTCAAATAATTATTTCATTTCATCAAATTAATCAATTACTTTAAAAACACAAAAGTATAAATTATATAACCCAAAGAACATTTATAAATTATATTTATATGCATGAGCATTTGATTAAATAAGTTAATTTATATTTATAAAACAAAAATATGCATAGGCCTGTTATGTTTAGAACTCTATATTTACATCCTAAATGTGTGTGTAATACATGTATGTTTGCATATAGAACCATATTGGTACATACATTACTAAGGTAGAGTAGCAAGATAGCTTCACATTAATGATTAAGATCCTAATCTATTCAAGTGAATGACTAGCTTAATTAAGCTTTAGGTTTTTTGTAAAGTGTAAAATATTTTTAAATAGCTTTTGCTTAGTAAAACAAAACATAATTTCTAATTTTACTTTAAAATATTTGTAATGTATATATTACAAAAATGTTTCTCAATGACTATACTTTAATAACTGCTATAACCTGGAAAAGTTTTAGTGGGATTGAGTATCCATCTTTTCACAGAAGTCTCTGTGAAAAAAAGCACGAGAGACCTGGTATTAGAAAGGAAACCTTTTCACTGTTCTTCTTCTCCATTATGCCTGGTTAGAACCTGAGTGGATTTCCTACATGAACTCACCAAGAAACAAACCAAACCACATTAAACCAAGAGTATAATTTTTCTATGCATAAAAATGAGCAGTCATTTGTTATGTGCCTAGCTTATTCTGTATTCAAGTTAAAGATCACAATGAAATATTTTCCAAACAATAATGCAAATAATAGAATTTCTTATAGGTATTTTCCAAATGTATTACTCCACCCTAGTTCAAAGGGAATTATTTAATCTAGGCATTTTAGTAATTCTTAAATCTCTATCTTCCACTGATTTTTTTTTCTTGTGTGTATGTGTGTATGTGTGCCAATCCTGGCGCTTGAACTCAGGGCCTACTCATTGTCCCTGACCTTTATTGTTGACAGTGAGTTTTGTACTGCTTGAGCCAGAGTTCCATTTCTGGTTTTTTAAAATTTTGGGTGTGATTAATTGGAGATGAGTCTCATAGACTTCCCTGTCTGAGCTGGCTTTGAAATGTAACCCTTATATCCTCAGCCTCCTGAGTAGCTAGGATTATAGGCATGAACCACTGGCACATGGCTTCTCACTGATTTTTTACAATAGCTAGATTGTAAGTAGTTGCTGTAATATACCTTGAAGGATGGGGGAAACCTATGGGACATTTAAAATGCTACTTAACCACTTCATAATTTTGTTTTTATATTAAATAATGTATAGAATCACCATGTATCACAATGTATCACCATTTTTCTTTTTCTGAAAGCTTCAAAAATCAATATTAACTTAAATCATATCTATAAAATAATTTAGAGATAATGAAAACACTAAATATATTTTTTATGAAATATATTGGTGTAGGATGATATTGCACATATCCCCCAATACCAAACAATAAATGACTATCATAATTTTTTAACAGTGAATTTCAAATTTCATCCCAAGTACCTATGAGCTACAAGTGACCTGAATAATCTGCCAAGGAATAATAATATCTTAAATTTTTGGTTCCGAAAACGGTAATAAAACTATGCTTTGCAACATTAACACATTAGTTGTGCTGCTCTGGCCAGGATGATATCTCACACACTTTATGATTTCACTATAGCAAACTCAAAGCTGTTGAACATTAGAAGCAGCACTGACCAATTCACAGCAGATGCCCTGAAGAAACACGATCCTGACCACACTGGCTGTGGCCTCCCTCCCATCACTCTTTCTTGAACTGACACTGCTATCACGTTCCACAGATTTCTCAAGCAAACAGGCAATGGATAAACAGGACGCCATACCAGCAGGGGCTCATCAGGGGCACTGGTAGACAGCTCAGTAGATGATGTGCGGGTGGTGCTGAGCCCAGTGAGGGAAACATTTGAGAGCCTCCTCCGCCTCACACCACTGCAATTGTTAGGGATTTTAAATGCACATCTCTTATGGTAATTTAGACCGCATCCTGGAAAGCAAAAATAAAAATAGCTTTTATTTAGCAATAAATTAAAAGCTATTCCACTATTAGTTATAAACGGAGAATTATTGCTCCTCCTTCCATTTTACTCTTTATTAGGCTGTTTGGAAATTCAGATTTTCTTTTGTGTTTTCTGATTTTTTTCTCCTTATCTGTAAAGGGGTAGGTAGATAGACAGACAGACAGACAGACAGAGAGATAGATATAGATATATGTTCTGATTTTTGTTGGACAAGCTGAGCAACTCTTTTATCATTTTTTAAAATGTTCTGACATATAATGAAGTTGGGCTTTGAAATACTTAGACATAAAATTCAAAGTACATTAAGCCATATGCACAAGTTCAAATGGATGTTGACATGGAGGCTGAATTAATTACAGTTGTCCATAACTCTGGAACTGAATCTTGGCCCCACAATTTACATGTACACATGACTCCAAACAAATTATTTCACCTCAGTTCCCCTGTCTGTGAGCTGAAGACTGAAGTATGTACTTTTGGGTTGGAATGTGGCACTTGACTTGCAAGTGTAAGGCCCTGAGTTCAATCCTACTGCCTCAAAAAGTAACTAGTTGATAGAATTATTAAGAAAATATGTAAAATACCTTACATAGTGATTTTTACATAGTTAAGAAGTCAATATTTCCTTGGAGGAAATAGCAGTTTCATTTTAGTATGTCTGTAATTCACAATCCCATGCTAGAATTTTGTTACTTGCTACACAACAAGCCAGGCACATATTCATAAAGCCTGTGTTACAAACTCAGACATCAAGGAACTCAGAGGTTCCTATAAACATGGCCAATGTGAACTGACTATGACTGCCCATGGTAGATCTGGGTATCCCTCACATTTGTAAGAATTGCAGCATGAGGAAAGCTTCCACTGAGATTTCAAAAGAAGACCTAAAATGCCAGATAGTGTGAAATAGAAACTAAAGTCTCTGAAGGCAGTCCCAGTGGATAGCCCAGAAAGATGGAGATGATAGGAACCTGGAATATCTGGTCAGAAAAGCTGTGGGTAGTAAAGAGAGACAATATTGGCAAGAGCATAGCAGCAGGGTTACTCCTGCTTTTTTGGAGCACACATCAAGATACAGTATACCCTAGATGGAAGACAAGATCTTTAAGGATTTAGTAGTTGTCTTGTTGACTTTTAGTCTTACTTTGCTATCTTATTCCTTGCTTTGAAATGGGAATTTTTATCATGTAAGCTAGAAATATGTAAATTCATTTTTTTATTTTGAAAACAACAACAACAACAGTAACTCTTAGCTCCTAGCTAGTTGGAGAGATGAATGGGGAGGTGGAAGTTTTAGTTGAAGAATTGAAGAAAAGTAACTAACTGAATTGGGCCTTTGAAAGATGTACTTTGTTTGTCTCTGGCTTCTTTCAATTCTTTCCTTCCTTCCTTCCTTCCTTCCTTCCTTCCTTCCTTCCTTCCTTCCTTCCTTCCCTGTCTCCTTTCTTCTTCATTTCTTCCTCTCTTCCTTCTAGCCTTCCTTCTCTCCTTCCTCCCTTCCATCCCTCCCTTCTTTCCTCCCTCCCTTCTCTTCTTCCTCCTTTTTCCCCACCTGTCTCCTCACCTCTCTCTGTTTCTTGCTCCTTCCTGGCTGCTATAAGCTGAGAATTTTGCTTTACAGTGTCCTCATGTCCTATCATAATGTTTTACCTCACTAAAGGCACAAAAATAATGCAGCCAGGTGACCATGGTCTAAAAACTCAAATTGTGAACCAAATAAACCATTCTATTTTAAGTTGGTTTTCCAATATTTTTGTCCCCAGGCTGGAAATATGACTAATACACACTCCTCTAGAACTTAACTTGCCTTTGAATACCCTGGGGAGTGGGAGGGGTAGGGCCCGGAGTCTAGTGGTAGAGATGGAAGGGCAGGGATGATAGAGGAAAAACAAAGGAGGAGGCAAAAATGCTTGGTAAGAAATGTACTCATTACCCTGCTCATGTAATTGTAACCCCTCTGTACAGTATTTTCACAATAAAAAACTTATTATAAAAAGAAATTAAGGAAGTATGATGAGCTTATTTATAGGTTGCATAGGTTGCATAAAACTTTAGTCATACTGGCCATACTTCAAAGAGTTCTATCCTCCTCAAACCTGTCATTAAATAAGGTCTTAAAACTACCTCATAGTGTTCTCAAATCTGTCTTGTGCAGTTCAGTGAGTTCTTTGTGTGGCTCACACCTGTAATCTCATCTACTTGGGATGAAGAGGTGGGAAGATTATGATTCTATGACAGAATGAACAAAAGCAATGTGAGACTGTATCTGAAACGCCAACTAAAAGCACGAAGGCTACAGGCACGGTTCAAGAGACAGAATGTATGTCTAGCAACTGTGAAGCCCTAGGTTCAATCTCAAACATTAAAGAAAAAGGGTATACATAGAATATAGAATATATAAAACCATAGAATTAAGGTTAGAAATTCAGGAATGAATCACAATCTACTTAATAGCTGAGTGATCTCAGATGGTTTGATTAACCTAAATGTCTCCTCATTTGATGTCTACTATTTTAATATCTGGCTTACTCAAGATGCAACTTTATTTTCATTTTGTTGCTAGCACATTCCATATAATGTAGGGAGGAAATATTTCCACATGAGATAGAGAAAAGATATGAGAGCCAGGATCCTAAGATCAGGCCAAGAATGTTAAACAGGAAATTTTAAAGTAGACAAAATACTTCAATATAAATCTATGCACTCCGCTAAAAACTGCCCAGATGATACTTCTGAGGTACTGAGAACACTGCCAGAAAGGTATAACATAAGCAGATAGCTCTGGGTTGTATTCAACTTGCAGGGGAAGAAACTTACCTTCACATTTAAGGCCCTGACGCACCAGCCCCCACAGCATTTCTCCACAATGATCACAGAATGCTGGAGCTCGATATGAATGAACAAAGAGAGCATGTGGACGAATCTGGAAGTCTTCAAAAGTGGCAGAAGCTGTAGAAACAATAATGTTCAAAAAGAGATTGGATGAATTTGCTATTCTGTAAATAGGAAGAGAACAAGATAATTAGTCTGGGAATATGTACTCTTGGTACATCTGGGGAAGAAAAGAGGCAACATGATCTGGTCTTTCAGTCATTAATTTGTATTCTTTCCACCCCAGTTTCAATGGTGGCTGAGCATCACTCTGCCCTTCCTGTCTGTTGATATGTTAGACCACCTCAAAATAGTGAAAATGCTAGAAAAAAGCATGACTAAAAGGATGACAAAATGTAGTTGACAAATACTTGGTAGCAGTTGAAAATACTTGTTTTTTTTTCTTTCATAAATAGATCAGCAAGGTATTCAAAACTATTAATAAAACAAAAAAGTTGGTGAATTGAATTTGGACAGATCTGAAAGTAACATATCTGAGCACAATCACAAAGAGAGTCATTAAAAGGGCAAGATAAAATTGCTTCCATCATAGCAGCATGTTTTAGGGGAGATAGAAGTCTTGAGCAATAAAACCAAACACTAAACCCACATGCCTTAGCAATAACATGGCATCTTCATCACCAACTCACCAAAAAGAAGGATTTAATATACACATTAATAAACTGAGAAATACACTTCTATAAACTACATTCATACTAGATGCACATTTTATTTCTTTTTTTATTTTATTGTAAAGATGCGGTACAGAGGGGTTAAAGTTATATGAGTAAGATAATTATATTTCTTGTCAAGCATTGTTACCCCCTCCTTTTTTTTCTCCTTCTATCCCTTCTATCCCCCAACTCTCTCATTCCTCCCCCTCCCCCTGAAGTTGTAAAGTTCGTTTCCAACATAGAATCTTGTGAGTATCACAATGGGTCATCCTGTATCTTATTTCAGCATTTTATTATTCCCCTTGTCCTCCGACATTTTATTTCTTATTAATGCTGATATTCTAAGGTGCTCTGAAAGACTATGGAAATATATTGTTCCAGTTTTATTTTTCCAAATGATATTTTATTACATTATAAAAATGGTTTTTACTTTTGCTGTGGTTGATCAAATCAAGATATAGATAGATAGATAGATAGATAGATAGATAGATAGATAGATAGATAGATAGATAGATAGATAATGAATGACTGAAAGGCACCCCTCAAGCAGGATCCCAGTTACAGCAGATAAGTCTGAAAGAATCTTATCTCAAGTTAACTAGCAGATAGCTGGAACTAGAGGTGTGGTCCAAGTGGTAGAACTCGCAGCCTAAGAGAAAAAAGCCAAATGAGAAGGTGAAGCCCTGAGTTCAAGCCCTACAATAGGCACAAAACAAAATGTCCCAAATGCCCAAAACGATAAACAAACAAGGCGTAAGTCTTCTCTCAAAGTTCTAATGAACAGTGGTGCAAACTCCCAGGCTCTGTACATAGGGGTGCCTAAAGCTGAGGCTCACATTAGAGCAGAAGACACTTATTGTCAGTCCTCTGAATAGGAAAGAAGCTTGGCCATTATCCAAAAGATATCTAGTGTAATCACTGTAAACTTTGTCTTCAAATACCTACAAAAAGAAGGTTTGGCTAAGTAGGTCTTCTCCAGTCCTTTAACACTTAAACACAATCATGTTACAAGCAGAGCTCTATAAACTTCATCCTATTTCATTCTCAGAGAATTTGATGGGAAACGCCTTGCTATCCTTTCTCTTTCTCCTTGATAGAAATGAGCTTGGGAAATTGCATATTTAATTCCACACAGGTAGATTATGGACAATGCTTTTGAACAAATCAGGAAAAAAAAAGGTGTGATTTGTGTACCAAGCATGTTCTTTGGTGATTTAGTCAAAATGTGTCTAATTTGTAGAATGTTAAATTCTTTTAAAAATCAAGTTCTCAAACACAGGAACAAAAATTGCTCTTAAAATATTAGAGAGAATGGCCACTTTGTACCCATTAACCCTTAACTTCTCCCATCATCCTCAGAGTCATTCCTCAGGCCCAAACAACTATGACAATACTCTGACAGTAATTAGTTGAATAATTATTGTAGTTTTCAAACTAAGGAAGACTAAAATTTGACAATACAAATACTGCTGCAATCAAACATTTTTGAATTAATCAAGAAGAATATAAATAATTAAACTACAGGTTTTTAATGACACTCCCCCCCCTAATTTATGTCATGTAAATTTGTTTTTACTTCAGCTTTGGAAAGGGATTAACATTCCAAAGCAGTCAGCATTCTTGACTTCTGTTTAAATGCCATATTTCTAAAGTTCAAATTTAATATTCTCCCGTTAATTTTAGAATAATTAAAGAGATTTTTAAAAGAAAACTACCAAGATTGGTAAGGCTTTACATGCATTTGAAATCAAAGCACAACATCTATTCATTATGAATTTACCTACTCTGCACCCTGGGGGCCTCCGCATTGGCTGAGTACATGCATGCCATCTCACCTAATCACAAAATTGCACTTCAGAGATAATCGCTCTGCACAGGAAAACAAAGTGAATGCTATAATTCCATTTCATTTAAGTTTTGAAATCAAAATGGACAGACAAGAATAGGAATATTAAAGTGTCTAGAGATTCCAAGTAGGGAACAATGTGCTATCTGTCAGTCTGTCATCATCAATCAGACGACCTAAATTAAAACCATATGACAGGGCAACAAACTAAACACAATGGGCCCCTTACACTGGTATTTGTGTCTCTTTGATTTGCTCTATTCACAGTCTATTGTTACACTCCAGTGTGCAGGAGAGGAGAAAATGACATGCTTTCCTTAGTCATTGAGCAGTTGAAACAGGTAATTGAACCAAAAACACTAATATAATCAGTAGTTCTTTTAATGTTCATTACAAATTGTGGCACAAAATGGAGTAAACTGGTTAGCAGTACAGAAGAAATGAGCCTTCTGAAGCAAAATAAATAATCTGTGGAGGTCAAAATTATTTGCATAATAAAATAAAATAATGTTAGATCTTCCGAGGTTTTCAGTAATTTTTTTACTGGAAATTTTTGGCAATTTGAGAAGAGCATTAACTCTTTCTGGTTATGCAAGTTGAAGGAGTCTGTGGTTTAAGTATCCAAATCTCATTCAATTTTATACAAGTAAATTAGGAAGAAGATATTAACATTATTACCACCACCACCACCACCACCACCATCACCATCATCATCATCATCTCATTTTACAGATGAGAAAACTAAGCCTCAGCAATTAAGATACTACTCAAGGTAACATACAATCTGGACTCAGCTAGTGTTGCCATAGTAGAATCATGTAAACTAACAGTTGCTAAGATCCAATTTATCATATTTCTTTGGACATTATTCCTTGAATTATAACTAGGCAAAGTGACTCATGCTTGTATTTATTAGTAATTACTCTGAAGGCTGAGATTAAGAGTAAGGCAACTGTAGGCAAGCTCAAGCAAAAGATTTGAGTGCCTATTTCAAACAACAAAAAGATGGAAATGGGGGCACATGCTTGTCATTTCATTTATGTGGGAAGAATACATAGTATTCATTCATTGTGATGCACAGGCTGGCCAGAGTAAAAAGCAAGACCTTATTTTAAAAAATTACCAGAGTAGCCAAGTGCCAGTGGCTCATGCCTGTAAACCTAGCTAATCAGGAGGCTGAGTTCTGAGGATCGTGGTTCAAAGCCAGCCCAGGCAGGAAAGTCTGTGAGACTCTTACCTCCAATAAACCACTAGAAAACTGGAAGTAGCGCTGTGGCTCAAGGGGTAGAGTGCTCGCCTTGAGCTGAAGAGCCCAGGGTTCAAGCCCCATGACAGACAAAAAAAATTACCAGAGCAAAAAGGGCTAGAGGCATGGCTCAAATAGTAGAGTATCCACCTTCCATTGCTACTAAATATAACACATCACCCTTTGTAACATGTGCTTTTACTTCAGATACATTAAAATTATTAGGAAAGGAAAATTTCTATGAATAAAGCATAGGATAATATTATTTCAATTCACGATTTATAACATGGCTCTATATTTTGAAATCTACCCCTCAAAATAAATTGGAATTAGGAATAATGATGGTAAATGAAAGGAACCCCAAGATAGGGATACAAGAGGTTTTATCTTTGATGTTGTTGTTTTTAATGTATTTATAATGTACCATATGATTTTTTTTGTTTCTTTTCTATGTTCTTCCCCCATGGTATAACCCCTGTTTTCACTGTATGTGATTCCGGTGCCCTGCATCTTGCATATACATTTTTCTAATTTGGGGGAGGGGAAGGGAAATAACAAAAAGCTGAAATAAGGATACAGGTTGACCCATTGTAACAATGAGATGTACAAGACACTATGTTGTAAATGAACTTTACAACTTGGGGGAGGGGAAGAGTTGGGGAAGTGAGGAAGGAAGGAATGGTAGGGGAAAAACAAAGGAAGGGGTAACCATGCTCCATAGGAAATGTACTCATTACCTTACTCATGTAACTGTAACTGTAACCCCTCTGTACAGTATTTTTACAATAACAATGTATATTAAAAAAACAATGATTAGGTTCTGAAATTTTAAAAACTCAATGGCAATCCACAGTTTAAAACCAGATGGATCTTTTAGTCTGGAGGAGAAGCACTACCAATCAACTCAAAGCAAAACATTTTGAAGCTTTCCATAGCTGTGAAGATTTGTGGTGGGACAATTTGTTGTTCTTCTTCCTTATCAGCTGGACTACTGAAAGTATCTTTTCATTCCAGTCAGTACTCCCTCTACGCATTGCATCATCTTGATGCAAATAACCTCACATTCTTCACCTTCTACCAGTCATTGACATACACAGAACAGATATGCATATATCATTTTTGGTTGCTTGACAGCTTCTGCTGGTGGAATGATCACTCGCAATTGTGAATATCACAAATTATCAAAATCTTCTTCATATTGATTTTTAATATTCTTCTGTAATGTCTGGTCAGTAGCCATGGGTTCAAACATTTAGAACTGAGACATTTTCATGTTTTTCCAAAGTCAATTTATATAAGCAAAAGAATCCTAATAACTTGAAGGATATAGTTAACTGATGTCATGTGCTACTAATATATCTTAAAATATACTAGGTTATAGTGCCTATTAGAAATAGAAGAATGACTAAAGAGTGGTATCTTGTTGAGTTAATAGTCCAAAGAGAAATAATAGGCCCATAAAATATATTATAATTACAGGAATGGAAATCTAAAAGGAAGGGTGCCTGAGTCTATGAAAGCAAAGGGGCTCTCCATGGGACCCTGAAGGATGAAAAGCGTTTCAAAAAGCACTCCACGGGATCAGGGAAGGACAGCATTGTTACGTAGTCCAACTTTCTTTAATGATAAGGAATTTGTAATATCATCTACTTTTTTTCTTTTTGACAATTATTTTGGCTTCTTGATACTTCATCTGTGGCATACTGTGAGAGAATCAGAAAGGATAAGAGAATTGTTCTGAAAGAAGGTCACAGTGATGGTAGGTCACCTCCCACAAAATGTGGCACAGCTGTAACAGTTGTGATATCTGTTTCTGCTCTACTCCCTGCACCTCTGCACAGAGGTGTCTCCAAGACATTTTTGTAACAAAATCTTCCCTTCCTCTTGTAACCACTGCTCAACTTAATTTCATATTTGAGAATTTTCTTATATCTGGAACCGAGAGAAAGAAAGACCCCACAGCAGTCCAACAACAATAACACTGAATGAATTCTTGTTGAGGCAACTTGTACTAGCACTTTGCAGATACTAGAGGAAACAAAGAAGGAAATCTCCCATTTTGCCTTAACATCTGATCAGAAAAACATTAGTGAGGCACAACGGTGTGGGCTGAGGGTGGGGGAAAGACTGGCTATGGAGTATATCATGACGGCAAAGAGAACCATTATGCATAACATGAATTTAGAGATGCTAACCAGGCTTTTCAGAAACTTCTGCAAAATTAAAAGAATATGACAAAAGACTTAAAAAATAACTACAAAGCAAACAAACAGAAAAATGGCTCCAAGAAGACTAAGAAAGTCTCAAAAGTAAGATTGGAACAGAGTAGTTACCATAAAAATAAGTAGCTACCCCAATAAGGAGGAAAATGGATGGTAACTAAATTAAAATGATGTGACTACCCAGGGAGCAGACAGGCTCCTATTCAGAGACAGGAAGAGAGAACATGTCAGTAAGACAGGGGCCATACAAAATCAAGTTAAATTCACCAAAGCGACTTTGGCAGAAACACTCCCCAAGAGAACCAGAAGAAGGAAAAGGTTCACATGTAGAAAAGGCCTTCCAGCTGTCTTTTATGTAGAAAGAAAAATAGAAATTTAGGCCAGGCCCACAGAATATAATAGTTTACTGCTCACAGAGAGACAAAATGAGCTGAACTATTGAATTGTAATTTGTTTTTCTCTTTTCTAGAAAAGAGATCATGTTTTTTTTTGTTGTTTTTTTAAAGAAGGAATGAAATATGCTCAAGAAAAAAATAAAGTATGAAGGACAGATTATCTAAGATGTAAGGACTTGAAATGATTTTCAATAGTCCCAAATAAAATATAAACGAGGGCTCAACAATTTGATTCAAATCGTAAGCAAACATCTACTTATATTTTTGTTGGATTTATTGAATTTTTATAAAGTCCTCTTATGAGAATTAAAAAGTATTCTAATACAATGTGAGTTTAATCAGAGGGTAGTAAAGATATTTAGCCCTACTTAATATAAAAACATTCTGTAAAAAGTTAACATTTCAAACTATGTGGTGCTTGTATGAGACAAAGGAGAGAGCAACAGGACAGAATTGGTAATACAGTAATCTATCCTATGTATAAGTTTAAAATATAAAAGGATATATAATAGACTGATGAGGAAGCACCATTTAAAAATACCTGGTATCAGTTAATTACATTATTAAATTATTAATTTATTACATTAATGTATAAAAAGTCTGAAACCAGTAACAATTAGTAATTTGGGGAAAAACAAATTAGAACCTTATCTTGTATCTTAAATAATTACCACATGAGTTAAAAAGTTAAACTGAACAAGGCTGGGAAGGTGGCTCAGTGGTAGAGCACTTGCCTTGCATGCCTGAGGCCGATTCCTCATGCCTGGGTTCGATTCCTCAGCACCACATAAGCAAAAAGAAAAAAGCCAGAAGTGGCTCTCTGGCTCAAGTGGTAGAGCACTAGCCTTGAGCTGAAGAGCTGAGGGACAGCGCCCAGGCCCAGAGTTCAGGCCCCACGACCGGACACCTCCAAAAAAAAAAAAAAAAAAGGTAAACAGAACATACAAAACTATAGAAAACATAGAAGAGAACAAAGTGAACCTTAGTAAGCTTCTGGAGAAAAAAAAAAGGAGGTAACATATAGTGAGGAAGTGTCAGTAGAATGATCATGGAGTGGAGGCTACTGGTTGACTTGCCCAAGTGCCATGTAATAGTATCTTTTACACAACATGGTTACAAAAGGTTCATTTATTAATAACTATATATTTGAGGTCACAAAAATCTAATTATGTTTAGTGCTTTCAGGTGTATAGCACATAATTACTAACATTTGTGGAACGATTTCTATGCATTGTTAGGTACCAGGCACGTAGGGGATGAGACTTTAAAAAAAATAAAGAGAATAAACATCCATTTCCTGCTCGGAAAAAAAAATCTTCTTTGCATTTCCCTCCTCCTCATTTTCCAAAACCAGAGGCAGGCAGAAGGGCTGTAGGAGTATATTGATGGTAACCCTGAAACAAAGCTCACGAAGTTTGGGATCCACATATGAACCCAGAGAGCTGCAATAAACATCTAAGGATCCTTTATTTCTTTCCTCGGATGTGGAACTGGGTTTATAGCTACCATAGAAGTCAGCTTTACAAATATCAATGCCTCCTTCCAGGAGAGGCCACAGCATAGAAAAGTTGTAAAATATACGTAATTACGATTTTCTTGCTAAAACTTTGTTTTGAGAAACTATTGTTTGTATAAATTATTAAGATGTGTGGGATTTTGTTGGTAGGAAAATTATTGTAAAAATTTCAACAAAATTGATAATAAATATGTTGTATAAGCTTTTTTCCAAACTCTTCTCCAGGAGCAGCACTTAAACTTGGGATGTTAATAGAACAGGAGACAGGTTAAAAAGAGTAGGGGTCAGAGATACTACATAAGAAATAATAATAAACCATTTCTGGTAGTTACAATAATAAAATGCTGCCAATTATTATTTGCCAATTATAATATATGAATTTAAAATAGTTTTCAAACAGAACATTACATAACTAAACAAAGACAAGAATGAAATGTAGTTATTTTATGCCATCTATCTCTATACTGAGATGTTGGCCAACAATATTCTGTTCAACATCATCTTAACTTCAAACATTACAGGTGCATGTTTCTCTCTTCCACACAAATCTTGTTGACTTGTATACAGCTAATTTTCATCTAGCTAATTCCTGTCCGTCTACACTGCTCTCTTCTCTGTTCCCATCCTCTTGGTACATTTCTGTTCTGGAATGAAACCTGTCACTGTATACTGCCATCCTACATCATTTTGTCATTCACAACTGATAGATTGCTGGAGGGCAGAGATGACAATGTCTCTGAGCTTATATACAAATTAAAGCAGTCAATGAATCTTCAAGGAAGAATTATCAAGCCTTTACACATCAGTTACCTACAACTCAAAGTTTCTGTATTTTATTTAATCATGGCAATATGTAACTATAGTATTTCAAATTTAAAAGCAAAGCTCACCAGAGACACAATTTGGATCTATTTTGAAAGGTTTCTCCAATGTTTTTAAGGGATGTGGTTGTTTACATCGTTTGGCCCTAATGGCAGATGAATATAGGGAATGTTGAAAACCATGAACACAATTCTAGAGCAGCCTTGAGCTGAAATTCTGGTTATAGCAAATGGTTGATGTTTGATAAGGAACTTTTTTTGCTTTTTTCTTTTCTTCTTTTCTTTGTCTGTCTTGAGGTTTGAACTGAAGGCATAGGCACTGTCTCTGAACTTTTTCCCTCAAGACTAGCACTCTACCACTTTGAGCCACAGCTCCACCTCCTTGGATAAGGATCTTCATTTCTCTCAACTCGATGTGCAACTCTACAAAAGTTGCATAGTGAAATACCTCATTAGGCCACGAGGACAAAAAGGGATTGGCATAGTGATTGGAATATTGGTGGAACCATCACAAAAATTTCTTAGCAAAATGATTGAGTATAGTCTTTAAAGCCAAGACCTAAGTGTGAATGCCAGTAATTAATATTGTTCATAATAATATTGTCATGATCATCAATACTAAGGGGGGGAATATTGCTTTTAAGTTTGTTGCCAAACAAGGATACTTAAAAACCAAGAGCTTTAAAACCTACTATTTTTTGTTCCTTTACTTCATAAAGGGTATGTTTCCACTGTAGAGGAAATTGCTTTTCTATTCACTGTTCTGGTTAACACTAATTAAATGAAGCTAGGTCCATAGGGCTATGTCTAGTTCCTTCTCTAATATGAATCAATTAACAGTTGGGAATTGCAATGGGGAAAGAAGGGTCACCATATCCTGATGTGACTGAATGACAAATGCCACAGCTGGAAAGAGATTAGAGAGCATCTCAGGTCAAGAAAGAATGTAAATGGCTGCCCCATGTGTCTAACATAGAGGAAAAAGAAAATTAAGTAAAAATGTCATGGAGTCAAATTCTAGCTAATGAGTGCAAACTCTGCAGGCACCCTGAATAGAGGGAAAGAAAGGTCAAGTCTGTTTCTCAGAAAGCTCTATGGTGTACAAGAGACTTTATACCTTTAAAAGGATAATGACCTAATTTACATGCAGAACACCAGCATACAAATTACCTTTTAGACTTTTTATAAAAGGCGGGTAGACAAAGACTACATACAGCATTATATAGACATGATCTGAGAGGCAGCAGGGTTTCTGAGGACAAATGGCATACTGTGGTCAAATACATTTATTTGCATATAGAGACACCAAGATTTTATATTCCTTCTTCAAGTTTCTTAGTTTCCCTGTAATTTCCTTAACAAACATTATGATGTTTTCTTTTTGTGATCTATGAACACAAAACTCTTGTAAGCTAATGAAATCTGCTAGGTATCCCTACTCCAGAAGAAGAAAGAATCCAACAGTTGTTCAATCCAGTGTCATTGTTGCTGTGCCAGCAGGACCTGGGTGCAGGAGTTTGCCTATGGGTAAAGAAGTGGTTCTGACTATAACTCAGGGACATAGAGAAGGGAGAAAGATGGGGTTGAGGGGCTCTCTTTATGAAAGACCAGATTGACTGATTAAGTTGGTTCACTGGTTCATTACGATAAAGTAGCTTTATGAATCAAAAATTCAAGGTTCTGAAACACACTTTAATGTAAAATTCATCCCATTTTGTACACAGACTGTGTAGCAAAGACCACAACTGAGATAGAGAACAACTCTATTCTTGCCCCCAAGTTTCCTTTTCTTCCTCCCCTTCTCCTGCAACCATGGATTTATTTCATGTCTCTCTTCCAATATATCACAGACATGTAGCCTTTGATTCTAGCTTCTTTCGCTACAGTGCTTTTGAAAGCCATCTACACTGAATGTGCATTTGTAGGCTAACCCTTTGATTGCTGAATTGTGTTTATTTTGATCCATTTACCATCTAATTCCTCTCTGCAGGAGTCACCATCTGTCTATTTGCCAGAATATGAAAGCAGAGGGTCAATTTGGATTTGAGGAGGTAGAGATGAAGAAATCAGAGCAGCAGGTACTGAGGGAAAGGTGAATCAAGAGAGCAGCAGGTTCAAGAAAAAGAGGTGGAGATAGACTGGAATATGGTTTCTACAGGGTCTGCCTGAAAACGTTGTTGTTAACAACTGCGACTTTCAGGCTGGAAGGTGGCTGGCTCAGTGGTAGAGTGCTTGCCTTGCATGCATGAGGCTCTGGATTCAATTCCTCATCACCACATAAGCAGAAAAAGCTGGACGTGGCTCTGTGGCTCAAGTGGTAGAGCACTAGCCTTGAGCTAAAGAGCTAAGGGACAGTGGCCAGGCACAGAGTTCAGGCCCCACAACCAAAAAACAAAATAAAACAAAAAAAAATAAACCCACAAACAAACAAAAAACAACCTATTGCTTTCTTATTTTACAAAAACTGATTTGCTAATTCATTCATTTACTCCTATTTATTGTATCAATGTTTGTACCTAAGACTTTTCACATACTAGGCAAACCATTTGCCACTGAATTCTATCCTCAGCAACTTTAAAACATGGCACAAAACTAAGAACATAATAAAAACATAACTGAATAAACTTACAGACAAGACAAAGGGTACAGGAATGAAAAATAACAGTGACTATAGGGAATAAGCCAAAGGGAAAAAGGAAAAAAAGAAATAGCTGCAAACAGTACAACAGAAAAGCAGCAACTCTTGCTTCTACTTCTTGGGGTTCATTTTGATAAGCACCATTTTATATAGTCATACCTACATTGCTATTGAGCCACTGTGATCAGTGATCCTCGGCTAAGAATATACTAATATGCTAATTATTACAAATGAGGGAAAACATGCAGCCTATGTTTCTTTGGGTCGGATTATTGGCTTAGTGTAGTTTTTTCCAGTCTTTCCATTTCCTTACAAATGGAGCAATGCCATTCTTTCTGATAGAAACATAAAATTCCGTTATTTGCAATAACTAGTATATGTCTGAGTCAAGCAGAAAAGGTCAGATAAGTTGATGTTAGTGGAATGAACCCCAAGATAGGCATTCAAATTTTTTTCCTTTCATGCAATTGCTTCTATCACATATATAAGATGATTTCTACGTTGCTTTGTATGTACCTCCCCCACAGTATAACCTATACTTTCACTGTATTTGATGTTGGTATAATTTGTGGAGGGGAAGGAAAAAAGAAATCGTTTAACTAGGAATACAGATGGACCATTGCAACAATGAGATGTACAAGTCGTTATGTCGAAAAACGAACTTAACAACTTTGGTGAGGATGGGGGGAGGACCGGGTGGGGGGAGGGAAGGAGTATGGGAAGGGATGGGAAAGGGAAACAAAGAGGAGGCAACAATGCTTGATAAGAAATGTACTCGTTATCTTGCCCATGTAATTGTAACTCCTCTGTACGGTATTCTCACAATTAAAAAAAATTATAAAATTCCATTGTGTATATATTCCACATTTTCTTGATCCATTCACCTACTGAGGGACATCTAGGTTGATTCTATACCTTAGCTATGGAAAATAATGCTGTAATGAAGATACTTGTACTGGTAGCTTTAGTGTGGCAGAAACAGTAGGACAAAGGATAAACCAACTCAACAGTGATACTCACTGATAGACACTAGGTTGGAAATGAACTTTACATTCTGGGGAGAAGGGAGTTGGGAGGGGTAGGAAGGAAGAAAAATGATGGAGGAGGTAACACTATTCAAAAAATAATGTACCCATTACCTTACTTATGTCACTGTAACCCCTTTGTATATCACCTTTTGAATAATTTTTAAGTGAAAAAAGAATATAACTGAAAACCTTGTCTTACCAGTCCTTCAGATCAAGTTTCCTTCTCAAGATGGAGACATATATTTCCAAATTATTGTTCATAAGTTCAGATAAAAAGTGACTATTTGTACTTTTTGAAAAAGTGGTCTATTTTGCCCACTATTTAGCATACTTTCAATGTACTTAATGCAAAATATCATTTCCTTACAAAAGCAGACTTTTGGGGCTCTTCTGGAAAGATGAGTGGGATCCACAAAACAAGGATGGGTAGATAAAACAGGATGATAGGTGAACATAGTCAATGTACACTATGTATAACATGAATGCATTGTTTTCCACAGTTGATATATACATATATACACACACAAATAAACTCTTTCAAATAATATATTCTCCTCATAATTATGTCACTCAGCTATAACTGTATGACTTGAATGTTAACCTATGTTTAAGACTCTGTTTTTAAAACATTGGACAGAATATGACTTTTGGAGTCAGATAGCATGGTCTGGTGTTGCTCTTACCTACTATGAGGCTGCAGAAATTTCCTGCATCACAGTTTTTCTCATCTCTGAAAAGACTACAAAAATTGACTCAAAAAAGTGGTCACAACCATTTAAATGAAAATATTTAAAGTAGAGCGGAATATCTGGTGTAAGAACTATAAATCAAAATACAGAAATCAACTCCAAATGATGAAAGGCACATGAACTTTGAAGCTACTACTGGAAAACTTAGGGAAAAGACCGGAAGTTATAGGCAGAGCAACAATTTATCTGAATAGGCTTCCCGTTGTCCAGTAAATAAGAGCAAGAATAGACAAACAGGACTGTATTAAGTTAAAAATGTCAGCACAACAAAAGAAACAATTACCAGAACAAAATACAAACCACTGACTGGGAAACCAGTTATTCAATGAAGGATTGATATACAGAATGTATGAAAAACTCATAAAGTTAAACAGCAAAAAATAGTAATAACCCAATTAATAAATGGGCAAATAAACTGAACAGACTTTTTCAGAAGGAGAAACACAAATCACTAATAAACACACAAAAGACTGTTCAACATATTTATCCATAAAGGGAATGTAAACTAAAGTTTACATTAAGTTTCCATCTCACCCAATTAGAATGGCTATCTTCAAGAAAACAAATAAATGCTGGCAAGAATGTAAATTAGTTATATACACTATAAAAATCCATGAAGTGTACTCAAAATACTAAAAAAGAGACTTTCCTTATGACCCTATCATACTATTCTTCAAAATACATCTAAATGAATTTAAATCAAAACACAAGAAAGATATGTGCATACCCATGTTTATTGCAGCTCTTTTTCTGTACAGCCAAACTGTGGAATAGCCTACAGGCCCAACAACAAATGGATGGATAAAAAAAAATGCATATACACCATGGAGTATTATTCAGCCAAATGACATTGAAAAACGTATTATTTGAAGGAAAATAGATGTAAATGGAAATCATCATGTAGAGTAAGATAAATCAAACTTAAAAAGCCAAACATCTCATTCTGTTGCTCATTTGTAGACTCCAAATGTGGATGATAATAATTAAAAACATGACATTAATGTAATGGTGCAACTGTTGGACTCAGAAGACTCAGAAGAAGGGGGGGAGGGAAGAAGGGAAGAAATGGAAATATAAAAGAGGGGTAAACTTGTTCAAAATACACAATACATATATATAGAATTATCATAAAGAAATGCCCTGATAACTTAAAAAAGTAACTAACTAAAAAAATTAAAAATATATTTAATGTGGAGTATAATATTTGCCATTTTGTGAAAGAACACAAAGATGGCATTCATATTTAAATATGCATATGTAGGCTTATAATAAGCATTTTTGCACCATTTGTAAAACCTAATTCAAAATATATCATAAAGGAGATGCAAAATTTAAACTCTAGTTCTGAAGAAAATCTCATTGAAACATTTATAAACTTGCTTTATTAAAAAATTTCTAAGAAACAACAGCACAAATGGAACTTCTTTTTTAAATCTGGTAAGACCACTAAAATTTTAAATGTCTGGTTTTTGAAAGAGCAAAAAAGTAATAGCTTTTGAGAAAATATCTGGAAAATTCATTTTTGATAAAAGAACTTTATCCAAGACACAAGAAAAATTTAAACAATATTCACAAAGCAAACTACCAAATAAAATGGATATCTTATGGATGGGGATGGGAGGGAAAAACCAGAAGAGAGTGACGGAAGGGGACACATGGTTCAAAAGTAATCATACTCATAACTGATTCATGTAACTATAACCCTCTGTATACCAACTCTGCAGTAACAATAAAAAATGTGGTCACATTTTGAAAATGTAATAACTGATTAAAGATGCTACCTGGATGGCAAATAAGTGTCAAAAGACGCATTGATGAAGGTTCTCCGTGGGTCAGTAGGTTTCTAAAATAGCCTTGGAGCACAATCATCATGTAGGATACTTTTTGAATCATGAACCATTCGGTGTTTTAAGTATGTAACATACAAACGAACATATTAGGGAAGCTACACACTACTTATGGTTATTCCATGAACACAGGCTCCTATAGCTATCCTCTCAGGATAGAAAAAAATTGAAAAAAAATAGAAGTCATACCAATAAGAAAGTAGAAAGATGGAAATGGCGCTGTGGCTCAAGTGGTAGACCGCTAGCCTTGAGCGGAAGAGCTGAGGGGCAGCGCCCAGGCCCAGAGTTCAAGCCCCATGACTACCACCACCACCACCAACAACAACAACAAAAGAAAGTTGAAAGAACAAATATTGAGAGACTGTCACTTTACAAAGAACTGTTATGCTTTTTCCTTGCTATCAATATCAGTGAGGGAAATGTGAGTGAGTTTCTTTGGAATCTGCTAAGTGTAAGATGCAACTGATATTATTATTATTCAAAGTTTGGTCAGATGAAGAGAAGGCAAATCACGACACAGTGAAGTTGAGGTTTGGAATAGATTTTAAACTGGACAGTTACACTGGCAAGCCAGGTGAACTGTGAGATCATCTAGAGATTAATTTCCAAAAAGGCAGCCACTTGCCACTTACTATTCTTCCAATTAACATTTTTTTAAACCTTAAATAATCAAAAGGTCAGTTTTTGAGTGATACTTACTATATTTCAAGTGATCTACAGTCCCATGCGATAATTATTCTATTGGTGAACACTGTACATGTTGTGGTTGGATGCTCTGGAGGGAGAATTAAGCCAAGGAAAGTGGACCTTGTAGCTAGTATGTAAGAAAGTTGCTGATGTTTCTTCATTTATTTACTAAACCCAAGTTTGATTTATATTACTATTATTATACATACTACTTATTTTAGTAATAGTTATTAGGCACCTACTTTCAGTCAGTATCCATCTACAAACTAATAATAAAGAGGTGCTGGAGAATAATGTAGATCAATCTGAATCCAAACCTACAAATAGATTTTCCAGAGGATTATACCAATCTCACACAAGTATCACTTTGCTTGCTCTCTATTCATACTTCATTTGTTTTTGTGGTATTAATTGATTTGTTAAGAACCCCCTGAATAATACTGAATCCAGTGATATGACAGGTAGCTCTGTTTATCTTAATTTGGTGTGGTTTGTGCCTCATAGTTTGTATTAGAAGATAGTTTATTTGAGTTAGCCACTTCTTACAATTTTAAAAGAATGTATGCTTTATCTCAAACTTTCTAATGATTTTTACTATAAAATGATTTAAAAATAGTGTCAAGGCATCATTACATGGACTTACATTAGTTTTCTCTTTTAAAGTTGTAGATTCTAATTTTTTCCAAAAGAATTTATTGAGAAGCTTTACATTCAGGGAACAAAGTTATACCATTAATTTCATAAGAACCCAAATTCAGATAATCTGGAGTTGCAACTTTAATATTATAAATTCGGGAATGCAGGGCTTACCGAGTATCTCTACATCTCAGTAAAGGATAATAGCCGTGCTTAGTGAATATTATGGGTTCAAATATCTGCCACATTCTTTCTTTTTCTTTAGGGGGGGGATCAGTTGTGGGGCTTGAACTCTGGGCCTGGGCACTGTCTTTCAGCAATTCAGCTCAAGGCTAGTGCTCTACCACTTAAGCCACAAAGCCACTTGCGGTTTTTCTGAGTGGTTTACTGGAGATAAGTGTCTTACGGACTTTCTTGCCCAGGCTGGCTTTGAACAGAGATCCTCAGATCTCAGACTTCTGAGTAGCTCAGCCTCCTGAGGCACACTGGCACCCAATTTATTGGCCACGTTCTTACTAGACATATGTATTGTTAATTTTCTTACACTTCCGTTTCCAGATTTTGATATAAAAATTTTAATATTTTGTATGATTTATTGAACAAGACTTATTAATTTTATATGTTCTAGAACAGTTTCTGTCAAAGTATTTAGAAGTTTCACCCACAATTATCTGACAAGTGGTCTAATATTTTTATTGGGGGTATAAAGAAGCTAATACATCTTAAACAAGTTTCAATTCCTATCAAAATCTGTGGAGGACTGGAAGGAGAGAGAGGAAAGAGAAGATGGAGGGGAGAGAAAGAAGACATTTCAATAAATTATGATGATGATGATGATGATTATTATTATTATTACTATTATTACTATTATTATTATTATTGTCAGTAGTGGCTTGAACTCTGGGCCTGGGTCCTGTCCCTGAGCTCTTCAGCTCAAGGTAAGTGCTCTACCATGAGCCACGACACCACTTCCAGTTTTCTGGTGCTTAACTGGAGGTAAGAGTCTCACAGACTTTCCTGCTCAGGCTGGCTTTGAACCACAATCCTCATATCTCAGCTTCCTGTGTAGGTAGGAATAAGGGCATAGTCACTGGAGCCTGGCACAATAAATTCTTGTATTCTAAAATATATGAGTAATCATCTATGACAACAGAGTTTAATATTTTAAGGGAATTAAATTCTCTATCTGATGAAAATAGTGAATTTTCATATAAATATGAAGAATTAAATTAATACACTATAAATATTTGAATTCTCACATAATTAGCATACATTCTAAATGATAATCCTTTCCCCATCTTAAATCAGAAAATATTTCTAGAAATGATAACTAGGTAAATATTACAATAAATCTTAACAGCATAGGACAATTTGTATATTAACTTCCACTTTTAGGTAAATTAAAGTGTTCCAAGCACTTTTCAAGTTTGCCTGTTAATCAGAAGGCCCCAGAGGAAGGCAGAAACCTATAGTTTTCTAGAATCTTTTTAGTATTTGTGTTAGATGCTATAAAGAGATAAATTAAATACAGGAACATGTCAGCTGCAAAGAGGAAGAGTTTTACTTCTTCTTTCCCTGTTTAGATCCCCTTTATGTTTGTATCTTGCCTTATTGCTCTAGGTAGGAATTCCAGTATTATATTGAAGAAGAGTGGAGAAAGCAGACATCCTTTTCTTGTTCTTGATTTTAGAGGAAATGATTTGAACTTTTCACCAAGTTACGTAAGCTGATCTGAAACTTTGGCAAATGACAGGGTATAAAATTAACCCACAAAAATCAGTAGCTTTTCTGTATGTCAACAATGAGAAGAGTAACGCTGAAATCAGGAAAACAACTCCTTTTGTAATAGCCTCCCTGCAAAAAAAAAAATATATATATATATATATATACATATATATGTATGTGTGTGTGTGTGTATATATACATACATATATAAATATATATATATATATATATATATATATATATATATATATATACCTAAGAATTAAGGTTACCAAAAATGTGAAGGGCCTTTAAAAAAAAAAGAAAATTAAAGCAGATTTAAGGAAGCAGGAAAACATCCCATGCTCCTGGATCGGAAGGAATAACATCATGACAATGACAATACTACCCAAAGCTATCTAAAAATTCAATGCAGTATTCCATAAAAATCCCAACAACTTTCTTCAAATATAAAAGAAGCAATCGAAAAAGTCATATGAATAATAGAAGACCCCGAATAGCAAAATCAATCCTTAGCAAGAAGAAACAGTGCTGGAGGAATACCAATACTAAGCTTCTATTACAAAGTCTTAGTAATAAAAACAGCTTTGTACTGGCACATGAACAGGCCTGAGGACCAATGGAATAGAATTGAAGACCCAGAAATGATCCTATAGACCTATGGCCACCTAATATTTGATAAGGGAGCCAAAAACACAGGATGTAAGAAAGACAGCATCTTCAACAAATGGAGCTGGCAGAAATGGTTATACACATGCAGAAAACTGAAATTAGATCTTATATATCACCCTGCATCAGAATCAACTCCAATTGACAAAAGATTTCAATGTAAGACCAGATACCCTGAAAATATCACAGGAAAGAATAGGAGAAATACTAGGACTCCTAGGCACTGGTTGAAACTTCCTAAGCAAAGATCCAGAACCACAACAAATTAAAGAAATATTAGATAAATGGGATTCCATCAAACTGAAGAGTTTTTGTATGGAAAAGGACAAAATAAGTAAAAAGTCCGCAGAATGGGAGAACATCTTTACTAGCTCTGCCTCAGACAAGGGCCTCATATCTAAAATATACTTAGAGCTCAAAATTAAAACTTCAATAAAATCCTCAAATAAACAACCACCAAATTACTAACTGGGCTAAAGACTTAAAGAGAGTCTTCTCCAAAGAAGAAATAAGAATGGCCAATAGACTCATGAAGATATGTTTGACACCTCTGGCCATAAAAGAAATGCAAATCAAAACAACATTGAGATTCCAACTCATCCTAGTTAGCATGGCCAATATCAAGAAAACTAACAATAGCAAATGCTGGCAGGGATGTGGCAAGAAAGGAACTCTATTACACTGTTGGTAGGAATGTAAACTTATTCAACCACTCTGGAAAGCAGTATGGAGGTTCCTCAAAACACTAGAGATCCTCTATGACCCAGCAATCCCACTTCTGGACATCTATCCAACTGACCACAAACTAGGCTACCTACACTAAACCACCAGCATGACCAGGTTCATTACATTATTATTTACCCTAGCCAAGACATGCAATTAACCCAGCTGCTCCTCCATGGATGAATGGATCAAGAAAATTAGGTATATAAACACAATGAAATGCTTTTATTAGAAAGAATGACAATGCCACAACCATAAAGAAATGGAAAGACTTGGAAAAAATTATACTTAGCCAAATAAGCCAGACCCAAAGAAACAGGATCTATGAGTTGCCTCTTTTGTAATAATTAGAATGTGCCTATAAATCTAAAAGTAAACTCAATTGATAGTAAAAGATAAATAAGTACACCTGGAAATGATTAATTAATCAGCAGTCTCAACATTTACACAGGGAGAACTGTAAGGTCCGCTCCTGGATGGTGAGCAGACTCCACCCTCCTCGCAGCAGTCTCCACCCAGTACCTGCGTTACCTAGGCAACTGGGACACCTGGAAGAGGTCACATCTGCATCCGCTGAGGTCACATCTGAATTTGATGTGGCCACACCTTTCCCCACCCATACCCTACATAAGGGCTAGCCCAGGCCCAGACTCTCCCTTTTTTTTCTCTCTGTTCGTTTCTAGCTCTTGCTGCTCTTTTCTTACTCTCTTGCTCTCTCTCTTTTTCCAGCCACGTGGAGTGCCAACCTTGCCTTGTCCCAGCAGGTCTACCCCTTACCTGAATACCACGTGAGTGCTACTGTTCTTACCCCTCTCTCTGCTCTTTTCTCTCTCTTTCCTCTCTTCCCAGCTCTCTCTCATTCCCAGGCCTTTCCCAGCCACGTGGAGTGCCACCCTTGCCTGGTCCAAGCAGGTCTACTGAATAAACCTACCCCTTATCTGAATACCACGTGCGTGCTGGTGCAGTTTCAGTTCTTACTCGGTTACCTCTTTTTAAAAACCTAACAAGAACTAAGGCAGATATTCTTAGGAAAGAATCACAAGAGCTCAATAGCTACGTGCATAATATCATATCAAATGACGATTATCAAAATGAACTCCAAAAAATGAAAGTAAGAGGTTTTTTGTTACACGGTTTTCAGTTCTTTTTTTAAATTTTATTTGGATTATTTTCTTCTGTCACTGTATTTGATTTCTGTACCCTTTGTCTTATATATAAGTTTATATGATTTGGGGAGGGGAAGCACAAAAATGGCAGGACAAAAGAGTGGGCCAATTCAGCAGTGAAACCCACTAGACACTAGGTTGGAAATGAACTATACAACTTTGGAGGGATGGAAATCAGGAGTGGAAAAACTAGGATAGAATTAGTTGGGGAGGGCTAACTCATGTAATTGTAACCCCTCTCTATATCACCTTTTTAACAAAATTTAAAATAAATAAATAAAGAGAAAAAATACAAAACTCAGGGAGCAAGCCAGAATTATTTCAAAAAGCTGATAAAAATGAACCTAAAAATAGAAAATTAAGGCTTAGAAAATGTGTGTGATGATGAGCAAAAAACAGATTAAATATTCACCATATGGCAATGTTAGTCCTTCTTCTTGATGTGTATAATAAACCTAATATTATTAGCACAGGAAATCCTGGGCAAAATGTTGCAAAAGGTGGTTTAGCCTGCAGGATTGGTACATTCCCATGGGGCTTTCAAGTCACAGTTAAAAGCCACTTTTCTCAGCACTCACTGATTATATCTGGCCTTCAATGTTTTTTTGTTTTTGGTTGTTTTTTTTTTTTTTTTTGCCTTTCTTTACATTTACAGTAACATTCTCTGGATTACTTCAACACTCAGAATGACTGAATCAAATAAATACAGCACCTTCTAACATACTTAAAACAAAGTAGAAGATTTATAGTCAACTGGCTGGTATTTTATATTCTAGCTGAGGAAAGCTGGTAAGTAACTAAGAAGCTAACTATCCCATAGTGGATAATGGAACCAAACATAAGACAGTGGATAATTCATGTGGAATTCTCTGATAGGGATTTCATGTTGAGGCTGAATGAAGTAAAACAGTTTTGTATTTTTGTATTTTGAAAAAATACTGATTTCTTTTAATTAGATGTATCACATATGCAAAAAGAGCACAAAGAACATATGTATAATCTAGATACCAAGAATAAACATCCATTGTATATCACCTAATTGAAGAAAAGTCGCTCAGTTATCTTTGAGGGTTCCCAAGATCCCACACTTGGCTAGGGGACATTCACAGCAGTGAATGGTGAAGTTAATGGCACAGTGTTTAGGAGTATACATGAGAAGAAATCAAACAAGGCCTCATACAAACGATCAAGAATCACATGTTTGTTAAATTAAGATAATAGCAATGAGACTACATGGGAAAGGGAAAGTCTACAATATACTATTAAGAAAATATAAGAGGGCAAATGTTACTCCACTTGTGATTTATTTATTCACCTTTGAGGTTATTTTGGTTGGGCCTGTTTTTTTTTTTTTTGTACTAAATAAACAAAATACAAGTACAACTAGGAGAAGCAGGAAAACAGGAACACTGAAAAGGAACCCCATGTAGTAGACCCACAGTTGGGGCAATAAGATATGTAAATGTGAAAATTGCAGCCAGAGAAGAAAAAACACTGAAACGAAAAAGAAGATAGGGGTTTAACAAAAGATTTCCAAAAAATGTCTGTTGATGAGTTTAAGATGCAAATAGTAGAGCAAAGATATGGTTTGACAATTGCTAGCTAAGAAAGAACTAAATAAAGGAACTCTCTGTGAGATGTGAGAACAGTGAGGTTATCTAGAAGCACTTTCTATACTTATGTATGTATAGAAAGTGGACAATCTTTACACATGGGTGATTGTGTGACTTTGGAAAATAACTTCATATTATTTAACTTCAAGTCAGTTACAGAGCTCATCAAATGGAGTGAAGAACAGAGTCCAGTCTACACAGTTAAGAAAGGAAAAGAAGGTGGTAATATTGTGGGGGGAAAAAAAGAAGAGAGAAAGAGAGAGAAGGAAAGAGGGTGGGAGGGAGAAGTAAGGGAGAGTAGAAGAATGGTTCAGTACTTTGTCCCTCATTTAGAATGCCAAAGCAATTTCATATGCTTAATCACCTCTTATTCACAGCACAATAATGGGTCACCAAAATAATAATAAAATATTCTAATATTTATCCATATAATTCTATACCTTGGAGGTAACTTATAAATAGGCTTCCAGTACCCATGATAATCCCAGGGCAGTGCTAAGGTATTTGGCTGCTCTCCTTCCTCTTAATGCCATTATGCAAAAAGGAGAAACAAAAAGAAATAAACATTTCATAATCAATTGCCAAATAGCCCAAATTCCTCAGCCTCTCTGTGCTTCTTTAACATGCAAGGACTATGTCTAATGCAGAAATTTTTTTCATTAATAAATTCTTTTATTGTGAAAATACAGTACAGACGGTTTACAATTACATGAGCAAGGAATGAGACATTTCTTATCAAGCATTGTTGCCTTGTCTTTTGTTTCCCCTTACCATCCCTGCCCCCCACAAGTTGTAAAGTTCGTTTTTCAACATAACGTCTTTTACATCTCTTTGTTGCAATGGGTCCACACACATGTATCCTATTTAAACAATTTGTTTTTGACTATTGCTGTGCACTGGTATCACCTAGGAACTTTAAACCAAGGTGAGACATTGAGAACTATCTTCTGGAGAGTCTGATTTAACTGTGTGGAGTTGAAGCATGTACTTGATGTTTTTTAAGTTGTCATGAGTGATCAAGTTAAGAAACATTGCTTAATATTAACCTCATAGATTTTCATGTGAGTGGAGCATTTAGAGAAATAAAATTTGTTAAGGGTAAGAAAGTGCTCTCTTTGCTAGTCTTTCTTTTCAGCCTGAAAGGTAATAGTTGAAGACAGGCTTGTCTAATTTGTTGTCTACTCACTGTTAAATTAGTGCTGTTGACCCATGTCATCAACTTGACCCATGTCTGCTGGGTGGACTGAGCTTGACCTGATTGCAGCCATCTTGAATCCTAACCACCATCTTGTCCTAGAGTAACTCTAGCAGTTTTTTCCTGTATAATTTCCCAGCAAATTATAAAGAGACCAAAGGTCTAAAATCCTGTCTACTCAGGAGGCCAACCTGCCGGGAAATATCACAAGATCATTTCTTAATCAATTAAAAGCTGGAGGAAGTGTTACATACCTCTTATCCCAGCTATGTGAGAAAAATAAATAGGACAATTGTGGTGCAGGCTGGCCTGCCCAAAAAGTGAGACTGTATTCCAAAAATAAAGGAAGTAAAATGTGCTAGAGGCATAGCTCAGTTGGTAGCATACCTGTCTCACAAGATTGAGGCTCTGAGTTCAAATCCCAGTAAATCTTTAGACGTGCTCTCTAATCTCCTCCCCCCCCTTCCCCATCTACATTTAAACAAGATGGCCAGGAAATTTAAATGCATGCTATAGGATTTGGGGTTTTTGAACTGATGGAAGTTTGATCACTGTATTATTTCTATGACTTTCAAGGATCAATGAATCTGATCAATACATTTTATGTGTGAGATGTGCATAAATCTTTGATGTCAGAGAGAAAACTAAGCTGAACCTTTCCCCAACAACGTTTAAAATGACATACCCTCAACATTTGATTCTATTATTGCAAAGAAGAATTCATGTAAAAGATGGAATTAAAGGTTTTAAGGAGCCAATCTTAGATCAAGAAATTGTGTTGGATTTTCCTAGTTAGCACAATGACATATCAATGGTCTTGAAATGTAGAAGAATAAAGCAAAGAGTTACAATCTGTGTTAGCCCAACTCCCTTCCCATGGCTTAGAACACTTCTTCCCCTTCCCATAGCTTAGCATGCTCTTTTCCTAGGCAACACTAGGTCCATTTAGTAAAGGCAGGAAATAATTAGCTTGCACCCCCGGTCTTTAACTTGAGATGGCACTCATCTGGGGAAGACACCACCATATAAGGCAGCAAGATCCCTTTTGAGTGATCTTCAGGTCTAGGCAGCTGCAAGGCCCCTTATCTACTACTTGGGCAGCTGCCATAAATCCTAGTCTGCCATGATGAAGCCCTTGGTATACATGTCCACACGAGGGTCTCTGCCTCTTAGCCCCTTCTAGCCCCTCCTAAGCCTCCTAGGTTATATAGGTCACCTCAGACAAAAGCCGACACTTGTCTTTTGTGAGAAGAGGTCTTGCTGATTCTTTTACTGGCAATAAATCTTTTCTTTGTTCTTTGTACCTGGACATCTGCATGTTTTTTTTGGCAAAGTCTAATATATTCTCACAATCAGAATGATGAGAAAAATTCAACTACTTGCTGCTAACTTTAGCGAAGGAAGGGATCAATGGAACATCAGGAAACCTCTAGACACAGGAGAGAAAAGCCTCCAGAAAGGAAAGGTGTGCACATGGCAACTTCACTTTCACCCAACAAAATCTATGTGAAGTCTAATTTCCAAAATTATAAAGTTGGGTTTTTGTTGTTGTTGTTATTGTTGGTTTGTGCTTTTTTTTTTGGTTGTTTGTTTTAATGTCAGTCGTGGGGCTTGAACACTGGGCCTGAGCTCTGTCCCTGGGCTCTTCAGCTAAAGGCTAGCACTCTACCACTTGAGCCACAGTAGCACTTCCAGCTTTCTGGTGGTTAAATGGACCTTCCTGCTTGTGCTGCCTTTGAACTGTGATCCTCAGATCTCAGCCTCCTGAGTAGCTAGGAATACAGGCCTGAGCCACCAGCTCCTGGCTAATTGTATTAAGACAATGTTTATGATACTTGTTATAGTAGCAAAAGGAAACCCATGGACAGGCCATTTCTTTCAGCTAAAACATTCAGTTCTCTCTCTCTGTCTCTGTCTCTGTCTCTGTCTCTCTCTCTCTCTCTCTCT
This sequence comes from Dipodomys merriami, assembly GCF_024711535.1. NCBI lineage: Eukaryota > Metazoa > Chordata > Mammalia > Rodentia > Heteromyidae > Dipodomys > Dipodomys merriami. The sequence goes on from NW_027202270.1 coordinate 97,655,403, forward strand.
CTCTCTCTCTCTCTCTCTCTCTCCACATATATATATATATATATAATATATAATATATATATGGATTGTAAGAGGAATTTCTTACCACAAATTTCTTACTTCTGTCTGTATGCTTCCATGCATATTTTATGTCTTTCAAAAATGGTGGGATTACTCTGCTGAGAACCTACACACACACTTTATTTATCTGCTACTCTAAATTTTTCCCACAGTAAAATTTAGATTTCTTGTTCATTTCAAGATGGCTTCTTGGCCCTTTATGTTTTCTAATGAAAATTAAAATATGTAATGACTTATGAAGCTCAAGAAAGATGAAGAAAATAGGAAAAAGCTGGGCACTCTATATAATTCTAGCTACTCAGAAGAGTGACATCTAGAGGATGATGTTTTTAAGCTAACTGTTGAAAATTCTAGACTCCATTTCCAAATTAACCAGCAAAATGCTGGGCTTGAGGCATGGATCCAGTGTTAGAAAAAGAGGGGAAGATAGAATGGAAAGAAACTAGATTTCTGAAAAAAATTACTCAGAGTAATCACAAATTATTACATTATACATATCTAAAACAGAGATGAATAATGCAATACTATTAAACTGGGTAAAGAAGTAGGTGAATGGGCTGTTTGTGTCACTTAATAAGCAATCAGATGGGACCCACCTTGTTCTCTCATGTGAATCAGTATGCATTTGAAAGGATATTTTAATAGGAATTATCATACTTTACCTTTTTCTTTTTTCTTTTTTTTTTCTTTGGTCCAGTCGTGGGGCCTGAACTCTGGGCCTGGGCGCTATCCCTCAGCTCTTCAGCTCAAGGCTAGTGCTCTACCCCTTGAGCCACAGCGCCACTTCCGGCTTTTTTCTTTTTGCTTATGTGGTGCTGAGGAATCGAACCCAGGGCCTTATGCATGCAAGGCAAGCGTTCTACCACTGAGCCAACTTCCCGGCCCCTTTTTCTTTTTTCTTTAGATATATATTTTATTGTAAAGTTACTATACAGAGGCTTACAGTTACATGAGTAAGGTAATGAGTCAATTTCCTATTGAGCATTGTTACCAGCTCCTTCGTTTTTCCCCTACAATCCCTTCTCTCCCCACCTCCCCAACTCCTCCAGCCACACCAAGTTGTAAAGTTCATTTTTAACATAGTGTCTTGTACATCTCATTGTTACAATGGGTCAACCTGTATCCTTGTTTCAGTATTTTATTTCCCAACACATTATTAGGTTGAAATTTTAGGAGGATACTTACCTATGTTAATTATGAAACTAAATATCTTTTTTTGTTGTTGTTGTTGGTTGTGGGGCTTGAATACTGGGCCTGGGTGCTGTCCCTCAGCTCTTCAGCTCAAGGCTAGCTCTCTTCCACTAGAGCCACAGTGCCACTTCTGACTTTTTCTGTTTATATGGTGCTGAGGAATCCAACCCAGGGCCTCATGCATGCGAGGCAAGCACTCTACCACTAGCCACCTTCCCAGCCCTGAAACTAAATATCTTTAAAGAAAGTAAGAAAAGTATCATTACTAAGAAATGTACCCTTTTTTCATAGTTACATTTATACTTTTTTTAAATAAAAATTCCTGCCCTCATGGATCATAGTTTTGATTCTGTACCTTTGATTCAGATAGGCAATTCATATTCAAGAATTCACATCCTTAATGGTGAAATGCTTTTAAGGGATTAATGCAAGCCAACAGTATGCTGAGAAAATGAGCAGTTAAGTTTTCAAAATTGCTGAGTATAGATGGTAATTCTTAATTATACTACCAATGACATTTTCCAGAGCAAAAGAACTACAGTGAAACTAAAGATAATTAACTATGGAAAGTGAGAGCCAGCAAAAGGGCCATGAGTGACTGCATGTGATTTGAGATCTGCTGAATCCCACAGTGCAATTAAGATTTAGGTATGTGATTTGACTCATGGGTCCCTATCATACAAGGCCATTGAGAAATGTAGATACAATATCAAGTAGTTTGGTGATTATTAAGTGCTTGCTTCTTTAGCACTAGTAAAGTGAGATTAGTGAACTGTGCACACTGGTAGAGGAGAAGATAAAAATTAAAAGAAGTGGCGCTGTAGCTCAAGTGGTAAAGCGCTTGCCTTGAGCTGAAGAGCTGAGGGACAGCGCCCAGGCCCAGAGTTCAAGCCCCACGACCGACAAAAAAAAAAAAAAAATTAAAAGAATTTCGTTTAACCTCTGCTCAGAGGCACTTTTCTAAGACCCCCTGTGACTGAAAAGATAGCCTAGATTCAGAGCCTGATTAAAATACTTTTACTTCTCTTTATAACTTTCAAATATTCTGGAAAAACTAGCCTGGAACTTCTATAGAATTACTCCTAAGTTGTTCTTCCTGAAATATCCCTTTTATCAATATCCCTTTTCCACTGTACTAAAGTTTTCTGCTTCTCACTGCATTATCTAGGCAAGAAGCTTAACTATTTTGATATTATGTGATAGACACAGTTATAGGAAGAAACAAGGGAAGAGGGGTTGTAATGCTAAGAGAAATAGGTATAGTTTAGGTGCTCTTAGAACTTAAGATCAAATAGAAATTCTGGAAGGCAGATAAACATAATTACAGGTAGGATGAGACAAACACTGTAAGAAAGGAGAGGAATTTTAAGTAGAACTGAGGTGAAGGGAAAATGTAAGGCATCAAAGGGAAGAGGCAGGCATTTTTTTTTTTTTTGGTCCAGTCGTGGGGTCTGAACTCTGGGCCTGGGCACTGTCCCTCAGCTCTTCAGCTCAAGGCTAGTGCTCTACCCCTTGAGCCACAGCGCCACTTCCGGCTTTTTTTCTTTTTGCTTATGTGGTGCTGAGGAATCGAACCCAGGGCCTCATGCATGTACGGCAAGCGCTCTACCACTGAGCCACCTTCCTAGCCTGGTAGGCATTCTAAATAGAAAGAAAAGCCCAGAATTAAAAAAAGCAAAGGGCAGCCTTAGGAGTGGCAGTGGTTCAGTTTGACGGGATCATGGAATATCCAAAGGCTATGTAAAATGTGTGCCAGGAAAAGCCGTAGAACAAGCCAGGGTTTGGAGAGTGATTTGAATACCTCCTTTGGGAAACTGAATTCAATGAACAGTGACCCAGGAGGCATTGCAGGCTTCTGAAAAGCCATAATACCTGGTCATGCAAGGTTTTGCAAAGATTGGCATGTGGAACAGACTGAAGATGAATGAGGACAGTGGTGAGAGCCATATAGGGTTTCTGTATGGGAATGTAGTAAAAGAGAGGGAAGAAAATAAATGTAAGATATAGGTTTGGTAACTAATGTGATAAGAAGTACTATAGTAAGGCACTTAAAGGCAACAGTCAATCCTTACAACTGACTGGAAAGCAGTGGACATGATTGATAATGACAGATCTCCAGCAGACCATGCAAGTTCAACAAGAGGAACAAAGGGTTCTGCTCTAGATATGCTGAGCTAGAGTAACAATGGAATGTCTTAGTGATCATTTTCAGCAGATTGTTAAAAATGTGTCTCAGGCTGGGCATTGGTGGCTCATAATTGGAATCCTGGTTACTCAGGAAATTGAGATCTGAAGGATCTTGGTTTGAAGCCAGCTTGGGCTGGTTCAGAAAACTCCATTCAAATATAACCAACAAAATGTATCAATGAGGGCATAGGTCAAGTGGTAGAGCATCAGATAAGCAAGAAAATTGAGCAAGAGCATGGCCATGAGTTCATACTTCAGTATTGGCAATGTCAATTAAAAGAGTTTTTAAAAACTATCAAATGCTAAAATGGTAGCTGAAAGTTAGGTTATTGGCTCACGTCTGTAATCATAACTACTCAGAAAGAAGTGTCTGGGGAATCAAGATTAAATGCAAACTTGTCAATAGTTCAACTGAAGGTGTAGCACAAGTGGTTGAATACTAGACCACCAAGCAAGCATGAGGTCTTGAGTTCAAAGCTACTTCTTCCAAAAAAGCTGAAGAAATTGTTAGAATAGAAACTGAGAAATAAGTAAAAAGAATAGAATATTATGTATGTAACATGTATCAACAAGCACTATGTCATTTAATCTTTACTCCCAAAACACAGAATATATTCTAATATCAGTACCATCCATTAAATAAAAGAAAATGAAGGCTTTTGAATTTAAAGAATTCAATCAAGTCATAATGTTAGTGAGTAGAGGGATAGAGTAAGGATGTGCCAGGCAATTCTGACCCACATGACCACAGTGAACAAATCTTTGTGCCCACATTTCCTGGTTTGGGGGGTTTGCTTAGTTGAAACAGCCCTTCTAAAACCAGGCATCAGTGTCCAAGAATTGATATCTCCAGGAAAGCAGGCCTGGCTTTGTGGGTTTCTTCAGAGTATTTATAGCATTTTGCCTTCACAACGAGGGGCAATGCCCAGTGAGGAAATGTTTTTATTAATCAAGTCAGTCTCTAGGTTCTAAGACTAATTAAAATTAGGTTGAGGGTGAGGCAGAAGCTGAACTTCTTGAAGAGGTTCTAAGGAAGGAAGGATATTCTCTGGCTGCTACAATGTTTAGGCATGAATGGATCATACTAGAAAGGCCAACCACTGCTCCTTGGGTAGGTCTTGGGCAAGCTGTTCATGTGAAAAACTATACTGAAAATATACTTGGCCTCTCCTGTAGTTATAACACCCCTGGGAAAGTTTGAAAATTAATGTATACTTTTCTTCTTCTCAGTATACTAGAAATTTAAGCTTAATTTTACAAGACTTTTGTGCCTTTCAGTTTGATTTTTCATTCTGAAAGCTCATTTCTTATGTTTAAAAAGTATGGTGTTCTGCAAAAAGGATCTCTTTTCATCCCTTATTTTAATCTCACATTTTATTTTGAATTTTCATTAATATTTATTAATCGTACAAAAGAGTTTCATTATATTTTCAAACATCTTTCAAATGAAGCTTTTCTTTCCTTTATGAAAATAAAAAGATGGAGCCCTTCTTGGGCATAAATTTCAAACTACAAACATAAGCCCTTGGATTCCCTCGCTTGTATTTTTCTAGTAGCATTTCTCAGGCCAGGGGGCCAATGTGCCACTTTGGCTTTCCTCACTGCAGGTGCAAGGAACAGCCCACTGCACAAAAGCCTGTCAGCCACTAGATTACAAACACTCCAATGTATATATAGCCGATAGCTTATTTATTGCTAGAATGTATATCTTTGCCCATTTTGAGTTCTTGTCTAAACTTGCTTCACAATGTCATTCCAGATGTAGCTGAAGTAGTAGATAAATGCTAAATGCATCTCAGAACACTATTCCCCTTATAATAACTTCATCAAAAGTTCTTCAAATTTTAAAATTTAACTTCATTCACAGGACACGGGATAGCACACTCAACTAAGTTACATTTCCAAGAGGGAACAAACATAAAAATGGAAGCTGATGTCTCAACCTCCAATAGAGCTGGCGAGGAGGGGAGGATGGTATTTCCCAGGCCTGGAGTCCATGCTTTGTATTCCTGCTTGGCTTGCTTTACCCAATTGGTACTCTACTACTTTGAGCCACACTGCCAGTTCTGCTTTCTGAGAATTATTTTGGAGATATCATCTCACAGCCTTTCTGCCTATCATGAACCACAAATGTTTGGCTTAAAGGTAAATCATGTATTATATACTCAAATATATTTCCATTAAAGATGATAGATATTTCCAGGCAAACAATATCCTCTATGGAGCTTTAACTTAATGCTTTAGAAATATGAAAAAATATGCCTCAAAGAATGAGTAAAGGATGTAATTCACTCATTCTCTGTGTGTGTTGAGAGTGTGTAACAGACTTTTCTTTGCAACATTGGACCAACTAACTATAACTCCAGTTCAGATGTTTATTCTTAGGGGAAAAAACATTTCTATTTTGGACTGTATAGCTCGCATCAGCATTTAGTTTTAGAAATAGAAACTTTAACTCAAAAAAATCTAACAGTAAGACAGATTCTCATTTTGATGATGACAGCTGATTTTGGGAAAAATGTTTATTTCCATTTTAAAGTCTTCAAAATGCACATATAATAACTTTCCTTCCTAACAATATTAGAAGGGGGAAGACACGATCATATTTGGATTTCGTTTGCACAATTCTTATAAAACACTTCCTACTTTTCTTTGATAGTTTTGTAAGGGCTGTCTCTGCCCTCCTCCCTTTCCTGGTGGTACCAAGGCTTCATTACTACTGGGAAGGTGCTCTATCATGTGTCAATCCCAGTCCTCTTTTATAATATTTGAGACAGAATTCATAGGTCTACTGCCAAGTCAAAGCTTCCTCTTTTCACTCTCTGGTTAATTTGGATCCTTCAGGCTGCTGTTTAAATAGTGCTCCATATCCGGGCTGGTGGTGCTCTGGCCTGATGAATTCTCGGCACTGAGATTCTCAAGACAGTCCTGGGCTTGGTGGCCTTTATGGGAATGACTATGGGAGTATGGTCAGTTGGGGGAGGGCTGGGACTCTAGGTTAGTGCTTTACACTCTGGCTTCTTATCCTGCTGATTAGTCAAATAGAGGAGTATGATTTTTCAGTCACTCCTCCACACTCAGAGGGCTCCAGACACCCAGTTCTGATGGCTGAATTGTTTCTCATTGTCTGTAATCACATCCATGTCTAGTTAATCCCTGTTAAGAGTCTGTGGCCTAACTTGCGATATTACTTGCCTTCTGAAGATTCAACTGCAGACACTAAATGGGGTCTTGGAACTTACTATTGCTATCAGGTATTTTATTCTAAAGAATGACAGTTCTGGCTGGGAAGCATGGCTCAATACCTGTAATCTTAATTACTCAGGAAGCTGAGATTTGAGGATACTGGTTTGAGTCTAGCCTGGAAAGGAAAATTTGAGTTTCTTATCTCCAATTAAGTAGCAAAAAGCTGCAATTGGAGATGTGCTTACAGCAGAAGAGCTCTAGTCTGCAGACAAAATCCAATTGAAAGCTTGAGGCCCTAAGTTCAAGCCCCAATAATGCCATGAAAAAAATCACTATTCTAAAATTCCACCTCAAAGGCCTTGTCAGCACATCCACTAAACCTACTAGTTAGCAATAAGTAAATAAGTAAACCTTTCTATATTTCAGCTTTTCCAGATGTAAATGAGAATGAGAATGATGTTTCTTTGTTAATGGACTATTTTGAATATCACTTATAGCATGAGTAAGACTATACTTGGCACTCTATTAAGTACCCAAGAAGGAAATATATTATCATCAGTGCCATTATCTGCACAGAAGTTACCACTAGTTGACTGTCCAAAATGCATCACAATTCTGTTGTGAGAGCTTCCTTCTACCTGGTCCTTTGAGTTCAGTCTCCACAGTCTGTCTTCAATCACATCTTTCTACTCTCTATGGCCTGAGAGCTTAAGCTCTCCTCTGTAGAATTCACATAAAGTTCAACTACAATTTGTGCTTTTTCTTAAAATGTGCTCACTGTTTTCATGTGTGTGTGTGGTTTTTTTTTGGGGGGGTTGTTGTTGCTTTCAAAATATGGACTTTAACAAACAGATCAGAACTGAGAACATTAGTAGTCCCCAAATACACAATTCCATCTCTTATGATGGAGTGCCATAATTAGCAAAGGGCCTCAAGTCATCTCATCAGTTATATTGAGGTCCAGTATAAACCAGTGATCATTACAATTTGATAGATAGGCAGGAAGATACAGTTATCACTTTATACAACAATTCTGCTTCTGAGATGTTACCAAAGACTCAGAAGTTTGCTAACCTTCCTCAAGTCAGCAATATGAGGCCTAGGTTCACCTAAACTCTACCAAAAATTGCTGCAGAGGCATGAAAGCCCTGGCAAGCTCTACCAGAGACCTGAAAGTGGAAGGCCTCACTTGGGGTGTAAAAGATATCTCCTGTTGTCATATCACTCTGACATACCAGTAGTTCTCTACAAATACTTAAATATCACAATCTGAATTTTCATTGTGAAATTAATTTTTTTCTTGACTGCTTTGGAGTTTCATTTGCTAGCAGGTACTCTACCATGTAATCCATACCTTCAGCCCTTTTTGCTTTTATTATATGTTCAGATAGAGCTTTGCATTTTTTGTCCAAAGCATGATGGAGTGATATCTTCCTGGACATATACTTTCCTGTATATGCTTCTTGTCATCGCTAGGATGACAGTTTGAACCATCATGAGCAGCCATTTCTGTTGAGATAAGGGCTATTGTATGTTTTGCCCAGTCTGGTTTTGAATGGAAACTCTCTAGATCTTGAGCTATTATTCCTGGCTCTTAATTGTATCTTTGTCATCCTCTCACCTTTGCTTTGACACAGTAATTGCAATGAAAGTCTGATATTCCAAACAAATATACCTGGGACAATGATTCACCAACATTTGGTGTTCAATAGCTGTCACTGAAATTAGCAGAGGCACACTGGCCAGGATACACATGCCCATTTGTCTACACAAACAATGTTGATTTTAGAATCATTTCATACCCATAAACTGATTTCCTCTGACCAACATTTATATTCATTTCCTGTTGTTGATAGATAAAACTTGCTGAATTAAATAACATAGTGGGTCTCAGAGGGTAAAATCAAGCTGCCAACACGTTGCAATCCTCCTGAAGGCTCAAGGAAAGTGTATTTGTCTTGCTTTCCTGCTTCTGCGTTTCTTGGCTCATAGCCCATGCTTCCGTCTCCAAGCCCAATAACACCAGGCCAAGTCCTGTCCAATCTGCCAGCTCTCTCTGTCTTCCACCCCCTCCTCTACACTTAAGGACACTTGTAATTACTTTGAGTGTAAGAGACTATCCTATTTTTTTTCACTCACCTAATTAGCAACCTTAATTCTATTTGCAATCTTAATTCTTCTTTTCCATGTAACCTGACAAATGTACAGGTTCCAGAATTGGGACACAGGCATCTCTAGGGGGAACAATTCTGCTTAACATACAACTTTATGAGGCTTATGGGAATTAAGCTGCCTATGGTAATTAAATGAAAATAGTTAAATCATTTGGATGTGGCATCATTACAGAATAGCAAAGACAGAGCTATAACTTACAATGATGTCCAGTAATAGAACTCCACTGTCAATATCTTTCTTCCACAAGTTTTCAAGTATAACACTCTTCTTTTCCCTTTCTGCACCAGGTCACCCAACTCATCATATAAGTTCCCTGTGAATGTCTGTAGCTCCCAAGACCATCAATTGGTCCCAATCTGTCATGAGCTTTAGGCATGTATTTCCAGATACATATTAAGAAGCTCATTTGTTCTGTTCACAGGAGCCTTTAATTTAATAAAATCAAAATTCCACTAATCAGATTCATCTCAAAAACATGTTTCTACTACTAAGGTTCTGATTTAAATTCTGTTAAATTACTCACATCCAAAATAGAAACATTCTCTTTAGGTTCCCCCCCCCCTCCCTTTTCTGTCTCCAAATACCTAATAACTAACTCCTCAAAATCTGTCTACTTTTCACTCTACCACTGTAACTTGAAATACCATACTGCTTTTTCTAGACTTTGGCTTTTGATTTCTTTTTTTAAAATTCTTTTATATTTTTTTTATTGTGAAAATACCATACAGAGGGGTTACAATTACATGGGAAAGATAACGAGTACATTTCTTATCAAGCATTGTTGCCTCCTCTTTTGTTTCCCCTTCCTAATCCTTCCCATATCCCTCTGCTCCCCCATCCTCCTCGCCCCTCACCAAAATTGTAAAGTTCGTTTTTCGACATAATGACTTGTACATATCATTGTTGCAATGGGTCCACCTATATCCCTATTTAAATGATTTGTTTTTTTCCTTCCCCTTCACAAATTATACAGTGAAAGCAGGAGATATACCATGGGGGAGGGACATACAAAGCAACAAAGAAATCATCTTATAATATGTTAGAAACAATTGCATGAAAGAAAAAAAACATTTGAATACTGATCTTGGGGTTCATTTCACTAACATCAACTTATCTGACCTTTTCTGCTTGACTCAGAAACCATGGGACCTATGTGTCTTTGGGCCTGGCTTACTTCACTTAATTTTTTCCAAGTCTTTCCATTTCCTAACAAATGGGGCAATGTCATTCTTTCTGATGGAGGCATAGAATTCCATTGTGTATATAGACCACATTTTCTTGATCCATTCATCTACTGAGGGGCATCTGGGTTGGTTCCATATCTTAGCTATGGTAAATAATGCTGCAATAAATATAGTTATGCTGGTAGCTTTAGTGTGGTCTTGTTTGTGATCATTTGGGTAAATGCCCAAGAGTGGGATTGCTGGGCCATAGGGGAGCTCTATGTGGAGTCTTTTGAGGAACCTCCATATTGCTTTCCAGAGTGGTTGAACAAGTTTACACTCCCACCAACAATGTAGTAAGGTTCCCTTCTGTCCACATCCCCTCCAGCATCTGTTATTAGAGTTCTTAATTATAGCCATTCTAACTGGGGTGAGGTGTTATCTCAATGTTGTTTTGATTTGCATTTCTTTTATGGCAAGAGAGGTGGAGCATTTGTTCATGTGTCTATTGGCCATTCTTATTTCCTCTTCAGAGAAGTTTCTCTTTAAGTCTCTAGCCCACTTATTTATTGGGCAATTTTTTAGTTGTTTCTTTGAAGATTTGTTTTTGGGGGATTTAATTTTTTGAGTTCCAGGTGTATTTTAGATATGAGACCCTCATCTGTTGTATGGCAAGTGAAGATCTTCTCCCAATCCGTGGGCTTTCTATTGATCTTGCTATCTACGTCCTTTGCCATGCTCTGCAATTTCATGCAATCCCATTTGTCCAACCTTTCTTTGATTTGTTGTGTTTCTTGATCTCTATTAAGAAAATTTCGGCCTGGGCCAAGGAGACCTAGGGTGTCTCCTATTCTACCCTGTAATGTTTTCAGAGTGTCTGCTTTGACTCCGAGATCTTTGATCCATTTGGAGTTGATTCTGGTGCAGGGTGATATATAAGGATCTAGCTTTAGTTTTCTACAAGTGATTTCTTCTGTTTTCACTGTGTCATTCTCAATTTGTTCTCCATGTTACAGTGAGCATTAACTAATGCTGGTATAGATACTGGCATAGCCCTTTATTCAATGCTCCCTCTACTCATCTGTCTAACCAGTATAGCTCTCTTATGCTAAGACAACACATTATGAAAATGTATACCTTTTGTGACATGAACATGAACGCTAAGACTCCCCTAATTCTTTCTCTCTCATTGGCTAAGTCCTCTCTATCCTCCAGCTTTCATCTTAAGCTTCACTGGACATCCTCTAACTTCTGTTTTGTCCTTAGTCAGCAAAGATACATTTCTTATATGCTTGCTTTACTGTGGTACTCATTAAATTCAATTCCATGAAGTCGAAATTCAACTCAATTAAGCTGAAGTTTGGTGCCCAAAGGTTGTGTTGTCTGCTGTTAAGTTTGGAACAAGTCTAATTTAGTTCTTCAGAGATATAACACTTATAAAGTTTCAGAATGAAACAAATACCAATCCAAAGGAATGTAGAAATCCACATAAAAAAGAAATGAAAATAACAGAGAAGTTATTATTGAAATTGTTGAGAAGTCTGAACTTCTTTTTAAACTGTTACAAATAAGGCAGTTCTAATTACTTATCATAGAATTTCAAATAGAAATTGAAGTCTTTCATGGATTTGAAGTGCTATAAGACCTCTGGCAAAAATAAAAACTAGCCTTGTGTTTTAAAGCCTGGTATTGATATAATAATAAGAACAGATTTTCAAGTTCATACCGTCTTTTGAGATGAAATTACTCCTTAGAGAATGAAGATATTAGAGGTCATTCCACAGCTTTACCTTGTCCTTCCTAAGCAGAAACCCAGACAGTCCTGCAGTGGGCAATTTACTTGTTTGGAACAGATCTTATTATGTTGCAGGTATTTCTTTCAACAGATTTTTCTTAGGCTGACCCAAAATATGTCTCCTGTGATGATTGTTTTGTCCTTGCGAAACTCCCAGCCTCCCATACCTGATACTCTACTTCTACCAGGAGGAGATTCAAATTCCTCCAATAGTTCTTACAATCCTGTTTGCAGGCTTTCACTCCACAAGCATCTCTCGCTGGAAAACTGTCATTGTTAACATTTTGTTTAAAAAAAATGAACCCAGAAGAGAAAGTGATACAGGCCATGATTAGGCAGGATATAGTAAATCAGCTCTTTTGAACTTTGGTAATTTTCCGGGTTTTCAAGGGAAAATTTTCATGCTTCTAACTATCTCATTATATAGGAAAAAAGTTTGTTGGAACAATAATACATACCACAGACCACATTGGTTCCATGTACTGGCAGGTTGCAGCCACATTTTGGCACACAAAGAAAAAAAAGTCATGTACCAAACTGAACTCTATTTCTAGTCTGTCATATAATTTAAAAATCTCAGCAGCAAGAATTAATACACATGGTAGTATCTTTTTTGGAAAATTCTTCAAACTGTGGTTCAAGATACATGGCCACGCCTGCGCAGCTAAAAAAATAAAAAAAATAGTGTATTTAGAGCACAAGTGACAAATAAACATTTATTTAAATTTAGTATTTCATCTTGATGGTTTGTTCTCAGTAGGTAGTTTGCTTCTACTAACATTTTAAATATCCATGAAGGTGATTTACAAGTGGGAGTTTATTCCACGGAAACTTGACTTTGTAAGATAGCTTGTGGGAAAAAGCAATGATCTGTTAATACAAAATTTTACTTCATTATTGGACTAATAAAATTGTAAGTGAGCATACTTCATTTTTTATATATTCATTTATTGACATGACTATGCTTGAGTTTCTCCAGCAATTTCAGCAAAGGTATTTTTAACTTTAACAAACAGCAAGCTTTAATGTATTCATGTTTGACATAGTGAAATTGTATTAACACCCACAGCTTTCTACTTTCTTGATATTATATAAGAACCCTGTAATTTTATATGCCAGAGAAGATCAAGCATTTGAGAATAAATGCCTACTCAAACTTGGAGAGCAATACCTGAAGATGCACTATGCAAATTCACAAGAAAACAAGAGATGCTCAAATATACATTATTGAAATGTATTTTTCTGATTATACCTTATTGTTCAAATCTTCCTATAATTTTCATGTTACCTCCATCCTTATGGGATTTGTCAATGTGTAGATATTTACAGCATTAATATGCTGTTTCTAATCTTTCAAAGATCTGGCTATTTGAAATTAGGGTTTCAAAAATTAAAAATTGATATGTCAAAATAAATTAAGTAAAGTAGTCATTGTTCTCCACTATGTCATTTTTTAATAATGATTAAAGTAAAAAAGGTAAAAATATTAATACTGCCACCAAAATGGCTATCATCAAGAAATCAAACCACAAATGCTAGTATAGATGGGGAGGTTGAAGAGGGACAACTCACACACTGTTGGAGGAAATATAAAATAATGCAACCATGGAAATTAGCACGGAGGTTTTTCAAAAAAACTAAAATATAGACTTTCCTTATTACTACATCATATCATTCTTGGGAATATTTCTGAAGGAGTTTAAAATCAACATACAAGAAAACTACTGCACAACCATGTTTCTTACATCTGTTTTCACAATGGCCAAAAGGTGGAATTAGCCAAGGTACCCAACAACTGATGAATGAGGAAAGTATGATATATAAACACCATACACCATTAATAAAGAAAACATGACACATAAACACCATTGAATATTCATTATCTATAAAAAAATTAAATAATGACATGGGCAGGAAGAGTAGATGGAGCTGGAGATGATATATCATGTTGAATGAAATAATCTAAGTCCTAAAAGACAAATACCTATGTTTCCATCCAAATTACAGAATCTAGACTTAGAAGAAACACATTTTTTCCAATTTTGAAATTTAAAATATTCTTTTTAAATTTTTTATAATTTTTTTGTTTTCTTTTTTTTTAATTGAGAAATTACCATAAAGAGGGGTTATAATTACATGGGCAAGGTAATGAGTACATTTCTTTTTCTTTTTTAAAAAATAATTTTATTTTTTTATTTTTTATTTTTTTATTGTGAGAATACCATACAGAGGAATTACAGTTATATGGGCAAGATAACAAGTACATTTCTTATTAAGCATTGTTGCCTCTTCTTTGTTTCCCCTTTCCATCCCTTCCCATACACCTCCCCTCCCCCACCCCCCACCAAAGTTGTAAAGTTCATTTTTCGACATAACGACTTGTACATCTCATTGTTGCAATGGGTCCACCTGTATCCCTAGTTAAACGACTTGTTTTTTCCCTTCCCCTCCACAAATTATACCAACATCAAATACAGTGAAAGCATAAAAGACCCCAAATAGCAAAAACGATCCTTAACAGAAAGAAAAGTGCTGGAGGAATATCAATACCAAATTTCAAACTCTACTACAAAGCCATAGTAATCAAACAGCTTGGTACTGGCACAAGAACAGACCCCAGGACCAATGGAATAGAATTGAAAACCTAGAAATGAACCTAAAGACCTATAGCCATCTAATCTTCAATAAGGGAGCTTAAAAAAAATAGAATGGAAGAAAGACAGCCTCTTCAGTAAATGGTGCTGGCAAAATTGGTTAATTACTTGTAGAAAACTAAAGCTAGATCCTTATATATCACCCTGCACCAGAATCAACTCCAAATGGATCAAAGACTCGGAGTCAAAGCAGACACTCTGAAAACATTACAGGATGGAATAGGAGAAACCCTAGCTAGGTCTCCTTGGCACAGGCCAAAATTTTCTTAATAAAATATTCTTTACAATATCTGTCCAGCTTAACAAGAAAGGTGTGAATTCTTAAAGATGAAGTAGTCTGGAAAAATCCCAGAGAGTATGTACAGTTTGTGCTGCTGTATCAATTTTTGCCCTCCAGGCTATCCCAGGTTTAAAGACCACAAAAATCCTAGCTTTCCTAAGTCTTTGCTCTCAAATAATGAAACATTTTCTTCCCTGACTCTGTGAGAGGACTGTACTACTCTTTGAAAGCATAGCTTCCTAATCTTCCTATGCATGCATTAGAGCCATTTGCTAGTGCAGAACCTCCTGGGTACAGATCCAACCAACATATGACAGCACTACCTGCTGGCTTGAGTCTTTAAAGTGGATTTAATCATGGTCTATTTGCCCTCAAACTGTGGACTAAATAGCAGTGGCTAGGACTTTACAAAAAAAGTAACTCACAAAGTTCATCCTGCACTGCCTTCATGATGTCTAAGAAAATATGTTAAAATTGAAGTGTGCTGCATTCAACCTTATAGGTGTATATTCACATGGGCAACTACAGCCTTTGATAAAGCGCATGCCAGAAAACATGGTCCCCTTAATTAAATGCCCAGAATGCCAGTATCTAAATATCTCCCTCATTATTCCAACTATAATATAATATTCCAAGGCAGTGAAGTGCCATAATTTATTTGGTTGTTTATAGGCATTCACTAGAATGGATTCTTAATTTATTAATTTACCAATTGTCTTTCCTACCAACAAGAGAGTGTGAGGTTGTATATTCCTTTGCACCCTCCTCAGTTTCCATTGTTTAGCTTTCATTTTTGTGACTTTGCCAGTTGAAAATTACATGACATTAATTTGCTGTGATTACAGATGACATCAAGCACATATTTTCAAATTTATATATATATATATATATATATATATATATATTCTTCTACTGTTATTTATCTGTATAACTGAACACTTAGGCCTATGCCTAAGTGTTTTTTATGCTTTAAGTGTACAATGGCTTTTATTGATGAGAAATTATGTGCTTTAAGTGTTCACGATTACCATGGTTTTTATTGATCAGAAATTTGAATATTTTAGAAAGTATGCATATAATATAATTTGCCTATACTTTTAGAGTATATGATTTACGGATCTGATTCTTAAATCTCAATATTTTAGTTATTTTTGACATGATTATTCAATCATTCCAGAATCACCTACTGTATGTCTTTCCTTTTTCTACGGATTGAAAATCAAACTATATTTCTGTCTTTGAGGAAGGACCACACTGTTCATGTATAGTATATCTTTACCCCTGTGTTTGTGTGTGTGTGTGGGGGGGGGAATTTTAAATTTTGTTTTGCAAGTTTTTAAATCTAAAGAAAGACTAGTAAACTCTTATTTCCAATACCTGATCCAAAAATGGTGCAGATTTTCCCATAATTGCTTCATTTATTCTTTTTAACTTTTCCTTTTGCTAGAGTACTTTAGAACAAATTCTAGTTATTTGGTCATTGAACCCCTACATATTTCAGACTACACATAATTTTAAAAATACACACAGTGGGTCTGGGAAGGTGGCTCAGTGGTAGCGTGCTTGCCTCCCATGCTCAGTGGTAGAGTGCTTGCTCTGCTTACCTGAGGCCCTGGGTCCGATTCCTCAGCACCACATAAGCAGAAAAAGCCAGAAGTGGTGCTGTGGCTCAAGTGGCAGAGTGCTAGCCTTAAGCTGAAGAGCTGAAAGACAGTGCTCAGGCCCAGAGTTCAGGCCCCATGACTGGCAAACAACAACAACAACAACAACAACAAACCCACCATTGTAACCATATGTAATAAATCTATTATGATGAGTAACTGTGATTTTTTCCCCAGTAAAAGTTCACAGTAGAACATGGGATACAACCTTCCAGTAAGGGGTTGGGGCTGTATAATGCTGACAGTGGAATTGGGTGTTAGGGAAGAAGTCATCCTCCTTCCTATGCATCACAAAGTTCAAGGAAGATATGATCATAATGGATTCATGATGCAGAAATGAAACACGTACTTGCAGTACAATCACAAAAAAGAACACTCACCAGGAATGTTTGTAATCAAAGGCTATTCAATTTCTATGAGATGGTCTTTCATCTTTGTACTAACCAGAGACTCCATCCTTTATAACCTGGACAAAGAGCCATTAGTTCAACAATATGTTGTTTGATCATTCAAAATTAAATTTCTATTTAGTGCACATACTATCATACTTTGAATAAAAAGAAATTTCTGACTGGAAAATCACACTGTAAAGAAATTTTAAAGAAAAACTGATTCTGGTGGTTCATGCCTGTAATCCTATCTACTCAAGAGGCTGAGATGTGAGGATTACAACTCAAAGTGAGCTAAGGCAGAAAAGTCCCCATGATACTCTTATCTCCAATTAACCACTCTAAAACTGGAAGTGGAACTGTGGCTCAAATTGGTAGAGTGCTAGCCTTGAACAGAAGAGCTCAGAGACAGCACCCAATCCCTGAGTTCAAGTCCCATAATTGCCAAAAACAAAGAAGAAAAAAGAGAAAGAGAGAAAGAGAGAAAGAGAGGAAGAAAGAAAGAAAGAAAGAAAGAAAGAAAGAAAGAAAGAAAGAAAGAAAGAAAGAAAGAAAGAAGAAAGAAAGAGAGAAAGAAAGAAAGAAAGAAAGGGAGGGAGGGAGGGAGGGAGAAAGGAAGGAAGGAAGGAAAGAAGGAAGGAAGGAAGGAAGGAAGGAAGGAAGGAAGGAAGATAGATGATAATCTTTAGAGTCTTCTAATAAGGCAATTAGACCAAAATTCATCCAATACCAACGACATACGTCTCCATCTTGTTTTTATACAAATCCTTAGAGCATTCTGTGTCCCTTCAAAAGTACCCTGTTTTGATTTGTTTGTTTCAGTAAAGCCGCAAATTTCCATTCTGTAAGTGGAATGGTTTTATATTCATGCACACTTACTGAAGAATGTTAAAGGAATTATATCTTTTTAAATATTTTATGTAGATGGTATCATGAAAAATGTTAAATGAACTAAAAGAGCAGACACATGAATCCAGAGGTATTTGATATATTTCTTGTACACTAATTCAAAGTCACATACAAACAGCTGCACAAACACAGGTGCACATGTTATATACCACATACACACATATATACCACCTACATACACAATTCACATATTACACACATATACACATGAACACATTTGAAGTCATGTACATGTACACAAACACATGCATGATCATATGATGCACACAATGCTCACAGACACAAATATCTACATAAAAACAGACAGATATCTACACAATTTGGTCTGTGAAATACTGTCAAGGCTATAAAGATAGAGCATTCTTCTATCAGGACTCTCACTTATGAGGATGTTTCAGGAGAGAGAGCTCTCTGCAAATAAGAAAGGAAATCACTTCAGAGTATGAATACATGTTTCACTTCAATTCAGGAGAAAGCCAGATCCTATAAATTAGTGAGATTGATAAATCATTTTTAAAAGAAGGTAGTCTGGGTGATTATTTCCCATAAGTAGGACCAGAAATAAAAGATATTTTCAGATTGTTAACTCTCCAATCCTTACATTCTACAGATCTTCAGCACTGGAAGTTAAAGCTATGCATAAAAGGTCAATATATTTCTGTAGGCACACAATTCTTCTTAGCTAAATTCTCCTTATGTATTTTAAGATAACTTTTGTATGCTATATACTATACAATTTGACCAGGTAAATTGCATAACTAAATATTTCAGTATGTTCATAAAGTTGTTAAATCATCATTACCATTTCAAAACATTTCATAACCCCAAAGAGAAATATTATAAGCATCAGCAGTCATCTCCCATTTCACCCTACCATATCACCCAGTAATCCATTTCTGTCTCTATGACAATGCCTATTCTGGATATTGTGATTGGCTTCTTTTACTAATGTACTGTTTTCAAGGTTCATTCCAATGATTTGTGTGTGTGTGTGTGTGTGTGTGTGTGTGTGTGTGTGTGTGTGTGTGTGTGTGTGTGTGTGTGTGTGTGTGTGTGTGTGTGTGTGTGTGTGTGTGTGTGTGTGTGTGTGTGTGTGTGTGTGTGTGTTGTAAACTGGGGGCTTGAACTTAGGACCTGGGGTCTGCCCCTTAGTGTTTTCATTTAAGGCTGGTGCTTTATCAGTTGAGTCATATCAGCACATCTGGCTTTTTGTTGGTTAATTGAAAATAAAAATTTAACGAATTTTCCTGCCTAAGCTAGCTTTGAATCATGATCCTCAGTTCTCACGCTCCTGAGTCATTAGTATTAGAGGCATGAGCTACCATCACCCAACTCTTCATTCATTTTACTAGCAGTTTAGTGGCCTACAGAATGGATATGCCACATTTTATCTAATCAGTCAATCAATGTTGTGTTTACTCTATAATTTTCTGCAATGATGTACCAAAAGCATTTATTTGTATACGAGTCTATTTGAACATATGTTTTCATTTTTTAGGTATATACCTAGAGTAGAACTGCTGAGTACTTTTTGAGGAAATGCCAAACTATTTGGCAAAGCATCTGTATTATTTCATTTTGCCATCCGCAACTTGTGATGGTTCCAATTTTTTTCCCACATTCTTATCAAACCTTGTCGTTGTTTGTCTATTAAATTGTCAGCATCTTCATGTAACGTACTATCTCATTGTGATTTTGCTATCCATTTCCTCAATGTCTAATGATGTTTGTCATTGTTTCAATTGACTAGCAGTTATTTGGAATATCTTTTGGAGAAGGCTCTATTCAATTATTAGCCCAATTTTTAAAATTGGGTTTCATTCCCTTTACAAGGCCTTGAGTGTCAATGGAAATTGAATCCACATATATTTTTTTCCTTATATTCTGAGGACTATTCCCAGGGTTTCTTGTTAGATGATATTCAAGTTATGAAAAACACACATAAACATCTATTTAAAGTTTTCTCTTCAGGTTGACAGTAATAATAACATTCCAAACTGATTGTCATCCATATCAAATTTCAATTCCAATCAAACTTAAGTGTTAAGATGACAATCAGTTTATAAGTTCAATATGTTCAACAATAGTTATTTAGCAACACTTACTTCCAGATGTTGTTCAAAGAACAGGGCATGATGATCAGAAAAAGAAATCAGAAACAGGAAGAAAGTTTCATAATCTTTACAAGGAAAGGTATGATTTTTTAATTATACTTACAAATTAGATAACCACGGCCTTTCTCTCACAGAGTTTCATCAACTTTCCAACCAGGAAACATGATTATACAGAATGTGATGACTTTTACCGATGGGAGCACCTGGTAGGAAGAGCTGTATGACCCAAATGTGGAGCTTAACTCTTGGAGGAAGGTGTACCTGCTGATTCGTGACATGATTTATGAATAGCATCTAGCTAGGCAAATCAAAGAAGGTTTGAGATTTATGCAAACAATACAGCATGAAGGACTAATACTCATAAAAAGGCAGAAGGTTTTAATGTATTGGAAGTAATGCATAATATAGATTTGGATAGGAAGTGGAGTAGGATATGCAGCCATGTGGCTAGGGGAAAAACAACAAGAAAGATAATAAAAGCCAAATTACACTTTCCTAAATTGTGTAGGATGATTTTTCCTCATCCTATTAAAAAGCATATATGAAGAAGTATCATGAAGCATTTTAGGCTTTAGAAGTTAGTAGTGATGGTGGCTCAAGGCTGTAATCCTAGCTACCCAGGAAGCTGAGATCTGAAGATCTTAGTTGGAAGGCAAATCAGGCAGGAAAGTCCTTGAGACTCTTGTCTCCATTAACTTCCAAAAAGCCAAAGGTAGAGGCTGCAGATCAAGTAGTAGAGAACTGGCCTTCAGCAATATAGCTCAGAGACAGCACTTGGGCCCCAAGTTCAAGACCCAGGATTAAGCTAACAACACAATGGTTAAGTAGACTGTTGCAGAATGCAAGGAAATGAGAGAGAGGCCAAAACAAACAAACAAATGACAGAACAACAACAAAAAAGAACAACTAGGAAGTGTATTCAACACACAAGTAAGGAAAGATGGTACTTGAGCTAGCAAATCATAAGGCATACAAATATTTAGTAGAAGGCAATAACAACAGTACTTCTTGAAGATGGCAGAATAGCACTGTGAGGCTGTTAAGTATCTGTGCCAACCTCACTTCTGATCTTAGCAGCACCCATGGCCTCTGAGGAAAGAACTCCTAGAATAGCTGTCCAAGATGCCAAATATCAAAATCTTCAGCAATAGCTCCTACCACGATTAACTTCAGAAAAATGCTGACCACCTGGGCCTGAAGCTAAGCAAGGTGGTAATTAAGAAATTCAGCAGTCAGGAGACCTGTGTAGGAATTGGTGAAAGTGTATGTGGAGAAGATGTCTACATTGTTCAGAGTGGTTGTGGTTAAATTAATGACAATCTAATGGTGCTTTTGATCATGATTAAAGCCTGCAAGATTGCTTCACCCAGCCAAGATACTGCAGTCATCCCATGCTTTCCATATGCTCAGCAGGATAAGAAGTCTAACAGCCAAGCTCCAATCTCAGCCAAGCTGATTGCAAATATGCTGTCTGTAGCTGGTGCAGATCACATCATCACAATGGATCTACATGCCTCTCAGATTCAGGGCTTTTTTGATATCCCATTGGACAATTTGTATGCAGAACCTGCTGTCCTAAAGTGGATTAGGGAGAACATCTCTGAATGGAGAAACTGTGCTATTGTTTCACCTGATACAGGCAGAGCCAAGAGAGTGGCCTCCACTGTAGACTGAATGTGGACTTTGCATTGATTCACAACGAGCGGGAGAAGGCCAATGCAGTAGGTGGCATGATGCTGGCAGGAGATGTGAAGGATCTATCCTTGTTGATGACATGGCTGACACTGGTGGCACAATCTGCCATGCATCTGACAAACTTCTCTCAGCTGGAGCCACCAGAGTTTATGCAATCTTTACTCATAGGATCTTTTCTGGCTCAGCCATTTCTCACATCAACAATGCCTGCTTTGAAGCAGTTGTAGTCACTAACACTATACTTCAGGAGGACAAGATAAAGCATTGCTCCAAAATACAGGTGATTGACATCTCCATGATCCTTGCAGAAGCCATCAGGAGAACTCACAATGGAGTTTCCTACCTGCTCAGCCATGTCCTTTTATCATAGAATAACTTCTGAGGCTTTTTAAAAATGAAGTTAACCCCACCCCTTGTTCTCCCTTGCTTTCTCTTAGTATTTGACAAGTTTAGAAGATCAAGCTTGCTCCAATGTAGCTTTCTACATTCCACATGGTATATCAGAGTTAGGGGAGCCTAATTTTGGGAAGGGCAAATTGAGATGAACTGCTGCGATTTTCTACATGCATTATCTTATCCCGGCTTCCTTGGTCATTTTTGACCCCTGCAGCATTAACTAGAGCTCAGGTGCTGCAAGATTTGCAGACTTTCGAGCATGTTCTACAAAGTGGTTTAAATGTGATTGACAAAGTTTAGTCTCCTCTGCATGTGCATGTTTTGCATTTTTTCTTTTGTTCCAAGTAACTAAAAACAAAGCCAGCCTATGTGAGACAAATTCTCCAAGGCCTATAATACATTAACGCAGGTCTGAGCAACCACAAACCTAGTCTTGGTAGCTGAGCCCCCTGTAATTATGGAGAGGAGCAAGCAGTTCTGCTTATGCAGCTGTTAGGCAGGAGCTTGAAGTGGGGATAGAGGGTAGCTCGGTGTAGCAAATATTTCTTGGAAAGAAGAAGACTGATCCATCATCATCATCTGCTTCACTGTGTGTAGCTTGGATACTCCTTTGTATCTCTTCCTTTCCAGTTGGATTTACTTTCAGCTATCTTGACCTTTTCCTGGCCAAATGGCATCTTAGGCCCAACTGGTCATTGTACTGTAGTCTTCTGCAATATAATTAGTAGACTACCTTCACAGTACTTCCCTAGATTGACTTCTACGCAGTCTCTACTGCTTCTTGAATGGTGATGTGCCTTCAGGGACCATGAGGTGAGATATACCTTTCAAGCTAATAGAGAGCTGACGCTCTCAAGATCTGTCAAAAATATCTGGTATCTGATACTTCAATCTTCATTAATTGTTCATTCTTATGATTGAAATGCCAAATAACCATCTATGTTAACATTCTCAATTCTATACTTGGGTTCTCACCTCATATCTAAGGTAAAGTTGTTGCTTAATGTGTGTTATTAGACATTGTAGTCTGCCTTTTCCTTTCTAATGGATTAGCATATGATGAAGCACTCATCAGGGCAATAATATTACACTAGGATCTAGGAGGATAACTTAATGAAATGAACAAATCAAGGCACTAAATGAATTTGGGCAAGCAGAGAGTTCAACTGTAACAACATATCTAATAAAACAGCGAAGGTTAAGGGATTAAATATTATGGATAAAGTAATTGAAGATTATTTTGTGTACCTTTAGTAGAAAAATTTAAATGAAATAGAGATTGAGGTAACTATTGTGGTCTGAACATTGAATGTCTTCTTTTCATGACAGTTATGATTATATTTAAAGGATATAAACATTTGAACTTTTAAAAACTTTAAATGTCCAATTTTGTATTGTGTCTATAATTAAGAGGTTTGACAAATGTTTTATTCTGATCTAATTGTCTTAGTAAGGTAAAATGTAAGTGTCCTAATGATTTAGAATATTTGTTTTAAAGAAAACAACATTAAATAGAGAAAATCCTATAATCACTTATGCAGCAGGACTATAACAATTTTTATATTTATTGTGAGATGTATTTTAGGCCACTTATTAACTTTTACTTCAAGTTACCTTTGACTGTATTAATGTGCCAAGTTATTTCAATTTTTACTACAATTCCTGGAAAATATTAAGTGAATTCCTTGTGTTCATAGCAAATTCAGATCTAAAGAGAAGATCTGCTGACAGCATCTACTTTAGAAGCAGATTAGTTATGGACAGAGATGAGTTCATTCATTAAAGACTCTTTATTTTAATCTTCATACTAGCAAAGAATTAAATGTTTAAAGTACACTGTATGCATGTATGGAGATATCACATGAACCTCCCTCATACTACAAATATATGTTAGCTTCAAAGTTAAAATTAAAGCAAAAAATGTTAGTGAATGACCTGAACTCCTAGCTACTCAGGAGGCTGAGCTTTCGGGGATAATGGTTCAAGCCAGCAAAGAAGGTTTGTAAGACCTGGTACCCCATTTAGCAAGTTGCTTACATAGGAAAATTATAGCCAGTTATGCACCAGACCAAATGTGGCACACTATCTCAAATTAATTGGCAAAAGTTAAGTCTTGGAGGTATACTCAGCAGTAAGAATGCCTTCTTAGTAAGTGTGAGTTCAAACCCCAGAACCCCCAACATAAATGGAAGAAAGGAAGGAAGGAAGGAAGGAAGGGAAGGGGAGAGGACAGGAGGAAGGGGGGAAAGAAGGAAGGAAGGGAGGAAAAGGAAATACATGCAACTTATTTTCACAAGTAAAAAGTATAAAAGCATAAAAGAATTATTATATAGTTGTTACCTTGTGAATCATACTTAAAATTTAAAACCTTATGTGATAAAACTCAAGTCCAAAGTAATGATTAACATAAATGTCAAGATAATAGAAAGACAGAGAACCAGGAAAGAAGAACAGAGAGTTCTTTCAAGGTTACAGTATTGCATTCTTTCTCAGTGGCACAGTGGAATAGGTGGTGTTATTAGCATTCTCTAAGGAAGCAAAACCAGAAGGATACATATAAATAGATAATGATGACAGACAGAAGGATAGATGAGAGATACAGGGAGAGAAGGTAGATGGATAGATAATATAATTGAAAAGCAATTTATCATAAAGATTTGACTCACAAAATGAATCTCACCAAGATGCCTTGTGCTCATGATCTGACTTGGTGAACTGAAACCCTTTCATACAACTACTTTATTTTTTCTTTCTTTTTTTTAAATTCTAAAATTTAAGGAGTATGATATGTCCTAAGAATAGCAGTGACCAAGATGGACACTCAGGAGATCCAATTATACAGTTGCAGTATAAATCTAATTCTTTTTTAAAAGTATCCATTCTCTTTATTTAATAATCTTTGATATTTAAAATATAACTTATTGGTCATCCACATCCACAATAGAGCGCTCAACAGTGCTTTGTTTTGTTTTTTATTTTGGGTCTGGTCGTAGGCCTGAACTCTGGGCCTGGGCGCTGTCCCTCAGCTCTCCAGCTCAAGGCTAGTGCTCTACCACTTGAGCACAGCACCACTTCTGGCTTTTTTTTTTTTTTTGCTTATGGGTGCTGAGGAATCGAACCCAGGGCCTCAAGCATACAAGGCAAGCGCTTTACCACTGAGCCACCTTCCCAGCCCCTTCAACAGTGCTTTGGAAACCTGGCTTTCAAGGAGTAGAAGTGAGGAAAGCCTGTGTGTGGAGTGACTCCAGGAGAAGGAAGGAAGGGCAAGAGAGCTGGGTCCTGAGCAAATGGCACTGCCTTGGTGCACTTGTATCAGGGTGAAAGATGATGTAGCTTATCTCATGTTTTTGCACTGAATTTCAAAGAGCTTATTTGTACAGAAGAGTAAGTCTTAAAAAGTTATTCCTAGTAGTCCAGTGTTATAGAAGTTAAATAATCACATTTCAAATGTGTTTTCCTCTTTTCAAAAAAAGCATTAAAAATATTCCAGCAAACATTCCATTTCAACTATTCAAGAGATAAATGGTCGCTTCTTAAATCAATTTCCACTCTAATGCTTTTTCTATGAAATCAATCCAGTCCTAAAATATGTATCAATTTACCTGTATTAAACATGCCAATTGCCATAAAATTAGTTATATTGTTAGAATTGATCCTTAAAATACCAGCTATTTGGGATAAACAAAAGCAAAATTGTTTCTCAAATTATAAAAAAAATCAACATTCAGAAATTATGTCAAATATCTTTTGGTTCATGAAAGATTCAAACAAAACTTTTATTATGTTTAAGATTTTGAAAAAAAAAAAAAAAACAAGAAAAAGCCAGTCTCTTTCTTTAGGAAAAGATGTTATAAAGGGATTAAAATGAAGGAGTTATTTTGAACATGAAACATTGGAAAATTATTCACATTACTGAAACAATCACATGATCCAGTTTGTTTTTTCTTAATTAAAAAGTTTACATGTATCTTCATACATGGAACACCCATGAACAATTCACTTGGAAAAGTGGTAAAGTGCTTGTCTTGCATGCAAATCTGATTCTAAGAAGCAGATGATGCCCATGAGGGAATAAGGCATAGACAGCAAATTCTCTCCTCAGATGTCTTGTCTTATTCAGACTTTCATTGATAGGATTATATCAATGCATATTAGGGATGGCCACCTGCTTGATTCAGGCTAGCAACTAAAACATTAATCATATCAAGAAGGACTCTTACAAGCACGTCCATAATACTTTTTAAAGAAAAACTGGTAACATCACAGTCCTGTCTAGATGTATATAATCAGCCATCACTGTTGGTTTTACTGATATTTAATAATATTCACAATTGTTTTATAAAAGTTTATGTATATTCATTTGCATTCTATTTATGTTTAGTCAGAAAAGTAGACTTTGAAGGTATTAGTATAACAGCACTCAAATTTATATAATCCAATGAAGTAAAAGAATACTGATCTGGGCTGGGAAGGTGGCTTAGTGGTCGAGTGCTTGCCTAGCATGCATGAAGTACTGAGTTTCATTCCTTGGTACCACATAAACAGAAACTGCCAGAAGTGGTTCTGAGACTCAAATGTAGAGTATTAGTCTTGAGCTTGGGGACAGAACTCAGGCTCTGAGTTCAAGCCCCATAAAAGGTGAGAGAGAGAGAGACACAGAGAGAGAGAGAGAGTGACAGAGAGAGAGAGAGAGACAGAGAGAGACAGAGAGAGAGAGAGAGGGAGGGAGGGAGAGAGAATACTGATTTAAAATAGTGCTTTGAACAAATATGTGCAAAAGAGACAATTCCTTACAGATGAATCCATTTAACATATGCAAATACTTTTCCATCTACAGGCCGGAGCTTAGTCTTTCCAATTTGTCAATAAAGGCAGTGGGGGGGGGGGGGAACAACTTTACAGTGCAGAAGCCAGGCAAACACAACCTAAACCAAGTATGAAGCTAAACCAATTGGGAGGATATTGCATGGACATCATGTACCTCACATGTGATGTGCTGAATAAGGCACTTCAGCGTAAGCCATTCTCCTTCCAAAATGCATAACTCCAATATAATCAAGGGATAAGAGCAGATAAATCTCATATCAGGTGTGTTCCTCATGACTCTAAAGGTCATGACAAACAAGGAAATTTACGAAATTGTTAGAAACCAAAAAAGACTAAGAGGATATGATAAGCCAAATGAAATTTGGTACTCTAGATTGGGTCTTAAGTCAGAAGCTAGACATCCTAGATGTGATGAATTGTCTGTAATATCTCTGCCACTCTACTATAAAACTAAAACTATTCCAAAAGAAAATACATATGTTTAATCCTTGCTGGGTTTCCATCATGTATGAAGGACATTCTGAATTGGAAGCTAGAAAGATGTTTTGTGTAGTAGGCTCCTTTTTTCATGTTTCACACTCCAGGATATCAAAAATAGATTTCAGTTATTAGAGATGGTAAACTAAGACCTTTGGGCTCAGCATTAAATGTTTTAAAAGCATAACATCAGCAAGAGTAGATTGGGTCTTAAGTCAGAAGCTAGACATCCTAGATGTGATGAATTGTCTGTAATATCTCTGCCACTCTACTATAAAACTAAAACTATTCCAAAAGAAAATACATATGTTTAATCCTTGCTGGGTTTCCATCATGTATGAAGGACATTCTGAATTGGAAGCTAGAAAGATGTTTTGTGTAGTAGGCTCCTTTTTTCATGTTTCACACTCCAGGATATCAAAAATAGATTTCAGTTATTAGAGATGGTAAACTAAGACCTTTGGGCTCAGCATTAAATGTTTTAAAAGCATAACATCAGCAAGAGTAGAGATTTATACATGAGATAATCCTGAGATTGTTGTTGATCTTGAAAGACAAGAATAAAAATGTTACACATTTGTTGTATGTGGGAAAGGTAGTATATTGCCTCCAATTTTATAATTTCTGCAAAGGTAATATTTTTATCTTTATTGTAAAGGTGATGAACAGGGGGCTTACAGTTACATATGTAAGGTAATGAGTGTATTTCTTTTTAAACTGTTCTTCCTCCCTTATTTTCTCCCATGTACCTCTCGTTACTCCCCTCCCCCCAAGTTGTATAATTCTATAAAACCTACTGCTTTCTAAAATTCAAAGAAGACTAAAACTATGTCAGATGGTGTAAAAACAAGAATACTGTAACTTTATAACCTGAAGTTACACTCCATAACTAGTTAATTAAAAGAGAGTAAATGAAAATCACACAAGTATAAAGTGAGATACAACATAACACAATGAAACAAAAGACACAGAAAGACAGAGAGGCATAATGGACTTTTCTCTTTGATAGTAGTAAGAAAGCATGTCATATAAAAATAAACCAATAAGATCAATAATATTTTAACTTTAGAAGTTTCCAAATATATTAGCTTCTTAAAACCAAAAGCATTTTCTTTTCACAATGAGATTATATTTCAAAATCTGCAGCCATGAACACATATTCATACACTGACAACTATGTATCTGGCTTTAAGTGAATGGTTAAATGGAGTTTGTAAGAACCACTGTCCCTGTGTTTTGAGTACTGTAAATTTTTGGCATTTTTTTATTATCTTTAAGTAGTTGTATAGTCATACAAAAATATTAGTTTGTGAGTACAATGCATCCTTGTTATACTGTAAATCTTGGTGAAGATAAAAAAAATAAATGTATTGGAAGTACACCCACTTAGAAAGTTGGTACGATGCTCAATCATTAATTTTTATGTCCCGACTAGAGTAAGCAGACCATTTTTTTTACAGGTCACGTCTCACCAATAAAAAAGATTTTTTAAGAGTGTGAAATTCACAAGGGGAAGATCACATGAAGTCAACATTAACACACAGTCAAATGCATTCAACGCAGACCTTTATTTCTTAGAAATTCTCAAGAATAAAAGTGAATGAAACAAACCAAAATTACTCAATTTTTGTTTCAGAACAGTTACGTTCAGTCATTTTAAAAATAAATAAAAGGTGATTATGGACACAGTAACCCATACCAAACCTTTGTTGCTAGCTAATGGCTATTATTCCTGAACGATATGATTGTAGATAACATATTGAAACAATGAATGGTTTTCAGTGTCACCACTTGGCTATATGGGGGAAAATTTTTACCCTTTAATGAAAACAAATGGAACAAACGTTTGCTATTATTGAGAATTCTTTTTTTTTTTTTTTTGGTCAGTCATGGGGCTTGAACTCTGGGCCTTGGCGCTGTCCCTTGGCTCTTCAGCTCAAGGTGAGCGCTCTACCACTTGAGCCACAGCACCACTTCCTCATTGAGAATTCTTCACATAGCCCTACATGATAAATGTTCTCAAGATTATCAAACTGTAAAAATTAGAATCTCAAAGTATTTCTGAGGAAATATAGACAAGGTGTCGTCATTTCTGGAAACTAAAGGCTCAAATTGTTTTGTAACTTGAAAAAAATCAGTTATTTTCAATCCCAATTTCTGCGTTAATACATAAAGTACTTAATACTAAAGTACATTAATACTAAAGTATTTACATGGTATATGTGTTGTCTTGAAGTCTATGGTCAGCCTTATCATACATCCACTTTAAAAACGAGAAGTACAAATAGATTCTGGGGTAGTATTGCTCTTTGTGAATACATTCTTCTACTTTATTCTGCCATACTGGCATAATGAATAGTGCTATTGCTGTTTAAGACATAAAACAGCTGCATTTCTAATTTTGGCAGATTATGAGAGATTTTTATATGGGTTGCATGTTAAAAGCAAATAAGCAACATGCCAACCAGCAGAATAAGAGTGCTGGGCAGATGGCAGCATGCCTGAGACATTGAACTGAAGTGATGTGCCACCAATCATGGGACATCGAAAAGGAGCATTTGGCAGCTTCTCAAGTGAAACCCGGTCTTTTATATCAAGCAACAGAAATCCATAACTATGAAGACTTAAGATGGTCATCAGCCACCAGCTGGCCTTCAGTTGCCATTTTAACAAGTAAAGCCTGCAATGACTATTTCATTTATCATGATAGCATATACAATTCTACCTTTCCATCCTCACTTCATACAGGCTCTTCTGCCCAATTGTGCATGCATGAGTGTGTGAGAGTGTGTGTCTGCCTGTTACCTGTCTAACTATGGACACAAAGTATATGGTATGATAAATGCAGGACAACCATATCACTGCATCAGAAGTTTAAAGGTATGCTGGTATTCATTATAGTAAAAAGGAGAATCCATTTATACTACAAAATACTCTTGATAAAATTAGTCTTCAATATTGAGCAATACAATTCTAAAATTGTATCCAGGATGTAAATTTCTTTCTTTTTTTTTCTGCCGGTTACAGGGACTGAACTCTGGGCCTGGGCACTGTCCCTCAACTCTTCATCTCAAAGCTAGTGCTCTACCACTTGAGCCACAGCACCACTTCCAGCTTTTTCTGCTTACGTGGTGCTGAGGAATTGAACCCAGGGCCTCATGCATGCAAGGCAAGCACTCCACCACTGAACCAGCTTCCCAGCCCCCAGGATATAAATTTCATTCAAACTTACATAGTATCACTAGAGCTTGCATCAGAGCAAGCATCATTTATTTGTTGTTAAATTGATCTTCAAAGGTTTTTGAGTCAAAATCAGCATCCAATTGTGACAAAGTTATACAAATGTATTTTTATAAATTTCTAGTATATACATGCTATTTTAAATGTTCTTTCCTTAGATAAAATCCAGCACCTCTCACTACTATAATGATAATAGTATGTAATGGAACAAGTTACATGCCATATGTTAATGGTATGTAATGGAACAATCTATATACCATATGATAAAGCTTTCCATCTATAGTTTCTCATGTCCTAGGAAATGAATGCAGTCATTAAATTAATATAATGGCCAGCCTTCAGTTTGAAGATGAGGAAATTTTTTTTAATGAAACACTAAATAGCTTTCCCAATCCCTCAGAGCCAGTAAATGAAGCAGCCAAGAACTTGATGTAAATTTTATTTAGCAAACAATGTCATATTTTTTTTAAAAAATCAGTGAATCATGGAGAAACTGAAGATTGAACCACATACAAAAATTCATATAGTAAAAGAAAAACAGTATTGATATGTAATACCACAGACGTTGGGCCCTGGTGGCTCATACATGTAATGCTAGCTACTTAGGAGGCTGAGATCTGAGGATGACGGTTTAAAGCCAGATGGGGCAGAAACGTCCATGAGACTCTTATCTCCTGTGGCTCAAGTCATAGATAGCACCCCTTGAGTTGATAGAGCTCAGGGACAGAGCCCAGGCCCAGAGTTCAAGATCCATGACCGACAAAAAAAAGAAAAATAGCAACAGATGCAGATTTGAGAACTTGAGGCCAAAGCAAAAACAAAAATTATCAATGGGGCTGTTGTTTCTTTGAGGATTTGTTTTTGGAGGATTTAATTTTTTGAATTCTAAGTATACTTTAGATATGAGGCCCTTGTCTGTTATAGGGCTAATGAAGATCTTTACCCAGACAATGGGCTTTCTATTGATTTTACTAGCTATGTCCTTTGCCATGAAGAAGCTCTGCAGTTTAATGCAATCCATAATGGAATTCTATGCTTCCCTCAGAAAGAATGATACTGCCCCATTTATTAGGAAATGGAAAGACTTGGGAAAAATCCTATTAAGTGAAATAAGCCAAACCCAAACAAACATAGGTCCCATGGTTTCCCTCATTTGCAATGATTAGTATACATCTAGGATAATTTTATCAAATGAGCAGAAAAGATCAAAAGCTATGTACATATGACCATATAAGATGATGCTAAATGAAATGAACCCCAAGATATGGACACGAAGTCTTTCTTTGTTGTAGTTTTTAATGTGATATTTTTGTTCCTTCTTTTTTTAATTGTGAAAATATTGTACAGAGAGGTTACAATTACATGGGTAAGGTAATGAGTGCATTTCTTATCAAGCATTGTTGCCTCCTCCTTTGCTTCCCTTTCCCATCCCTTCCCATCCCTGCCCCCTCTCACCCTGCGCCAAAGTTGTAAAGTTCATTTTTCCATATAACATCTTGTACATCTCATTGTTGCAATGGGTCCACCTGTAGATTTTTGGTTTCTTTTGTATGTTCTTCCCCTCTATGATCCCCTGTTTTCACTGCACTTGGTTTTGGTGCCCTGCATCTTATATATACATTTGTCTAATTTGGGGAGAGGAAGGGGAATAACAAAAAGCTGAACAAGGACACAGGATGACCCATTGCAACAATTATACCTTCAAGGCACTATACTGGAAATGAACTTTACAACTTCAGGGGGGTAGGGAGGAGGGAAGGAATAGTGGGAGAACAACAAGGGAGGGGGTAACAATGCTGGATAATAAATGTATTCATTGCCTAGTTTATGTAACTGTAACCCCTCTGTATAGCATCTTTACAATAAAATAAAATTTAAAAAAATTAGTTGTTGTAAGAGGGATACCAGTCACAAATGAAAAAAGAGTTTTAGCCTAGTATTAGTGGCTCACTCCTGTAATCCTAACTACTCAGTTACTTGGGAGCTGACATTTTCTAAGAATTGCAATTCAAAGCCAGCATAGTCAGAAAAGTCTGTTGATCCAATTAACCACCAAAAAATCTAGAAGTGGAGGTATGGCTCGAGGTAGAGCATTAGCCTTGAGGAAAAGAGCTCAGGCCCTGAGTTCAAGCCACAGAATCAGTACAAAAACAACAACTACTATAAAAACAACCTCCCACCCTCCAAAAAAAAAAACCCAAGAGTTTTAGGGGCATAACTGAAGATGTTCTACTAAAGAAATCATGGAGTGGTAAAATAAATTTTTTCCATGAAATTTATGCAATACATATGCTGCCAAAAATTTGTTATGCTACTGATAACTCCTCTCAGTAGGCCAGTGCAGTGAAAGTATTTCTTCAGAATGTGTGTATACAAACAGTGTTATCCAAGTTTCTGTCTTTGGGGTGACATAGCTACTCTGTTCAATTGAACTTTGTTCTGGGGATTGACTCAGGGCCTCTTGTTTGACAGGTAAGTGCTCTCCCACTTGCATTATGTCACCAGACTTTTGCTTTTAGCTTTTGTTTGTTTGTTTGTGTCAGATAGGTTCTTATGCTTTTGTTCCAGGTGACCATAAACCACAACTCTCCTACCTTCACCTTTCAAGTACTTGGGATTACATGAACCATGCTTGGCTTGTTTCTGAGATAGAATCTAAGAAGCTTTTGCTAGCTAGGAACTGTAACCCTCCTCTTCCAACCTCTCAAGCAACAGAGATTTCAGGTATGTAGCACTCACCATGCTCAGCTCAATAGAACTACACTGGATGTTGACAATGAAGCTATCAGCCTTGTGTCCATTGAATACTTGAAATATAGCCAGTATGCCTCAGGAAATGAATTTGAATTTATTTAATTTTAATTAACAAATGTAAATATCCAAGTGTGGGCACTGGCTACCACAGTGCACAGAGCAGTTGTACATCTCTCAACCAATTCTTGCTATACAATTTCACATTCTTATAATAGATGGACAAAAGAAAACCTAAATATTTTGATTCTCTAGCTCATACTTATAACACAAGAATTCTGTGTTGTCCAATACAGAAGAAAACTATTGTTTTTTTAAACAACTATCAGTGTAAAAAAGCAGTCTCTTCACAGAATAGACTCCAAGAAATACCTATAAACAATACAATACTATTGCCTAAAATGATTTTTATCACTTTCAGGTACTTTAACATCTATATCAATATCTCAAAAGTGTCAAGGTATAATTTTTAATATAGAATGTGATCCTTTTCTGTAATCCCCAAATAATTCACTCAAAGAGAGGAATAAAGTAGTTAATAAGATTTGGATTGAAGGCTATATGTGTACTAAGAATTAGAGAATATGCTTAGTATATAAAATGGTATAGACTGCACTTTCACCACCAGCATGTGGTTTAAAAGCCAACTCATATCTAAAAAGCAAAAACAATAAACTATTATCTTACTGTCATATTTTCTACATGGTGGATCACACCTACAATGCTGTTTAGCAGGGGGCTGAGATATGAGGACAGCTCATGTGGGAAAGTTGATGAGACTTCTATCTCCAGTTAATCACCAAAAATCCAAAAGTGAAGCTGTAGCTCAAGTGGTAGAGTACCAGCCTTTAAGGAAATCCTAAGGGACAAAGGTAAGACCCTGATTCATACCCTAAAACAATACAAAACAACCACAAAAAACCCTCAAAGTCCTTTGAGTCCCAAATGTGATTAAGAGTCTTATGCATGAGAATGTACTCTTCCAATTCTACACTAAGAAGAATGTATTACTAATTTGGGGGTTCAATGTGACCAGACAGTACATGTGTCGTGTGGCTTGCCTTGCCCTTGTGTTCTGTTCCAGTTTATCTGGATTAGTTTTAATACTGTCCTCAATTAGCACAGTAATGGATGAAAAGAGAAGAGAAGGGCAGACTTTGATTTCTGGCTGGATATTTACTTGCCAGATGGTGAAGAACCAGGCCTTCGGCTAATTCTCTGTGTACAGGGTAGTTTGATACATTCTTCCTGAAAACCATGGAATGTACACTTGGGAGATCTATGGAGATTTAGATTTTAGTTGTGGTGTACATGACTCAACTTTTCCTGTAGGTCTCGCCAGCTGACCCTTAGGCTAAGACAGCTGTGTTGCTGCACAGATAAAGCCACAGAGCTCTAGAGTGGTGTAGCCAGGGAGGGAAGGAGGATGACATGGTAGTGAGAGGCAGGAGGAGAAGAAGAAAGGGCGGCAGGAGAGGTCAGTCAGAATCTCAGGATGTAATTCTAACTCCTTCCATACTTTTAAACAAATGCCAGAGTCTGAGGCCAGCTTCAAAGCCACCCAAAGAAAGATCAGTGCAGCAATGGAACTATGAGGTTCCACAGAGATCATGAATAACCTGAAAAGCCTAGTTAGTGTACTATTGGGGGTGGAGGTACATCAAAAAGAAATAACTACTCAATACAGTTTAGAAAAGAAAAACACTATTTAGGAAGAAGAAAACAATGGTTAGGAAGACTGATTAAGGGAAGAATGGATTGGGCTTGGTAGTAAAACAAGTACCTAACTATGCTGATGAATTAGACAAGAAAATATAATTGCTATTTTATGAACTAGGTCTCCTTTATGGGAGAAAAATTATGAAAGATAGTGCAGTGTTTTGAAATAAGGACTATTTTTCTAAAAGGAAACAATTTCTGAAAAAAACATAGCTTTTGTCAATATGTAAGAGATGGAAAAAGTCTTGAATAAGAAAGCTAGTAAGATGATAATACTAAATTTAGGAATAGATTAGGTTAAGGACAGCATTGAAATTCAATTCCCACAGCAAAGCAGCAATTTTTGAGTATCATATACAGAATGCCAATTTAATCAATCTTTTGTCAATTTGTTCATTGCACTAATTTAAGCATTCATTTTTTCCTCAAAATATGATACTGATTACATGTGAGATACCTGATTCTTAGTATTCAAATATAAACTATAAACTTAAGTGGTTGTCTCTCTTAAAAAATGTGCATTTCAGGGAGATGTAGGTAGAGAGATATCTAAATATCTCACATTTCTCAGATGTCTTATGAAATGGTTTATATTCAGTCTTATGAAACCTAAAAGTTAACTCTTCATAGGAAATAGACCAAGACTTGGAGAAACAAGATGATTGGCAGCACGCTGTATACAAAAATGAATGGCTGCTTTAAGACTCACACTAAAGTCTTGACTGGAAATCAAACTGAAGTTGTGTGTAGTTAAACTGTGTCAGAAATATGATACATATTATATATGTAAGCAAATATATGTAAGACACTTATAACAATGCCTGAATGTTCAATGTCTTTATGTTACCACCACAATTATCACACCATTTTGCCCATTCACATTGCCACAGAAATGCATAATGTAGCTACACATAAAGTAAGTCTTCACAGAACTGTTCCATTAGAGCTGGTCTTACTCTCCATCTGACATGGAGAGAATGTCCCCTCTGCCTTGGCATACAGAAGAGCTTGGGAGAAAAGGTAATGCACTACTGTGTCATATCTCCCTGGAGAACCCATAAAGAGGCAAGGAGAATTCCAAGTGCCATATAGAGACTAAGGTCATGAGTTTTGAGAACAGTGAAAAGTCAATGCAAACACTCCAAACTGTCTTCATTCTCATTTCCACACAATGGCTTAGTGTGAGATTAAGAAACTAAAACTGGGCATACTTGAAAGATAAGAATGAAGAAAAATTAATATAAGCTATAAGGGAGATGTCACACTGACCATAAACCATGAGTACAGAACACCCCACCCCACCAGTTTCATTTCATGCACTTTTAGTTATTCACAGGCAATCATTTAATGGAAGTATTTGATAGAAATTTCCAGAAACAGTTTATAAACACTAAGTTGAATACTATTGTGATTAATATGATAAAATCTCCAACCATCCAGCAGCATTCCACACAGGACAAAAGCCATCCCCTTACACAGAGTATGCATGTTGAATACATTGCATGCCTGTTAGTAATGGTTTCCTAGGATAAGTCTCAGACATAAGTTAGACTGTCTGAGTATGGCAGGATGTATGTTCAAGTAACCCCCATGTATGTTACAATGTCTACATCTTTCACCTATTTCATTCTATCTTAGTTAACACTGTCTCATGTCACATCATCACAAGGACTAATTCTGTCCAGTAAGATATGTAGAGAAAGACAACATTCATATAAATTCTATTACTGTATATTATAATTATTAAGCTCCTATGATTTCTAGTTTATAAATTAAATTTATCATAAATATGTGTATTTTTAGAGGAACTATTAATGGTACTACTTATGGCTTCAAGCATCAAATGAGGGCCTAGGAGGCCATTCCTATAAACAAGAGAAAACTTTGTATAGTCATATAATCTTGCACTTAAATTTTCCATTGTTACAAAAACAAACATACTGATTATTTGTAGCTATTGTTGGACAGCAATTTGCAGCAGTTAGACTGGGGCACTTAGATGTCTAAACACAACTAAAAAGAATTATACTTTGAGTATTAAAGGCCAGATTTTCTACAACTTTAGTTACCAAAGCAATATTAAGGCTGGGGAAGAGCTCTGAATGATTTATGCCGCTATTCTCTTTGAGGGAACTGAGGTTCACACACAACGCCCCCCTTTGTCTAAGCAGTCACTCTTACTACTGAGCCTCACTTCCAGCCCTAGTCTTGTTTGTTGTTTTTTGAGATAGGTTTTCACTTCCTTCCTGGGTGCATAAGCTCTACTTGTTAGCCTTCCTGTCTAGCTAGAACAACAGAAATCTTCCACCTTATCCAGTTCCCCACTATTAAGGGGTCTTGTTAACTTTTCTGTTCAGTCTGGCTTTGAAGTGCAATCCTCTCTAACTCAGTCTCCCAAATAGCCAAGATTATAACCACAAGCCATAGGTGCCTGGCTAATTCTGTTCTCTTAAAAGTACACTCAACTCTTTATCATTTACTCAGGAAAATTATAGTGTGGTGATCTAACATGCCACTCTTTTTCCCTCCTACTTGTATTTCAGAAAGGCATAAAAGATTGATAAGGAATGTACCAAATCTAAAAGATAAAGATATACACCTGTAATCAGTAATTTACACTTTCTAAAAAAGAAAGGAGGTCTTTACTAGAATGTTGCTATATTTTTCTGACTTGTTACAGTAATGAATCTTAGGAAGAAAAATCATGGCTTTCAGGAGACTACTTTAGTTTTCATTAGGGTTGGGGTCCTGAATAAGAAGTAGCACTATTACTTTATTTCATATTGGACATTAATCCTCGACAAACAAGAGTCCTCACGGTTTTCTTAACCTGATTGCAGTTTCAGTAGATATGTTAAATGCTTATATTCATTCATTAGCAGGATAATAATGACATGGTAATGAAAATAATATGGACAAATCTTGAAGCTTTTTGTTGTCTTCTCTTCTTACAAATATTGTAAGTGGTTCCTGGAAATATAAATTGCCTTACTGCAACAAGTGTTCAACAATATTTCTGTCCACTAGTCCTAGATGAAGAGCTGAATTGTAGTGGAGGAGGTGTGAAACTTGGCCGAACACTTAGATCCAGGCTCAGTACCACCCTATTCCTCAAGATGTAAGCAATTAAAGTTACTGACTATCTTTTTAGATGTCTGACTTCTCTACCTCCAAGACAAAGTTATTCAAATAAAAAATCCATTTCAAAAGCTGATGATTTAATCAAAAGTGATATTTCTTCTTTTCCCCTCCTTTTCTATGGATCAATTCTCCCTTTCAATGTGTGGAAGCAACCTCTGTGTAGAGACCTGTCTCGCTTTCAGAACAATTTTTCCATGCAATGACCCAGTGAAACACTGTGTATTGCTAGAGTAGCACTTGCCAGATGCTCAGAGGAGACAGATGTATCCTGGGATAAAACAAACGTGGGAAGTAGTTTTGGAAAGTGCCATTTCATAATAGTTTACACCAAAATTCTGAAGAGTACGACCATGAATATTTATTTATAACACTGTGTAAGCTAAAATTTTTCTGAGTTATCAGACTAGGCTTTTGGAGAAAGGCAACTTAGAGGGTGAGGAGAAGAAACAATATTATAAATAACATTTATTACATGCTATAGCTGGTATATATAGAAATGCTATCAAGAGCTTATTTTATTTTTTGTAAAACACTACAATGTAGGCACCAGTATTACCTTCACTTTACAGACAAGGAAACCAGGAACAGAAAGTTGAAATATCTGGTATTGACAGAAAACACAAAGAACAGAGAAAAATGAAGCAAGATGTTCTGGTTATAGAAATACCCAATTGCTGTGCATGCCACATCACTTGCAGACTGAAAACCACACAGAATCCATGTGACAGGAGGATGAGTAGTAGATGCTTTCATCTACTACCCATGAATAAAAGTACAAAAAAAAACCCTCTAAGCCAAGGTTTTGCTATTGCATAAAATCACAAAGTAAATCAGTATTATTACATACCTAAGTCATCTGTTCTTCAGTCTCTCTAGAAAGTAACCAAACTGCATGGCAAACACAAAGGACAAGACTCAGGATGAAGATGAGAAAATGTCACAGCTCTTAGGTGTCCAGAGCTTTCCTTGGTGTCATCACTACCTCCTCTCCATCATCAACTACAGAATAATCATTATGTGTTTAAATTCATCCTAAAACACAGACCTCTCTGTCACATCTTCAGTTCCTGTGTCACTTCCTGAATACTAGAAGCCTGGCCTTCAGCACTAGCTTACTTGACAGTGTGGAACCCAAAGCAAAAGCAGGTTTCTATGAAAATTATAATGGTACAGAATCTATCTTAAAGATATACCATGAAAAACAAACAAATGTGTGTTTTTACCGGAGGTAAAGGAAGGGAAGGTTCAACATTTAGCTTTCCAACTTTAAATTATCTTTAAATAACCTATCTTGCAGAATTCTTGTCTGTTCTTCACTGAACCATCTAAAAGTTATCCATACCAGCAAACACAAATAATTATGAACCAAGTATAAAACAAACAAACAAAGACTTAATGTCATATAAATATAGTCCTGTTATTCATTTGTTATGCTATGGCTGAATTAGTGGGCTTTGATAAGAGATCCATCAGGAAGAAGACTTTAAATTCTATGAATTTTTACAGTTCAGTACCATATCTTGAACTTCACTTTGGCTTCAGTAAGAGAAACTTCCATTTGTAGGGTTTCTTAATTTATAATAATGCTAATCTTTTGCTTAACAGACAAGAGGAATTGGCCAGTGGTGGAAATATGTTTGGTGAGAAACTTCTACTAAATTATTATTATTATTATCATCATTATTATTATTTTGCATAAACAATCTATCCACTCCTGAGCAATCTTTTCCTGGCTTATTGAATATAAATGTACTAATTCTCATAAACTATGATCTTCAAAAAGAAAGGAGGTGCTATTGTTTTTAATGTATCTAAAGTGAACTATGTGATTTTTTTTGTTTCTCTTGTATGTCCTTCCCCCAAGGTATAACCCCTGTTTTCACTGTATTTGATGACAGTGCCCTGCATCTTGTATAACCATTTTTTATAATTGGGGGAGGGGAAGAGAATAACAAAATGCTGAAACAAGGATACAGGATGACCCATTACAAGACACTATATAGAAAACGAACTTTACAACTTTGGGAGAAGGGGAGAATTAGGGAGGTGGGGAGGGAAGGGATGGTAGGGGGAAAAAACAAAGGAGGAGGTAACCATGCTCGTTAGGAAATGTACTTGTTACCTTACTCATGTAACTGTAACCCCTCTGTACACTATTTTTACAATAAAATAATAAAAATAAATAAAAATAAATTGTAAAAAAGGAAATGAGGGTAAAACAATTAGCAGATTAGCCAGGAGCAACCTGTTTGGTTTTAAACTTCGAAAGCAGCTAAGAAATGATAGACACAAAGAAACATATATTTCATGGTTTCCCTCATTTGTAATGATTAGTATATGTTTGAGATAATCCTGGCAGATGAGCAGAATAGCTTAGTAGCTATGTACACATGAACCTTTAAGATGATGCTAAGCAAAAGAAACTTCAAGACATGGAAACAAGAGGCTTTTCTTTGTTATTGCTGTTTTTAATTAATATGTGATTTTTTTTTCTTGTGTTTTTTTTTCCCCTATAGTTTATCCTCTGATGTCGATGTATGTGATGTTGGTGCCCTTGGCATTGTGTATACATTTATCTGAATTAGGGAAGGGAAGTGGATCAACAAAATGGTGAGACAAAGGACAAAGCACAAACTAAGGCAACAGCAATACTCACAAGACAATATGTTGGAAATGATCTGTACAGCTTAGTTAGGGGGAGATCAGGGTGTAGGGAAAGTGGAAGAAAAATGAGGAAGGGGGTAACAAGTTCATCAAGAAATGTACTCACTGCGTAAAATAACACCTCTGTACATCACCTTGACAATAAAATTAAATTTAAAAAATAAAAGATGATAGATAATTGCATTAAAAAAGAGAAGGAAAAAAGATATAGCAAAATGAAATTTCTAATGTTATCTGAAGACACGAAGTAAATATTGAGGCTTTCTCAAAAATATTTTGCCTAGTTTTTCTCTCATTTTAACTGCACTCCTATGACAGACTGCTCTCAACTTCCTGTTGGTGAAACATTAAAGAATCAAATTATGTTTATGTCAAATTATAATGTAAAATTTAATTTGTAATAAGATAAGGAAAACTCAGGGAAACAGTCTTCAAGAGGAAATTTTCCACAGCTTACTGACGTTATGAAATTACTGTGGTGGGGCTGGGAAGGTGGCTCAGTGGTAGAGTGCTCGCCTTGCATGCATGAGGCCCTGGGTTCGATTCCTCAGCACCACATAAGCAGGAAAAAAAAAGCCAGAAGTGGTGCTATGGCTCAAGTGGTAGTGCGCTAGCCTTGAGCTGAAGAGCTGAGGGACAGCACCCAGGTCCAGAGTTCAGGCTCCAAGACCAGACCCCCCCCCCAAAAAAAAAAAAAAAAAAAAAAGAAAGAAATTACTGTGGTCCACAAGAAAAAGAAAGCCCACTGTTTTGGGTTCCTGACCCTTGCCCACTGTAGTTTAGATGAAGGTGATCATTAACCACATCTCCAGGGACTGACACATGAATAAGGTGCTCCAACTTGTCCACAGGGTTGGGGAAGAATAGTTCCATGTGCAAGCTCATGTTCACCTTAGGGCTTGAGGTGTCCTAGTAGCATTTGTTTTGTTTCACATTATAATCAGTATAATGCTGTCCACCTCACAGATAATAATTTCTTATTCTTGGTCATATCAATAAATACAAAGACCTAAACTTCAGCTCTAGAAATATTTAGTATTGCCAGGCACCAATGGCTGAAAACTTCTTAGGAGGCTAACATCTAAGAATTGTGTTTCAAAGCCAGACCAGGCATGAAAGTATATATAAGACACATATCCAATTAACCACCAAAAAACCTGTGGTTCAAATGACAGAGTACACACCTTGAGCACAAGAGCTCAAAGACTCTGAATTCAAGGCC
The DNA here is from genome assembly GCF_024711535.1 of Dipodomys merriami. Taxonomy (NCBI): domain Eukaryota; kingdom Metazoa; phylum Chordata; class Mammalia; order Rodentia; family Heteromyidae; genus Dipodomys; species Dipodomys merriami. The sequence continues at coordinate 97,697,299 of NW_027202270.1, forward strand.
CAGACTGACATAAAAAATTAGTATTATGTTATCAGTATTATATAGAAAAATATTTTAAAGCAAATTAATATTTTGCATAAGTAGTACTTCTAACCTGCTGGCTATCACTCATTCAATAAGCTCATACATGCTTACAGAGACTCTCCTATCTATGATTTTAAAGAAGGATGGAAACAAAAATTACTGGGAAAAGATGGGTCTGTATTGAGCCAAACAGGCAAAGGGATATATCTAGCAGTCAGTCACTTGAGGTTCTGGAAAGGGAAGTGCAAAGTGGATAGTATTATAATTCAGATTACAGACATAGAAGGCCATGGTAGGGTATAAGAGGATACAAGTCCACTAAGACTGCATCAAAGTGATGTAAGACATACATAAATGGGCCACATGCCAGAGGAAGGGACAGGAAATGAATAGAATATGCAGTTTAAAAGGGGTAGTGCAGATGTGTGTAGCAACAAGAAAGAGAAACAGCCTACAGATAGAGAAAGAATGCCACCAAATAAAGACCTTGGTTACAGCTAAAAGCCTTGACTTGAGGTCAATCACCACAATGTAATATGATAAAGAGAGATAAATAAACCAGACTTCTTTGGACTGGAGAGAGGATGCTATAGAAAAGAACCCAAAACACATTAGGGAATGCGAAGAAAGTCATTTCATTCAATTCCTTAACCACAAGTGGAGTTAAATAGCATATAAGGCCTCTTGGATTGAAGAGAATTAAGCATTACCTTCAGCAACCTCAGCTGCAAGCAAAGCATAAAGACAAGGAGGAAGAAAAAACTACCAGGCATTGGTCCACAATTTGAGGCCTAAAAATTGTTTGGGAAGCTGTAATCCTAGGGTATGCATGCCTGTAATTTCAGTACTCAAGAGGCTGAAGCAGGAAGATTGTGAGTTTCAGGCCAGTATGAGATCCATAGTGAGACCCTATTCTCAATAAATAAATAAACTTTAAAAAATGAAAAACAAAGCATGTGGAAGATATACAAGAATAGCGATATGCATAGAGGGAAATTTTAAAAGCTATATTTAATTTTATTGAGTAAATCACAAAATTATTAAGCATTACTGGGAGATGAATTGGGAAAACAATGCTGTTAACATGTATGTAGATATGCAAAACTATCTATCTACCCTCTATTCATCATCAATCTAATCTATCTAAACCTGAGTATATAACCTGCCCAAAGACATATATCAAGATAGATTTAGGTAACTGAGTAACTTAAGGCTTCAGTGACATTAGGGGAGTGGGATAATATGGTGCCTAGTTACAAGTGGTCTGATACAACATGGCTCCCTTTTGATATCCAGAAAATAGCCTGTAAGAACAAGAGAGCCCTTCTGAAGCCCTAATGTTGAGGGAATGGGCAAGAGAAGGTACACATGCCCTGTCAGCATGTTTTTAAAGGAGTCACTTGCTTTGATAGATTCTCCTCTTTCTCCTGACACTTTCTTATAGCACCAGGTCAGTCAAAACTGGTGAGTAGACATGCCATTTTTTTAAGTTTCCTCACATAAGTCAATGTTCTCTTAGTCTTGCTGTTATGTCTGGATACATTTGGAGCAGTAACAGATGACTTTAGTGTCACTGGTTTTGAACTCCGCCTTTGTTTCTTTGCTGTTCAGGTCATTTTGTAAGCAATTGTGGCCAAGACAGAAAAGTAGAATCTCAAAGGTGGATGGAGTGGAAGAGGAGCATAAACACAGGGAGTTTCTTTATTTGTAAGGAAAGGAGGGAAAAACAGAGTGACTCTGCATTTGATAATGAGACTATAGAGGTACACCAGTCCCCACCTGGGGAAAGCAGAAAGGGGTAACTGGTGCTGGTTTCAAATGTAAATATGCAGCCTTCTCGCACAAACACACTCCACACAGGTTGTATTCAATTTGCCTATTACTATTAAATAAGTATTTGATTGCAAAACTAAAAGTGAAAAAAAATAAATTTAGAAATACCATTTAAGAAATGTGAAGATATTTATGGACAGTGTCACAGGAAAAAACATTCCTAAAGAATATTATATTACTTTCAAAGCAGCCTGGTTGTGAGATTAATATGAATTATGATGAGACTATGATCCAATGCCAGTTTCCTTGAATAATTTACGCCAAGCTGCCCCTAGTGTTCAGAAAGAGAAAACTTAAAAAAGTCCCTCCCCCATGGTATAACACCTGTTTTCACTGTATTTGATGTTGGTATAATTTGGGGAGGGGAAGTGAAAAAACAAATTGTTGAAATAGGGATACAGATTAACCCATTACAACAATGAGATGTACAAGACCCTATGTCGAAAAACGAACTTTACAATGTAGGTGGGGATGGGGGGTGAGGTGGATAGGGTGGGAGGTGTAGCTGAGGAGGTGTAAGGGATGGCAGAGGAAAAACAAAGGAGGAGGCAACAATGCTGGATAAGAAATGTACTCATTACCTTGCTCATGTAACTGTAACCCCTTTATACAGTATTTTCACAATAAAAACAATTTTTTTAAACACAAAAAAAAGAACCCCATGGAATCCACTCTCAAGGTACTTGAGCTGATTGGAAACTTTGGCAAATTAGCAGGGTATAAAATTAACCCCCAGAAATCAATGGCTTTCCTATATGCCAATTATGAGAAGAACGCAGCTGAAATTAGGAAAGCAACTCTTTTTGTAATAGCCCCACAAAAAATAAAATACTTAGGAGTTAACTTAACAAAAGAGGTGAAGGACCTCTATGACAAAAACTTTGAAAACCTGAAAAAAGGAAATTAAAGCAGAACTAAGCAAGTGGAAAACCTCTCATGCTCCTGGATTGGGAGGATTAACATCGTAAAGATGGCAATATTACCAAAGGCTATCTACAAATTCAATGTGATACCTATCAATATCCCAACCTCATTCTTCAATGAAATAGAAAAAGCAATCCAAAATTTCATATGGAACAATAAAAGATGCCGAATAGCAAAAACAATCCTTAGCAGAAAGAACAGCTCTGGAGGAATATCAATTACAAATTTCAAACTCTACTACAAAACCATAGTAATAAAAACAGCTTGGTACTGGCACATGAACAAATTTGAGGACCAATGGAATAGGACTGAAGACCCAGAAATTAACCCACCTAACCTTTGAAAAGGTATCTAAAGAAATAGAATGGAAGAAAGACAGCTTTTTAAGTAAATGGTGCTGGCAAAATTGGTTATGCACTTGTAGAAAACTAAAACTAGATCCATATATATCACTCTGCACCATAATCAATTCCAAATTGATTAAAAACCTCGAAATAAAAGCAGACTCCCTGAAAACATTCCAGGAAGGAATAGGAGAAACTCTAGGTCTCCTTTGCACAGGCCAAAATTTTCTTAATAGAGACCCAGAAACACAACAAATCAAAGAAAGGTTGGACAAATGGGATTGCATAAAACTGCAGAGCTTCTGCAAGGCAAAGGACATAGCTAGCAAGATCAATAGGAAGCCCATGGACTAGGAGAGGATCTTCACTAGCCATACATACCTCATATGTCTCATATCTAAAATATGCTTAGAACTGAAAAAACTAAATCCCACAACAACAAATCCTCAAAGATACAACTGCTCAATAAGTAAGTGAGCTAAAGACTTGAAGAGTCTTCTGTGAAGAGGAAATACGAATGGCCAACAGACACATGAAGAAATGCTCTAGCCATAAAAGAAATGCAAATCAAAACAACATTGAGATTCCACTGCACTCCAATTAGAATGGCTATAATCAAGAAATCTAGTAACAACAGATTTTGGAGGGGATGTGGACAGAAGGGAACCCTACTGCATTGAATAAGTGTAAACTTGTTCAATCACATTGGAGAACAGTATGAAGATTCCTCAAAAGACTCCACATAGAGTTCCCAATAATGACCCAACAATCCCACTTTTGGCCATTTACCCAAAGGATCACAAACAAGTCCATACTAAAGCTACCAGCACAACTATATTTATTGCAGCATTATTTACCATAGCTAAGATATGAAACCAACCCAGATGCCCCTCAGTAGATGAATGGATCAAGAATATGTGCTATAATGTACAAGTCGTTATGTCAAAAACGAACTTCACAACTTTCGTGGGGGGGGGCCGGGGAGGATTGGGGGAGGGGGGTAGGGGGAGGATGGGAAGGCATAGGAAGGGGAAACAAAGGAGAAGGCTACAATGCTTGATAAGAAATGTACTCATTATCTTGCCCATGTAATTGTAACTCCTCTGTACATTAAAAAATATTTAAAAAGAATATGTGCTATATATATATGTATATATGTATATATATATATATATATATATATATATATATACACAATGAAATTCTATGCCTCCATCAGAAAGAATGACATCACCCATTTGTCAGGAAATGGAAAGACTTGGAAAAAATTATATTAAGCGAAGTAAGCCAGGCCCAAAGAAACATAGGTCCCATGGTTTTTCTTGTTTGCAATATTTAGTACATGTCTACATCAAACAGAGCAGGTCAAAGGCTATGTACATATGACCATATTAAATAATGTCAAGCAAAATAAACCCCAAGACAGGAACACAAGGGGTTTTTCCTTTCTTGCTATTGTTTTTAATGTACTTGTAATGCACTATGTGATTCTTTTGTTTCTTTTGTAAGATCTTCCCCCACAGTATAACCCATGTTGTCACTGTATTTGCCTGTGGTTTTCTGTATCTTGTATATACATTTTTGTAACTTGGGGAAGGGAAAGGGTATAGCAGAATGCTTAAATGGGGATGCAGGTTGACCCATTGTGATGATGAGATATACAGGACACTATGTTGAAAATGAACTTTACAATATTAGGGGGGGAGAGAGGAGCTTGGGTGGGTAGGGAGGGGGAAAATCAAATGAGAAGGTAACAATGCTCAACAGGAAATTTACTCATTACCCTACTCATGTAACCGTAACCCCTCTGTACAGTATCTTTACAATAAAAAATAAATAAAACCCCAGTGAAACTTAAATAAAAAATGGCATGTCTAAAAAAAAATGGCAGTTTTGACAGGCCTTGTGATATAAGAAGCACCAGAAAAGGGGAGAATCTAGCAAAGCAAGTGACTCCTTCAAAAACTTAGTAAAAACCAAGTGCTAGATCTGAAAATCCCAGCTACTGAGAAAACAAAGTATAGAAGGCAAACCCAGGCAATGTTAATGAGATCCTATTTCTAAAACAAAAACAAAATCGGTTAAACTGGCTGAATGTAGAGTTCAAGTCGTAAAGTGCTAGGTAAAGTATAGCATGCACAAAGCACTCAGTTCAATCTCTAAACTTTGCAAAAACAATAAAAACAAAAGGAACCACACCAAAGCTTTGGCTGCTTTGGTTTGTTTATTTGACAACTGGTCAGCCCTATGAACAATAGGAAAATGATGACTTTTATGAAGAAAGAAATTGTTTCATAACATCTAGTGCATCATGAGAATGTGGCAATCCCAGTGCTGCTTACAATGAAAATGAAGACAACCCATAGAGGTAAAAAGTGAACAGGGCTAACTCAAAGCAAAGTAAACAAAATGTAAATACCGAATAATAGTCACTGCACATTGCATGGTAGGACCTGGATTCTGAGCTGGAGGTGTTTAACTGATAGTGTCTATCTGGCAAGCACAAAGGCCTGAGTTTAAACCCCATAACTATCAAAACAAAACAAAATAAAAACAAAGGAAAATGAGAAAAAAGGTCCAGAATATTTGAAGCTAATTGACTCCCTTTATTGAAGAACACAGCAAGCAACCAAGACCACAAAGGAAAAGCTACCAATGTCAACTGAGTTTCTCAGAAATGACTGTAATAAAAGCAACAACAATAATCCAAACAATCATCATCAATTGCACAACCATCACTGTTAGAACCCTGCAGCAGCTGTTTAATACTAGTTGTTTTTGTTTTAATTAAATATACCTTTTCTTTCTGTGTTGATAGGTAAAGCTGTATTTCAAACTTCCAAAAGAATATAAATGTGAACCAAGAAAAACACAGCATTCGCAAGGATTAAGTTAACCAGTGTCACCTGACATGACCTGACCTCATCTAACTCCCGAGCTTTTGGCTTCTTCTTTTGGTCTTGGATTATTTCAGAGCTACTGTACTTTTGGCCCACATAAGTCAAGGTTTTCTTAGTCTTGCTGTTATTTCTTGGCTTCCAGGCACTCAGTACATTTGGAGCAGTGACAGATGCCTTTAGTGTTGCTGGCTTTGCACTCTGCCTTGTTTCTTTGTTGTCCAGGTCATTTTTGAAGTGCTCAATGAAATACTGTGTGTGTGTGTGTGTGTGTGTGTGTGTGTGTGTGTGTGTGTGTGTGTGTGTGTTTGCTTGTGCTTGTGCATACGTGTGTGTGTGTGTGTGTGTGTGTGTGTGTGTGTGTGTGTGTGTTGGGGGGAATGGGGACTGGGATAGAACAAATGTTAAGAGACATGATTGGGGGCAATACTGAATATGGGAAAAGCCTCTCTTCCAAAATAATTTTGAAATTTTATGTAGGCAGAGCTACAATTGGCATATTTTTCTATGTTATCCTAATAGCAAGTACCTAATAACTATCTCAATGGACAGACTGGATAAAAAGAATCCTACCTGACAAGACCACTTCAATCAGGTCCCCTTCCTGGATATCACTAGCTGTCTTCACCAGCTGCAGGATGTTTTCGGAGGTAGGGTCATGGCGGAAAAGAAGGATCTTATCATACATTCCGTAGAAACCACATTCAGGGAACTGTAAATACAAACATCACAATGGTATAAACATCACAACCCTCCTGGATATTTTGTTTAAAATACAAATAAAAAGTCAGGATATAAATACAAGCTAAAGGTAAAAGTTTAACATAGAATCTTCAAATGTATGAAAAGAAAAGAAAGAGGTCACATTGGTAAGACTCCATGAAGAGTGGGAAAAAATCCTGTACCCTAAGGGCCATAATGATCCAATGGTACCGTAACTCACAAAGAAACAGAGCATGAACTAAGGTTCAAAATGTTTCCATAGTCGCCAAGATGGTCAAAGTAAGTGGGAAGGAGTAGGCATTTCCCCAGTTAGCAATGGCATAAAAATGGGAATTAGTTTATCATCATTTTAATATACATATCTGAAAAAACAAGATCTTGGTCTGTTTTTAACCCATTCAAAAATAAGACTAGATTGAACAAATTGAACCATAATATTGGATGGGGGGAGGGGAGCAAAAGCACTATATAGATTATTTGAATTAGGGGAGTAGGGGAAGCTAAGGAGACCACCCAAGTCTCCCTCTGCTGCTGCCCTGACCAAGTTCCATTTCCTTTTCCTGCAGTCTCCTTTGTCTGCCCCAGAAGCAGTATAGAAGGTCCATCTGGCCACACTCTGAACAATTTTCAGTAAAGCAAAAAAAAAAAAAAAAAAAAAAAGGCAAATCTGTTATGTAGAAAGGAAGTGGGGTTCTCTTCTTGTATATGACTTTCTTACATAATTACTGAGGACAGTTAACTTGTATACAAAGATACCCATCATGTAATAAAATAGATCCTGTCTCTCTTGATCCTGAAGCCAGTGATGGACCTGACACGTACATCAGTATACATTCTTCCATTGTCAGGTTAAAATGTTCAGAATTTCATATCTTCTAAAGATAAGTCCAACATATTGAAAATTCCTCTTTCCCTTATTCATAAAATTAGGAGCTATATTCATGAGCCTTTTGTATGAATTAAAAATAAATATACTCAGAATACTTTCTTCCTCCTAAGTGTCTGTGCTGATGACTAGGCTTAAAATGATTTCTGTATGTCACTTGGTAAAGTTGACTTTCCTAAAATAAGTAAAACAGCTGAAATGATTTCACTACTTCCTCTGTTCTAACTTAAAGAAAAAGATAAGAACTTGGGGCATGTTTCAAGTAGTAGAATGCTTGCCTAGCAATCTATCCTGAGTTCAAACACCAGGACAAAAAAGAGAGAGGAATAGGGAGAGGGAGAAGGGATTATAATGGATGTAAGAGCATATGACAATGAGTTTTGAGGCTGGATATGCATGCAGGAGACATCACAATCAATTCATGAAACATTTTCATCAACACCAAAAGTTTGATTGTAATTGATGCTGCCCAAAATCTACTCTGTCACCATAGGTTCTCTTGTCAGCTGAAGAATTTCATAAAAATGAAATCATACAATGTATTTCATGTACTATTTTCTAGCTGGCTTACTTTGTTCATTGTTTTGATATTTATTCAGATATATATATATATGTGCTACACCAGTTTACTTATTAATATTTCATTTAATGGATACCACATAATTTTCCATTCACCCAAAAAATATACATCTGATTTTATTCTGAATTTATGGCTAACTGAAGTAAAAATTGGGCAGACATCAATGGCTCCTACCTGTATACTTAGCCACTTGGTACAAGGCCAATCCAGGCATAAAAGTTCACAAGATCCCATCACAACTCATAGATAGGTACAGTGGTGCACATCTCCCATCACAAGCTATGGGAAAAGCTGAGATTTGGAAGGATCATAATACCAGGCCAACCAAATACCACTAAGACTCAATCTGCACAGAAGGAAACTGGATACAGCTGCATTTCCTGTGATCCAAGTAACAAAAGCAAACATAAACATAGGCAGAGAGCACTGTATTTGACTTTGGTACCTTGTGTATTATGTATACATTTATCTGAACTGGAGAAGGAAAGGGGAACAACAAAATGGTAATACAACGGACAAAGGGCTAACCAATGCAACAGCAATACTCCCTATATTGGAAATAAACTTTACAACTTGGGGAGGTGAAGAAAGAAGGAAAAATGGGAGAAAAATGAGGGAGGGGATAACAATGTTTGACAAGAAATGTACTCACTCCCTTAGGTATGTAACTATAATCCCTCAGTACATTACTTTGACAATAAAATTAAATTTAAAAAAATAGGCAGATAGCAGCTAAGCCATAGCAGCACCTCAGTCTTGAGGTGGCTTAAGACTGCCAGCCTAGTGAGCATGAGGCCCTAAGTTTCTAGTAAGCACAAAGCCCTGAGTTTAAACCCCGGAACTGCCAAAACAAAACAAAATACATAAAAACAAAGGAAAATGAGAAAAAAAAAAGGTCCAGAATCTTTGAAACTAATTGATTCCCTTATTCCCTTTATTCAAGGACACAGCAAGCAACCAAGGCCACAAAGGAAAGTAAAAACTGGGCAGGCATCAGTGGCTCCCAGAGAAGGAAGGGAGGGAGGAAGCCAAGGAACTTATTAACATTTATAAACAAGTGTTTTACTGGGCATATGCTACTTATTTCCTGTGGGAAGATGCCTGCCAAAACATTGCTAGGTCAGATTAATTTACATGTCTAGGCTCATGCCAATACATATTTACATTGTGTTTACTGTTGTAATCCTGGAATTAAGGTAAAATAAGCCTAAGCCCTCCAAGTTTTCTTTTCAAGGTTTTTTTTTTTGTATATTATATGTCCTGTTGATTTCCATGTGTGTTATAGAAACACATTATCAATTCTTAGAGGTAAATGTGCTTTGATATTTCAGATAGTTCACCAAACCATACAAAAATCCTTTTAAAGATAAATGTATTTTAAAACTTGTAGTTTATTATGAGCAAGATGCAGTCTCTACCAGCTTCTCTTAAATTTACCTTAACTTGTCAATTTTAGTGAATGTGTCTCAGGTATATATGATAAATCTACCTATTAAGTCTTTAATATTTGTCTACTATATATATATATATATATATATATATATATATATTTGTAATACAATAGGTTTCTAATAATTGCCATAAAATTAAATTCTGTCTTTTAGTATGAAATTCTTATCAAAAATGAAAATCATAACTATAATATAGTAACAGTTTTAATATGTCACAAAAGTTATAGCCCGTATGTAAAACAGTTTCACCGCTACAAAAAAGAAATTCTCAATGCCCAGAGAACTTGGTCAACCACTCCCCTGGCAACCTGTATTTCTCAACACTAGACCACTGTGCTCTGTCCCTATAATTTGGCTTTTCAAGGGTATTAGTTAAGTGGGACTAGGCAGTACATTACTTTGAGGCAGGCTGTTTTTCACTCAGCATAACTAATAATAAGAATCCTTCATATTACTGTGCCACCATCCATTGTTTTTATAGCTGTAGAGTTCTACTCTGTTTGATGGATGTACAACAGTGTGACAGTTTTTGACTTCTATAAATTTTTAAACAGATTATATGTGAACATTATATTTTTCCTCTGAGGGAGGTGGTAGGTATCTAGACAAGTTTGTAAGAGATTGCCAAGATATGTTCAAAGGAAACTATTCAATTTTACATTCTCTTCAGCAAAGTATGAGAGTGACAGTTGTTCTATGTCTTTGACAGAACTTACTACTTTTTGCTTTAGACTTAATTGATGTAGAATAGTATGTAAATGGCATTAATTTTTAAAGAGTGCATTATGTTCCACATCTCATGGTTTTATTTGATATACATATCTACATACATACTGTATGATCAAGTTTTTGCTCACCATTCATCATGAATTGATTATTTGCTTATTATTAGGTTTGGAAAATTCTTTATATATTCTGGTTACAGTTATTTATTAGATATGTTTCACAGATTTTTTTTCTACTCTGTGGCTTACCTCTTAATTTCCTTAACATTGAAGTTCCTAAGGACTTCTTTATTAGTATCTAATAAGTTTTTGCACCACCTAGTGTGACAGATTTTTTTCCTATGAATTACTTAATTTATTTATTTTGCCAGTCCTGGGCTTGAACTTAGGGCCTGGGCACTGTCTCTGAGCTTCTTTTTGCTCAAGGCTAGCACTTGGCCACTTAATCCACAGCACCTCTTCCAGTTTTTTTCTAATTATGTGGTACTGAGGAATTAAACCCAGGACTTCATGAATGGTAGGCAAGCACTCTACCACTAAGCCACATTCCCAGGCCTATAAATTTTATTTTTATGGTTATTTTTAGGCCTTTATCAATTTTCATGCAATTTTAATAGGGCAAAAACAAGGATTAAATTTCATATGCTGGAAGACTGTATAGGTTTGGTACTGCTTAGTTCTTAAAAGCTTAGAAGAATTCTGTGATTAATTTTTTTTCCTGAAAGGTTTAAAACTTCATATCTGATATGCTTATTAACTGCAATTAGTACAAGCTAAATTTAAATTTTGATCAAGGGCTTTTGTAGTTCACATCTTTTCAGAAAACTTTCATCCACATCATCAATTATGAGAATAAATTTGCTCCATATTCCATCGCCCTTTTTGTGTCTATGGGGTTTGTACTGTTGTCTCATTGATGATATGGGTGACTTGTGCATGCTTACATGTGGTTTGTCTCATAAGGGTTTGTGTACTGAAGACTTAGTCTTCAGCTTGATGATTACTTTAGATCACTGGGCCTTAAAGACATGGGGTGTCTGTTGTGAAAGGTACTAAGGGCACTCTCATAGTACTTAATTTAAGGACGTGTTGGCAACAACTGAACTTCTCTGGTTTCCCTGAGCTGTGATCTCAGGTTCTCATTAACATACTGCCTTTGTCACCTGTTATGCTATGTTCACAATTTGAAGTTTTAGCTTCTAAATGTATGAAACCTCTTTATCAACTTACCAAATCAAGAATTGCACTTTAAAACAAAAGTGAACTAATATACTGTCTTTTCTACTGTTTGGTCATTCTGTCAAGACATTTGTCAATTTTGTTGAGTTTTTCCTAGTGAAGTAGATATTGATATTCTCAATTTTCACTACTTTTTTATTTTTACTGTTCTGTTCCATATATTCATTTTTGTATCTTTTCTATGTTTTTTTACTTAACTTGATTTTTATTTAATTTGTTCTTCTCTTTCTAGGCTCATATGAAGGAATATTACTGATTTACAATTCTCAGGATTCATTTCCTAACATGCACAATTAATGCAATCTATTTATCTTTCAGTATCATTTTGGCATCACTACACAATTTTTGAAAAATCTTTTTAAAAATTTAACTTATTTTCCCTCATACCATAAATAAAATACCACTCCAAAACGAACTAAATATTTAAATCATAAGATCTTAAAGTGTAAAATTATTGGAACCCAATGATTCAGAGATAAAGGTTAACAATGGTCAAGCCATGATATTTTTTCAAGAATATGATCAAAAAGGATTGGAAACGAAAGGGAAAACCAACATGTGAGTTTACATCAAACATAAAAACTTTTGCATAACTAAGGAATCATCAGAGCAAAGCAAAAACCTATGTGACAGGAGAAAAAATGTAAACCATGTATTTGCTACGAGATCACATAGGAATAATTCTAAACAGAACAAAGGAACTCCATTTAAAAATGGGCATTCACCAAAATATATACAAAAGGCCAACTTAAAATATTCACTATGACTAATCATCAGAGAAAAAAGATTAAAACTATCATGAAAACACAACTCATCTATTATTATGGTTACTATAAAAAAAGAACACTATTGACAAAAAATCTTGACAAAAGGAAACTTGCTCACTTAAATAACTATAAATAGTACGCCTTTTGGAGGTTTTTCCATAATATTAAAAAAAATCAGCAATACCACTTCTGCATAAAATTCAGAGGAAGAAGAGATAGTAGTAGGAGAAAAACAAAGGAAGGGTAACAATGTGCAACAAGAAATGTACTCATTACCTTACCCATGTAACTGTAACTGTAACTCCTCTGTACAGCATCTTTACAATAAAATTTTAAAAATCAGAGGAAGATAAGAAAACACCATCACAATCTTATCTTAAGAGACTGATATGTATGCTAAAAGGCAAGAAGTTGTCAAGCAGTCTTGGTTAACTGCTGTCTGGTAGATCTTTATCTCAGTTCCTCTCAGAGTCTTATCTGTGTAAAGGAAATTGCACTGGCTGTTGGGACAATCCACACTGGTTGCTGAGGAAATTCCCTTTGCTGAATCTCTATTTGTTACACAAAATGCTTATCTACCAGACTTGGGATCCTGAAAGGGAGTCAGTTTGGTTCCCAAGAAATGAATGCTCCTGCTTCAGGGCACAGTTTCATCACTGGATTATCTGCCTACAAGGCTCTGCTAGACTTGGGAGGAATAAGGCAATGACTGCAGACACCTAGGCACTATCCTATGTGCCTGAGAGAGGACAAGGTAAAAGTTGGCAGTTAGCAATCTGTTGAAAAACACCTTAGACACTCTTTCCTGAGTATTTGCAACCCCAAGGAGGGAGGATTATTAGGTTTGAGAGAAGTATTATTTAAATGAGTAAAATATAAATACATGTAGATTTGAGCAGGAATCTGACCCAATGTTTAAGGAAAAAGAGATAGATATGAAAGGAAGGTGAAGATGCCAAGCTTTACCATGATTTAACAAATCAACATCCATCTGTAGGCCCAAGTAGAGTCAGTGTTTTTAGTCATTAAACCATTTCCAGCTGACTTTTGCATATGTATTTTGCATATAGTTTCATGTAACTGGACATTTAATTTTTAGTTTTCTCAACACCATTTTTTTTTTCTGATCCTGGGGATTGAATTCTAGGCCCGGGCACTGTTCCTAAACTTCTTTTTGCTCAAGGCTAGCACACTTGAGCCACAGTTCCACTTCTGGCTTTTTTGAGTGGTTTATTGGCGATAGGAGTCTCACAGACTTTCCTGCTCAAACCAGCTTTGAACCTTAATCCTCAGATCTTTGCCTCCTGAATAGCACCAGACTCAACGTTTCTTACTTTTTAAAAAAAAATTAATTAATTAGGAGAAAAGCACCAAATTGTAATACCCAAGCACTTCTTCATATGTCTGTAAAATAATATACAGACTGAAAAGAACCCTACAGATAAGGAAACAAAGGCCCTTTTCTTATTGTTTTTAGAAGATTCTGTATTCTTTATCACATATATGGTATATACACATGCACATCTGAGGAAAGGTGAGAGGAGGGCACAGAATCAGTGGAAAGCAGATGAAAAAGTAGAGGAGGGGCCTATCAGCTGGACTGAACACTGGTGAAATTGAACTAAGCAGGAGGGAATGAGAGAGAAAGAGGGAACAGCTGATACTAAGCAAAAGGAAAGAAATGTACATATCACCTGATCTGGAAGAAATAGTTTTACTGTCAATGTTCATAATGTTAAACCTTTTTCTTATGTAAAGTTGAAGTTTTGTATATTTCTTTATTCATAAATTTTGTAGATTAGAATAATGCTTATCTTTGGGAATATTAAAATATGTTTCTGATTACCTTAGTATAACTATACCATAATACTGTGAAATTTTTGTAACTATTTAAAGTCAAGAAAGAAGTCTTTGAAATTTTTTAAAAAACTATTTTATCATTAATTTATTTTTTATTGTAAAGAGAGATTATAGTTACATAAGGCAATGAGTACATTTCCTTTTGAACAGGTTATCCTTTCCCTCATTTTTCCCACTTCTCCACACCAACTCCTCCCCCTCAAATTGTAAAGTTCATTTCCAACATAATGTCTAGTGAGTATCATTGTGAACCTTTCCCGCTAATGTAAAACAACTAGACAGCAACATGATTCAAAATGGTTTTCTTCTGTTTATCCTGGTTGAGATCATTTGTGCATCACTGCATGAATTTAGAGATTTCAAGACATTTGGAAGAGATGTGGAACTTATTTTAAAATTTATTTTGGTTTAGTTTTCTTAATGTTTATTAGCATACCTTTTAAGTTCACTGGACTTTTCTACTATAGTGTCTAATTAACACTGAAGCCTACAGAGTAAATTTTTTACATCATTGTATTAAATAACTCTTTATTTTTATCTTGAATATTTTTATGATGAAATTAGCTCTTTTCTATATCTTCCATTTCTCCCTAATTGTGTTCACTTTTTCACTTAAACGCTTCAATTTATTTTTTTAGCATTACCTGTATCATTTCTCTTTCTATCACCAGACTTAATCCTACTTATGGATTGCATTTCTGTGCTATTTCAAATATGTACTTTCAAAATTAGCTGCCACAGAATATGAATTCACATGAATTTTAGACTTTATAAATACTGCTCTTAACCTTCGTAGTACAATGAATTATTGCAGACCAGTCTTATCTTTCAGGATTATCTTTATGTTGGGCTAGTTATATAGTCTCTGCCCTAGAGATTGACTAACACAATTATCCAGACTAATGACTCTCTAAACATCTCTATGTAGTGCCCCAAGGACTCAGTGAAATCTTTCTTACTATGCTTGTAGAAAGTCAAATGCAGGCCTATGAGATTTATAAAATGATCATTTCATGCTTTATATCTTACAGACTTTGGTCAAAGTCAGTAAAGTTATATATACATACAGATAGATAGATAGATAGATAGATAGATAGATAGATAGATAGATAGATAGATAGATAGATAGATAGATAGATAGATAGATAGATAGATAGATACCCAATTTACATTATTTACATTGAAACCAGTGCACAACTTCATCCTTAAGCAGATTTTTAGAGCTCTTTCTTTGTACAGGAACAACCTGAATGAAAGTGCTCCCCAAGACCTATTGATGTGGTCTCCTTGAGGCTCATATTTCTGTTTACTTCATGTACCAGACAACTAATTTCTGTTTGGGTTCTCTCGTCCAGTATACTTAGAGTCCTGCCTCCAAACAAAAAGCTCTTGTGATTATAGTATTTACATTGTATATTTTCCCTTCTTAGTCAGTTCATGATCCTGAACTATGTGTTTGTCCATGTGAAAACAAGACTTTTTATAGGCTTTGCACTATTTCCTGTTTGGTAGGGTAGAAAGCTTATTTACCTTCTTCTGGATGAGAGGTTTAGCCCATCATATGTACTTATCAATTAGAATGCTTAATTCAATATACAGTGTCTTTGCCATACAAGTTAAAAAATAATTGGTTCATTGATTCATGATTGATAAAGATTTTGATTTTATGATTAGCAATAAAATAAAAACAAATTTTATAAATTATCCTATAACTCTCAGGCCCCAGTTTTAATGTGGTTAAATTTATTAAAGTATTGTCCTAGCTTCAAATACATGTACTTCAAAACACAGGTCATTATTAAACTCATAGATCCTGTTTCCATATCCTTCCCAACCATAGGTAGCTTATCTGATTTAAAAGAGTGGGAGTGGACCTCAAAAGATTCAAGTGTTTGGGCTGAGACGAGCCAAGATATAATAGCTGGAAAAAAAGAAAGATAGCTGAAACAGCACATTGTGTCCCAGAATAAAAGGTAATAAGCTTTACAAAGAGCAAACAAATGCTTTGTGACTGTGATTCTTTGGTGAAAGTTGGAGAAGAAAAATGAAAGGGCTCAAGAGACAAGGACAGATGCATCCCATTTCTGTTCTATCAGGCTTTGTCTACATGTCCCCTCACTTTTTCAAGGGCATCTCACCATGCCTTTTCTTTCTAGTCATGTATTACTGGCATCTGAACCCCATTTTCTATGCTATGGCTTTCTGTAAGACCAGGGACATAATGTAATAAGTGATCTGGTGTTCAAGTAAAGCTTAAACACTTCACAGCCTAGTTAGTGAATTTATTTCTTGGTATAACTCCAAAAAACAAATTTAATTATAAGAAAATTATCAATAATATGCCACCTGTTTGAAGGCTATTATTTAAAGTCTAAATGTTTGAGATGAGCAGTCTTAGCAGTACACGTGGAGGTAATCTGAAATATGACTAAAATGTAATTATCATCTCTCCCAGACTTCTGCTTTCTTCTTCTTATACATGTCTTCGTTTTCCAAGCCATTTGGAATCAAGCTGCAGAGCCTTTTGGAGCAAGGTGTAAGAGTGGACAAAGTGGACTCTCCTTTTAGGACAGTTGTCATGGTAGCAGAAATTGAAGGTTCAATTTTTTTCAGATTGTACCTTTTCTATTAACAGAAAAAGCATATTTGTTTCTGACTATAAGAGAAAAGAAAAGGCTTTTCTTTTATGGAACATAATATTCTACTTGAATACAGACTATATACAATAAGACTTTCAAAAATCTTATTTAAAAATGATGTCTGGCAGGTGAAAAGTGTAATATAACAATGCCTGACAAGCAAAAAAGAATACATATTGGGGAAAAACACTCACGGAACAACATTCCCTAATTTGGTCATAATCATCTGTTTTTATGTGAAGGTGTGTGAGCTTTGAAATCTGAAAACCCTCATTAAACTAAACAGGCTTTCAAAAAGGCTCAGAGGCATGTAAACTCAGCTGGAGCTTATTACACGATCAGTTCCGTGTTTCTCAGAGGCTTTGTGGTTGTGAGCACAAACATCTGAGATAAGTGATTTCAAGTTCTCTCCAAGTTCGATTCTAACAAAACTGGCCACTGTGAAAATACAGCCAACAATCCCAGCACTGGTCCTAAGCTCTTTAATTCTACCCTAAGCTGGAAACCTCTGAGCTACTGTGTGTATCATTTGGTATTTTTGACCACAGAGCACAATTTACTGTTACATTTCACTATAAATTCATGGCTGGCCTGACAATGTGCTCCAGAGTAGAATAAGTACATGTTTTAATGAGTCGTTGAATGTGACCTGGCCAACGGGAAATCTGAGGAACAAAGGCTGCTTTTAGTTGAGGCCAATCACAAAGGGCAAGGAACAAGCAATACTGGAAATAAATTAATCCATGACTCAGTCAAGTGGAAAACATAAAGAGAAAAAAAATGAGACACATGGACCACATTGGAAATGAAAATACTCTGTTAGTTTACTTTTGAAAAAAAGGTGTGGATTCAATGAACATGATGAAATTATTCTGATCACAATGGAATACAGCAAACTGTAAGTTGAATACTGCAATTTTCTCCCTGATGGTTCCTGAGTCATTTGCCAAAACCTTTTTCTGTTCACAGTATTAGTGCAATGACTTGTCATCTCTAATCAACAAAGAAATTTAAAACAGAGGCATTACTTCATAACTTGGTCAAAACACCCCCTAGGCTGTTACTAGAGAATGTAAAGGATAACATTAGAAAGAATCATTGAAACATGGGGAGAAAATGAGCCTCCACCTCCTTGCTAGAGTTATTCCTGAGTGGTTCTAGCATTCAGCTGCAAATGGGAAGGAAAAGATAAGCAGCTGAAGATTATTCAGAAAGCAGTGATCAACGGATGAATGAATGCATTGATCAACTGGATCATGGGGCAAATCAACACGGCAAACACAGACTTGGATTATAAGCTTTTACCTTAGAAGTAAAACCATCCACTTTATAGTCATGATCCAACTCCTTAAAAAGATTATCTACTCAATCATAATTTTAAGTATATTAGTGAATAAAGAAAGATTTAGTGACGTGGAGTTGATATGTTCATAAAAAAATGAAATTTACTAAAAGCATAAACATTAAAGTTTTATTAGAGTTAAATGTACAAATAAAAGGAAACAATGTAAATAACTTGTAATCTGGACCATTTGAAGATATATTTGTAAAATTTTATTCAAATGTGTGGTTTGTTTTAATATCACACAAAAGGAACACACGAAAAGAATTCCACATTGTGACTCTATATATACATATATATATACACAAATATATGTATACACACACATATATATTGGGGATATTTCTGAATGTAATCATAGGAAGTAGAAACCAAGAAATGTTTAAAACTTTTTTTTCTCATTCCCCTTCTCCACTTTATGCCACTTCCCCAACATCATCACTGCTGCATAATGAATACATGCTGTGACACACAACTGAAAACTACCACTGATAACAAGGACTTTCTCTTTCCTGGTGGCAAACTTTTAGATAGATTCATAGTTAAATTCCTAGGCCTTCATTACAAAAGATCTTTAAAACTCATTAAACTATATCTGTATTAACTGGCTTTGAAAAGGTCTATTTTAAAAGCCTTTGAAAACTGTCAGCTTGGCATGACCAAAACCAGGGGATATCTATCATACTGATGTAAGAAGATTCATAATACATTTTCCAAGCCAGGTAATACACAGAAAGTTGAATACAGGCCAGAAACACAACACATTGTCCATTTTACTTTGTTGTTTCTGGGTTTTGGCACATGGTCCAACTCCAGACAACACTAGCAAACAAAGAGACCCTGGACTGTCTATCTCTGAAGTTCCTGCTCTCATAGGAGCACCTGCTTCCAACACAGTGCTTCCTTCTGTAAGGGACACTGTCACCAGGTGTCTATCAGCTTCCCAGATCTTCAAAATCCAAGTAAAGAAACACAGAAGTCAGTCAACTGAGTCTCTTCCCTTTACCGTGTTGCCAATAAAGAAAACGCTGTGTTTTTCCATTAATGTTTTCCTAAAGTCAAATCTACCACTGGTCCATGGAATCATTTCTGCCTAGATTTTTCTTTTTACATTAGGCTTTCCAATAAATTCAAAATCTCATTAAAATCATTATCAATCGTAATTCCAAATTTGTGCTTTACTTTAACTGTTACATTCTATTTGTATTTGTAATGAATAAATTAATTAACCTGGAAAAATATAACAAGTTATAAATAAAACAAGAGTAAATCTCATTCAAGAGGTCAGTGTAGGATTTTTGAAATTAAAGTTTAGATTAAATGTGAAATGGTAGATTTTAGCTATGAATTTCTAAGTCAATTATAAGACATAGAAACGTGATGCATTTGTTTAATCCTTCAGAAATGAAAGTATATTGATCAATATAAGTATATCAACATTTTATATTAAATAGGACTAAAGAAGCCCAATAGCATATAGGATTATCTTTATGGCAACAGATAGCAGATGTGACTTGGAATGATGCTTAATTTTTGACCCATATAACACACTTTTCTGCTCTTAGGAGAAATACATACAAACATATTGTGGAACAGTCATTCATTCACTCAATGAATACTAACTAAATACTTAAACATTGTGTCTCAAAATGATGATAAATAAAACCAGAGGGGCTGGGAAGGTGGCTCAGTGGTAGAGCGCATGCCTGAGGCCCTGGGTTCGATTCCTCAGCACCACATAAGCAAAAAGAAAAAAAGCCAGAAGTGGCACTGTGGCTCAAGTGGTGGAGCACTAGCCTTGAGCTGAAGAGCTGAGGGACAGTGCCCAGGCCCAGAGTTCAGGCCCCATGACCAGACCCAAAACAACAACAACAACAAAAGCAGACAAGGATCATTATTATATAGATCAATACAAAACTGAGGATACACTATCACAATGAGTTAAGTGGTACACAAAAAATGGAGTACCATATTGAGAAAACAAACGTGCAACCAAGGAGTATGACCCAGACAAGGAATTAGGTAAGACATCTACAAATTTCAGAGAAGATTCAATACTAAATTAGTAACTTAGGATAAAGGGTGGTAGAAATTACAGGCAGAGTGGGTATTTGTGCAAAAAATTTATGTTTCTCTTCTACTTATAAATAATGGTGTTAAGTTACCTTTGATCAACGGTACAACAGCTTATTGCTTGCTCCCCTAATCTAACCCCTTTCACATCTTACAGTAAGCTGAGCTGGGGTGAGCCAAGATGTGCTTTCTAACTCTGATCCTACATGAGACCATATAAACTATGAATACTCAAGAAAGAACCCTTTGCATACATCCTGAGATATATGTTCACTCATTAAATATGTCCCAAATCACATGCAGTTGTACTATGAGCAGATCTGTAAAAAAAAAAAATGTAAATTTGAATATATGCCATATGCTGTCCACATCTTTAAAATTCAACATATATATTCTCTAAACTAATATTTATAAAGAAACATGCCTTTTGATTGTATTTCCATATTTTATACGGGTAATAATTGTGATGTATGTATACATTAACATATACATATATGTTCATATGTATGTATCTATCTACCTCTATATATGCTTATAAATAACTATCTAATTCTTTGACTACCTCCCAGGACCACTGAAGCAATCAAATGAATAAAAATACATATTCATAACAGTACCAAACCTATAATAAATGATTTGTGTTTCTTGTTAGTATAAGTAGTCATGATTTTAATATTTCCTAGGCCATAAAAACAACAAAAACTCAACCAATTATAGCAAACATAGTAAGTAGTCTGCTATGTGGGGCTGGCTTATATGATTCCTAAATGGCTCTTGCTAGGTCCTAAAAATTTAGAAGTTTTTAACTTCTAGTTTTGCAGATTACCTTATATGTACTCATAGTAAATACATATCCTACTTTTCTTCAAAATCAATGATGAAAAACAGTAAGACTTGGAAGTATGATTCAAGTAGTAGAGTATGTTGCCCTAAGTTCAAAACCAGTACCAATAAAAAAAGAAAGAAAGAAAGAAACATAACTATTGCCTTTTATAAAACTACTTCCCCAGCTGGTGGAATGGCTCAGTAGTAGAAAACCAGCTTCAAGTGCTGGAGGCCCTAAGATCAAACCATAGTACCACCATTAAAAAATGAACAAAAATGACTTCCCTTAACTTATTAAATATTATGAGACATTTGCACTAATTTCAAGTACTATTCTAGAAACAAGCCAGGGCTATAGATTTAGATGTTGGCATTGACACAGTAAAATTCCATTGTTCTGATTTCGCTGATGATGATCCTTTATTTTCATGGATAAAAATCTCATTTCCCAAAAATCAAATCCCCAAGGAGCTGGCATAGTTTTTTTTTTCTCTTTGTACCAATAAGAAGGCAGTACATCTGATTGGAAATAACAAAAGGAAAACAGTATTCTCCTCTCCTTTGATGTTCCCCAAGACAGAAAAGGAATTTTTCTCCCTCTATAAAGCACTACACAATCTCTGGAAAGGACTATGTAATAAGAAAGAGGCAAGGGAGCCAAAGATAATACAATCACCTGCCACCCCAGCAGAGAGTGCTTAATAATTGGCCCTTTCCATTCTTTTCTAAGTGGCCAGCGGTTCTCTGTTGAATTGAGGGGCAATAGTGGACTCCGGTCCCATCTCTAAATACCTTTTAATGTTTGTATTAAAAGGATGTCTACAAAGGCTCTACTAATATCTTGATCATTTTAGATCTAGATTTGGAATACTAGATCATAAAACGATATATATTATTACTTACTCAATGTATTACATTGCTAGGAAAAATGGCTGATAATTTTTTACGGTCACTCCAAAGTCAGAAAGAATATATAACAACCAAGTCTGAGATTAAAAAGAAAGAAAAAAATATATTTGATCCCAAGGGAGGATGAACAAAAGACTGAGATACTAAAAAACAAACAAGCAAACAAAAAAACCCTACATATATTTGTGCTCTTTAAGGTGGTATATTAAAACATACATAAAAATATCATTATACCATGAATTTTTATAGAATCTCTGAAATTTTCAGTTTTCACATATCCATGATAAAATAAAATAATTTCATTTTGTAAAATTAAATTAACTTTAAGTAGTTGTACAAGGGAGGTACCATTCAACAAATCAGTTTATGAATACAATGCATCTTGTTTTTGTCACTCCTTTCATAATTCTCCCCATTCCTTTCAAACCTTCCCCTCAGTTCTCTTAGTTTTGTACGATATACATTGAATATTATTACTGCATTCTTTCCCCAGTCCTTAGTCCCCTTATTTGTAACCCATTTCCCTTCGGCTCCCACAGAACTTTCAAGTACCAATTTCCTAGTATTTAGTTAGACTGTAATTTTACTTTTCTACTAAAACACACAAAATTCTCCCTGTGCAAATATCATATAGTATTTTGATTAATACTCTTGCATACAACATCATATACGTTTACTTGTATATTTATAAATACTTTCTAGTTTTCACATAGAGAAAGTATGTGCCCCTTGTTTCTCTTAACCTGACTTCACTTAACTTTTTATAGGCCAATCCATTTCTACGTAAATGATAGAATGTCATTCTTCCTAATGGAGAGATAAAACTCCATTGTGTGTAGATAGATAGATAGATAGATAGACAGACAGACCACATTTCTTGGTCTATTTGCCATTGAGAATCATCTGTGCTTCCTCCATACCATAACAACAGTGCAGCAATGAGCCTGATTGTGCAGGTGATTTTGCTGTATCCTGATTTTAATCTCATGGATAATGATATTGCTGAATCAGAAGGTAGGTCTATGTTTGGTTTTTGGAGGAATCTCCAAACTGCTTTCCAGAGTGTTTGAAAAAGTCTACATTCCTACCAACAGTATATTGGGGTTCTTTCCCCCCACATCCTCACCAGGATCTGTTGTTGCTTGTATTCCTAAAGATGGCCATTTTGACTGGAGTGAGATGGAATCTCAGTGTTATTTTGATTTGTACTTCCTTTATGGCCAGAGCAGTTGAGTATTGTCTATTGGCCATTGTTACTTCAGAGACATCTCTATTCAGCTCTTTCCCATTTATTAATTGTGTTGTTGATTCTTAAGTTCCTTATATATTCTGGATATTAGGTCATTATTTGATGTAAAGTGGGTAAAAATCCTCCCCCTTCTGTAGGCTGTCATTTTAGCTTGTTAACCATGTTCTTTGCCTTGTAGAAACTTGTAAGCTTGATTCAATCCATTTGTCAATTCTTCTTTGAATTTCTGAGCCCCTGGAATTTTACTCAGAAAGTTCCTGATTTTTCTTATAATCCTTCCAAGTAGTTTCATAGTTCCAGCTCTGACACTGAGGTGCATTGGTGATATTAGTACAGGTTAACATGGATCCAGTTCCAGTTTTCTACATGTGGATATCCAGTTTTTCCCAAACCACTTGTTGAAGAAGCTGTCTTTTTGCCATCCTATATTTTGTGCTCCCTCATAAAATATTAGATGGCGATAAGTCAGTAGGTTTATTTCTAGGTCTTCTATTCTGTGCCACTGATCTACAAGTCTGTTTTAGTGCCAGAACCAAGCTGTTTTCACTACTATAGTTCTGAGTATAGTTTGAAGTCTGGAATTGTTACACTTTCAGCACTACATATTTTGCTCAGGATTGCTTTTGGAATTCAGGGTTTTGTGGTTCCATATGATTTTTCTGAATTTTTTTTCTCTAACTCACTGAAGAGTGATAATCGTGTTCGGATGGGCATTACTTTGGGCAAATTACTATTTTTACAATATTAATTCTGTCAACCCAGGAGCATGACAGGTTTTTCCACTTTCTAATGTCTTCTCTGATTCTTTAATATTTTATAATTTTCCTTGTAAAGTTCTATCACTTTCTTAGGATGATTCTTAAGTTTGTTTTTCTGTGGGTTTTGTGTGTATGTGGGGGGGAGTGCATGTGTGGATTTGCTGTCTTGATTTCACTGTCATTCTTCTCATTGTTGGCATACAGAAAAGCTACTGATTTGTATGGATTGATTTTATACTCTGCTACTTTACCAAAGTTATTGTTGGGTTCTAAGAGCTTTGCGATAGAGTCTCTAGAGTCCCTTAGTTACAGAATCATATCATATGCAAACAGGGATAGCTTTATTTCTCCCTTCCTTATGTGAATCCTTCTTGTCATTTTTTTTGTTCTTGCTAGAAATTCCAGTACTATATTGAAAAGGAGAGGAGAAAGTAGACATTTTTGTGTTGCTCCAATAATGTTACTTAAAAAAAAAACTATAAGCAATGCTGACAGTATGGATACTAATACCATAGGATATAAATTATTCCAGGACAAGTTTGTGTTTTTACTTTATTGAGTACCTAACAACACAGTGGTGAAAAGTAAACCCCCACCTCTTGAAGATCTAAGATACGTTACCTATTCTCTGAGAAAATTCTTAACTTCTATTTGAGAATTACCTGCAGCAATTCAATAAGGGTGAACTTGACATCCTTCATCTTGCTACATTTGACTTTCTTTGATTTCATATGCTTATAATCTCAAGATTAGAAAAGGAAAGAAAAAGAATTTTTTTATTGTGAAAATACTGTACAGAGGGGTTACAATTACATGGGTAAGGTAATGAGTACATTTCTTATCAAGCATTGTAGCCTCCTCCTTTGTTTCCTATTCCCATCCCTTCCCATCCTCCCTCCCCAACCCCCCACCTAATCCCCCCCCACCCGCACCAAAGTTGTAAAGTTCGTTTTCGACATAATGGCTTGTACATCTCATTGTTGCAATGGGTCCAACTGTATCCCTATTTAAACGATTTGTTTTCCCCTTCCCCTGCACAAATTATAACAACATCAAATACAGTGAAAGCATGGGTTATACTGGGGGGGGGGTGGGAGGGACATACAAAGCAACAAAGAAATGATCTTATAAATGTGTTAGAAACAATTGCATGAAAGAAAAAAACATTTGAATACCTATCTTAGGGTTCATTTTCCTAACATCAACGTATCTGACCTTTTCTGCTTGACTCAGACATATACTAGATCTTGCAAATAAGGGAAACCATGGGACCTATGTTTCGTTGGGCCTGGCTTACTTCAGTTAATATAATTTTTTCCAAGCCTTTCCATTTCCTAACAAATGGGGCAATGTCATTCTTTCTGATGGAGGCATAGAATTCCATTGTGTATATATACCACATTTACCACCTCACTCCAGTTAGAATGGCTAAAATCAAGAACTCTAATAACAACAGATGCTGGAGGGGATGTGGACAGAAGGGAACCTTACTGCATTGTTGGTGGGAGTGTAAATTTGTTCAACCACTTTGGAAAGCAGTATGGAATTTCCTCAAAAGATTCCACATAGACCTCCCCTATGACCCAGCAATCCCACTTTGGGGCATTTACCCAAATGTTCACAAACAAGACCACACTAAAGCTACTAGCACGGCTATGTTTATTGCAGCATTATTTACTATAGCTAAGATATGGAACCAACCCAGATGCCCCTCAGTAGATGAATGGATCAAGAAAAAGAAATGTTTTAACAAGACATTTTCTCTTGTGTGTGTGTGTGTGTGTGTGTGTGTGTGTGTGTTACAGTAATGGGGCTTGAATTTAGGGCCAAGGTACTGTTCCCTAGGTTTTTTTGTTTCAGGTTGGTGCTTTGCCACTTAAACCATGCCCCCAGCTCAGCTTTTTTGGAGATAGATTCTCTTGGACTTACTTCAAATTAAGATCCTCAATCTCCTGACTAGCTAGGATTACAAATATAAGCTACCTGTGCTGACTTAAACATGGTATCTTAAACTCTGTGTGTGTGTACAACATACACATGGAGAGAGAGACAGAGAGAGAAAGAGACAGAGAGAGAAGGGGACTGATAAGTACCAATAGTTTGAACACAAAGAAGCAAAAGAAAATGAATGCATCATTAAGTTCACTTACCCATCTTTACTCTGAGTTTTTAGAGTTCATACCTCAGAAAGTTCACTATGTCTATGTGTCCTCACTTCCTAGAGGGTCTTTCCAGCTCCAAGGTTTTGCTCAGGGAACAAATATTTCTGTCACCAGGCTCCCAAAACACACACTAATTTATCTCAGACTCAACATGCTTTTTTAAATATATATGCAAGATGTTACATATTAACACATTAACAACAGAATTCTTTTAAGTCACATGCTCTAATTGCCTCTTCAAGATGTCCCCTATCTCAAGATCAATATTCCATTGTTCAGGCTAAGAAACTCTGAGTCAGCTTTGAATTCTCTTTTTCTGTCTCAGTACAATCTAACTAATTATCAAACTCTGATGATTCTACTTTAAAAGCACAATATATACTCAAATCCAAAATGTGCTACCACCTTAATATTACCTCAATAGTCCAAGGTATCATTTCTCACTCAACACTAATAACTGCACCAGCACCTCCCCTTGGTCTTGACCCCAGTCTACTGTACAAAAATGCTTGGAATTATGTGCCACAGAAAATTCCTCAATGCTCCCTTCCATACTAGGATCACCCCTAAATCACAGTAACGTGGTCAGAGAGCACCAGGCTCTTACACTGTAACCCCTCTGCCTTTAACATCAACCACTTTACTCTTTTCATTACCATTATCAAATAATCATAAACATTTCTGACCCAATGTTTTTGCACCCATATTGCTTCCTCAGCTTGCAACATGCTGTTACTCACATGGCTAAGTCTTTATTTAGTTCAAGTGTCACCTCCATAATAAGGCATTCTTGAACAACACAGTAATTTCTTAACCTTGCTTTCACACACACATATATATACATATATAATATATATATGTTCCACATGCCTTAATATATGTTCCACATATATTATATGTTTATATATAAATCTGTATCAGAACTAGAGTGTAGAGTGTAGGCTCCATTGCAGAATACAGACTTCTTCCACTGTATTCTCTGTACATCTCTGAACATCTCAAAAGCCTAGAACAGTGAATCTGGTGCACAAGTATGTACTAAATACATAATGAAGAATAAATAAATAAGTGGCTATGAAGTGTATTTATCAAACCATGAGACAAATCAACTAATTGTTTTTGTTTGTTTGTTTTTGTATTACCAACCCAGGAAATTCTGGAAATAAGCATAGTTTTTTAGAAGAATTTCTCAAATTTCCCTACTGTAGAGATTTAAAAAAACATAAAAACAGTATCTGATGATGTATGGATTTATAGGGTTCTTCATATATCTATTCCACAACTAAAACATTTCAGTGACCTATATTTACTGGGACGGTCTGTTCCCTTTGGCTCTTAAAATAAAAGCAATGTTTATTTTTAGAAATCAGGATTTCCTTTCCTTGCAGAGGCCACAGCCCAGACACATTTGAACACTGAAGTGTTTGGACTAATTCCTGCAGGAATGCTAACCTCTACACAAGTGTGTTTCCCAATGCAGAGCCCCCTCCAGACATCTAAGGTCTAAATGCTCCTTTTCTTTGCCACTGCAGGAATTTCCTCTATTCCTTTGACTTCATCATCTCTTGAAAACAAATTAAATAGACAATCATATGGTCTTTGTTCCATTCACCTCTGATTCAAGTGCCAATTTTCCCTCCAGTGACGTTTCTTAAGAACTTTCAACTAATGACACCCCATTATTTTGTAAAATTAATTTTAAAAAACCTGAGGAAAAAAGTTACAGTTAGAACTCAGAAGACACCTGAACATAACTGATGACTAAATGATTTTTAAATTAAAGTCAACTTGATGATTTTCCAAACTAGTGTGGGTGTGTATTATTTTCATGCTAAAAACCAAAAGCTATCATTTAATTATCCTGTTTGCTTAAATGAAAATCACTCACATACACACACACACACACACACACACACACACACACACACACACACACACACACACACACACACACACACACACACACACACACACACAGAAGCCCTGTTTACCACTGAACCTAGCTGAACTTATTGCACTAGTACTCTCTGTTCCCTTTGCCTGAACACTCTTCTAAATAATGGCCTATTTGCATACAGGCTTCCTGACTCCAATTTTACTGTGTATATGTTTATAAGCTCTCTTCTAACTAAAACATGAGTACATGTGAGCAACAATTCTGTGTTTCTGATTCAGTAGTATATCCACAGCTGGGAACAAGGCAGGACTCAGCAAATAGTCAACAAATTCACCAGAAGACTCTCCTAAAAGCATCTGGCCATATGTTCATTAAGCCATTCTGTTTCTGCTCATTAGTTATTGATTAAATTTTCACTTAATTCCAAACCTATGAAGAGCAGAACATTTTGAAACTTAACATATAATTCCTTCTCTTGGGTTGAACTGGTTCATTTTATTGATTTGGAGATTATTGGAATATAGTATTACTTATAACAAATATTAATCAATTAATTTGTAAGTTGACATTTGTAAGCATCCATGCTTTTGTTCCCCTATTACTCTAAAATTTCTGAATTTCATTCTATAAGATCCCATTGTCAATATTCTCTAAGTAACTTTAAAGTAAGCAGATTCAAAATTTTTCATTTTAAAATTATAATCTTGGGGACTCCCAGCTCTGTGGACCTCTCTACATAGTCTGTACTCTATTTTATTTTTAATAAAATTGCTGCTTCACTACATTTCAAAAAAGTTATTATAATTATCCCTAAATATGTATAACATGTTTAACATGTATAACAAATGCTCTCCATATTTTATGTAACATATCTGTGAGCACTGTGCTATCTCACCATTGAAAAAGTATTTTCTATTGGCAATGTTGTTCCAGTAGAAAATATCATTGAAAGTTTTCTGATTCTGGTAATATTTAAAGTCCTAGGTACAACTTTTTCATTTATATAAATACAAATATTCTAGGTGTTTACGTTTTCAAAATATTTGGAACAAACTAAATTCCTATTGTAAAGACAACCAAAATTCATGGCAAGCAAATTAAGCATAAGTAGACATAAACTAATGCAGGAAGAAATATGCATATATAATGGGAAAGTCCTTTCAAAACATGTAAGCTAAGAAACCTTCTCATTCAAGATGGTAGGCGACATAGAAACAGAAATGTCTCACCACCACAAATCCCACTGAAGCAAAAGTAAAATTCATTAGGAAATTAAACTGTTTCACATCTAAACAAAGGTATGAAGAGTTCTTTTGATGAACCAACACAACAAATATGACAAAGATGAAAATCTGATGGAACAGACGTCAAAGAGACCCTCACATGTGCTATACAAATGCTCACTTGAGGACTCTGCTACCAAAGCTGCAGTGTGAGTTTCCAGGAAGCAAAGATCTTGTCTTTATCATTCACTGTCATAACCACACACCAACAGCATGGGATGCTCAATAAATATTCACCTATTGAATAAATAATATTGATGAGTAGAAAGTTA
Source organism: Dipodomys merriami (assembly GCF_024711535.1). Lineage (NCBI taxonomy): Eukaryota > Metazoa > Chordata > Mammalia > Rodentia > Heteromyidae > Dipodomys > Dipodomys merriami. The sequence continues at coordinate 97,726,961 of NW_027202270.1, forward strand.
ATGAAATAAACTAATCAGAGTCATCTTAATGTACTATTCCATTTTTCATTTCAAATCATGCATTCAGTTCTCAATAAAAATATTCTATATCAATAAATGCTAAAAGATAAAATTCTGAACTGTACAAGAGATTTGCCAGGAAGTGCTAGTAAGTGAAAAGGAACACTATATAAGTAAAGGAGTCTTTATTATGTATAGTATATATGGTGTATATATATATATATATATATATATATATATATATATATATATAATGTATGCATATATTTGTAGCAAAAAGGGCTCAACAACAATTTTAACAGAAATAGATTATGAAAATCTGTATCATTCCTTAACTTTTCTGAATTTATCTTTTGTGTGTGTGTGTGTGTGTGTGTGTGTGTGTGTGTGTGTGTGTGTGTGTGTGTGTGTGTGTCGGTTGTGGGGCTTGAACTCTAGGCCTGGGCACTGTCCCTGAACTCTTCAGCACAAGGCTAGCACTCTACCACTTGAGCCACAACGCCACTTCCAGCTTTTCCTGTCCATGTGGTGCTGAAGAATCGAACCCAGGGCCTCATGCATACAAGGCAAGCACTCTACCACTGATCCACCTTCCCAGCCCTCTGAATTTTTTCAAGATTCCCCTATATATATTTTAGAAATCTCTGTTAATTAAGGTAAATATTAATATTATACAACCAAAGGACTCCATTTGTAGTTCTCTTAGAAATTATATGATATTTTCTTTCCCACATTGTAGCCAGCCAACTTATGACAAAACATGTGAAACTATAAATCCATTCTTCAAACAAATGTGAAAGGAGAGGAAAATAGAGTAGTGGAATGAAAGCAGTTACAGAAACAGTCAAGAATCAGGCTCTAGCTTGTTGTCTGTCCCCCAAGATAAGGTAGCCTGGTCAGTTTGAATAATGTCGTACAAGGTATGTGAGTGTCCTATGTACTTGTAGTAGTATATGGCAATCTTATTCCATTGCTTCATTGCATATAACATCTTTGTCATGTTTCCTAGCACATATGCAAACATGAGAAGAACCTGGCCAAAGCTAGGCAATGTAGGTCAGACACGCTTGGCTCAATTATTTATTTAATGGGCTATTACTGACATTCTGTATGTGCAGATAAAGCTGGTAGTGTTATGTCATGAATGCAGTGTCTGTCATATAGTAAAATTTAATACTTAATCAGCTTAATCATAATTATGGTAAAGTATGATCGTGATGGAGTAAACTCATTGGCCAATGAAACCCACTATCTCTAAACCATTATTTAATCACAAATCTACTATTTATTTTCCTACTGCCATATATAAGGCTGTTTAGAAAATGTGTAAGACAACGGGGGTTGGGGGGGTGAATGTAGTTGTGGAGGTGGGAGGGAAGGGATGGTAGGGGAAAAACAAAGGAGGAGGCAACAATGCTTGATAAGAAATGTACTCATTACCTTGCTCATGTGATTGAAACCCTCTGTATAGTATTTTCACAATAAAAAGCTTATTTAAAAAAAAACTAAAAAAGAAAGAAAATGTGTAAGACGCTGAAATAATTTTTATAAAAAATGTGGCCCACAAAAAAAGACAGAAGGTGAGAAAACTGTTTTCAGGTTTACAGTAGCAGAAATATCAGGGTGTGTCTGCTTAAGTACCAAAGAAACTGTTTGCTCCTCCTTGTACCATCTGGAGCAACATTTATACTTTATTATTAGGCTCACTCAGAGGCTGAGTCAATAGCAAATGTAGGACAATGGAAGCTGCAGTAGAGGATCTGCTTATCTCAACAAAGAAATTTGTGAAGAATTATATCAGTAAAAGGATTATTAAATATGCTATAACTCCAAATCAAATACTTTTGCCACAGGAGAGTGTATCATGTGGCACATAACATATTTATGATTTAAAAGATTAAGAGAAGTAAGCCAGACCCAAAGAAACATAGTCCCATGGTTTCCTGTATTTGTAATAATTAGTATATGTCTAAGATAATCTTAGCAGGTGAGAAGAATACCTCAATAGCTATGTATATATGACCATATAAGATGATGCTAAGTGAAATGAACTCCAAGAAATGGACACAGCAGTTTTTCTTTGTTGTTTTAATGTACTACATGATTTCTTTTTTCTTTTTCCCACTATGGTTTATTCCCCATTGTATTTGATTTTGGTACCATGGGTGTTGTGTATATGTTTATCTGAATTAGGGAAGGGAAGGAAAACAACAAAATGGTGAGACAAGGGATAAAGAGAGAACTAATGCAACAGTGATACCCACAAGACAAAACGTTGGAAATAATCTGTACAACTTGGTGGGGGGAGATTGGGGAGGCAGGGAAAGAGGGAGAAAAATGAGGGAACAAGAAATGTAATCACTACCTTACTTATGTAACTGTAACCCCTCTGTACCTCACCTTGACAATAAAATTAAAACAATTTTTAAAAAAACAACAAGATTAACCCAGCCACCCTCTTTAATGATGTTACCATTTTATATCTCCACTTTAGTTAGGCAAAAAGCATTTCATCAATAGGAGGAGAAAACTACTACTCCATCTCTAATCCATTAAATGTACATAAAAGGAACTCTGTCCTCCTTTGATAAAGGGGTAACAGTTTGCCCAAGCTATGCAATTGGACTCTGCTGTGCCTGTAATATCTGTGATAAGTGACAAAGGGCAAAAGAGGGAATATTTTGAATCAATTACCAAGTCCTGAGACATTTTCATGTTCTTCTCAGATACTAACTGACTATCCATATCCACTGCCTAGTAGTCCAGTGGATAGCTTGAAAATTGCTATTTCAGCCCTAGGACAAGTAAATGCCATATGATCTATTCTGTCCAGTGAAACACCAGGGTTGATAACTGGAGACTTCTTGAAGAGTATTTTCCTTTCCAATGAAATATAGAGGAATTAAAGGACAAGGAGAAAGATGAGGGGGGTGAGATTGATTGAAATGCAGTGAGAACTTGTGTAGAGATGTAACAATGAAATCTTCCCAGAATTAATACACTAATGAAAAGATAAGGAATACAAATCAAACTCACACTTCCCAACCATTCAGGAGCCTCTGCATTTCCTCAGAATTTAATCAAGATATGATATCTAAAATGTTCACAGCCATTCTGTGACCAAGAGTACAAAGCCAAGGGAACCATACAGATACTAACAAATCCTGTGATCACAGATTACACACCTGAAGAAGAGATTATAGAAACTCTATCCTCCCAATTACATATTTTTAAAATGCCAAATTCACTTATTTGCCATTATAATATACCATGGTCACATGGGCATTTCTATATGACATACTGCTACAGGTATGTCATACACTGAATATATAAATGGCCAGCATCCCAATTGGTAGCCTTACTCTGTAATTCTGAGTGCCCAACCACTCTGACTCTCAGCTTGGCCAAGTAACTTACTTTGGCCAACAATATGTAAACAAACAGGATATAAACAGGGACGTAAAAAGCTTCAAGAATTAGGGTATGCCTCTTATGCCACTCTTCAAACCTGCTGCTGTCATGTGAACAGAACACACACACACACAAACACACACACACACACACACACACACACACACACACACACACACACACATACAGAGAGAGAGAGAAAACTTTCTTCCAGTATTTGGAATCCATTTATGTCACTGATTAGCATTTGACAATCTCCAGGCACCTTCAGTTTCATTCTGATCATATTTGTGAACATGAAATTTTCAGTCAGTAGAAATCATAGAATCTATTCATCATTTGAAATCATAAGTTGCTTATAAATATAAGTTAACAAAAATGTGACAAAATTATTCTGGGAGAAAGAACTAATTTTTTAGATGTACATAAATGTTTCCCTATTTTACTTACCTTGTAAATTTTGTGTCACACATCTTTTATATCATTAAAATTACAATAAGGGCTTTTCAAGGTTGTTAAACATTTACCAGTACACTACAAAGTATGAAATGATATGCCCCAAAGCCTGAGGTTAAAGCCAGAGAAGAAATGCTTTCAAGTTTTACTTTCAATCAGAATACAAAATCTTTACCCCATACACCTTAATCCCAAAAGATGAAATCCGGTTTGGGGGGGGGGGGTTGGGATTTTTTTTAAGGTTTTTTTTTTTTTTTTTTTGTCAGTCGTGGGGCTTGAACTCTGGGCCTGGACAGTGTCCCTGAGCTCTTAAGCTCAAGGCTAGCATTCTACCACTTGAGCCACAGTGCCACTTCCGGACTTTTCTGTTTATGTGGTGCTGAGGAATCAACCCCAGGGCCTCATGCATGCGAGACAAGCACTCTATGGTTGAGCCAACTTCTGAGCCCAAATGTTCAAAGATCAAAATTCCTGAAGTCTAAATTTCCTAAGCTCAATGTCACCAAAGTCATAACCCCAAAATGTTAAAATGTTAAATGCTTACCTGAAAGAAACAACCTCAAAGGCTACAAATCTCAATGGAAAAACAAGCCAATAAGTAAACTACAAAAGAGAGTTGAATTCTGGAAAGGGATTAGTTCATTCTTGGTCATGGTCAAGATACATGGAAAATTATTTAATAGCATGGGACTTCTTTTCCCCATATAGTGATTTTCTTATCTTCGCAGAATTTACTTTATCAACAAATAAAAAGCTCGGTTAAGTTTAAAACCACAGACACTCATACAGAGTTTCCTTCAAGCTCTACAAAGCCATAGTAATCAAACAGCTTGGTACTGGCACAAGAAAAGACCTCAGCAACCATGGAAAAGAATTGAAAACCCAGAAATAAACCCACAGGTCTATAGTCACTTAATCTTTGATAAGGGAGCTAAAAAAATAGAATGGAAGAAAGACAGCCTCTTCAGTAAATGGTGCTGGCAAAATTGGTTAAATACCTGTAGAAAACTAAAGTTAGATTCTTATAGATCACCCTGCACCAGAATCAACTCCAAATGGATCAAAGACCTCGGAGTCAAAGCAGACACCCTGAAAACATTACAGGAAGGAATAAGAGAAACCCTAGGTCTCCTACTCATAGGCCAAAATTTTCTCAATAGAGACCCAGAATAACAACACACAACAAATCAAAGAAAGGTTGGACAAATGGGATTGCATGAAGCTGCAGAGCTTCTGCATGGCAAAGGACATAGCTAGCAAGATGAATAGAAAGCCCACGGACTGGGAGAAGACAAGGGTCTCATATCTAAAAAAAAACTTGGAAATCAAAAAGTAAATCCCCCAACAACAAATCTGCAAAGAACCAACTGCCCGATAAACAAGTGGGCTAAAGACTTAAAGAGAAACTTCTCTGAAGAGGATACAAGAATGGCCAATAGACATATGAAGAAATGCTCAACCTCTCTATCCATAAAAGAAATGCAAATCTAAACAACATTGTGATTCCTCCCACCCCAGTTAGATTGGCTATAATCAAGAACTCTAATAACAACAGATGCTGGAGGGGATTCGGACTGAAGGAAACCCTGCTGAATTGTTTGTGGGAGTATAAATTTGTTCAACCACTTTAGAAAGCAGTATGGAGGTTCCTCAAAAAAGTCCACATAGAGCTCCCCTATGACCCAGAATCCCAATTTTGGGCATTTACACAAATGATCACAAATAAGACCACACTAAAGCTACCAGCACAACTATATTTATTGCAGCATAATTTACCACAGCTAAGCTATGGAACCAACCCAGATGCCCTCAGTAGATGAATGGATCAAGAAAATGTGGTAAATATACACAATGGAATTCTATGCTTCCATCAGAAAGAATGACATTGCCCCATTTGTTAGGAAATGTAAAGACTTGGAAAAAATTATATTAAATAAAGTAATCCAGGCCCAAAGAAACAAAGGTCCCATGGTTTCCCTTATTTGCAATAACTAGTATATGTCTGGGACAAGCAGAAAAGGTCAAAAACAATGTACATATGACCAGATAAGATGATGTTAAGTGAAATTAACCCCAAGATAGGGACACAGTGGTTTGTTCTTTCTTGCTATTTTTCTAACATATTTATAATGTACCATGTGATTTTTTTTGTTTCTTTGGATGTTCTTCCCCCATTGTATAACCCCTGTTTTCACTGTATTTGATGTCAGTGCCCTACATCTTGTATATACATTTCTCTATCTTGGGGAGGGGAAGGGAAAAACAAAATGCCTAAATAGGGATACAGGTTCACCCATTGTAACAATGAGATGTACAAGACACTATGTAGAAAATGAATTTACAATTTAGGTGGAGAGGGTAGAAAAGGGAACGGGACGAGTGTAGTTGTGGAGGTGGGAGGGAAGGGATGATAAGGGAAAAACAAAGGAGGAGGTAACAATGCTTGATAGGAAATGTACTCATCACCTTACTCATGTAACTGTAACCACTCTGTACAGTGTTTTTAGAATAAAAATGTATTTTAAAAAGATCTACAAATTGTGGCATAAACCATCCTTGCTTAGGAATTTGGTGAAACGGATTTCTTACATATACCACTAAATCTAACAGTAAAACGAGCATACACAATATAGTCTAATGGATGTCACTTTCAAACTGTCCTCAAATTCATGTCAAACACATAGAGCTCACTCCCCTCTTGGATCTGAATATTCTGTTCATGAATGCATTAATGGCAGCAGAAAGCCATTTACTTTGTAAATGCTTGTTTGAAGAGTCAACGGACTTTATAGGATAAAACATTTCAATTAAATCCTCAAGCCATGGGAGATTAGGTATTAGGTGTGAACAAGATTAGTAAAATAGAATTTTACAGCGTTACCAATAAAGTTTCAAGCCCCACGACCGACAAAAAAAAAAAAAAAAAAAAAAGTTTGCTTCCTTTCAGTCTAAAGTGTTTGGTGGAAAATCTGGATGCTTGCAAACTGAGAACTTGACTAAAAGTACATTATTTATCTGCCTTGGTATTGCACAACAGATGAAGTTCTCACAGGTTTTAATGAGTTAAAACCATTTGTCTGAAGAAAACCTTGAAGTTATGCAAAAGTTAAAATAATAACATGAGCCAGGCACTGGGGCTCATGCCTGTATTCAAAAGGCTAAGGTCTAAGGATTGTGGCTTGAAACCAACACAGCAGAAAAGTCTATAAGACATTTACTTCCAATTAGCTAACAAACAGACAGAAGTGGGGATGTGGCCCAAGTGGCAGAATACCAGCCTTAAGTAAAAAGGTGGAGTAAGAGTTCAAGTTCCAGTAACAGCACAATAATTAAGAAGAAGAACATGCATAGTACAATAAGAAGACATGCAATGGTACTGCTGTCTGCACCACGACTGTTTGCACCAAGCCTGTGGTCTCTATCTAAATGGACATGGAATGTGTGAGGGTTATGAAGTACAGGACTGAATCATTTGGCAATCATCCTGTGGACAAATAAAAAGACAGCAATCTCTTACCCTGAATGTCATTTTCTATCCTTTCCTATAGCTGGGTTTCAAGATTTTGGCTTTCAGGATTGCAAATTTCAAAATTATTATCTTAGAGACTTTGAAATTTAGGCATTATAAATTTTTGAGCTTTCTGAATTTCAATATTAAGAATGATATATTATTTTTAACAAGTATCCAAAGGGCCAAACTCAGAACTTGAGACTACGAAAAAAGCAGTTGAGCTCCCTTTTACCATAACTCATCCAAGCATTGGGAGACGTGATGAACTATCTAAATCTTCATTCTCCCATCAAATGGTAAAAGCTGAAAATTCTGTAGATGAGAAGTATACATGAGAAAAAAGAAGTCCCTGAATTTGGGTAGCATCAGGCACACTTCCATTAGAGTATTAATTAATGAGGCCCATCTGTCTGAAGATGGAAGGTTTCATGATAACATAAATAAGTGCGACGGACCAGCTCGGCCGGAGCACTGGGACCAACGGGACAGGGATCTCGGGATAGGTGGGCAAAGGAGTCGGCGAAGTGACAAACAGACACAGACTCAAAAGAGTTGCATCTGAGTGTATCTTTATTGAGGAGAATTAACATTTTTATACAGTGTGTGATTGTGACATAGATTCTTTGTTTATTTAAGCACGTAATCAATTTTTTAAAAGGCAAAGCATTGATGAATTACATGAAAATTAATGACTATCCCACCAACTGTTTAAGCTAAGTGGTGCGAAACAAGTCTAGCATATTGTTTAATAGAATACGTCATCTATTCAGCCTTTTTTATGTTTAATAATTAACAAACCTAAGACAGGGCTGTACTTACATTATACTCTTTTTAATATTATCCAACTAATTTCATCTTTATAAGCTCCTGTATAAGGAAATGGTTCTTGGTTGGTTCAGGAAATATGTCACTAACTTTATATTTTGTGTGAAAACACCATCTATTCCCTATAATGTAAGTTGGACTAAACTTAATCATAACTGTTGGGAGAATCTTTCTTTTTCTTTTATAATCAGAGGTCCCTTCTTTTTAGAACTCTCTAAACTACTGGAATAACTCTTTCTAACTTAGTTTAGTTTATTGATTTTGTCTATTAGACATATCTAGAAATTTTAAGTCTTTATATTTACTATTTATGAGCTGCAAAACCGCTTGTGAAGTTGTAGGAGTTTCTGGAGGCAACGTCACATCAGATGATAGATTGATTGGGGGATTGCCCACATTTAATCTTTGGCCTTAGTCTTTATTACTTTAGAGAAGCCATCTCTATTGGACTGGAAAAATACAACATGCTCTGTTCACGGATCAATGGAAAAATAGCCAAAATGAGAATAAAGACAACGAATGTACAGCCAAGAAGAATATAGTAAGAATAAAGGTAGAGGCTATAAAGGTGCAGCCAAGTGTATGGGAAGCCTTGAACCAACACCCCCTTCCTGGGGGCATGCTTCCTTGAAGCTCTTTGTCCAACACAATCTCTCACGCAGACTCCGCAGAAGGTGGCGTGGCACCCATTGGTCACAGAAAGATGTCCACTCAGCTGGAAATACCAGGAACCACTGGAAATGAAGAAACTTAAGTGTTTGACCTTGTTTCTCTGGCCAGAGACTATTCATTGAACTTGTAGTCCCTTATTTTGTTGTCGAGGTCAAATCAGTCCATCTGTCCACCACAGGCAGCTTTATGGAAGTGCTCCGCCCACCTGCGCTGGCTTCTCTTTGCTGAACCCAGCTAAGGACTCCTTGCAGACACATCTTCATGGCTGCTTTGCTTGCCATGATCTCTGCTCCTTTCCAAACGCTTGCTTCGGCAGCTTCCTCTCCATTGTGCCTCTCGGACTGGGTTCCCATGGTGGTTGGATACTGAGCTGCTTGTTAGAGGAGGAAACAAGAGTTGTACACAATGGCAGGCCTGAATTGGCCTGGAGGCAGGACAGACGCTCTCCCAGGTGGGACTTGTCAGGGCACAGGGCAGGCATCCTGCCACTGGGCCCTGGGTCACTGTGGTGAGCAGCAGTCACACTGGAACTTCTCTTTCTCAGAGAACAACGGGTTAATTCTGACCAGATTGTCTTTTTTAGGGAATCCAGTTCTCCACCAACTCCTGGGGGATGCCTGGGGCTTGAGTCTATGCCAGGCTCCACTCCTGTCCAGAACCTTTCATTCCAAAAGTTTCAACCAAGTGTACGTGGCGTGGCAAATAAGTGTATTCTCCCAGCTCAGAAAGTATACAGACTATAGATGAGAATTACCATTTTGAGTCTTTAACTCCCATTTCCTATATGGGGAGCAGAAAATGTTTCCCTCTATTTTTGTTTCTCTCTGTTAACCCTGTTATTCTAAAATAAATCTTACTACAACTTGGCTGGTTATGCTTTTTGTGGAGCAGCCTTGACATGAGTGGATCTCAAGGACCTGTGATTTTGCATGGAAACAGAAGTTGAGGGAACTCTTTATTCATCACCCAGTGACATCCCTATTATGATTCTAGACGATTATTACCTGTGCAGAGAAATATTGTTGAACTATAAAAGAGGAAATGGGGTTTTACACCCAAGATGTTTCATTTTACAGTTTTAACTGCTTTTGTCCATGAATTGTCTGTGTTTTTGAGCTTCAAAGTGCCCAGTTCCTTGCAAATGAGAGCTTCAGATCTTCCATTTCCTCTCTTTTCTAATGTGTTACTCTTTTCCTATTACCTTTTCCTGTCCCTTGTTTTAAAGCATATTGTTTCTCATCAAATATAATTATTTATAGAGTATTTTCATATTTCACAAATTAGTAAAATATCCATCAATCATTTTTCCATAACAAAAAATTTTCACACATGAACATGAAACCACTGAGACAAAGGTTGAATCAACAAAGTACAGACAGATGTTAGTGACAGGTGACAAAGAATCCTGAAAGACAAAAATTGACCTGGATACAATTCTGCATATCAAGAGAATTCCTAGCTGGGCATCAATGGCTCTGGCTCATGCCTGTAATCCTAGCTACTAAGAAGGCTGAGATGTGAAAATCAAAGTTGTAAGCCAGCCTGGGCAGAAAAAGTCCATTAGACTCTTATCTTCAATTAAATACCAAAAAGCCAGAAATGGTGTCATGGCTCTAAGTGGTAGAATACTAGGCTCAAGAACAGTGCCCAGACCCTGAGTTCAAGCTCCAGGACTGGCACTTAAAGAGAGAGACGCACATAAGACAGACAGGGAGACAGAGAGAGAGAGACAGAGACAGAGACAGAGAACCAGCGACATACAGAGAGACTGCCTCAAGAAAAAAACGTCTTGTTTGTGTCATTTGTATTACAGGATTTCTACACCTTTGAATCTCTCACCTTGGCTGCCAATACTTGGATATTCCCTGGATTTTTTTGCATCTCTTAATTTTTGTCCCTTAAAAATCACAGTTGCTCTAGCCTGAGGGAAATGGCTAATTCTGTGGCCTTGATTCTGAGTCCAAGTCTTCTTCTTTCTCTTACATGGGCTGAGAGAGAACATATGGGGCAATAGCTTTGATTTCACTTTCAGACCCTGACTCTCTTGGAACCTTGTAAACAACTCTGTTAATCTTCACCTGATTGGCATGACCCACCACATTGCCTGGCCACAGTATCAATTTTCATATAAAATAGCAAATTAATTTTTCCATACATATCTATCACTTAACTTCCTATAATTCTTGTGACATTACTCTTTCAGAATCCTAATGAGAAAAAGTAAAAAAAAAAACTACATCATGTTTATATATAGTCACATCTATATCTACATCTATAATCATTATACATATGCATTTTTCCTCTAGTAAGTTTTGGCACTTGCAATACCCCCATTGAGTCCCTAGAACATATGATACCATTTCAAAGACATATGACAGAGAAACAATGTTTAGAGTTCCAAAAATGACACAAACTGAATTCTAACTGTAACAAACTGTTGTAGTAAGCTATGTTTAAAAACTTTACATTTAGAAACAATGACACATGCTGCCAAAGTCTGTTTGGTGTTCTTTCTCTGTACTATGTATGAAAGGACTCTGATTTTAAAATCAAAATTTACTAAGTGATCAACATATATTTAACATTTGGGAATAAAATGTGTGTGAGGAGTTTTAAATTACACATGCAGTAGTTAAGCCCTAAATTAAAATTTTAAGAACAATATTTACAAAAACACCAATGCCATAAATAACTTTGGATAAATAAAATGAAAGGGAAGACAATACTTTCATCAGAAACACCTCTGAATCTTTTATTCCTGTTGATAGACATAGGCCCTTTGAGGGTACTGGGTATTTGTTCAGGTGTTCCAAAGAAGTATGGCATTGCTCAGTCCTCTTCAATGCAGGTAAGCATCTTAACAGCATCATCGGATAGTGGGAGAACGGGCAGACAAAGCTCTATGCACCTACAAGTAGATAAACCACAGAGCAGCCTGACTTGTAGCAAGCAGGTTTTCAGAAATTATCGGAAAGTCTCAAGATTCCATAAGCAACTATCCTTTATTTTAGCTATTCCTGAATTATAAAAAAAAATCAGAATAGCTAAGGAACCAGTTCCATGTCTCTTCTACCTCAAATATGTTGTTGTAGAATAGAATGGTTGCCTTAGAACTCACTTTTACACAATGAAATGCATGTTGTTAATTCTTAATTCTAGATACATTTGATAGTTAAGTAATTGAAAGTCATTTAATTGTAAGCCAAAATTATAAACTGTATAAAAGTAATTGAGATTGATCATGATAGCATATAACTTTAATAGTGCTATAAGAGAAAAGAAAGCAGGTACATCCTGACTGAAGTGGCAAAAATATGAGACCCAACCTGAAAAATAAGCTAATGCATTAAAGACAGAGTGCTATGTGCATAGTTGAAGTGGTAGAGCACTGATCTAGCAAAAGAAGACCCCAAGTTCAAACCCCAGTAGTACCAAAAAGAAAATAATAATATAATAATAGCAATCATGGTACTGATAATGACAAAAATGCATGGGCTAAAAGAATAAGACATATCAGAATGGTTCTTAGTAAAGATGGACAGTTTTCAAAAGTTATGTGCCATTAAGTGGCACAGCTCTACACACTGAAAGAATAAATCACTGAAGTTTGAGCTTAGTGGTAAACCTTGAGTTTAGCTTCAGCTAAACCTAAGGTTCTAGGATGAAAGGTGTTTCTTGCTTTCCATGAATTAAAAAAGTAATAAAGTTGGAGAACCACATATTAGCTACAAAAATGATAAAGCTAAATGCAGAGTGGCAGGTAGGTCAAAATGAGAGGAACCTGGTCTTACCTGAGGGTTATGGAGAAAGGAATCTCTAAACTGATTTTTACAGCAAGACAGTTTTGTGTCCAGATAAGGATTCCCAAAGACCACCAAGGAGCTGATTCTGATTCAAGTACACGAGAGTCATTTATTGTGAGCTCAAGCTTGGACTCACAACCGTCCCTGACGCAGCGGGTCAGAGTTGAGTGTCCCAACCCTTCCTCTAGCAGGGTTTTAATAGGGCTTTTAGGGTCTTCTATGTGTCATTGCAACACTTAACAAATCATATCACACTGGGGGAAAACCATAAAATAATTCTAAAAGATGATTAGCGTAACCAGTGGCGGGAACCAACCAGGTACTGGAGATTATCTGGTTCATGGACTTGATGCTATTCAAAATGACTGGCTGAAGCAGATGGTCTGGCCGGGCCCCAGTGCTCACGCCTGTAATACTAGCTACAGAGGAGGCTAAGATCTGAGGATCACAGTTCAAAGTCAGCCCAAGCAGAAAAGCCCATGAGACTCTTATCTCCAGTTAACTACTAGAAAACTGGACGTGGTGCTGTAGTTCAAGCGGTAGAGCGCTTGCCTTGAGCTGAAGAGTGCAGGGATAACACCCAGGGATAGCACCCATGCCCAGAGTTCAAGTCCCACGACCGCCAAAAAAAAAAAAAAAAAAAAAAGCAGATAGTCTGAGCCGCGACCTAGTGGTCTTTCACCTGCAGGAACATCTGGAACTTTGGGTTTTTCCTATTTTCTGCTGATTAGCTGTAGTTAGTGGAATTTACCATAAAGAGGCTTGTTCCTGGAATTTGGGCTCAAGGGGATCAAGAGGAGTTGCTGACACATTTCCCAGACAAAATTGAATCCAAACCTAAAGTTGCTATATTTTGTTCAGGCTTCACATTCCCCCCCTCTACTAGTGACTAAGGGGGCCAATCATATTCCCTTGATATCTAGTTCTATGTTAACTTCATCTATGGGCTGATACTGAGATCTGAGAACCAGTACCCAGACCTCATTAACCCGCTTTTTTACAAAGGTTACTAGCCTGTTAGTCACACAAGGACCAATTGTGAGTATCAGAATTAACAATATCAGGGGTCTCGCCAGAAACATTATCTATTGGGCCAAAGGGTTGTAAAGCCATCCAATGTCCAGGTTGGTAGTGGGACGATTCTGAAGCTCCTGGTGCAGTTTTTTCAAGACCCTCATGTTTTCTTCTACCAGTTCTGACTGTATATCACAGCTAACTTAATTTTATGCCAGCTGTACTCATAAGCTCCTCCAGGTGACTGTCAGGCTGTCGTTGAACTTTACCCATTAGGGTGTGCAACAGCAGCAACAGGGTCTCTCAGTGGCTCCAAGGGACTGTCACACCTCGTGCTGGGCTGCAAATTCCTATACAGACTGGTTAAGGATACAGTATATAGACTTGACAGGCTGTGGCCCCATGGCCCCACTGGTTTTTAAGACCGTTTAGACAATGGCCCAGGACAATGTACCAAGACAACAACTTTTTAAACAGACACAGAAGGCTTGGTCTTGTAATCATCTCCAACAGGTGCACTCCACACTTGCATACCTGTTAACACTATTCTATTTTGCCTCATTTTTCCAAAACTGGCTCTGGACACTTGATCTTAAAAGGGGGAGTTGAGCAAAGGTCCATCTTCGGTAACTTTTTCAAGCTGACTTCAGGAGCATTGATCTTACCTAGCCAGCAACCTATAACCTTAGCCTATTTTAACGTTTGACAAATGAACAGCACTTTTCTCTGGCTACAGCAGTGTAGCTTGTTTAGCACTCTGGTTTGCAAAAGCATCTTTCTGGATGGCTTAGGAATGTGATCTCTAATGACCCTAACAATACCTAAATTACCTGTGCAGGGCTTCAGTCAGATATCAATAGAAACACACTCTCAGGTTTACAAACTTTTCCTGAACAAATGAATTTCATGTAACTGGTGTCAGCCCAAAAGTTCCTACCAATTAGGACTTTTGGCACATACAGGGGTTGAGATTTAAATTATCCCTCCACACTTTATAACTTTAGCTTTTTACTACTATCACAGAGGACTGGCAAGCTGTCTCTTACAAGGTAGATAGTCACAGACATTAGGCATGCTTACAAGCTATCTTCCCATGACCTCCTGGCTCTGACCAATTTTTAAAGGGCCACGCACAAATGTCTAGGATCTGACATTATTTCTGCTATCCAAGCAGTGGCTTACTGCTTCTGGATGCTCCACCATTGCTTTCATCCCAGGAGTGTCTTCTCCACACTGGTATAAATGCCCCATTGGCATTTCTCTTAGCTAGTCGCTAGACTTGAACTCGAGGCCTGAGTGCTGTCCCTCAGCTCTCCAGCTCAAGGCTAGCACTCTGCCTCTTTGAGTCCCAAAGCAACTCTGCTTGGTCTTTCAGCACTCTGCTGGCTGATTAGAGGTGACAGTCTCAGGGACCTTTTTCTGCCCGGGCTGGCTTTGAACCAGTTTGCAGATCAATGAGTCTTTTAAAAGGCCACTTTACTCCAATTAAAAGCAACAAGGTGGTCAACATAGAAGTAGCTTGTAAGCATGCTCTTACATGGAACTTATTAAGAGCCAAAGTTACATCTGACAAACTTGCTAGAATCCTAACTCCTTTTGGTGGGCCTGCTGGGAACTGTTACAAAAAACCTATAAGAGCAAACTGAAAAAGCAATTAAGCAATTATTTTGATAATCCTAATTTTCCTTTTTGTACTTTGATGCAAATGTTAAGAACAATTTTACTTTTAAATTTTATATCCAAAAATCCATTCCTAATATTTAAGCCTCTTATTAATCTCTTTTAATATTTTGTCCTTTAGTTTTCATTTGTGTTTTGAAAAGATCCCTTGAAATCTTGAGGCCAAGTGTCACTCATTGCCTCTTGACTGCTTGTTTTAAAATAGATACATATTAAAAACTTTTAAACTCAAATGACATTTTTTCCTTAATGCAAGAATTACAATCACCATCCTTTACCAAGGAGCTAGACTTAACACCTTTATGACTTTTAAAAACATATTCTAATTGTAGAACATCATTAAAAGCAAGTCACATTATACAAATGAATTTTTTAACCCTGTTTTTAAGGCCTTTTAATTTTAACACATCCAAGGGGCAGTTTTAGTACTATCAGATCATCATATCACTCATTTTTATCATCATGTTTCCAGTGTCTATCTGCAGGGTAAAGGGACTAAACAAAGATGGGCCACTAGGGCCCTCCTATGGAATGGGCACACGCCCAATCCGACTCTTTAGGGTTAGATGAACTGTGTTTGTGCCAGCTTGCCCTCTTTCACCATCTGTGGACTTCCCCCAGGGCCTGTCCCACCATGCATGACTGGATGAACCGCACTTCTGCCTGTTCACCCCTCACCCCTAAAGATAGGTCTTCTGTTGGCTTCTAAGTTTTTCCCTTTTCTTTTCTCTTGGTTGTTGAATGAAATAAACACTTTTACACAGACAGAACAAGTCTTTGACAGTGTAAACAGACCTTTACATTTAAATTTATAATATTTATCCCCAAATTGTAGCCAAGGGAACTAAATTCCAAACAACCAATGCCTTTTTGTTATGCCAGATAACTTGATTATAGCGTAAAGAACCTTATGCATTCTAAAATACCAAGTTTTAAAAAACCAGGCTTTCTAATTTTCAAGTTAAAGAATCCTTAAAAAGCCTTTTAAAACAATGTGAAGATTCTTTGAAATTCTTGGTAATGTCCAAACCTCATAACCTCTTGAATTTTAAACTTAAACTCACCCAATTGTTACAGCATACTGACAATTTTTATCTTCAACATGTTCACAAACACATAGAAAACACATTCACACAGATCTTAAAGCACGCAAAAATGAAAATCAGTAGTATGTACATTTTCTAAAATTTTTAAATGAAGATTTAAGGCAAGATTTTCTTTTCTTTTCTTTTTTAAACAAAATACCTTTGTTGAGCTTCATTTTCCCAGGGCTTGCTTGTTTAGCAAGGCATTTCACCTATTGGTCTTTTGAATACCTTCTGTAGGAGGAAGGCTGTGGGGGGTCAACTGAAACTAAACTGGCCTGATTTTTACCCAATTTTAGACAAGAGCACTTTACAAAATGATACATTGTCAGGAGTAGCTAAAAAGTCCAAACCAGGCACACAGTCTTTTACACCCTCCCCCCTGGCAGCCTCCACAAGGAGAAATGCAGCCTGAGGCTTGAAGGGGACCAAACTAGTCCAGCAACCTCCCATGCCCCACAGAAAGGGGGATATAGCAGGTCTGTGACCCAGCCCAGCTGGAGGCTGGAAGTTTTATTGCCCCAGAAATGTTCAAATGAATAACAAAAACACACATAAACACAAAAACCAAGGATCCACGTTTAAAACTGGTACCAATTCTAAAACAGAACAAGAAAAGACAACAATCAAACGTTGAGTTGGGGACTAATGGGCCCCCACCCCATCCCTACCAGAACTCTATGCAGGTCTCACTCAGCAAGCTGAATCCAGAGTCTGCTGAGTGAGCCTGCCACTTTCACCCAGAACTTCCCTACCTCAGAAAACATAGAACAGAAAACACACCAAAGTAAACAAAACAGACAAGTGGCTACAAACACAAAATCAGGTCTCAGTGAATGGGGCAACATCTCACCAACATTTACAAGTGGGACTCAAATCCATTTTATCAGGGGACTCAAACCCCCTCTACTCACCTCCAGAGGATTTTTTTTCTTTTATATTCCTGCAAACATTGACCCAGGGGCCTTCCCGGGTGGAGGAGACTTCCCAGTCATCTTGGGGCAAGGGAAATGAGTCCCTAGCCGCAGTACCCTCAGACTGGCAGGTTCTCCCCCATGCTCAGACCCCGCTAGGCCAAGGCCTGAGGCTGAGATCATGCTGGGGCCACACCAACCTGCAAAAAGTAATTATTTTTCCCTTTCTGATTTCAACACTCAGATTGTAGGCTCTTTCTTTAACATCTTTAAAATTGTCAGGAAGGAAAGGGGTGTGATTTGAGTCTATCCCATGTCATCTGTCACACAGAAATAAATAGCAACTGACAAACACAAAAGCAAAACTGATACACAAAAACAAATTCCTCCTGTTGAACAGAGGCAAATACCAAAGGGGGACATTGGTCTCACACCCCACCATGTGAGCTACCCGTTTTGTCCAGTCAAAATTTCCAAAGGAATGAGGGGATTCCACATCCCTCCACAAATGAATGGATTCCATGTCCTTCCAAAGGGGCGTGGAACGTCTTCCAGGGCTCCCGGTTGACAACCCTCCAGTGTGTACACCTAGGTCCTATGTCACCTTTACAAATATAAAGGTAGGGCCCCAAAGACAAAGCAGCAAAAACAAAAGAAAGCAGACAATAAGACTCACAGATTGGTGTCCAACTCTCCAGTTCAGGGGTCCTGGAGTCTGAGAGTTCCCGGATGAGCCCCCAGAGATATTGTTCCCTGATAAGGATCCCCAACCAAGGGGCCGATTGCCATGCAAGTACATGAGAGTCATCTATTGCAAACTCGTACCTGGACTCACAACCATCCCTGATCCAGCAGGTCAGAGTTGAGAGCCCGACCCTTCCTCTAGCAGGGTTTTTATAGGATTTTTAGGATCTGCTATGCATCGTTGCAACACTTAACAAATCATATCATATCCCAGGAAAATCACAAAATAATTCTAAAAGATGATTAGTGTAACCAGTAGCAGGAACTGACCAGGTACTGGGGATTGGCTGGTTCATAGAGTTGATGCTCTTCAAAATGATTGGATAAAGTAGATGGTCTGGACAACTACCTAGTGGTCTTTAACTTGCAGGAACATCTGGAATTTTGGATTTTTCCTGTTATCTGATGACTAGCTATAGTTAGTAGAATTTACCATAAAGAGGGTTGTTCCTGGAATTTGGACTCAAGGGGATCAAGAGGAGTTGCTGTCATATTTCCTGGACAAAATGGAATCCAAACCTAAAATTGCTATATTTTGTTCACAGACTGCATAAAAACAGTACAAGTCATATTTCAAGAAAATGGCCATAATGAACACTTCATAATTGCTGCAACAAGATCTTTTGTTTTATTGTAGATACAAAAGTTATTAACATTTTAAAATTAAATCCCCAAACAAAAATCCTCAAAGAAACAACTGCCGATTAATAAGTGGGCTAAAGACTTAAAGAGAAACTTCTCTGAAGAGGAAATAAGAATGGCCAATAGACACATTAAGAAATGCTCAACACCTCTAGCCATAAAAGAAACACAAATCAAAACAACATTGAGATTCTACCTCACCCCAGTTAGAATGGCTAAAATCAAGAACTCTAATAACAACAGATGCTGAAGGGGATGTGTCCAGAAGGGAACCCTACTGCATTGTTGGTGGGAGTGTAAACTTGTTCAACCACTTTGGAAAGCAGAATGGAGGATCCTCAAAAGACTCCACATAGAGCCCCCGTATAACCCAGTAAGCCCACTTTTGGGCATTTACACAAATGATCACAAACAAGACCATATTAAATCCACCAGCACAACTATGTTTATGGCAGCATTATTTACCATAGTTAAGGTATAGAACCAAGCCTGATGCCCCTCAGTAGATGAATGGATTAAGAAAATGTGGTATTATGGAATTCTATGCTTCCATCAGAAAGAATGACATTGACCCATTTGTTAGGAAATGGGAAGACTTGGAAAAAATTATATTAAGTGAAGCAAGCCAGGCCCAAGGAAACATAGGCCCCATGGTTTCTCTTATTTGCAATAGCTAGTACATGTGTAGGATAAGCAGAAAAGGTCAAAAGCTATGTGCATATAACCAGATAAGATGATGTTATGTGAAATGAACCCCAAGATAGGGACACAAATGGGTTTGTCTTCTTGCTGTTGTTTTTAATGCTTTTACAATGTACTATGTGTTTTGTTGTTGTTGTTGTTGTTTCTTTTGTATGTTCCTCCCCCATGGTATAACCTCTGTTTTCACTGTATTTGATGTCGGTGCCCTGCATCTTGTATATACACTTCTCTAATTCAGGGAGGGGAAGGGAAAAACAAAATGCTTAAATAAGGATACAGATTGATCCATTGTAACAATGAGATGTACAAAACACTATATTGAAAAAGATGGGGGCGGGGGTTGGGGGGGTAAATTGTGGAGGTGGGAGGGAAGGAATGGTAGGGGAAAAACAAAAAGGAGGAAGCAACAATGCTCAATAAGAGATGTACTCATTACCTTGCTCATGTCACTGTAACCCCTCTGTACAACATTTTTACAAAAAAGAAAGAAAGAAAGAAAGAAAGAAAGAAAGAAAGAAAGAAAGAAAGAAAGAAAGAAAGAAAGAAAGAAAGGAAGGAAGGAAGGAAGGAAGGAAGGAAGGAAGGAAGGAAGGAAGGAAGAAAGAAAGGAAGAAAGAAAGAAAGAAAGGAAGAAAGAAAGAAAGAAAATATGGCTTCTCCAGAAATATAGGAATTTATATTTTCTTCTGCCAGATACCCAGAAACAGTCTTCATCTAGCACCAACAAAATTCAAGGCTGGAGTTCCTTGGGGATTCTGGAAATGCCTGTAAATCATTCATTCTGTTTCAAAGTATATTGAATTTAACTTGAGATACCCAAAGTATCAAGTTCCTTCTGTTAGAGTAATAGCCTATATATCCATCACCCTAGACATTCTAGGGTGTTTGATTTTACTCTGGGCTCGTGAGGGTAATGAGGCAAAAGTTCAAATCTGTAGCAGTTTTGAAATTTGTCAGAAGTGGCTGTATAGTTGCTATGGCTGTGTGTATCTGTCCATTCCAAAATTCATGTTGAAACTTAACCCCAATGCAACAGTATTAGGAAGTGTGACCATTAGCAGGTGATTGAGTCAATAGGTTCCTTTGTAAAAGGGATAGATAGGCAGGTAACACTTCTTGCTCCTTTGTTCTTTCTCCACACAAGGGAAAAGCAATAAGGAGCCATTTTAGAAGTAGGGAGCATCCTGCAACAGACACCAAACCTACTGGATCTTTGGGCTTCATAGTCTGCACAATTGTGGTAAATAAATTTATATTATTTATAAACTCTCCAGTGAGAAATATTCTTTTATAGCTGCACTAATAGACTAATGGGAAGTGTTTTCCTTGTCAGCTGACCTGTTGTTTTTTTGGAACAAAGTTGGTACCTCTCCTCCTCACCTCTCCCTCTCCCTCTTTCTCTCCCTCTCCCTTGTCTTTCCCTCTCCTCCAGTGGAAGAAGGGTGGGTATGAAAACCTTGTTTATTGTCAGTGTATACTGGTAATTCTTCAGGGGCTCTTTTCTGAGAGAATATATCAAAATCAAGTAAGGATACTTATTTGAAAGACATCTTAAAGATCAAATGCTGGAGTGCTCAGCTCCCCTGAAGATATTTTGGTTAAATATATCTTCAGGATAAGAGAAATCTTTTATCTGTATACCAATGCCTTACACATATAATCCTACATAATCAGGAGACAGAGTTCCTGAGGATTACCATTCAAAGCCACACTGGGCAGAAATGTCTGAGATTTCCATCTCTGGTACAATCAACAAATAGCTGGTTGGCTCAAGTGGTGGAACACCAACAAAGCAAGAAAGCTAAGTGAGCTCGAGGTCCTGAGTTTAAACCAGGTACCAGCAATCTAATTCAGTCATCCCAAAGTCTACATGAGAAACTTTCTGATTACTGTTGTGGGTAGCAAACTAAGGTTAGACAATCTAAAGCAATTTGATGAATGTGGTCTTGAGCATAGGACTGTATAATGCTTTGGATGCCCACTATGTTGCTTGCAGTAATTACTTACATTCATTACAGTAACTTCTAACCAATGCTCAAAATTTAAACTATCTGTAACAAAATATACTTAAGGAAGCATGCTCTTATGTTAGGAAGATTTTGATACCATTTTGCTTGAAGTGGTAACTGAAAGCAAACCATTATGAAACTTAGCTTAAAAAAAACTATACCTAGTATCAAACAGTTTTATGAGTTTTGTTTAGGACAATCTTAGCATACAACTCTATAACTACAAATTACCATAATAAAAATAGATACGACGCATGAAGTAGAATGATGTGTTGTGAGGTCTAGTGGAACGAAGCTTATGGTTAGGCATTTTAGACTAATTCACCAGTGTCTGTTTTAGCTGACACATTTAAAATGAGAGAAAAGCCAAGCAAGATTATACATACATGTAACTCTAACTACACAGAGAGTGAAGAAAGAAGACCTCAGAGGCAAAAACATGAGACTATTTGGAATGTAACTAAAGTAAAATGATCTTTAGGTATAGATAAAGTGATAGAATATTTTTGTAGCAAAGGCAAAGGAAATCCTAAGTTCAGCCCCCAATACTGCTATGGTTAAAAATGATATGAAAGAAAGGAAATGGACATGAAAAAGAATGAATGGAAAAAAAAGAAGGAAGAGAATTCCACCTTACAGGGAACTTGAAATCTAGTAGCTATTCAGACTAGAACTTTGTGTGGTTTCTTACTGGTGTGTGTGTGTGTGTGTGTGTGTGTGTGTGTGTGTGTGTGTGTGTGTGTGTGTGTGTGTGTGTGTGTGTGTGTGTGTGTGTGTGTGTGTGTGTGTGTGTGTGTGTGTGTGTGTGTGTGTGAGAGAGAGAGAGAGAGAGAGAGAGAATGGCAGCCACATTTACAGTGGCTGCAAACTAGAATGCAGAAAATCCAGTATGAAGAGGGCATTTTGGAATGGAATGCTGCCTATTAAAAGGAAAAATAAGAGAGCTATTGAAACTGCCATTATTCAAAACTAGTAAACAATGATTCCTGCACACAATCTGGGCACAGTGACCTCTTACTGAATAACATTGGGGAGGTCTGCATTTCTAAAGTCATAGTATGCATTTACAGAAAACAGTATGGTTGACCAGACTCTTTTAACTTTTAACCAAAAACCTATGAATATGAAAAAAGTAGATCCTAGGTTTATACATGGAACATGCAAATTACTTTTCTGGTGGCCAATTTGCAATTTCCCTTAGTCACAAGGAAAATATATCTATTGAATTTTATGCAATAAAGCTCTCTTGAGGTATTTTTCCTGGCAAATTTTATTATAAGGCTCCCTCACCTCCTTTTTGAGGCCTGTAGCACCTCATAATGCCAGTTTGAACCACTGTGCTTGAGGTTCTTCTGTCTTCTGTGTACCTTGCGGTCGGGGCTGGGAGTGCTCTCTTAGTTCTTGCAACAAAGTACAGTGATCCAGCTTTTAATAGAAGCCCTCATGTTGTGTTCAAAGTGACCCTTATACTTACTCTGAGCATCACTAAATTGTGTAACCTCCAAACACCTCTCCAAATATGTAGGGTGAGGAATGTAGTGGATATCCAGGCAAATATGGCCTCTGGAATGCCTGGGGTTTCAGTGTTAGCGTAGTATTCAACATTTTCTAAATTATCATGATGAATAAATAAATACCTCTCACATTTATTGATGTGTGATTAGCTTAATGAATGAGCTTTTTTTGCTAATAGAAAAATTGACTTTTTCTCCAGTAGTGTGGTGTCATACCTAGAGTCTTTCAGATGCTAAGCAAGTGGTACACTTGGAGACCAAGTATTGGAGTATCCACCAGCAATTCCAGCCATGAGGAAGTAGAAAGATTTTGATCTGAGGTCTTCACATTTAAAAAATGACAGCCTTCCTTAAAAATAAACGAAAGCAGAAAGGACTGGGGACATAGCTTAAGTGGTAAAGCTTTTGTCTAGTTATCACAAGGCCCTGAGTTCAAACCCTAGTATTACTAATTAGTAAATAAATACATAATATTTTTTTAAAAAAAGAAAGATGTAGTCTTGTCTTCTAAATCTCAGTGGAGGAAATGACTTTACAAAGAGAATATAAGTAAGTTCTGGTATTTTAGAGAAACTTCTTTAGTAGTCTATTTCCAAAATGTAAACATGTACTCTGCTCTTTCCTTTTGATGTCACTCCCTGAGAGAAAACCATATTTAGGGATAAAAGGTGCCTGAGGCCACTGCCAACTGCATGCCCCCTCTGGAATGTTTTCCTCTGGGGTTACTGGGTCATGGAGAATGAAAAGGCGCACCATGTTCATCTTCACAGGCCTTCTTCATTCTGCTGCTAATTGTTTTCTGTAGCTGTCACTTTCCTCTATTTCTCCCTATACTCTGAAGTACTTTTTTCCCCTTTTTATTCCATGTTTTTAAGTGACTGTCTTGGAAGGAAAAGATTTTTATTCCCTCCATAGGAAAGTATAATTTGGGTAAAAAAAAATCACAGACTTCTAACAATGCATTCAGAAAAAGATGTACACCCAAAACAAGCCTCACACATTGGGATTCCTTAGCTCCCCAAAACAGAAGCTTATCTTTTTGATACGCCTGATGTTTGTCCCTACTTCTCAATTGGAGTGAAAGTTGGCATTAGCTATCTGCTGAATCTCTCTCACCCACCCTGAATTGCCTCATCAGCTTTAAAGTCCACAGCTATTTCTATTTTGTAATGTTTCCTGTAAACCCAGTCTCTATCTAATCTTTAAGATAGTCTTTGGAAAGATTATTTACAATTAGGCTATGTTTCTATTCATTTACTTATTTATTTTTGTATGCTTTTTATTGTAAAAATGCTGTACAGAGGGATTACAGTTACATGAGCAATGTAATCAGTACATTTCCTATTGAGCATTGTTGTCTCCTCCTTTGTTTTTCTCCTACCGTTCCTTCCCTCCCACCTCCACAATTTACCCTGCCCCCCCCCATCATTTTCAACATAGTGTTTTGTTACAATGGGTCAATCTGTATCCTTATTTAAGCATTTTGTTTTACCCTTACCCACCCCAAATTAGAGAAGAGTATATACAAGATGCAGGGCATAGACATCAAATACAGTGAAAACAGAGGTTATACCATGGGGGAGGAACATACGAAAGAAACAAAAAAAATCACATAATACATTTTAAGAACACTAAAAACAACAAGAAAGACAAAACCATTCCTGTCCCTATCTTGGTGTTCATTTCACGGAACATCATCTTATCTGGTCATATGTACATAGCTTTTGACCTTTTCGGCTTGTCCTACACATGTACTAGTTAGTGCAAATAAGAGAAACCATGGGACCTATGTTTCTTTGGGCCTGGCTTACTTCACTAAATATAATTTTTTCCATGTCTTCCCATTTCCTAACAAATGAGGCGATGTCATTCTTTCTGGTAGAGGCATAGAATTCTAGTGTGTGTGTGTGTGTGTGTGTGTGTGTGTGTGTGTGTGTGTGTGTGTGTGTGTGTGTGTGTGTGTGTGTGTGTGTCACATTTTCTTAATCCATTCATCTACTGAGGGGCATCTGGGTTAGTTCCATATCTTGCTATGGTAAATAATGCTGTGATAAACATAGTTGTGCCTTAGTATGGCCTTGTTTGTGATCGATTGGGTAAATGCCCAAAAGTGGGATTGCTGGGTCATAAGGAAGCTCTATGTAGAGTTTTTTGAGGAACTTTCATACTGCTTTCCAAAGTAGAAGCCATATTTTCATTCCAGATCTCAATCCAATATAATTGCATTCCAACAAAGTACTCTGTTCATCATGTTATCACAGATTCGAATGCTGGTGGTTCACACCTTTAATCCTACCTACACCAGAAGATGTAATCTGAGAATCAAAGTTCAATGCCAGCCTGGTCATGAGACTCTTACCTCCAGTTAACTGCAAAAACCCAGAAGTGGAGCTGTGGCTTAAGTGGCAAAGTGCTAGCCTTGAAAAGAAAAGCCAAAAGACTGTTGCCAGGCCCTGAGTTTAAGCCCCAGTACCAGAATAAAAAATAAAATAAAATCATTAGAAAGAAAAGGGGAAGGGCTGGGAAGGTGGCTCAGTGGTAGAGTGCTTGCCTTGCATGCATGAGGCCCTGGGTTCGATTCCCCAGCACCACATAAGCAAAAAGGAAAAAAGCCGGAAGTGGCACTGTGGTTCAAGTGGTAGAGTGCTAGCCTTGAGCTGAAAGCTGAGGAACAGCGCACAGGCCCAGAGTTCAGGCCCACGACTGGACCCAAAAAAAGAAAAGAAAAGAAAAGAAAGAAAAGGGGAAAGCAAACCACTGAATGAGATAGAATCTGAACACAGATAATAGACAAAGGATCAGTATTCAGAAGACAGACCTGCAAACAGAATTTTCAAATAAATACACACAAAGGTGCTCAACCTCATTAATGATCCAAGAAATCAAAAATAATACCATAATTAATGATGCTATGCACCCACTTGATTGACATGCATTTAAAACTGGAAACTTTCCAGCATAAACATAGACTTATTATTTTTTTAAGACATTTCATAAATCACTTGGCTTTCTCTAATATAACACCAAGAGATATGTAACAGTCTACTGCTTAATACAGCACAAACTGGGAACCACCTAAATGTCTATGAACAACAAAATGGATAAGTAACTTGAAGCACTAGACTTCAATTGATTATTATGTAGCAATAAGAATTAAACAAATCATAACTATACATAAAACATAAATCGCTACAGTAAATTCAAAAAGCAAGCCATTACAATATCTATAGTATGATTAAACTCATATACAACTCAAAAAACAAAACTAACATATTGGGTAGGTATACATATACAGTAGGTAATTTTTTTTTTTTTTTTTTTGTCAGTCGTGGGGCTTGAACTCTGGACTTGGGCACTGTCCATGCACTCTTCAGCTCAAGGCGAGCACTCTACTGCATGAGCCACAGCACCACTTCCGGTACTGGAAACTAGAGGGAAAGTCACACTTGTTATAAAGTGGCAAGAAACATGGCTACATTATGCCCGTGTTCTAGCTGTCCAGAAGGGAGAATTCATAGTCTAGGTAATCTGGCATTCCAAGGAAAGAAATATTTAAAAGAAGTATTGAAGGTATAATGTGGCTTCTCAACTCCTTGTGGTAAGGAGAACAAAAGAGATGGTTTAAAGACAGACCTTATAACCAACAAGCACACAGAACTTAAAAACAGGGAAAATTTCAGTCCGCCATACATAGGCAGGTAAGTTCAAGAAAGAATACAGGGTTTGTGGTCCACCTATGAGAGAGAGAAAAACGCAAGTCAAGCTATAATCAGGTCTCTCCTTGCTGCAGTCGGCATGAAAGTATGGAGAAATTCAGCCTCATCTACCTAAGAAGTCAGTTCTGCCACTTTCAGCTCTGCACACTGCTAGCTGTAGCCCTTCTTCAGCTTAAGGAACTTGAAAAATCCATGAGCCATTATATCATTCTCATGTGTGCACTACCAAGTGAGTAAAATGAGGCAAATATGATTTCATCTAATGAATGAGCAAAATAAGTGTGAAAATATCTTTAAAAAAACCTTAAATATACAGAACAGGTTTCATAAGAAGTAAAGCTATTATTTAACCATTGTCTTATTAGAAGAGGTGAACCTGTCTCTGATTTTCTCTCACCTCTACAGTTTATCATGCAAACTGCAGTTCATTCATCGTGTTTCCACAATGAAACAACAAATAGAGGCTTTCCTATGGGTATTGGTATCCCACACCAACATATAGTACACACTCAGAAATAGGATAACCAACTACATGACAGGATTTGGCTAAACCATTTTTTTTTCATTTTGGTGCCATTCCTGGGGCTTGAACTCAGAGTCTAGGCAGAGTCTAGTCCCTGACCTTTTTTTCTTCAAAGTCAGTGCTTTACCACTCAAGCCACAGCTCAACTTCCAGCTTTCTGGTGGTTAAAACTGGAGGGAAGAGGCTCATGAACTTCACTGCCCAGCTGGCTTCAAACCTGATCCTCAGATCTCAGCCTCCTGAGTAGCTAGGGTTATAGGTATGAGCCACCTGGGCATAGAGTAACATTGAAATCTTACAACACATATCCATTAATCTCAAGTGTTGTTTTTAGGAGTTACTTTTAAAGAAATTTTTATTGAATATTTAAAGTATCTAGTACCAACATCTGGCACAATTTGTGCTTGTAACTTTTCTACCAAGATGCTGAAATCTGGTGGACATTTCTAGGAAGCCAGTAAAACTACAGAGGAAGTAATTCTGTGATCTCGGTGTGAGGAACAGCCAGGAAAATTGCGCCAGAAAAAAGCGCCAGAACATGGCATTGTTAAAGAACTCAGGGAAAAAGACAGGGTTTTTTGTCTCCATGAAAATTGACAACTCACAAATATGTGGGTGCAACAATCCTTGAGAAGAAAGCAAGAACATGATGCAAACTAGACAAGAAAAATAGTTCCAATTCACTTAGCAAGGTTTTAGTAAAATAGCCAAGGGTAAATTACTGCCAATTTGAGGCCACTGCTTTAAAAAGCCAAACATTCTGCCAAAGCTCATTAGATCTAAAAGATCGAATCACAACACTAAAAGCATTTAAAAATGCAAAGGAATATAATGGCAAAACAGGGGCCAGGTACAAGTCAGATTTGTTTGAAAGTCTTCACCTTGTATAATAATAATAAAAAAAACACTGACAATCTGTAGATTATCAGTGCTGCCAACGCTGGAAAAAGTTCTTGTGGTTAAAATAAAGCAAAATATGCATAAATATATACAAGTAACAAAAGGCTATTTTTTGCTTGTAGGAGCACTGTAATTTTATTTAAATGTTAGGTGTTACAGCAAAAGAGAGAATGGAACTGCACTTAAAAGACTCCCAGTTCCCTAACTCATATACAGCAGTCATCTTCAAAATGCTGGCAAGTGGAAAAGGTCAGATAATGTGATGTCAGGAAAATGAACCCTTACATGTGTATTTTAATGTTTTTTTTTCTTTCATGCATGTGTTTCTAACGCATTTATAAGATTATCTCTTTGTTGCTTTGTATGTCCCTCCCCCACAGTATAACCCCTGCTTTCACTATATTTGATGTCATTATAACTTGTGGAGGAGATGGGGAAAAACCAGTTGTTTAAGGATACAGGTGGACCTGTTGCAACAATGAGAAGTACAAGTTGTCATGTCCAAAAGGAGCTTTACAATGTCGGTGCGGGGGGGGGGGGTGGAGGGGGGGAAGGAGAAGGATTGGGATTGGGGGGGAGGGGGGAGGCTGGGAAGGGATGTGAAGGGTAAACAAAGGAGGAGGCTGCAATGCTTGGTAAGAAATGTACGCATTATCCTGCCCATGTAATTGTAACTCCTCTGTACAGTATGTTCACAAATAAAATAAAATTAAATTTTAAAAAAAAATGCTGGCAAGAAAAAGAAAAGTGTGGACAAAAAAAAATAAGTAATTGGATTTTATTTTAAAATCATCCAAACTCTAATAAACCAAAGAAACTGCTTCATGTGTTCACTTTATCCCTTCTTCAGGACACTTGAGATATATTTTCCTTAAAGAAAACAAAAGCCACTATCCAGAACTGATTTCAAACTGGGCACCATGATTTATACCTGTAATCCTTTGCTACTCATAATGTTGAGATTTGAGGATTACAGCTTAAAGCTAGCCTAGGCAGATAAATCTGAGAGACTTTGATCTCCACTAACCATCCAAAAGCTGGAAATACAAACATAGAGGTTCAAAATAAGGTTCAAAATAATCATGTCAAAATAATCATGGCTCTTCTTTAAAAAACTTCAGAAGCCTTAAACCAGTTAAACAATAAATAAATAAAGCTGGTCTCCAGGACTTTTCATGTAACTCTAATAGAAAGTAATCTTTAAGTTAACCCCAGATGCTATCCTCACAATTTTTTTCTTAAACATATTTTCTTAAACGAATAATATTTGTCTTCCAGGTATATATTTATAGCATTGATGGTAGAACCAAGAGAGAAAACAAAATAAGCAATCCTTTTCTGAAGACAGCAATACATGGGCTGTGTTCTGAATTTATTAAGAATCATTTATGTTGTCCCCAACACTAACAGATCTTTATGTTGACCATATTGGTAGTTAGCAAATTTCTGGCATGCCTAGGTATTATGTTTGCTTCATAGCCATAAAAATGCATATTTTAAGATATATATATATATATATCAAATTCCATCAGAAGGTTGTTATGCTAATTTTATAAATGGGAACTCTGAATTTTACAAAGTTCCTTGAGACTATTTTCAAGTTTTAAGTTCATTAACATACGAAGACCATCATTTAAAATATATAGAGTACTATGTACTGAGTATATAAAAGGTCTTAAAAATAGTAGACAATAGGAGATTAAAAAGTCTGCTCAAAGAGGTAAGTTTCCCAATAACATGTTAAATTCTTTCAGCTTGCAGTCCTAGTAGCAGGATGTAATTCACATAGGTCCCTAAGTATTCACAAGAGCCAGACTGAAAATTTTCCGTGATTTTTTTAATTTCATAGATATACTATATACTGGCTTAATTTGCATTCCAATATTACTAAACAGAACATTTTGCTTTTCAAATTTAAAATTTTGTGTTTGCATTGACATCCCACTTATTTAAACTCTATGAACATCTGTCACTTCACTATCACTCATATTTCTGTTAATTCTCCAAATGACATCAATATCAATTTTCTAGTCATTAAATATATCAATATTTCATCAAACCATTAAATGTTTTGAGATTCTAAATATAGGGAAAATCAGGAAATGACACACTTAAACCATTCTGCTTTTGCATTTTCAGATATGTATTTATATTTTTAAGTTGAATTTATATACACATTTAAGGGCATTTAGCCTATTTTATATGGTAAATATGTCAGTATGTTATTGAACCAAGAAAGCAACTGGGAAACCTCATCTTCCTCTATGATATTATAAGTATGAAAGAACTTATTTTCCAATTTTATTCTCTCCTAAGTATTATTTATAAAAAAGCATTTCTGGAATCTCAATAATAACCTTTTATCAACAAGAGTAGCATTAGTATAAGTTAGACAATGATTAAACACTTTGGTGATTTCTGATTGAAGTTAATCAGCCTAAAATTGTTTCTAAATCAAAGTATTTTTCAAACCATAGCAAATTAACCAACTAGGAAATAATATCAATACAATACATTGGAAAGTTTGGACTTTTAGAAATTAAAGCCAACCAACACTGAAGACAACAAAACACAAAATGATTTAGATACTCATTGTGATAAAAATTGTGGACATTTTGGACATTTTGCCCACTATAACTATAAATTCAATATCCAGCTTAATTAAAAGTTAATTTCTTCTCAGTAGGTAGGAAAAATAGGAAGGGAGATAATTAACAAATATACTTTACTCAGATAACTTTACATGTGTTAGCTGGTCACATTAGTATAGTTGTTTCTTCCTTAATTACAAATTCTATACTCTTCTTTCATCTATTGATACATAAATAACAGTGGTGTGAACATTTGTAATACTCTTCTACACAAGCAAATGATTTCTCTGGCTAAATGATATACCCCAACAGGATTACATGGTTTATTACGTTGGAATGAGTTAGGTTGATAGGGAAATAACCTTAAATATGAACTGGCAAACAACAAGTATGTGTAAAAATCATCTTAAGTGTGTATGTGGTTTCCTGAATTGAACATTTCTACTTTGTCTATCTTAAATTCCCCAGCTCTTAAATATGAAAATTGGTATGAATGTTTAATTAGAACAATATCAAAGTTCTTACATTTATTTTTTAGTTATTTATCCCTTTATAATCTGCTTTTTCTTTTTTGGTGAAAGCTGAAGAACATGTCTATTACAATTTTTAGAGGTAGCAGCAGAAATTCTTATAGTTTCTGAAATAGAAAAATTGAATGTTTCAGAGAATGCTGGGTTAATGACATTAATTTGTTAGCCATCTGCCTATAAATGATAGTTAATGTCATGAAACTGAATGGACTCTCTAAGGAAAATTATAAACAGTTCAGATTTCCCTCAGGCGTACCAACATTAAGAAGTCTAGATAAAGGAGAATTGAATAGTGTCAGAATTATTTGCATCTCCGTGGGGTTTTTTTGTTGTTGTTGTTATGTTGGTTAGTTGGGGTTTTTTTTGTTTTTTCTTTTTTTTTGATCAGTAGTAGGTCTGGGTTTGGGCACTATCCCTGCACTCTTCAGCTCAAGGCAAGCACTCTACCACTTGAGCCATAGCACCACTTCTGGTTTTTTAGTGGTTTATTGGAGGTAAGAGTCTCACAGACTTTTCTGCCCAGGCTGGCTTTGAACCGTGATCCTCAGATCTCAGCCTTCTCAGTAGCTAAGATTACAGGCATGAGCCACAGGCACCCGGCTGTTTGTTTTAAATGCTTTAAAGATGGGTCAAGTAAAGTAAAAATTAAACTTTGACCAAACAATGGATGCAGCCACTTTAAAATCACTACTAAATATGACCTGGGCCTGATGGAATGGTGGAGACAAAGCTCTGATGAAATAGGCTGAGGAGACAGGTAAAGAAAAAGGCTGGAATTATAGTACAGAACCATTGGGGCTTCTTGCAAGAAGAAACAGAATTTCACACAAGGTAGAAGGGCAAGAGAGGTAAAGATAAAAAGGAGGTTTTGTTATTGTTGCTGCTTTTTTTTTTCAAGACAAATGCACAAATCAAATTAATATTGAGATTCCACCTAACCCCAGTTAGAATGGCTATAATCAAGAACTCTAATAACAAGATGCTGGAGGGGATGTGGACAAAAGTACCCTACTACATTGTTTGTCAGAGTGTACACTTGTTCAACCACTTTGGAAAGCGGTATGGAGGTTCCTCAAAAGACTCCACATAGAGCTCGCCTATGACCCAGCTTCTCACTTTTAGGCATTTATCCAAGCAATCACAAACAAGGCTATACTAACGCTACCAGCACAACTATGTTTATCACAGCATTATTTACCATAGCTAAGATATGGAACATTTCTGACAATTTCTTAGAAAAATTCCTAAACAATATATTTCCTTAATCAACTGTAATGTTGTAATGGGAGGACTGGAAGTAGAAAAATATTTTTTGGGAAAGGATGGGAAGGTGAAACAAAGGAGGAGGTTACAACACTTAATAAGAAATGTACTCATTATCTTGCCCATGTAATTGTAACCCCTCTGTACAGTATTTTCACAATAAAATTTTTTTTCAAAAAGAAAAATGTTTTTTGCCTACAAAACTTTTGACCCTCCCCCAATTAGGCCAGACCTTTGATTAAAGTGATTTAAATTTACAGATTTTAAATTTGCAAAGGTAACACTGCAAAGTTGTTTCAGGTGATGTTTTATTAGGTTGCCTGATAAACTGCATGAAGTCATTGGGTAATGGATTTTGTGAGATCTGTTCAATTGCCCAAATGTAATAAATTTCTCCAATAAAATAGAGCTGTAAGAAGACATCATTCTCCATCACTGGTTCAACTTCAGATTTAAAATATGCTCTAGAAGGAATCACTTTAAATTCTGTCTGGAGTATCAGAAATGAACTGTTTGGCCAGGTACTACTGTCTCACTCCTGTAATCCTAGCTAATCAGGAGGCTGAGATCTGAGGATAGTGGTTCAAAGCCAGTCCAGGCTTAGCTCTAAGATACCACCAGAAAACAGGAAGTAACACTGTGGCTCAAGCAAAGGAGCACTCCCCTTGAGGGATAGCTGAGGGATAGCGCCCAGGCCCAGAGTTCAAGCCCCACGACCGACAAAAAAGAAAAGAAAAAAGAAAAGAAAAGAAAAGAAAAGAAACTGTTTGAAACTTTGTACAGTGGCAAGTAACTAATAAAAACTATCCAGGAATAAACTCAGTTGATAGACATCCTTCATCTTCCTGAAGACCAGGCAGAACATCCACAACTGTAGATACAAACCACAGGAGGAGCAGCCTTGGATCTAAATTTTCCTGTTTCCCTTCTTGCTCAGGTACTATGACCCAGTGGTAGTCATAAGGTGGAAGAAATGCATTACTTATCTTTTCTAAGACTGATACAGTTTTATGAAAAATCAGTGGTTATTAACAAAATCTTTTTGCTATACATACATAAAACTTCCCAACAAAATTTAAGCTGAACACAACTAATACAGTAATCAAGGAGAACTGTAAATACAAAGTAAATACCATGTCAATCTTTCCAGATATTAAAATTTATTACAGAAACATCATTAAGCTGCATAGACATTTAAATACAAAGGCTTGTCCTGAGTACATTTCCAGCATGTGGCGAATACAGAAACTTTAGTCATTACAATGAACTTTTCTGAAGGGCAGGACTCTCCAAAGATAGAAAGTAGGACTTCCCATAAAACTCAAGGAATCAGACTATTTGTAATGCTCACTCTCCAAAGATGAAAAACGGGTATAGTAATCCTGGGTAGTGGAAAGGAGAAATCACGATTATTGTTCAAAGACAGCTGGACCAAGTTGGGAACCACCTACCTCAAACAATGAAAAGTTGCACAAGAAGGGTGTGGTGGCTCAAGGCTATAATTCTAGCTACTTAAATTAAAGGATCTCGGTTTAAGGCCAGCCTAGCTTAGGCAGAAAAAGTTGTGGCTGGCTCCTTGTCAACAAATGTCTGAGCATAGCAGTGTACTCTAGAGTATAGTGGTGGTATGTTCTATTTATCCCAGATACTGGGGAAACACAATAGACGGCATATAGTGGATGCCTTACTTCCACAGTAGCTCAGGGAAGCAAACGTAGGAGAATCACAATCAGTATTGCTCAGCATTAAGCAAGACCCTATCTAAAAATTAACCAATACAAAACAGGGTTGAAGATGTGGATCAACTGGAGTATCTATCTAACAAGTGTGAGGCAAGTGTTCAGTCCCCTAGTGCCAGCAAAATAAATGAAGATAGATAGATAGATAGATAGATAGATAGATAGATAGATAGATAGATAGATAGATAGATAGACAGACAGACAGACAGACAGACAGACAGACAGATAGATAGATAGATAGAAAGAACTAAATGCACGGACATCTATTGTGAAGGAGGAGAAGTAGGTCAGGGTCTAGGGAAGTCTGGAATATATGTAGACCTTATTCAAAAATATAACAGATGAGGAAGAAAATGGGAAGGACTGAATTGGATACAGTACATTGTATGTGTACAAGGAAGTATCCCAATGACTATCCTCATGCAACTAATACATGATAATACAAATAATTTTTTAAGTGAACAAGTATCAGCATTCCTGGTTTGGAAAATATTATGTCTTTGAAGACATGTCTGAAATGAAAAGGTGCCTCTATATTTTTTTTTCTTTGAGAATTGCAGTTTTCTGACAGCAATATGCAGTTCCACGCAGTTCCGCCCACTTCCCACTGCTTTTCAGACTCATGTAGCAGAAGCGCCACCAAAATACACATACATATTCATAAGCTGTCTGAAGCATTAATTCCCCACATGGCAATGTATACTTGCATCTGTGGTTGGGAGCTTCTAATTTGCAGAAGCAAATATAATGTGTCTAAAAATCTTGATGAGCGAGTCTTTCAAATTCAAGCCCATAACATAAAAGACCCGTGTACACTTAATTTCAAGCAGCAATTGGATAAAGTCTTCTGACTACTTAATATAAACCTCTCTGAAAAAGTAACATTATATGAATAGATTATTGTCTATGCTAATTTCTTTAATTTGCTTGTCATACCTATATCAGTTTATAAATATTTATAACAAAGACTGCTGACGTGTACTCTTTTGGTCATAAAACTTAATTGAACTTGTTATTATATAAATCAAAATAGCTCATTCTAATTTACAAAATGACCAAGAAAAATGCAGCTTAATACTTTGAAAATAAAGATTTTTTTTTCACTGTACGATAGTCTGTTGGTTGAAATCCTGACAGTAAAATCTTGAATACTTCTAGAAACTAGTGGCTTATGCCTTTTGCTAGCTACTCTGCAAACTGAGAGGCAGAGGATCACAGTTCAAAGAGAGCCCAGGCAGAAAAGTCCTCAAGATTCCATCTCTATAATAGCCCACAGAAAGCTGAGCTGGAGGTGTGGCTCAACTAGAAAAGCATCATCTATGCACAATCAAGCCAAGCTAGAGCATGAAGCACTTAGTTCTAGCCGTGGAGATGGCAAAATCGATCATTATCACCATCACCATCACCATCCTCATCATCATCGTCGTCATTGTCATTGTGGTCATCATCATCATCATCATCATCATCATAATCATCATCATCATCACCATCAAATCATCTTGTATATCACATTTTTTTTACTTTGTAATAATTTTACAAGTAGTTGAGCTGACCTAGTCCTTATGCTGCTGGGTTATAATTTTTTTCCATAGCATACAGAATAGATATTGTTTGTTCTATCATCTTGGTTGGGAAACTCCCATGATTTAAGCAGCTGCATAAGTTAAGAAAAGCCCCAGTTTGCTAATTTAGAAATCCTAAACAAAGAAATCTGCACATCAATGTGTTGGACAAATAATTATCTAAAGTAGGAAAACGTTTAAACTCCAAGAATAATATACAAAATACAAGAATCAAAGTTGCAGATTTGCTAACTTCTTGGCAAGTTCTAACACTACAAAACCATTATCAAAAGGGGAAAATATCAGTTAACAAGTAATTGCTTTAGAGTATGTTTAAATAAGTGATATTACATTAAATCAACTTTGTAAACTAGAGTGAAAGAAAGGAAATTGCTTATTCACTAGCTACCCATTAATACTTTGGAAAAGATGATACATTATTTTGATTGATTTTGAATTATTTTTTATTTGTGTTTATTATTAATCATATCAATGGTATAAGACAGCCCCCTAATATTGCTCAGCACTTAAGAGCCCCTATTGCAACAGTTGGAAGT
This sequence comes from Dipodomys merriami, assembly GCF_024711535.1. Classification (NCBI taxonomy): domain Eukaryota; kingdom Metazoa; phylum Chordata; class Mammalia; order Rodentia; family Heteromyidae; genus Dipodomys; species Dipodomys merriami. Next base: position 97,763,324 of record NW_027202270.1, read on the forward strand.
ATTTTATTTACAGAATGTATATTCTTTTTTTTTTTTCTTTTTTTTTTTCTTTTTTTTTTTCCAGGGCTGAGGACCAAACCCAGGACCTTGCGCGAGCCGGGTGGGCGCCCTTCCGCTGGGCTAAACCCCCAGCTCCCAGAATGTATATTCTTCCCTAAAATGAGTGCACTTGCCAAGATCAAAGATGTTTATTACAGATTCCTGCAACTGAACATAAAATTTTGAGAAGCAAAGCCACATTCTTAGCATCTCTACACTCTCATATGGAGTACTTTGGGGATGTGATGAACTACAAATGCTTATCCACAAAGGCCTCATGAGTGTACAGTGTATAGTATATCCTCATTATTTGTCTATTTCTTATTTGTGAATTCGTCTACTTAATAAAATATTTTTATAACCCCTCAATTGATATCTGTGAGACCTTTGGTGTTACATATAGACATGCCACAAAAGCCAGAATTGAGTTCCTGGCGCACACATATGAGTATCTTTCCTGCACATGGTCTGCCTGCTGTTTCTAGCTCTTTACTCTCCAAGCAGCATTAAGTAGATCATTATCAGAAGTTCATAGGACTTAAGTCTATTCTTCCTACAAACAACAATTCAGGTGACTAATTCTGTGTTTGTGGTGATCATACAGATCAACCACAATAATATGGATCTACTGTCTATTTCCATCAACTTGGCTATATATGATACACCATCTCTAGGAGAGGCTGCACAGGAACAAACGAAAACACTCCTTTGGGTTAAGAATTGTGTTCCTTAAGATGCCCGTTTGTCTTTTAAAAACAAACTGTATTTTAGATATTGATATTTGTTGAAGGGCTAACTAATTTGCAGCAAAGGACATCTATGGATTAACCAATGTGACCTTGGCCTGAAAATGAAGGTACTTTTCTACTCAAGTTCAATGCCTTATTTAAAGCAATATCTGACATGCTCTATCTTATAAAATTCAAAAGTAAAGTCAGGAATGCTCCAGACTCTACATGTATGAACATTAAATCAAAAAGAAAGAAACTGAAATTAGTTTTTGTTTTTCTAGTATTTGATTTTCTGAAAAATAAAATTCTTTATTGACACTTTATTGATACACAGTGAAATCTCTCATCCCTTTCCTTCTCTTGCTCTGTAGCAGATAAGAATCCTTGCAACACATAACAAATCAAAGAAAGGTTGGACAAATGGGATTGCATGAAGCTGCAGAGCTTCTGCATGGCAAAGGACATAGTAAGCAAGACAACAGAAAGCCCACTGAATGGGAGAAGATCTTCACTAGCCATACAATGGGTAAGGGCCTCATATCTAAAATATACCTGGAACTCAAAAAATTAAATCCCCCAACTACAAATCCTCAAAGAAACAACTGCCAGATAAATAAGTGGGCTAAAGAGAAGAGAAACTTCTCTGAAGAGGAAATAAAAATGGCCAAGACAAATGAACAAATGCTCCACCTCTCTTGCCATAAAAGAAATGCAAATGAAAACAACATTGAGATACCACCTCACTCCAGTTAGAATGGCTAAAATCAAGAACTCTAATAACAACAGATGCTGGAGGGGATGTGGACAGAAGGGAACCTTACTACCATGTTGGTGGGAGTATAAACTTGTTCAACCACTTTGGAAAGCAGTACGGAGGTTCCTCAAAAGACTCCACATAGAGCTCCCCTATAACCCGGCAATCCCACTTTTGGGCATTTACCCAAATGATCACAAACAAGACCACACTAAAGCTACCAGTACGACTACGTTTCTTGCAGCATTATTTACCATAGATAAGATATGGATCCAACCCAGATGCCCCTCAGTAGATGAATGGATCAAGAAAATGTGGTATATATACACAATGGAATAATATGCCTCCATCAGAAAGAATGACATTGCCCCATTTGTTAGGAAATGGAAAAACTTGGAAAAAATTATATTAAGTGAGATAAGCCAGGCCCAAAGAAACATAGGTCCCATGGTTTCCCCTTATTTGCAATAACTAGTATATGTCTGGGAAAAGCAGAAAAGGTCAAAAGCTATGTATCTATGACCAGATAAGATGATAATTGAAATGAACTCCAAGATAGGGACACAAGTGATTTTTTTTTATTTATTTTTATTGTGAAACTACTGTGCAGAGGAGTTACAATTACATGGGCAAGATAATGAGTACATTTTTTATCAAGCATTGTTGCCTCCTCCTTTGTTTCCCGTACCCATCCCCTCCCCTTTCTTCCCCCCCCCGCCGCCCCACCAAAGTTATAAAGTTCATTTTTTTAACATAACGACTTGTACTTCTCATTGTTGCAATGGGTCCACCTGTATCCCTATTTAAACGATTTGTTTTTCCCTTCCCCTCCACAAATTATCCCAACATCAAATACAGTGAAAATAGGGGTTATATCATGGGGGAGGGACATACAAAGCAACAAAAAAAAATCATCTTATAAATATGTTAGAAACAACTGCAAGAAAGAAAAACCATTTGAGTCCTTATCTTGGAGTTCATTTCACCTAACATCAACTTATCTGACCATTTCTGCTTTGCTCAGACATATACTAGATATTACAAATAAGGGAAACCATGGGACCTATGTTTCTTTGGGCCTGGCTTACTTCACTTAATATAATTTTTCCAAGTCTTTCCATTTTCTAACAAATGGGGCAATGTCATTCTTTCTGATGGAGGCATATTATTCCATTGTGTATATATACCACATTTTCTTGAACCATTCATCTACTGAGGGGCATATGGGTGGGTTCCATATCTTAGCTATGGTAAATAATGCTGCAATAAACATAGTTGTGCTGGTAGCTTTAGTATGGTCCTGTTTGTGATCATTTGGGTAAATGCCCAAAAGTGGGATTGCTGGGTCATAAGGGAGCTCTATAGAATCTTTTGAGGAACCTCCATACTACTTTCCAAAGTAGCTGAACAAGTTTACACTCCCACCAACAAGGCAGTAGGGTTTCTTTCTGTCCACATCCCCTCCAGCATCTGTTGTTATCAGAGTTCTTGATTTTTGCCATTCTAACTGGAGTGAGGCAGTATCTCAGTGTTTTAATCTTGGAGTTTAAGATAATGATTTTTTTTTTTTTTGTCGGCTGTGGGGCTTGAACTCTGGGCTTGAGCGCTGGCCCTCAGCTCTTCAGCTCAAGGCGAATGCTCTACCACTTGAGCTACAGCGCCACTTCCTGACATAAATATTTTTTTTAATATTTTAGCTATGTAATTGTCAGAACTATATCATTCAATCAGTCAAGTACTTTGGAAAGAGAACCCAATAATATGTATGTATGAGCATGTGCACACTCGCACACACACACACACACACACACACACACACACACACGTCAGTTGTGTAGAGGTATCAAGGCAGATCTTGTTCTTGAGCTCTCTAACAAATATAGAAAGTCTACCCACACTACTGAGGTTAATAGTTGATGTTAACCATGTAAACAAAATAAATCCACAATGTAAACCAGATTATTGCTAACTCAAGTGTATACCACAACCTAGACATATGGATAGATACAATTAACCACTGCAGTGTCTTAAACAGTCAAGTTCCTCCAATTAAAACCAATAAACAGAATCATTAAAGAAAATGGTTATGGTAATAAATCTCAGCTATTTCACTAACTTTGTCCTTTTACAAAATCTTTTTTTTTCTTTGCCAAGTTTGGTGGCACATGCTTGTAAAGCCTGGGAGGACGCTGAAATTGGGAAGATCACTGTTCAAGGTCAACTAAGCAGCTATAAGTTACTGAGACTCCCTCTCAACAAGAAAAAGAGAAAGCTGGGTGTGCTGGTCCACATCCGTCACACCTACAGTAGGAAGAATAGGAGGACTGTGGTCTAGGCTTGGCTCTGCAAGAAGTGATACCTTATTCAAAAGGAAAGCAGGAAAAAGGGGGGCTGGGGAATGACTCAAATAGAAGAGAACTTCCCTATTTAACACAAGACACTGAATTCAAACCCCAATAACCCTCTCCCCCAAACACACACAGGGTCACTTTTCATCTCTGAAATCGATGTGCTTCTCTGCAAAATAGAAGGTTTTAAATGGAGGAGCATAGTATTAGCAATTCCCTCTTGGTGTCATTTAGTGGATTATAGAAATATCTTAAGGCAATCAATCAGAGCCAATAAGTTATTAGAATCTGTGTCTTTCTATTACATCTTCAGATATTAGCATATTCCTAATCAGAAAGAAATGTTTCACAAATGTTTGTGAAAGACAAGAAAGAAAGGAGAGAGGAAATGAACAAATAAGTAAGTGAAGAAATGAATTCCATAGTTAATTTCTAGAACATCTACTTGAGACTACAATAAACAGGAATAAAAAATACTCTGTTTTAAGTGATCTAAAAGTGACTAAGAAATGAGGTAAATACTAATATATTAACAAAAGATAATAATAAATGCACCAAGTAACATAAGAGTTCAGGTATAAATTCAAACAAAAGTGACATTCTGAGACCATTTGATCAGCCCTCCACAGATGCTGGCTCCATTGAAGAAGGGACTATGCATGGTTTTATAGACATGAAATGTTTCAAAAATTAAAAACTAGAATACTGCTAGTTGAGCCTGATGGCTCAAACCTGTAATCCTGGGGAAGCAGATATTTGGGAATGATGTTTCAAAGCCAGTAAGATGTTCTCAAGATTTTATCCCAACCATGGCTTGTCATGGTGGTAGGCATTTTATCACAGTTAAACAGCAGAAAGGCTGGCATGATGGTGAGAGCCTGTCATCACTAGCAACACAGGGAAGTATAACAAAACTGCAGTCCAAGCTAGCCTGGACTTGACTATCTTGATACTATCTTGAAAATAGTATCAAGATAAAAAGGGGATGGAGACATGGCTTAAGTGGTATAGTGCCATCTTGCAAGTATGAGGTCCACAGGCCAGTACTGTTGTAATTTAGAAAGCCACTATTTAGAACAGAAAATGCTGTAAAGGAGAATGGTGCTCCAGTCAGTCCCAGTAAGAAATAAGAGATTGGAACCTGAAGAATCCATCAGTGTTTATATCCAATTATCCAAGAAAAGGACCTATCAGATGACCTGATAAGGGAATGAGGTTTCCCATAACCTGGATGGAATATCCTTAAGGCTTCAATCCTTAGGTTTCAATACTGAACCAATTCACAAACTCTCTAGTTTCTGAGTTTATTTGTAGGTATCTTGTTTTCAGAGACAATATATCGCTGTGAATTAGTAAATAGGTATTTTAATTCATAATAATGTTTTCCATAAGGCTTGTTGATCATATCAACTGACTGGACAAAAATTAAAGTTTATGAACTTAGAAATGGAGAATAATAAACTATACCAAACTGAGCCAGCAATGAGACAGGTCAGTTTAATGAGCAGACAAATCTGGATGGAAAAAAGAAAGCTGAAGTTGAGAAGGCTGAGAAACACAGTATATACATGGAATATAATGAATACTCCAACTTTGGCACTACTCAGGTCCACAAATGGAAGAGTTGGGCAAAAAAGTTTATAAAGGCAAATTGTGACCATTCTGAAAAAATTTAAGTGAGCAAATTAGAAAATGTGGTTTTCTTATTTTTTATTGGCAATGGAATGTTATTGAGTTTTGATATTTTTGAGCCTGTGCATATCAAAATTGAGTCTGTATTAACAAAATTAACATTAAAAATTGTAACTTGAGGGGAGGGAAAGGGGAAAATGGGGAAGAACAATGAAAGGGGTGACATTGATCAAGGCACATTATACTCATAACCTGGCTTACATAATTGTAACCTCTTTGTACAATTACTTATTAATCAAAAAATTAAAGCTGGGTACTGGGGGTCACATCTGTAATCCTAGCTACTTAAGGAGACTGAGATGCGAGGATCATGATTCAAAGCCAGCCTGCAGAAAAGACCCTATGAGACTCATATCTACAATTATCCACTAAAAAAAGCAGAAATGGAGCTATGGCTCAAAGTGATAGAGCACTACTCTTGAGCAAAAGAACTCAGGGACAGCGCCCAAGCCCTGAGTTCAAGCCCCATGATGAAAGAAAGAAAGAAAGAAAGAAAGAAAGAAAGAAAGAAAGAAAGAAAGAAAGAAAGAAGAAAGAAAGAAAGAAAGAAAGAAAGAAAGAAAGAAAGAAAGAAAGAAAGAAAGAAAGAAAGAAAGAAAAGAAAGAAAGGAAGGAAAGAGAGAGAGAAAGAAAGAGAAAGAGAGAAAGAAAGAGAGAAAGAAAGAAAGAGAGAGAGAAAGAGAGAAAAAGAAAGAGAGAGAGAGAAAGAAAGAAAGAAAGAGAGAGAGAAAGAGAGAAAGAGAGAAAGAGAGAGAAAGGAAGGAAGAAAGGAAGGAAGGAAGGGAAAGGAAGGAAGGGAAAGGAAAGGAAGGGAAGAAAGAAAGAAAGAAAGAAAGAAAGAAAGAAAGAAAGAAAGAAAGAAAGAAAGAAAGAAAGAAAGAAAGAAAGAAAGAAAGATAGAAAGAAAGAAAGGAAGGAAGGAAGGAAGGAAGGAAGGAAGGAAGGAAGGAAGGAAGGAAGGAAGGAAGGGAAAGAAGAAAGAAAGAAAGAAAGAAAGAAAGAAAGAAAGAAAGAAAGAAAGAAAGAAAGAAAGAAAGAAAGAAAGAAAGAAAGAAAGAGAGAGAGAAAGAAAGAAAGAGAGAGAGAAAGAGAGAGGAGGGAGGGAGGGGAAGAAAGAAGAAAGGGAGAGAGAGGGAGGGAGGGAGAAAGAGAGAGAGAGAAAGAGAGGGAGGGAGGGAGGAAGGGAGAGAAGGGAATTAAAAATACATAGTGGATGGTTTTGATTCAGAGACTACTGAAACTCTCTAAGCAAGAGGTAACAGTAATCCAAGCAAGAAAGCTAGGTAGGTGGATACAACAGACAGTTATGTAAGACATTATGAAAGGAAGTATTGTTGGGATTCACTAAGCATCTGATAGGATATAAAGGGATGAGAGGCTTGAAAAGGTTGAGAAGACTCCGAGGCTGGTTTAGAGTATATCAGTACTCTTTGGTTTTATAATTATTGACCTACTGTTTTCTAAATTTCAAAACATCATTTTCCAGTAATAACTTAAATCTCTAAATACCACTACTTAACTTTTGTACCTGAGTTTATTATTTAAATCTAAATTCATATTGTCTAAATTCATTTTTTCTTGCCACCAAACAATCAAATGGCTGATGATGACTTTCCAAATATTCCAACTACCAATAAAGACAGACGTATGTAAAAGACAAGAGAAGCATCTAACAGCACCATAATGCAGGGTTCACAAAAGTAAAGTCTTCCTTAAAGCAAATTTCTTCAGTTAATTCTAGCATGGGTAGTCCTGTCTTGTCACCTGACATAGATACCAAGATTCCTAACACTAGTCTGACTCTTCTGTATGTTGTCTAGCCCATAAATATGACTAAGTCTCCTCTTTCCAGAACCTTATTTCAACAAAGCAATATTTGGGGAGGCAGGGTGGGGACAAAACAGAAAACTACATTCTCTTCAAGCAATTCGCCAGCAGTTGAAGAAGCCCAAATATGCTTCTTTGTGCAACCTTCCTCCACACAATTTCAACTAAGAAAATGAAGTGTAATGTTTAAAATAGTTACCACAGCAACAAAGTGAACAGTTAAAAAGCAATGAACTTAATCAATGCAAGCCATTGTTAGAAAGATTATCCCTTGAGACAAATCTCTCACTGCTAAGATTATTGCTATTTATCTGAAGTGTTTTCTGAAAAGGTTAGAATGACTGACTGAGGGTTTCAGATCAATGAGATGTTTTTCTTTTCTATTTTTTCTTCTTTCAATGAGCTAAAGTTCCCAGTGGACCTGAGTTGCACTTTTAATCATGACATTAATCGATAACAATTACACACAAGAGAATGCCAACATGGGTTTTCCAAGAAATCTCGAAGGGCTTAAAGTGCTGTACTCGTAGAAGGAGTCAATATTATGTGTTATGAAATAGAATTCAGGTCGGTTCCTTCCTGCTTCCCTAGAGCACTATGGTGCTATAGACCATAGAGAATGTTTAATGTACTTAAGATTCACCTGGAGATCTTGTTGAAATGCAGATTCTCATCCAGTTGGGCTGAGCTGAGCTGCAACCTAACATCTATTTTTCTACCTGTTCCCTAGCACTGGCCATGTCACACCAAGAGTAGCAAGATACTGGACTTCATTATAATGCTTAGGAAAAAGAGTAAAAGCCGTATGCCAATATAAAATATAAAAGCAGCATTTAAGAAAAAGAGAAAAATGAGAATACCAAACTTAACTCTTACAGGAGTACTTTCTAAATATATTCCAAGCAACTCCAAATATCAGAGATAGGGAGATATGTTGTCCCCCAAAAAAATTCTAATAAAAAATTGCTTAAGAAAATTTTAATGCTAATAGGTAGCTCTATAACTAAACAAAAATAAGTAATAATAATGTTTATTAATAAGTAATAATAAAATTTATGTTAGAAACAATAGCAAAAAAAAAACCACTTGTGTCCCTATCTTGGGGTTCTTTGTATGTTCCTCTCCCACAGTATAACCCCTGTTTTCACTGTATTTGATGTCGGTATAATTTGGGAAGGGAAAGGGAAAAAACAAAATGTTTAAATAGGGATACAGGTTGACCCATTTGTATGTAACAATGAGATGTACAAAACACTATGTTGAACAAGGAACTTTACAATTGGGGGGGGCAAAGGGGAGGAGGGGAGTTGAGGAGATGGGAGGGAAGGGATGGTAGGGGAAAAACGAAGGAGGAGGCAACAATGCTTGATAAGAACTATACTCATTACCTTGCTCATGTAACTGTAACCCCTCTGTACAATATTTTCAAAATAAAAAACTTATTAAAAAATAATAAATGTTAATAGTAGTGAAGTATTCACTATATGCTACACAGAGTCCTAAATACTTAATGTAGAGCAAGTCATTTATTCTTCAGGCAGGAACTGTATTATCATCCCCATTTTGCAGAGGAGAAAAGTGGAACAATGGAAAGCTGTGTCACTTCTCCAAGGACACAATGGTGGTGGGGGCAGGATTTACCCCTTTCATACTGCCTCCAGGGCACTGGCTCTGCCCTTTGGGAAATGGGCATGTTTTAATGCTCATGGGAAATGCAAATCATCACAAGGCAATGCAAATACTTGCAGACTGTTGCTGAAGGGGAATATGCAATAAGCAGAGCGAAGAAAACTGAAAAGTCAGAAAAGGATCAAACATGAGAACAACCAACCAAGGCAAAAATTATAAAACAGAAACAATAACTGGAGATTTAAAAGAGTAGAGACAGTATCCACCCAGACAATGATTCACAGAAGGGAGACCAATCTGCTTGGAAAGTAGACACCCAAGAGGGGAAAGTTAGACAAGTGAAAGACCTCACCAACCACTGGAGGAGACAAACCATTTATTATTCCTATTAACTCCACTACAACAGCATTCAAGGACAAAAGACTCATGATTATTCTTATATTAATCACCCAGTTCACAGTTTATCTGGACCCCTTGCTGAGTATCTTTCTTTCTACAGGAATGATTGGACATTTTGCTTCTAATTAGCAACTCTATGATAGTAAGCAAGGAGAAAACCTGACATTCAAATCTATTTATTTTGCAGATTTGGGAGAAGATTAGGATGTGAAACTAATGATGGAAGCAAATTCTTCTTAATAACCTCTTTGCCTGGTCTTTAAAGTACCAATGGAGCAAAGCTACTGAGCAGGTCCAGTCTGCATTCTGATGTCTGTCTGACCTCAGGTCAGGCAGAACAGAGTAATAAACAAAGTGGCTGTTTGCTTGGATGCTCACTTGAAAACAGCTGGTTCTGATTATTAAGACAAGTCTTTAAAAAAAAAACTGACCTCGGAAACTTCCAAAGTTCACTAATCCCTAATGTATATGTTCATGCAATGTGTATGAAAAGATGCTCTTGGAAAACTGCTAGTGGAAGGAAAAGAGAATCCTTAACAGGAGACAAGACAGTGTTTTTAAAGTGTCCTGAAATGATCAGATGTGAAGCCATATTATTTCTAAGCTCCAGAATGAAGTAGGCTTCTTCCACATAAAACAAGAGAGGTTGTTTGGCCTCCACAGTTCAAAGGTGACATAAACATTAGTATTTACTCCTCACATCCCACATCCCTGGGAAACTCTCCATGTGAGAGGGTGAGGTGAAACAAAATAACTTTGTTACACTGGTCCTTCAACCTACACATACAACTTTTCTAATGTTTTAATTTTATCAAAATATTTTCCTTCTTGTTAGACACAAATTCTGTCCTTTTGCATTCCAGATGAAAACATTTTAGGCCTATTTGTAAATATATTTCTATAGACATTCATCCACATGTCAAGTACTTTCACCTTTACTGAAAACTACTTTTCATTGGGTCTTATTGTGCTGGTGTCAGCATGGAATTTCTTACAGGCAACAGTACCTGGTCTGGCTTCGCCACAGTGACCCCCAAACCCACAGTCAGGCACCGATATGGAGAAGAATAACAAGCTCTATCTTTCACCACCTACTAGTTTTGGCAGCAACTTTGGAACTGGTTATGGCCAGCTGGGCATTCTGACATTTCCTTGAGGCAAAATAAAAGTGGAAATGCAAGGGTTTTTTTGTAATTTTCCACCACATATTTATATCATTATGGGTTTTGTGCTGGTCTATTCCCCACATGGTCTCTCTGAATATCTTATTATATCACTACGATTTGAAGCAAATATAGATTGATACATGAAAATAAGAAGGCACTGTGTACAGTCAGTGATTGCTGATAATAGCCCATGTCTATCAGACAGTACCACAGAATTTGTAGGCCTCCTTATTCAGAAAGCAGAAACAAAGTACCAAGAAGATACTAAAGGATCAAGCTCCTTTCTCTCTTCTTCAGCCTCTCCTTCCATGGTGATCTCACTGGTCCTGCTGTTGTGATCCCTTAAGCCTAGGTTCCACCCCCACTCAGTGCTAACAGCACACAGGAACTTCCCACTTGACAGCTGTTGATTGTCCCATCCCATTAACCACCAGAGCAAATCTCCAAGGTGTACCAACTAGAGAAGCCCACCCACATCTCCCTTGATTGGGCCCATTGCTCAATTCACAGAGACAGAGGAGCATTAGAAGCATAGTGATCCCCACAGGAGGATGCTATTGTAGGTGTCACAACTGGATGGGGATTGCCACATCAATACCCTGTCCTAAGACCTTATGGTTTCTTGCTCTAGGGCTGGCCCTCCATGGCAGAACTGAAGAAAGCAAGGAGGAAGAAGTTAGTAGGGCTAGAGGCCCTGGAAGGCGAGAAAGGAGTAGCAAATAACAGAGAACATATCTCCTTGTTACTGAGAGATGAGGCTACCAGTCTTGATGTGTGTAAGGCAGATCTGTGATCCCTTCTGCAGAACATATACTAAACTTACAGGGGAAAGAAATAGCAAGACCTTGGCACAAGGAAGATTTGGATTACTTATGTGTTCCACATTAAATTTTATACAACTAAATGCACTTCCATACATAAATACTCATAAAACTGGAGAACTGGATTAAACAGAAAAAATGGATTGTATCTTCATGTCAATATCATACACTGTAATTCTGAAAAAATGCACTGGGAAAATATGTGTAAAGTTATAAAATATTACTTTCTGAATTGCAACAGAGAAATAAAACTTACTTGGCACTTAAAGAACCAATGAGTATTAAGTAGACATTTAGAATAAATAGCAATAATTTCCCAATCTATGCCTGGGTATATTCATAACAAACTTGACTTTGATACGATATGAAAGAGCAATCTGCAAATACAATTTGCTCAAAAGGAAAGTCTACAAACACTGTGTTCTTCGTGGGAATTCCTCCTCTCAAAAGGAATGTGTTTGACTATATTTCTTATTGAAACTTCTCTTATCTGTTTTTGATAAAATGAAAACACATTCTCCAAACTGGGCAAGGCGGGGAGATGGGGGTGGGGGGAGGAGGGTAGGAACCCACCATGGAGCTGAAGTAATTCCTTTATTCACCAGAGCAGACAACTAGATCTGGAAAAGCCCTAAATCAAATTTAAAATGTTAAACTCTTACACTTTGAAAGGACATCTATGTACCATTTATAACTGCTGGTATACTTACTTGACTTTTATAGGCAAAGACAAGCATCTGGTCAGATACTGAAACACAAAGTTATAAGAAAAACATTGTCTCCAAGCTGAATTTTCAGAAGATCTAGGCCAAATGAAAATTCTGTGTTGCTTTTTTATGTCAAAATATTTTTAAATACGTTTTTATTGTAAAAATACTGTACAGAGGGGTTACAGTTACATGAGCAAGGTAATGAGTACATTTCCTACCAAGCATTGTTACCTCCTCCTTTGTTTTTCCCCTACCATTCCTTCCCTTCCACCTCCACAACTACGCTCATCCCCCCCCACCTGCCTAAATTGTAAAGTTCGTTTTTCAACATAGTGTCTTGTACATCTCATTGTTACATACAAATGGGTCAACCTGTATCCCTATTTAAGCATCTTGTTTTTTCCCTTCCTCTCCCCAAGCTAGAGAATTGTATATACAAGATGCAGGGCACCAACATCAAATACAGTGAAAACAGGTGTTATACTGTGTAGGAAGAACATACAAAGAAACAAAAAAATCACATGGTACATTATAAATATGTTAGGAACAATAGAAAGAAATAAAAAACCACTTGTGTCCCTATCCTGGGGTTCATTTTGTGTTTCTTTTGATCACTTTGCTTATGTATGAGTGAACACCCAAAGTGGACCTGTCTGTCTTGTCCTAGTCCTCAGGAGAATGTGTGGCAACCAATTCTGTAGGTCCTCAGAGACAGAGGCATCCACAGGCCACTTATTTTTCTTCTTGCTTAAACCGACATAGACCAGCAATTCAGAAATACTAAATAGATATCAGCAATGAATTATCAGAAATGGAAGTAGGTCTTACACTGAACTTTCAAGGGCTCAGCACCCATTTCTCAGGATAAATAATGTAGGTATTGACTCTATCTGTCAGTTTCTGCTATATCAGAGGATGCGCCTAGCCAACATCTGTAGGTCTTTGAGTCAAGTCAGGACTCTGCTGATACCTAAAGAAGGAAGTTTAGGATCCCAATGAATTTTGTCACTGCTCACTGTACCTCTGGTAAACACTGGGATGTTCATTAGCAAAATGGAATTGTGAATTTCAAAGATGAATGAATAGGTACTTACTTTGAGGAATTACATACTAAAGTATTTGAAATATAGTTGAATAAGTGGCTGAATTTATTGTATAGACTTCTCTCTAATGTGGCTCTTTCCCTTTTACTATCTTAATTTCCTTGTAGCCTCATGCATGAGTTAAAATACTAAAGTAGAAGGGAGGTGCCACATGGACAAATGCACTTTGCCTGTGATCTTGCCTGACTCTATCGTGCTGTCCTGCTAGATAATTAATCACTACCAGCAATGGTCAGGTGTAAGCATGCCAACAACTGTATGTCATGGTTTGCCAGGTGCAGTAAATTATTGCATGTACAAGCTTTGAGCCTGAAAGTCTAACCAAAAGCACTTAAGATCCTCCTGAGACAGGAGAGCAGATTGGCTGACTATCAATGTCTCCTTGCTAGTAAAGTGATGCCCCAGTTTGGTTCTGACAGTCTTGAGTTCTTGCAGATGCCTAGGCTACTGACTGCCAGGAGACAAAGGAAGTGGGCTTTTTCCTTCCCCATCGTGGACACTAGGAGTTCTAGACAACTTAATTCTTATATCTCCGTAAGACCTAACCACAGACTGCAAAGCTGACATGGATGCACTTTCTCAAAGGTGTATTCATAAACTCTCCACTGGGTTTAGACTGAGATCCCAGGCTGGCCACATGCCCTTGGTGATTCCCTGCTCCCTCCATGATTGGCACTGACACAAACATAGCTTTGTGTCTGCTTGCTACAGAAGCCTCTAACCTCTTCTCCTTCTTCACTGATTCCTCAGCATTCAAGTCTAAGCTAAATCTATCTCATGCAATTTAATTAAGCATACATGAAATTTGTAATGAGTAAGCAAAATACAGGTAAAAACTAACCTCCATTGTTATTGAACAAACAGTGTAATGGACTATTGAGTACTTAAATAAATATCAATTAAAAAGAAGACAAGCCAAGTGCTGATGGCTCACACCTGTAATACAAGCTACTCAGAAGGCTGAGAGACAGAGGATCATGGCGTAAGCCAGGTTAGGCAGAAGAGTTCATAAGATTCCATTTCCTAACCATTAGAAAGCCAGGCTGGAGATGTTGCATATTTGGTAGAACACTAGCTGACCAGACAAGGTAAGCAAGCAAATCTCTGGGTTCAAAGCCCAGTACCAGCAAAAGAAAAGGAAATTTATAGTATAACACATATGAACAATATAGTATGTTTTAGGCCAATTCTTAAAATCAACGTTTCTAAAATGTGCCAAAAATAATAACTGCAATTTCCAGTTCCTGGTTATTCAAGCTCTATTAGGCTTCTCTCTAATGTTAAAACTAAAAAGCTACTGAAAAAAAAGTGTACCTAAAGAACTTTTATAGTCATCAAAGAAAAATTACCGGAGGACTTCACACTACAGCATTAAATAATTAATCTTTAAGAGGTAAAACCACCATTAGGAATACCTAAATTATTTAAGATAAATCGAACATATGATAACTAGTCACTTACTTCTAACCCACGTGTACATAATAGTTGACATGAAAAACATAGTCTCATAGTTTATGTCCTTCTTCTCACCCTTCCATCACAGAAAGTCAGTTTTAAGAAACACTGTCAAGATCAAGATGTTAAACATGACACTGAAGTGAAAAATTCAAGTGCATGTCCTTGGCACAAACTCAAGACTAAGTATGACAAAATAGGGAGACATTTATTGATAATAATCTAATCATTGGTACATCTTAGAACAACTCATAGAAATGGAATATTCATGAAAAATTTGGCTTAACACATCTTATTCCACTGTCTAAAAAGAAAACTTGGCCCAAGGTTTCCTCGTTTCTCCTAAGGGACCACTAAGAACCTATGTTCTGTAAAAAGCTTTCAGTGAACTCCTAACTAACTCATTATTTCTCACAGAGTCCAATTCCACCCAGAAATTTTACTCTCCAATAAACCAGAAAAATTAAAACAGCATATATATGTATATTACACTGGTGCTTTTATCTACTTATTAATAATACTCATTTCTTCAATACTTAAAGAAATTAGTTTTGCCATTACTGTAGGTATAATCAAAGAGCATCTTAATAAACAAAAGATAGTCAAGTTAATTAAATCTTTTCTGAAGCTTTTTATCAGTGGCTTATAGATCAGTAGAGATAGAAAGTAAGGTATCCTTAGCTACAGATACAGCCTAACAAAGGGACTATGTGCTGTGCATCAAAAAAAAAAAAGAAATACAATGGTAGGGAACTGACTTTAGTTGTGTAAGTATGTTAACTATGGCTTTAGTGGGGCACTTCTGTAATCCCAGTTACTCTGAATACAATAGGACCAAGTAATCAAGGTTAGCAACTTGATGCAGCCAAGAGTTAACATGAGACACCATCTAAAATAAACTGAAAAACTAAATAATAATGCAAAGGAACTTGGCCCCGTGGCTCACACCTGTAATCCTAGCTATGCAGGAGGCTGAGACTTGAAGAATCCAGGTTTGAGACCAGCTGAGCAGAAAAGTCCAATTAACCAGCAAAAAGCTGGACTAGAGATGTGACTCAAGTGGTAGAACACCAGGTGGACAAGCAAGCCAAGAGAGCAAGCTAAGTGAACACAACTACTTGAGTTCAAGACACAGAACTGGCAAAGGGAAAAAGGGAGAAAGGGAGGGAGATAAGGAGGGAAGAGCAGAAAGAGGAAAAGACAGAGAACTTGGCAAAGTGTTTGCCTAGCAAACATGATACGAGACTTGGAGTTTTAACACCAATACAAAAGAAAGAAAAGACAGATTGCTACTTAAATCTAGTTATAAAATGCATATAACATAATTAGGAAATGTCAGACATAAACAGAAATTCTAGATACATAGAAGAATTTTTTTCTCTTAAAATACATCCTTAGCTTCATCACTAATAATCCTCAGAAGCCTGCCATTTAATCTGATTTAGCCCCCTGTAAAGATGGTAAGTTAACACTTTCATTAACATTTCTAACAGTTTTAGACTTCAATAGATTGTAAGATTCACCATCTAAGATATGGAGTTTTCATAATGTAAACAATCTTCCATGCAACACAATGATTATTAAACATGGTTCCACAACACTGAAATGCTCCTAAATTCCTGGAAGTTCAAGACATCGTTTCCTCATTTGCTGCCTTCATAGAAAAGAAAACTACAAGTACTTCTTAGCTTCAAAAATGATTGATTTTATGGCATTTAAATTAAAAAGACAAGAGTGAGAGAAGGAATGACAGTCTAAAAACTTCACTAATTACTTGTCTTATATAATGATAACCCCTATGTACACCACCTCTACAATAACAATAAAATATGTATTTTTAAAAAGACATTTGAAGGCCTGGAAGACTGCAACGATGTTATTTAAATACTTACTTATCTGTTTTACATGCTAACTGCAGCATCATTTTTAAAACTGAGAACATGCTTCCCAGGGTCATCGCTGAAAATATGTTTTCTTTCAAGTATGTGTACCTGACATCCATAAAATTTTAAACCACACTAAACATGGTACCCAGGAACTAGGGAGGAGCAGGTTCACAGAAAATGGTCAGGTGGGTCTGGTAGCATGTAGACATGTTTAAATAGTGCCTTCTCAACCAGGCCAAGACTTTAAGATGAATGACAAGGTTATACATTTTGATTTTTGATTAGATTAAATTTCAAAACAAAATCCACCTTTCTTTCCTCCAGGGCCACTTAGCTCCACGGGAAAAACTATCCAAAGAGATGTGAATTCTGGTTTCCAATAATTCCAGCCATGAAAGGAGAAGCTAGGGCAGTAAGTTTATTTTTCTTTAACAAACATCACTTGTCCTATCTTAGGCCTGGATTAAATACTTAAACAAGTTTCAGTTCAGGAATCCTCATGACAACTTTCTAGGTGGTACCCATTTTATAGATGAGGAGACAGGATGACAGAGATGGAGATTAGTGAATGACAAGACCAGGGTTTAAATTAAGTAGTTAGACTCCAATCTCTATGACCACAAAAACGGCCCCTCCTCCCTCTGCCAGTCACTGATTCCATGATTCTTAACAAATCAAAAAGGAAGGAAAACATGGTGATTACAGGGGAAACCCTAAGTCTGTAGCTTTGATAGATTTTTTTTTTTGCTTTTGTTTTCCTCCTCCCTTGATAAAGGCAACTATTTTCCATTGGGGGGAAAAATAAACTGTCTTCCAAACACACATGACAAAAACAGCGGGGAAGGAAATGCTATTTTCAAGTTTCTGGGAGGCTATCATAAACAATGGAGAGGGAAAAACAAATTAAAGTTTTCTGAAGAATGACATTTGATAGTATTCCTTTTACCTCCATGCCTATGAGAATTTGATTGCCTTGTGTCTAGTGGCCATCCTGAACACACTCTGGTGGGAAAACAAAAGATGACCATACTTGGAATGCAAAAGAAGCAGATTGTGAGCAAGTGTAAATGTACAGAAAGGTCTGAGTGTTGTGGAAATAAGCCCAGGCTGTTCTGAATTCATGAGTTTAGCTGAAATGGGTGAACAGATGACAGCAACAACAAACACACACCACTCCACACGATTCCCTCCACCAGTGGGATAAATAACCAAAGAGCTTATTCAATCCCATGCTCATTTACTTCCTTCCTGAACCAGTCCAAATATTTGCTATCTATTAAATATTCATGTATAATGTTCTAAAACCTTCAGGATTTTATTCTGCAAGGAATTAATTTATAAACACCTGCAGTCAAAACAGCATACTTCTCTCAAAATAACAATGAAAGTCTTCATGCAAAAATTTCATATCAATTAATCAGTCAAATGTAGATCTGAAGGAGATACATATACGACCTCAAAGACTGAAATAACAAGACACAATGGTTCATATCAACAGACTCAGAAAGCTGAGATCGGAAACAG
The DNA here is from genome assembly GCF_024711535.1 of Dipodomys merriami. Lineage (NCBI taxonomy): Eukaryota > Metazoa > Chordata > Mammalia > Rodentia > Heteromyidae > Dipodomys > Dipodomys merriami. The sequence goes on from NW_027202270.1 coordinate 97,781,408, forward strand.
GAACAAAATGTTCCAGAGATACATCAAACCCAATAAAAACTGAGTGGGGTAATTCATACTTGTCACCTGAACCAAGAAGGAATTGTAAATAAGAGGGCTGTAGTCTAAGCCTGACAAGGCAGAAACCTTAAACTAAAAGTAACTCAGCAAAAAAGGCTGAAGATGTGATTGATGTAAGTGATACAACTACTGAATGGAAAATTCAAGGCCCTAAATTCAAACCATAGCAATCCCCAAAAATACTAACGAAAGAACAATTTAAGAACACCTTACCTGTTACCTATTAGTTCAACTATTTTAGCCAATTTGGGTATCAATAGAAACTCGAAAATGGCATTTTATTTCATTTTCCAATGTCAGAACATATTTATTAAATGTTGGCATAGTCAATTTTTCCTTTTATATCTATTTTTCAAATACGGTTAAATCACTCAATGCATATCAAGTCATGACTTACAATAGTTTCTAATTGTATTACATATAATAGCCTTGAGTACTTCAAATCCAACTACTAGAAAGTTTAAGTCTACAGACCCACCTGCCAAACACCTAAATAAAAAATGTTCTACATTCTTTTTTAAATTAATGCTATCACACACATACACACACACCTGCATGCGCATGTACACACACACACACACACACACACACACACACACAACTAAAAATGCATTCTCTTCAGGAAGGTACAAAGATGTAACAACTGCATTTTTTTTATCCTAGGCTGAATCCTATTTTGAAAGGGAAAATGCTCTACAATAAGTTATTGGCTTATTTGATTAAAGTAAAATAGAAACAGTAGGCTGAAGTCCTACTGGAAAATGTTTGAAGATTATAATTATCTGGTTGTACACAAGAATACCTGAAACTACCAGGCGCAGGTGGCTCATACCAGTAATCCGAGCTACTCAGGAAGCTGAGAGCTGATGATCATGGCTTAAAGCTAGCCCTGAAGGAAAGTCTGTAAGATTCTTATCTCTGACTAACCAGCAAAAAGCCAGAAGTGTAGCAGAGGCTCAAGTGGCAGAGTGCCAACCTGAGCTACTAAAGCTAAGGAACAGCACCCAGGCTCTGAGTTCAAGCCCCAGAACCTGTGTATGCAAGCACATACAAACACACAGAGAAATGCCTAAGTATTAAGAAAAGCACCTGCAGAAGATAAGTCAAAAGTCTACAGTACAGAATGCCCTCAAGTGGTTCAGAAAGCATGAGAAGGGGAAAGAGCATCCAATGATTAAGTAAATAATAAAAGGGTAAAATGTTTGATGAACTGGTATATAAGGGGTCCTGATTATTATTATTGGCTAATTTTGTAACTGAGATTTGAAATTATTAATTTGAAATTTTTGCCAAGTATAAGGTAAAAACAACACCAACAAATACATAGTGGCATGCAGCTGCAATCTGAGGTAAATGCCATAGACTAAGCTCAAGTATAATGTTATAGGAAGCCTGCAGTCCCTGACACATGCCTTCATCACCAAATGTCTTAACATTGTACATGGCAGTAGACAAGACTGAAAAGACCTTGGTCCAAATAAAATGTCAGTGATTTGGCACTGAAGTCTCTCCAAGAAAGCACTACCACATACATTTCACTTTCCCATCCAGGACAAGGAGTAGTGAAGCATACTTACCCTAAAAACATGAGCTGCTGGATTAGAAAGCCCCACATCAGTCTTGGTAATAAAGGCAAGAGGACCCACAGCATCAGTATACAACTCAAGTGGCTGACTCAGTGCTTACAGCAAAGACTTGGTGCATTTACCAAATGCATGCCCCAGGCTATATGCTATAAAGAGAAATGAATATGCTTCACATTAAGCTCTAGGAACTCAGCCAAGGAAAAACAGGTGTATAATTCTGTAATTACAATATAATTTATGAGACTTTGTTGTAATAAAGTAAGTACCAAGTGTTGTGAGACAGCCTCAGTAAGTGAAAGCATTTTTATTCAGTTATTCAGCAAATATTTACTCTGTTTTATGGAAAGAAATCTTCAGGATGAGTTAACTTTATCCCTATCTAGCATGTTGAAGAACTACAAGATAGTTCTATGAAGGAAATGGTTGCATATTTTTGGCAGGAAAACTTAAGTGATGAAAATTTTGTATGAGAAAAGCTATTCTGGCTGCATTTTGGTAAGCATAAATCATAAAGAAGCGATGGGAGTTAGGCAGAGCAGTTCACATGTAGTTGTAATCATCTTCAAACAAGAGACAATGTTAACAAGAAGCATGAATGGAGAAAGAGCAAGGCTTCATAACCAAACTCATTGTCTGATGAGATGTGGTGGGGTGGGAGTAAAGATGATTTAGCTTTTCAGTTGAAATTCTGGGGGTCAATAATAGTGATAGAACAAAAAGCAAACTTTAAATGTGGCACCTGTAAATTTTCATTTAGATACAGAATTTAGAATCATAGCAATACCCTGATGGTCCAGAGAAAAGTTGTACTAAATGTAAAGATGTTTGATGATTAAATGCACAATCCTATTATTGTATTCTCTGAGAAGGATTGTGGAGACTGAGAAGAGAGATGAGCACAGATAAAAATGATCAGAAAATTCAAGTCAGGAGGAAAATGAATAAGTAGAGTTATCTGGTTGACCCCAGGGTACAGTGTCCTGTCTAGGAGCTAGGCACCGAGTGACTGAACCTCACCCAGTATCCATCACATTCCCTCTACTTGTGACAGATATTGATTATTAAACTAGCCCCAGGTCTCCTACTCTGCTGGAATAATCTAATGCCTTTCAGGGTTTGGATTGAGAAACAGTTTAAGTTCATTTCTCATTTTATTCACTTCCTCCTTCACATCAGACTGCAAATTAAACAAAGGAGGTTATTTTAAAAGGAAACATAACCATGGGCACACTACAGGGTTACAGACATCCAGGGTTTATAAGAGAAGACAAAGGGAAAAAAGGGTTCACAAACTAATTTTTGAACATATTTGTCTCGTTTAAAAATTATTGATGGGCAAAATATCATAATAAAGCATTGTTAAAATAATACCTGTGTTCCAATCACAAGGCAGCAATGACAGGCGATTCTGGATTAAACAAGAACAACCTACAAATGCACTGCCTGCAGGTGCACAGCTGAGAGCATGTGGGTGTGCACACACCTACACCCACACACAACCTTCTAGAACAGTCAGCCTGCACAGTCAGAGCAACCTTTTAAACACTTTGCCTTTGTCACCCACAGCGACCATCAGTCTGGGCCAATCATCTCTTCTCACACAGAAACCACGATACCTGTAATCAGTAACTCAGCATAGCAACTACATTTTACAGCTAACTCCATCAACCAATTTGTTCAATTTTTTTTCTTTTTAAATTTCATTATTAATGGACTGCCCAGATCTTCAATGTTTTTGGCTTCCCAGGTCACTGAGGAAAGCAATATGTTTTTCTTGTACAGTGATTTTAATAAATAATATACCCAGTCATCTAAGTGCAAGTATTCATTACACATGGGCTATAGAAAAATAATCAGTCACAGATCAAGTTTAGTAGCTTCAAAACAAATGATGTAAGCATGATTTATACAGAATCCTTCAAGTAGCTGCTTTTTTTCCAGAAATGACCTAGAATTCATCCTGCATGCATTACATAATGATCTTTTCTTAATTTGTGGATATTTCTCTAGGGTCAATATTTATCCCATGTCTTTCTAAGTGAGGAAATAAACCCAAATCCAAAATGGTCTTGCCATTCCTATAGAAGGTTAGCAGAACAATCTTTATTTTAATGTTTCAATCTGGACAGTCGTAAAAGATGTCCTCATGATGAATCTCTTTTAGGAGAAACAGTACTGTTTATAAATAAAATCTCATGCTGAAAGACCTTAGCTTCCAAAAGAAGAGATCAATTACTATGTTTTCAGGCAGTTAATACTCTGCCATTTAGTGTAGGTACATAATATTGAGATTTTCATCAACAATTTTTTGAATGTTGCTCTAAGTACAGAATCCTGGGTTTTGTTCATGCATATCTGGAAACTATTCTGTTTAGGAAATATCCCACAAGCAGTAAGTATGCAAAAAGAGCATTCTCTTCTTAGTCTTGCTGTTAAGAAAATATGCTCACTGTTTTTGGTTCAGTCCCACAACATTTTTTTCTTTTTGTTTCTGTTCTTTTTCTTTTGTGACAGTACTGAGGCTTGAACTTATGGCCTTACACTCGCACTTGGCTTTTTGGTTCACTTAGGCCACAGCTCCCCTTCCAGGTTTTTGCTGGTTAATTGGAGATAGGAGTTTCACAAATTTTCCTGCCCTGATGGCTTTGAACTGGAATCCTCAGATCTCAGCCTCCTGAGTAGTTAGCATTACAGGCATGAGCCACCAGTGCCTGGCTTCCCACAACATTCTTATGGAGACAGAGAAGTAACAAACGAGCTATTATTGTGAAGTATAAGGGTATTTTTTTTAATCTGCAAGGAAATTTCAAAGTTAAGCCAAAAGGAAATGATACAAAGTACTAATTAATTCAAGATTGGCAACAGTGTCATTAGATTTAGAAGTCATACTTGGAATTAGACAAAACAAACTCCAACATTTACAAACTGGGTGGTCTTAGACAGGTTTCTTGACTTCACTGAGCTTCAGATGGGAATAATTGAATCAACCCAGTGAAGAAAGGAAGCCTAGCAATTGTTACCCATAGGCACTCACTAAATAGTACCTTTCCTTGGCTTTCTACTCTAATACTGCAAATGACAACATCATTAGAGAATTTTATAACAATCCATTACGTGTTTGTGTGCTGCCCTTCAATGATTACTTGCCAGGCTGTACACAAAGAATATCATAAAATATTCTACTTTGATATATGTTTAGTAACCATCACAAGTGAAGTCACAAGCTGTTATTTTGAATGTTTGTTATTTGCAGAGCCTGTAAGTTCACAGAATGCAAAAGCAAAAACCATTCAAATCAAACATATTAAGTCATAGATCTGATTATATAAATAAGGATCATAATTTTAAAATACCCTGGGTCCTAACCACATTGGATAGAATGTTCCAAATAACAAAATCACTGAACATGTACTACCATCCACTTCCTTGATACTGCCTAGTACACTGGATGAAATAGGTTTAATGAGTTTATGTCCTCATCACATTATTCAGCATCTGCTATAAAACTGAGGAAAGCCACCTTTCTAACACTCTTAAGTAAAAGGTCAGAAGGGAGAACCACTAGGATGAAATGATTATTTATTCTAGATAGACAAAAAAATCTTTTAGTGTCTTATTCCCAATTGCAAAGCTTCCAAAGTATATTCACATTAATAAATATTTTAATTAATAAACATGAAGAATAACTACCTGCTGAAGTATTAAAAAAAAAAAAAAAGGTCTACACCTAATTGGAAACAGCAAGACTGGGAGTATTTTCCATTGTGTATTTTGGCTCTCCAAATGTTCAATTTGAGAACTGTAAAGCAAAGCCCCAGAAACTCCCTAGTGTTCCATCAGCTGAGTCAGTCTTCAGACATACACTGCATGTATTCAGAATATTCAGGACCTTGCATTTCTTAATGACCCTGTATGAATTTTAAGTGAGTTCTCAGCCATGGTGAGGTGGGCAGTAACACTGCATTTGAGAAGTTCTGAAGTGGAAATAATAGGACCCAAATGTTCTAACATTCCTTCATTCGTTTCAGAGAAATCGCCTCTGTCACACTTGGAACCTTCTGCCAAAGTCTACACAGACCAGAATAAGTAGTGGCCGGCTAAGCTAAGTAATGTTTGGTCCAAGTTTCCAAAACAAGTCTCACAATTTTCCATTTATGAAAATTAAAGCTAGGAATTACACTTTAACATCCTGATCAACAATGACTTAAAATAAATTTGTTTTTTAACTCATGTTTTGCTTTAAAACTTAATCACCATTATTTTCAAGTGTCTTCAAACATCCTGGTAACCCTTTCCTTTTCTGATAAACTAGTTCTATCAAATGAAAGTTGTTGAATCAGTAACATTTTCTAAAATCTGGGACTTATACCAATAATTTAGTGGAAGAGAAATGTAAGACTCTGTTTATAATATTGTAGCAAAGGACCTCACAAAACCCCTGCAACTATGAGCAACCTGGCTTATAGTACATTTTTTTTTTGCTGTCAATTAATTTACTGTAAATTTATTTGCTATACTGATGAAATTTTTCTCTACCAGAAACCCTGGTAAGTACATTCTTTACTGGCTGCCAGTCTAGACCAGTGACCTGGGGGCAATGATGTAATTGACTACATGAAATCTAGATTCACCGGGATGTGAGTTTGGCTTGTGTGTTTTTGTCTTGTGGTTGCAGATATCCCAGTAATGATGGTATCATATTTAGTCCAACTAGAGAATAACCTAATGGACATCCTGTGACCAGTACATACTGAAAAAAAAAAAAAAAAACCATAGCTTATCACTTCAATAGATCTTTCAGGCTAATGTATTCCATAAAAGAATCAGAATATATGCTCTAAAATTGGAGGGAGAATTTAACCGATTTGACTTCCAGTTCAAAGTGTAGTGAGCTGTCAGTTTTCATTAGTGAGGAATTCAAAACTAAGTGGACTTTTCTGTGCTTCAGAAGACAGCCTCTCCATTACCCCAGCCACAACCCCTCAGGTTATATGAACTAAAATATAGTAGATATTTCCTACTAAAATAATAAAGAATTCACATGAGCCTTTTAAGGAAACAGCCTAAGAGATTGTTTCTTTATGACATCATGGGTAGCATGACAGTGATACAGAAAAGCAAGTTGTGAGGCAGACATAAAATGTGAAAAAGTGAGTCAAGCTGACACTTGACCGAAACTAAGACAAAGATTATTTTCTTTAAATGTGTGTCTGTATGCAGGTTCACATTTAAATGTGTGTGTTTTATTTATTTTTTATTGTAAAGATACTGTATAGAGGGGTTACAGTTGCATGAGTAAGGTAATGAGTACATGTGTTTGTATATTTATAGGAGGTCATAATCAGGATGCAGAAGTCACTGTAGTAAAACAACATGAATTTCATTGGTAGAAGACAAGAAGGTAGGTATTTATCATGTCATCAAAGAATATTTAAAAGTTTACAGCATGGTAATGACATAGTCTGTACAGGCATAGTAATTAAATCTCTAAGAGAATAGTGAAGATCTGTTTGTTTAGTTATATTAAAGTATGTCAAAACAAGACTTTATCAGCAATCTTTCCAAATAGGATCACCAATTTTGTCAGCCCTGTGGTATCTAACATTATGTGTATACATATATTATATATATATATATATGTATACCTTGGCATGCAATTATTATATGCACATACATACATACACACACACACACACGCACATACACACACACACACACGCATCCCCTTTACTTGCATACTCATAATTGTTTCCAACAGAACACTTAGGAATGATCATGTGTACTTCCTTAGCTAGGTCATTAGAAACAATACAAGTTTTCCCTAAAGCTCTTGGGAGTCCTCTTCTCCTCTTCGGAAGCCCACTATTTGGGAGCTGAAAAAAACCCAAGTCACAGTGTATACAGACATGCTGCAGCAAAGCCCAGGCCTCAGTCATTACCACACACAACCCAGACACAGAGAGAAAAATCCTTACATATTTCTATTCATTAGCCTTTCTGCAGTAACCTTTAATAGTACAAAGACTAAAAAGGACTTTACACCCAATCTCAATTCCTGACTATAAACCCATTAGCATAAAAAAGGTTGTTTCATGTTACTTTGTTTCATAGCAATACACACACATACACATACACACACACACACACACACACACACACACACACACACACACACACACACACACACACACTCTAGTAAGGACATCCTAAAATAACTAAATCTATTGAAAGATCTTTTAGCTCTTCCAATACTAAATCTTAACTAGGATTAAAGATAACAGTTACCATATACAACTTAATAGTAAGGATTATCATTGTGTGCTTTTAATTTTTAACCTGTTTTTGTTCTTTTATATGATGTGTTTTTAAATTGTATTTGAAACAAAATTTCTAATTTCTAATCTGGGAGAGAAAAAAATGTTTATGGGTTTGTTTCTAGCCACTCTTTTTTTCAGCACTTAGTTTTCAAATAGGGTCTTTTCTGCTTAATCCAGCAGGGACTGCAATCCTCTTATTTGTGTTTTGGTCATCCTTCTCATAGGGATAAAAGGTGCACACCATAATGACCACCTTTTTTCTATTGGGATGGACATTTACAAACTTGTCTGCCTGGGCTGGCCTTCAAATCACTATCCTCAGCCTCTTGATTTCAGCCTCTTTTGTTTTGTAGCTGGGATGACAGTTATTTGCCACTGTGCCCAGCGATAAGGACTAAAATGGTATCTTGCTAACTTTTTGTTAGGCTAGCATTGAATTGTGATTCTCTTAGTTTTTGCCTCCAAAGTAGCTGGGATCAAAGCTGTGATAAACCACACCCAGCTCTAGATATTCTATACACTTTTTAAAAAAGTTATTCATTTTAATGAATTACTTTTGTCCTTGACTGTGAAGCCCACATAATGTATTTCTCCAACTAATACCATTTATGAAAAAGGAACTCTTGTTTGAGTTCAGGCAACTCCTTCACTTCCACTCCAACATTATGCATACTTTGGACCAGATGCTGTTCATAGTTCACATGCTACTGTTTTTTTTTTTTTAATTTCACCAAGTTCATATTTACTGCTAAAATATTTCATTTAAACTTGAATTTGCATATCAGGGAAAATAAACAAAACACAAAAAGAGGACAAATGACTCATTTATTTCTTCTAGGCTGACAGATTTCACAGAGATGGCTTTTGTAATAAAAATATTAATGAAGTAGCAATGTTTTGTGCAGACATTTGCTCCTCTGTCTCCTTCATTTATAAATACATTTTAATGAGGTAATAGAAACACACAGTTCTGCAAGTGTTCCTTTTTCTAACGTTTGGTCTGAATTCAAAGATTAGAAGCGGCTAATCTGTCGCATTTGGGGGCTGCCTTATGAATACAGCATTTACTGCTCATTGTTGGAGCATCTGGAAAGCTAACGTTTCATAAATAGCCCATCCTCCCAAACATATGATTAGACAATAAGGGTAATCTGAAATTTGTGTAAAATCAGTAGCCATAAAGCAGATACAGTGTGCTACAAATTGTCCCTCCCTCCCTTCCCACCCTTCAGCCCACAGTGTGTATTGAAACACGGCTTAATGGGAGGCTGTTTGCCAAGAAGACATTCAGCCTGGAGTTTGTCTTTGTACAATTAAATTATGTACATTGTCAAATCTTCTCATTTCAGAAATCTATATTTTACTGAATTATATCCATGAGTTAAGTCAGGCCTACCCTGTGTTTCCCCAAATGCATATATTTATATATGTATGTTTTAATGTAGTCAGAAGAACATACAAGACTTGAAATAAAGGGCAAGGTTCACATAGACAAAGGACTGCAAGTCAAAAATAGCCCAAGGGTATTTGGAATACCCTGGAGAAGCTGGTTCTCTAAAAGGAAGTGACTACAGAGAAAAGGATTCTGGATGGTTAATATATCTTACAATGTACAGTTCATGTATTTACAGCTGTGGCTTTCTTTATTAGCTAACATATATTGAATTGTCCCATCGGGCACAGAGGTAAATGCATGGACTAGCTCAGACACCACAATACAACCTTACTACACACGTGTGACTATTCATCTTTATTTTCTATTCAATAGATGAGAAAACTGAATAAAGCGCTTATGAAATAGGTTCAGTGTCACACAGCTACCCAGAATGCAGATATTTTCCATCTTGGAAGAAATACTTAAGCAGCCTAATAAAAAAAAAAACAACTCTTACATTATAAATAGCAAATTAAGCAAACAAGAGTTGAAGTCTACAACTAAATCAGTAGAAGAATAAGATCTTAACCCAGCCCTGCTCACTCACAATCCAGTAGTCATTCAAATGTCCTTTTATTTCTCACTGTGAATGGGTTTTCAATTGATTATCCTATTGTGTTCCCAACTTGTGTCCAACCCTTCCTAAACTGATGATGTATTTTTCAAGCCCAGGCTACAATCATAATTCACTGGTTTGCTTATAATCATTTATTACAAATGCACATAAGTAACAGAATTATTTTAGCTGTATATTCTTTTTGTATGTGTGTCAGTCATGGGGCGTGAACTCTGAGCCTGAACACTGTCCCTCAGCTCTTCAGCTCAAGGCTAGCTCTCTACCACTTGAGCCACAGCACCATTTCTGGTTTTCTGATGGTTTATTGGAGATAGAGTTTCATTGCCTTTCCTGCCTGGGCCAGCTTTGAATCATGATCCTCAGATCTCAGTCTCCTGAGTAGCTAGGATTATAGGCATGAGCCACTGGTGCCAGACTCATATATTCTATAACTATTTTGCTTTCCACTCAAAATTATTTTCCACAGTATACTATCTATACATGTTGGGAAATTTCACAATGAAACTCAAACAACTATATACTAAAATAAATCTATTCTAAAAATATGGAGAAAATATTGTTGGTGACTGTCCATGTTAATACATGGATAACCAGGAGGTTATTTTAAATTTCTAGTTATGGCAATACTAGTGATATATAGTAATTTAGTATATATAATATAGCATATATTATTATTTACACATTTATATTTTTCTTCATTACAAAAAAAGCTACAGAGAATATGCTTGTATATATCTTCATATCTGTTTGTAGAAGATTCTGAGTCAAAAGTTTATATATACTTTTTGCTTCAGTATACATGTCCAATATTCCTGTGCTTGGCAGAAAATCAGTCTCTTTTTTTATAATTATGAGGTAAATCATGTATATAAGACCTTTCATGTAAATTGGAACTATACACTGAATGTTCAACTACAGAACATTACATAAGAAAGAATCATAAAAACAAAATCAATTTTCCTATAACTCATTCCTTATTAACATTTCTTTAAAAAATATATCTAAAAAGTGCAGAGGATGAAACAACCAAACTTAGAAAGATGATCCCTTAATGAATGTTTTCCTATCCCAGATTATTCATTTGGAAAACATGCGGGTGAGTAAATAGTACTTTAAGTATCTCTACACATCTAACAGCCTTCCATTAGTTGTGTAATCACAGGTAAATCACTCCACCACAGTTTCCTTCCATGTGAAATAACATAACCGGGCAAAATGATAACCAAAAACCAATGCCTTTATAACAAATCTGTTACATACACACACACACACACATACACACACACACACCACACACACACACACACACACACACACACACACACACACACACACACACACACACACACACACACACACAAACTATTCTCAAGGACCAGAACAGCATCCACAATAGCTACAACTTTAAAATTTCATTTAATGCTCAGCTACCCAGAATGGAATGGGCAGCTTCCTTCTTTAGTGTTTCCACTGAAATAAATACCATCACTCACAGACCAAAAGCAGTGTGTCTCAGAGGAAATGTATTCTGATGATGTCAGATAGTGTTAAGGTTGCCTTCAGAACAGACAGAATTGAATAGCCTCTCCTTTCCTATTAAGTACAAAACATTTCTGTGTAATATTTATAACACAGGATTTCAATGTTACAGGAGAATCCAGATCCATCTTCTGAATTATCTCCAAAGAACTACAGTTGATTTATCATCCTGTGCACTAAATAGCTATTTGTTGAACCAATTTCAATTTCATCTGTTTAAAAAAAAAATGACATAATGCCACTATGCCTCTATTTTCCACCCATTAAACCTATTACTGACTAGATAGTACTAAGTCTGGGGGAAAAAAAAAAGGAAAGGAAGGAAAGGCAAATCCCTCAAGGGAGCAGCTATTCAAGCCAGTAAAAACAAAACACTGAGAAAAGGAAGAAAGCTCTCTTCTGAAAGGCCATCCTGCATTCCATCCTCCCTTGAGGAGAGCACTCCAGATTCTTCTAGCACACACCTTGTCTGTCTTTAAAACTTGCGTGGGTTAGTTACATGTACATGTTTATAAAGTCTTAAATTGGCTTTAAACTACATGAATATTTTTAAGCAGGGTTTCTCAGTAAGAACATAGTAAGTTTTATCAAAACGTCGACTGGAAGAAAGACAGTCTGTTCAACAAATGGTGGGGAGAAAACTGGATATCCACATGCAAAAAAAAAACAGAAATTGGATCCTTATCTATCACCTTGCACTAGATCAATGGGAAATGTGTACTTTTTCCAGGTTTTTTTTAAACAAATGATACAATATCATCCTTTCTAATGGATGAGTAAAATGCAGAATATACTGAGAATTTCAAAAAGTAAACCCTCAAAATAACTAAACAACCTAATTAATAAATGGGCTAATGAGCTAAAGACAGTCTTCTAAGAAGAAGTAAAAATTGCCAACGGACATATGAAGAAATGGTCCACATCTCTGGCCATAAAGGATATGCAAAGCAAAACAACAATGAGATTCTATCTCAACGCTGAACGGCCATTATCAAAAAAATGAACAATAACGGACGCTGGTGAGGATGTGGCCAAAAGTGAACCCTAATACACTGTTGGTGGTAATATAAACTTGTTCAACCACTCTGGAAAGGAGTATGAAGGTTCTTCAAAAAAATAAACATAGAACTATCCTATGATCCAGCAATTCTAAACAAACCAGGATACAGTAAAGTCAACAGAAAAATTATGCTCATTGCAGCACTACTTACCATGGCCAAGATATGGAATCAACCCAGATGCCCCTCAATGGATGAATGTATCAAGAAAATACAGTATATATACACAAGGGAATTTTATTCACCCATTAAAAAGAATGATATTGTATCATTTGTAAATGGAAGAACTTGGAAAAAAATAAGTGAAGTAATTCAGGCCCATAGAGATGAAAAAAATGCATGTTTTCCCTCACTAGTAGAAACTAGCGGCACTTTATAACTTTACAGGTAAATACACTAGAATCAGTTTATAACCTTATAGGTAAATACACTAGGCAGTGTCAAATGTCTAAAAATTGTTAACTGAAATATGGAAGATTCAAGGAAGAGCTCAAATAGTGTAATTCCTTAGAAAGGCAAAGTTTGAAGTTCAAACAAAATAAACACTAGGAAGCAGGTACTTGAAAGGGGTAGGGTGGAGTCCAGGTGGGAGAGAGAAGAATGAAAAGGAGGAGGGAAGTAGGAAATGCAGTCACTGTCAGCAGGGTGCCAGTAGCTCACACCCTTAATCAGAGCTACTCTGGAGGCTGAGATCTGAGGATTGTGGTTCTAAGCCAGCCAAAGTCCATGAGACTATTATCTCCAATAAACCACCAGAAAACCAAAAGTGGCACTGTGGTTCCAGAGGTAGAGTGCTCAGCTTGAGCTCAGGAACAGCACTCAGGCCCAGAGTTCAAGCCCTACAACCGAAAAAAAAAAAAAATTCACTGTCTATCCTACAAAAGTTGTTGTGTTAGTTTTATGTACCTAAGAAATGGAACCAACCCAGATGCCTCTCAGTAGATGAATGGATCAAGAAAAAGTGGTGTGTGTGTGTGTGTGTGTGTGTGTGTGTGTGTGTGTGTGTGTGTGTGTGTGTGTGTGTGTGTGTGTGTAATGGAATTCTATGCTTCCTTCAGAAAGAATGACATCACCCCATGTTGTGTTAGTTTTATGTACCTAAGAAATGGAACCAACCCAGATGCCTCTCAGTAGATGAATGGATCAAGAAAAAGTGGTGTGTGTGTGTGTGTGTGTGTGTGTGTGTGTGTGTGTGTGTGTGTGTGTGTGTGTGTGTAATGGAATTCTATGCTTCCTTCAGAAAGAATGACATCACCCCATGTTGTGTTAGTTTTATGTACCTAAGAAATGGAACCAACCCAGATGCCTCTCAGTAGATGAATGGATCAAGAAAAAGTGGTGTGTGTGTGTGTGTGTGTGTGTGTGTGTGTGTGTGTGTGTGTGTGTGTGTGTGTGTGTGTGTGTGTGTAATGGAATTCTATGCTTCCTTCAGAAAGAATGACATCACCCCATGAAGTGAGCCAGACCCAAAGAAACAGACTCCATGGTTTCCCTCTTTGTTTTTCCTCATTTTTAATAATTAGTATATGTCTAAGAAAGTTGTTTAAAAGTGAGGGAAGGGGTCGATAGGGGAAGGATGGGTGAGAAGGCTGAAAGATGTAACATTGAACAAGATGCAATGTATTCATAAACTACTGTGTTAACTGGCAACTATTTGTACAACTACTTAAAAACAATAAAAAATGATTGAAAAACTCTTAAAAGAAAAAATAGATCAGCCAAAGACAGAATCACTCAGCTACTCATTGGTCTAGTGAAGATCTCATTCATCTAGGTTATGATTCCAGAAACAACATAGCTGCATCATGGCTTTACTTTGTGTTGATATATCTTAACCTCCACATTTTCCTCTTTTTGCATAGAAGAGAAACCTTGGCTCTCTGAAACTGGTATTTTTTATCCATCTAAAGTGATTCTAATTTCTACAATATTAACATGACTGATTTAAATAAAATTTCTTTTACATTAAGGTTATTCCTCACAAAAATTAATACTGAGATTAGCTAGCCCTAAATCATAGGTAAACAAAAATTAAGAGAGGCAGGCTCAATTATTAAACACATGTTCTTCTAGAATATTGATACTATTTAGTTAATTCAATTTATATTTAATTTAATTAATATTTAATTAATTTTCTCTTATTGCATTAAGTAACTATTATAGAACTCTCTTGTAAGAAATGTCTTAAAATGTCAATCACAATTAAGATTGAGTACCCCTTCACCAAAATGTTTCAGACTAAAAATAATTATGAGTTTCAGATTTCTTTGGATTTTGTGGCATGTATACATCAAGAGATTAGGACTCAAGTCTACCCATAAAAATGCTTTCATGTTTCACACACACACAACCTGTGACATGAGTTCAGGTATGGAATTTTCCACTTGTGATATCATGTTGATATAAATTTTTAAATTGTGAAACATGTTTGGATTTCAGTTTTCAGAGAGATTTTAACCTATAATAAACTGCTAACATTTACAGAGCAATTATTGTTTGTTAGGCACTGTGCTAAGCATTTCACAAGTATTACTTCATTAATGCTAATACAGCCAGTAAAGCAAATACAATTATCCCATTTTGGAAGGAGAAAAGTGACTCATACTTGTTAACTCATTAGCCAAAGGTCCTAAAGTTAGAGGTGGTGGATGAACACTCCAGGGTAAGCAGTGAATTTCATTCAATGTCAAGTGCCATGAATTCCTACATACCTTTTACTTGAGAGCTCTGCTGAGACCTGATTTTAATCTGAAGAATTAGTGCCCTGTCTGTAAACTCGCAAACTGAGAAAGTCCACAAAGGAATGAAAACAAATGAAGGAACAACTAACAAGTACATCTAATTAAAATGTCATGTGTACTAGTTCTATATGCAAACCCCTTGCTCTGAAAAAAGAAACCAATTTTATAAGAATAGTGAAAGTTACAGGAGACAAGAAGCTCTAAAATCTCCATTGCTTTCACTCAGAAATTTCTTGGGCTGAAGAACACTAGTAATACTTTCCATCTCATCAGCTCCTTCCTGCCTTCACTGGCTTGAATAGCAAGTTCAGCGTTTGCTTTTAAACTGAAAAATTAATAAATTCACTTAGATTTAATAAGAAGTCTAAGTACACAAAACACTACCTCAAAAAAGCAGAACACTAATATGAAAAACAGATAAATTTGGCATTTTAAATCAATTTTGATGAAAATTTGTCACTTTTCATTAGAAGATTGATTCCTTCAACAAGTGTCCACTGGCCAGGCTCCAAATGCTTGACATCTGAACTCAGCTTTTGAACAAAGCATTTTAAAATTCACAAATAATAAACAATTATCCTTCTGGGTACCAACTCCTAGGACTCTATTTCATATTTTCTAATACTCTAAAACTCATATTAAAAAAAGAATATATAAGGAATAAACCAGACAGAATCTCATACTTGTAAATACAGCTATTTACATAGCTGATGGAGAGAGGATTGTACTTTAAAGCCAATTCAGGACATCTCATCTTAACCAATAAAAGCTGAGTATAGTGGTGCACCTCTATCATTACAACAACATAGGAAGCATAAATAGGAGTAGAGAAGTTCAAGCTGATCTAGGCAGATAATGAGACCCTTATGTGAAGAATAACAAAAACAAAAAAAGGTAGAAGTCAAGTTCTAGAAGGTATGCTTAGCAAACACCAAGGTCTTGATTTCAAACCTTAATACTACAAAAAAGAAAAAGGGCTAATAATCATAAAAATAAAAACAAAAAAGGTTGGGCTGGCAATGTGGCTTAATGGCAAGGTGCTTACCTAACATGCATGAAGCACTTGGCTCAATTCCTCAGTACCTCATAAACAAAAAATAATAATAAAATTATATTTTAAAATAATAAAAGAAAAAATGTTTAAGAAACACCACCTTAAAAAGTCCAACCTGAGCTGGGCGCTGGTGGCTCACGCCTATAATCCTAGCTACTCAGGAAGCTGAGATCTGAGGATCGCAGTTCAAAGCCCGCCGGGGCAGGAAAGTCCGTGTGACTCTTACCTCCAATAAACCACTTGAAAATCGGAAGTGGCATTGTGGCTCAAGCCTTGAGCTGAAGAGCTCAGGGACAGCGCCCAGGCCCAGAGTTCAAGCCCCATGACTGACCAAAAAAAAAAAAAGTCCAATCTGAGTACTATGTAGACCAGAAGAAAGGACAGACTCACCAAAGGGTCAGCCAACATAAGCCCCAGGTAATCAGGCCCTCATCAGATCATGGGCAAACCAAAACAGACTGGAGGGAAGAATGCCAAATGTACCTAACTTCTTATAAAAATCAGGTGTTTGGAAAATAAACAGAGCAGATCCAAGGGACTGAAACCAGACTCTCAGACTTGAATTCAAATCTTGAGATATCATTGAAGATTTTTAAAGCATGAAGTTTGAAGTCAGACCCGTGAACTGGGGAGTTTATTATGACTTAATTAAGGCTGAAGAAGTGAGCTTTAGTCTTGAAGAGTTTGAGGAACTGTTACACCATGTCACAGGCACAGATCTCTGAGAATGATGACAGGCAACAATACCTGAGGACTGGGGACCGGCAACCTCAACTATCAGAATAGTATCTGTCAGCATGTCCAGACCATACTAAAGAAGTGAATAACAACAGCTGGTGAGACAGTCAGAAGTACAACTAATGAGAGACATCACATAGCCAGTCTAAATCAAATCCTTGGAAGGAAAGGTTTGCCAACACCTCCTTCTCATACGCAGACAATGGCCTCAAGGAAAGCATCAAAGCTTCCAACCTTCACATCAGGGGAAGATTCAAGAATTGCAATGCCCTGAAGGCTTAGCAGTAGAATACACTTGACCTAGGACCAACAGGAAGGCCAGAGTTGAGTAAGCCTATCAGGGCAGGATTAAGTGCATATGGAAAGAAGTCACAGGAAAAATGACAACCCACATAATATAGCTAAAAGCACTGTACAGCTACAACCATATAGCTACCACGAGGGTCATTAGCTCTGTTTCTAGTAATGACCCTAACAAAACAATTCCATTCAAGTCCAATGCACAGTAAGAGATCTTTGTATTCATAGCTATATTAATACCACATATGATATATGACTATAATGCCTGCTATGCAGCAGGATCAAAATTTTAAAGCTGGCCTTGCTCTGTAATGACAGTCTGTCTCAAAAAGCTGACACACAACAAATAAAACAACTGAAACAAAACAATGACTTTATATGACAGGAAAAGGGGACCATGTCACTTCTACCTCCATACCAAAAGTGATTTGAATAACCGTGCTAACTGTAAAGGAAATTAAAAAGCAACTGAATTCCTTCTTCCTCATAGTGTGTGGTTCTTTGTAAAAAGAATTCAAAACTATTTCAAAACAATTTTGGAGAAAAACAAAATACTTAAAAAATGGACTAAATTTAGGATTTCTTGCTTTGGGGCAGAGTAAAATAAATAGTTGGTCTGCCTTCTTAATAAATGTACTTGGAGGGGCTGGGGAGGTGGCTCAGTGGTAGAGCGCTTGCCTTGCATGCATGAGGCCCTGGATTCGATTCCCCAGCACCACATAAGCAAAAAGAAAAAAGCCGGAAGTGGCGCTGTGGTTCAAGTGGTAGAGCGCTAGCCTTGAGCTAAAAGAGCTGAGGGACAGCGCCCAGGCCCAGAGTTCAGGCCCCACGACCGGACCCAAAAAAAAAAAAAAAAAAAATGTACTTGGACTCATAATACATACACCTATGAACTTTTAATGAATCGTTTTCTAATAAATATTAGCCATTAACACTAAGGACATTCATTTAGCTTTCTTTTCTGTACTTAGATAAGTTTAATATTTAACTCTGTAAAAGTATAGAGGGGAATCAAATTCATTTGTTTAAACCCTTCAGTAGCAAAGAATCTACTTTCAAGGAAGGCAAATTATGATGAAATCCACAAGCATGAAAGCTTTATTTTTATTGGGGACATTCCATGTATAGCTTTCACAGGTATAAATTCAGTATCTAAATCTTACATAAGTAGAACCAAATGTCAAATATTAGTATAATTATAGTAATATGGTAATGGAAGTTAAAACTAGAGTGCTGACTCTTATTCATCAGTAAGTTTCACTAAATTTTACTAACTGTAATCATTATGACACACACATAGACAATAGAGCTGAAGGTTAAAGAGATTTGACTGAGCTATGAGCATTGTACCATGATTTTTGGATGATTTGGAATGCCAGCTTTACCTTATCAGCACACCAATTTTTAGAAAATACCATCTGTTTTCAGCAAAGTACAAAAACCACAGAGCACAAAATTCCACTTACAGTCACACAGAAGCTTACAAAAGAGGAGATCTTGCAATGCTTTGTGAAGTCAAATAGGTTCTTAGGTGTTTCTGATTTTATAATTGTTTTAAATGGGCTGCATGTGGGGATGAAGGGTTAAATTTTATGGATCTTTCAATATAGGAAAATGCCTCAACTTTACTCTTCTACATTAGGTTGCCTACATAGGTACAGGGTTCTACGAATTTATCTTTTTTATTAAAATATTTGAAATAGAAAACTACAAAGTAGAATAAAAGAAGATGCCTATGGAGACAGCATTCAGCTTAAGTCATTTGGGCATCCTGCCATATCTGTTGCAGTCTCTTATAAAGGAGCCAAAACTACAGGCAGAGTTGAGGACTTAAAAAGCCCAAACTACAAAATTACTTAGAAATGCAGTATTTTGTTAAAATAATTTCCAGACATATAAAACGGCCAAGTTAGTAGATTTCTGTAATTTGTACAGTGATCACAAGTGTTTTTTATATGATATCAGCATTTGGTGTATCTAAATGTATCACCACACTAGTGTACCTGGTAAATATCCACTGTGTAATTGAATACATAGCTTACTGCTTTTATTATTGAGGGCAAGGCACTATACATGTCCACTAGCTTAGGTTTGCTAATTGTTTTTACAGTCACCTAATTCCTTACTCATTTCTTGCTTGGCTCAGCATTCCTCAAAGCACGATCTTCCAACCACCAGAATCAGAACCCTACTGCAGACCTATGAAATAAAAAACAGTTCTCCACGTGGCTGTTATGCATGCTGAAGTGTGGAAAACATTTTGATTAGATTTGATCTACCAGTTACTAAGAAAAGTGTGTTAAAAACTCATCTATTCATTCCAATTGTAGATTTATTGACTACTCTGTTGGTTATGTTTAGCTATTTAGAGGCTGTGCTATTTGGGTATATACAACATTCAAATCAGTAAATTGTCCTTGAAAATTATTCCTTTAGGACCTAAAAAATAATAATTTTTCTGTGCATTAATTGTACATCTCTGACCTTCTCTGAAATTCCCCTGAGAATACAGAGCAAGGGGCTTAGATATGGAGAAGGAGGTAGCAAGGAGGAAAAGATGACTGGGCAACTCAAACTATGGAATATAAGGTCATCACAGACATTGTCCAAAATTAAAACAAGAAAAGTCAGTATATCCCATCAAGTAGCTCATAAAGGCCAGAGAAATATAAGATGTTATTAACTGAACTGTACACCCTCCAAATGCATGTTGGCATCTGAATATCAAGTACCTCATAACGGAACTCTATGTGAAGAACATTCAGTAATTAAGGTACATGAGGTTGTATGAACAGGCCTTGACCTGCTCTAAACAAGGTTCAAGGGCAGAGCCCACAACACAGAAGCACACAGAAAAAACAGGTAAACACATAGAGCGAAGATGGCCAGCCACAAGCCAATGACAAGTGCTCAGAGAAACCAACCCTGACAACACATTGACACTGCTCTTGCAGCTTCCAGAAACACACACACACACACAAAAATATGTTGTTCATGCCACCTAACTAAGGTATTCAGTGACAGTAGCCCAGAAAAGTAGTAAGATAAGAGAAGGTGAAAACCAGAGGCTCCACCCAAAAGCAGCATCAGATTTTGACAAGAGATATGACTCAGCCTGAAAAAGTTCTCCGGAGCAGGGAAAATTTAGAGATGCTTCCCACAAAGGATCCAGAGGCAAGAATGGCGAGTAAATTGTAACCTTCTTGATAAACTGTGTCATTCATTGAACACATCTTTAAAGAACACACGCATTCAGCGGTATGTAATGAACACCTACTAAGAAGTGCCAGGTGCAGGGCTGGGAAGTTGGCTCAGTGGTAGAGCGCTTGCCTTGCATGCCTGAGGCCCTGGGTTTGATTCCTCAACACCACATAAGCAAAAAGAAAAAAGCCAGAAGTAGCGCTGTGGCTCAAGTGGTAGAACGCTAGCCTTGAGGTGAAGAGCTGAGGGACAGCGCTCAGGCCCAGAGTTCAGGCCCCATGACCGGACCCCCCCAAAAATGCCAGGTGTACACAAGATGGCATTGTATATGGTACAGGGCTGAGAAAATAAAGGAAGGGATGGGTAGAAGAGGAGGGGTGAAGATGTGAAGAGATGACACAGACCAAACACATTGTATCTATAAATTCTTTGTTAAATAGCAAAAAATCAAATATATAACCTAAAATAAAGTGAGGGAAGGGATGGGATGGGAGTGGTATGTGACAATGTTAAAAGGAGTGGCATTAATCAAGAGGCACTGTATTCATAAACTGCTCTATTGAATGGACACCCCTTTGTACATTTTCCTAAAGAAAATAAAAATACATTTTAAAAAGAAAAAAGTGTCCAGTACTGTTCTGTGAATTTGGAATATTTCATTTATCAAAAACAAATAAACATTCTGCCTCTATTAAAACTTCCATATTGGTGCAGAATAAAAAGGAATAGGCCTAATAAATAAACAAATCATACAGAGAATGGTAGAAAGTGATAAATGCAAGAGAGTACAGTAAGGCAGATTAAGAGTGAAGAGTGAAATTTGTTTGCAACTTCAAAATAAACTTTCCTAAAGAAAACATTTGAGCAAAGACCTGCAGACAATGAGTAATTTGCTAAACATCAGCCTTGGGTATGGGACTGTACTGAATAATATGCATTATCATTTTTTCATGTAATCTCAAAATGAAGCAAATATACCTATTTTACAAATAAGGATAATCAAGCTTAGAGAACGTGTAGATCTACTGTGCAAAGAAATTGGGATAATCTCCCTATGAACCAACTATTTAGCTAGTAACTGAATCCAGATGTAAACTTCCTCAGGGTCAAAATGAAAGAAGCATGGAGAAAAAAAAAGAGTAATAACAAAAATGCCGAATGCCATACCAGACACAAACTTAAGAAGTTATAGGAGAATGGATGTTCAAGCAAAGCCAGATCAATTGTTTTCCAAGACAAAGTAGTGACAAGGTGTAATGGTAAAGTAAGGTTAGAGAAGGACATGCATTCAGTAAACAAAAGTTATGAATAGGGACTGGGAATGTGGTTTAGTGGTAGAGTGCTTGCCTAGCATGCATGAAGCCCTGGGTTCAATTCCTCAGTACTACATAAACAGAGCCGGAAGTGGCTCTGAGGCTCAAATGGTAGAGCTCTTGCCTTGAGCACAGAGAAGTTCAAGGACAGTGCCTAGGCCCTGAGTTCAAGTTCCAAGACCAGCAAAAGAAAAAAAAAGTTATGAATAAAATGACTATTCACCTTGATCAGCAAGATGACAGGCAAAGGGGAAAAAGAAGGGCACTCCATTCCATTCAGGTGGCTTTCTATCAAAACCACATCACATTTTGGCTAGAACATAATCTTTAATAGCAGAGCAAGGAAATAAAGTAAACAGAGACTTTACATGGGTTGGCAGCACGCCAATCTAACTGTTCACTGTTGTTGTTGCTTTTCCTAACTAATGAAAAAAGGGAGAATAAATTAGAAAGGTACTTGGACTCTGCCACACAGTGTTCTGTGTGGCAGAATTATAATTCTAAAAAATGTAAATTTTTCTCACTTTATATACAATTGCTAAGTCAAGCCAAAATATAAATGGCCTCAGAAAAACAAAGTCTTTAAGATAAAAGGAGAAGAAAAAACTATATTATTCGGAGGTTAACAAAATGTCTATTTGTTCTCAATATTAATAAAGTATATACCAACCTTTCACTGGTTAGTTACTCAGGAGATTGAAATCTGAGGATTATGGTGAAAGGCAGTCTGGGTAACTCTTATCAATTAATTACAGGACTGGTACACACACACACACACACACACACACACACACACACACACAACATATGTCATGTTAAAAATACAAACCGATGCAGGTTAATGTATCCCCCTTTTATAATCACTTTCTATAAACACTTTGAAATACATTATGCCCAGGTAGGCTCATTAGGCTTGTTAAAACATATTTTTTTAGAAGATATGCAAAATTGCCTTTTTTTCAAATTAACTTCAGCACTGGGAAAATATTGAAATTAACTCTGAACATGATACTATGATCAAAGTAAACAAACAATAACTCTAAGGATAGGAGAAAGTGGCAGATGGCATATGATGTTGACTACATGTAATTTTAAAAACTAGGTCACATTTTATCCATATTTTGCTAAATCAATAAAAGTAATATAATTTTAAAAATCAAAACTGCCAGAAAACAACATCTGTAGCACGATTATAGTGTAGATTACAGTGGAAAAAATCTAATAATAGATTAACGTATACAGATTAATACAGAGTAATCAGCAAATTTCCATGTAGTTGAGGAACAAGAAATACTTCCAAACAGCAAACTATGCATCTATTGTTATTAAATATTTGATAAAGTTTAGGAACTCATTGCTTACCTATTACAGGCCCAAAATTATGCTTAATAATAAAAATCTAGAATGGGCTTCTGATGATTCTATTTAATAATAATTCTATTTAATAATGTTAATGTACTTTATGAAATAGAAGAATTTGTTGTAAGATGTGACTCCATTTTAAATAATAGCAGGCAAAAATGCATGTAAATATGGATAAAATGTGTTTTATGTTTAACCAACAAAGTTTAATGCTTTTCAACATTTAAATGGTGAGAGTTTCTGGATGTATTTACTCATTATCAAACTAAAATTATTATTTATTGATATCAAGCAACCCTCTAGGTACAAGGGAAACTGGTATAAATTTTTAAAATCCATGATTTTACACTTTACAGTGGGTATGAAGCAATTAAACAACATTGCAGGTCATAAGTGCAACCTAGAAAAATAAAACTGGTAAGGAGAAACATGTCAAGAAGGAAAGAGGTATATGAAATCCAGTCAGGACAGAAGGCCTCAGAGAAGATGGGAGCTCTGGAGAGCTAGGAGGGCAATGACCTCATGACCATCTAATGAAAGAACAGTGAAACCAGAACCCAAGTGCCGAAGCCCAGAGGTATCCAGGCTTGAACAAGAGGGAAGACTGGGAATGGAACAGGAGAAGGCAGGGGCAGCCAGGAGTAGCACCATGCATGGGCTGCTAGGCCACAAGAATGACTAAGGGTCAAAGCAAACACCCTGAAAACATTATAGGAAGGGAAACGAGAAACTCTAGGGCTCCTTGGCAGAGGCTGAAATTTTCTTAATAAAGATCCAGAAACACAACAAATCAAAGAAAGGTTGGCCAAATGGGATTGCACGAAACTCCAGAGCTACTGCATGGCAAAGGATATAGCAAGCAAGATCAATAGTAAACGCACGGATTGAGAGATCTTCACTAGCCATACAACAGACAAGGGTCTCATATCTAAAATATTCTTAGAACTCAAAAAATTAAATCCCCCAACAACAAATCCTCAAAAGAAACAACTGCCCAATAAATAAGTGGGCGAAGACTTAAGAGACTTTTCTGAAGAGAAAATAAGAATGGCGAAATAGACACATGAAGAAATGCTCAACTGCTCTAGCCATCAAAGAAATGCAAATCAAAATAACATTGAGATTCCACCTCACCACAATTAGAATGGCTATAATCAAGAAATCTAATAACAGATGCTGGAGGGGATGTGGCTAAAAAGGAACCCTACTGCATTGTTGGAGGGAACGTAAACATGTTGAAACACTTTGGAAAGTTGTATGGAGGTCCCTCAAAAGACTCCACATAGAGCTCCCCTATGACCCAGCAATCCCACTTTTCGGCATTTACCGAAATGATCACAAACCAAGCCTATGCTAAAGCTACCAGCACAACTCTGTTTATCACATCATTATTTACCATAGCTAAGCTATGGAACCAACCTACATGCCCCTCAGTAGATGAATGGATCAAAAAAATGTGATAGATAGATAGATAGATAGACAGAGATAGATAGATAGATAGATAGATAGATAGATAGATAGATAGATAGATAGATAGATAGATAGATAGATAGATAGATGGATGGATGGATGGAATTCCACACCTCCATCAGAAAGAATGACACCGCCTCATTTGTTAGGAAATGGAAAGACTTGGAAAACATTATATTAAGTGAAGTAAGCCAGAATCAAAGAAACATAGGTCCCATGGTTTCCCTTATCTGCAATAACTAGTATATGTCTAGGACAAGCAGAGAGGCCAAAAGCTATGTACAAATGACCATATAAACTGATGCTAAGTGAAATGAACCTCAAGATAGGGACACAAGAGATTTTATCTTTCTTGTTATTCTTTTTAATGTACTTATAATGTATTATGTGGTTGGTTTTTTGTTTCTTTGTATGTTCTTTCCCCTTGGTACAACCCCTGTTGTCACTGTATTTGATTCCTGTGTTCCTGCATCTTGTATATACATTTTTCTAATTTGGCAAGAGAAGGAAATAAGAAAATGCTGAAATAAGGATACAGGATGAACCATTGTAACAAGGAGATGTTGAAAACAAACTTTACAACTTTGTGGGGTGGGTGGGAGGGGAGTTGGGAAGGTGGGGAGGAAAGGAATGGTAGGGGAAAAACAAAGGAGGGGGTAACAATGCTCAATAGGAAATGGATTCACTACCTTGCTCAGGTAACTGAAAACCCTCTGTACAGCATTTCTACAATAAAAATGTACAAAAAAAAAAAAAAAAGAAAGAAAAGAAAAGGACTAAGGGTGCTTAGGTTTTCCTCAGAATGAAATGGAAGGACAGTAGGCAGGCTTTTTTTTTAAATGAGTTCTGTTTTTATTTTTTATTTTTTTAAATTTAATTTTATTTTATTTGTGAACATACTGTACAGAGGGGTTACAATTACATGGGCAGAATAATGCGTACATTTCTTACCAAGCATTGCAGCCTCCTTCTTTGTTTACCCTTCACATCCCTTCCCAGCCTCCCCCCCAATCCCAATCCTTCTCCTTCCCCCCCTTCCCCCTCCTTCCCCCCCCCACCCCCACCCCCCCACCCCCCCCCCCTGCACCGAAGTTGTAAAGCTCGTTTTGGACTTGACAACTTGTACTTCTCATTGTTGCAACAGGTCCACCTGTATCCTTAAACAACTGGTTTTTCCCCATCTCCTCCACAAGTTATACTGACATCAAATATAGTGAAAGCAGGGGTTACACTGTGGGGGAGGGACATACAAAGCAACAAAGAGATAATCTTATAAATGCGTTAGAAACACAAGCATGAAAGAAAAAAACATTAAAATACATATCTAAGGGTTCATTTTCCTGACATCACATTATCTGACCTTTTCAGCTTGACTCATACATATACTAGATATTGCAAATAAGGGAAACCATGGGACCTATGTTTCTTTGGGCCTGGCTTACTTCACTTAATATAATTTTTTTCCAAGTTTTTCCATTTCCTAACAAATGGGGCAATGTCATTCTTTCTGGTGGAGGCATAGAATTCCATTGCGTATATATACCACATTTTCTTGATCCATTTATCTACTGAGGGGCATCTGGGTTGGTTCCATATCTTAGCTATGGTAAATAATGCTACAATAAACATAGTTGTGCTGGTAGCTTTAGTGTGGTCTTATTTGTAAACATTTGGGTAAATGCCCAAAAGTGGGATTGCTGGGTCATAGGGGAGTTCTATGTGAAGTCTTTTAAGGAACCTCCATACTGCTTTAGGTCTCCTTGGCTCAGGCCGAAATTTTCTGAATAGAGACCCGGAAACACAACAAATCAAAGAAAGGTTGGACAAATGGGATTGCATAAAGTTGTAGAGCTTCTGCAGGGCAAATGACCTAGCTAGCAAGATCAATAGAAAGCCCATGGATTGGGAGAAGATCTTTACTAGCCATACAACGGACAAGGGTCTCGTATCTAAAATATACTTGGAACTCAAAAAATTAAACCCCCCAACAACAAATCCTCAAAGAAACAACTGCCCAATAAATAAGTGGGCGAAAGACTTAAAGAGAAGCTTCTCTGAAGAAGAAAGAAGGATGGCCAATAGACACATGAAGAAATGTTCAACATCCCTAGCCATAAAAGAAATGCAAATCAAAACAACATTGAGATATCACCTCACTCCAGTTAGAATGGCAAAAATCAAGAACTCTAACAACAACAGATGCTGGAGGGGATGTGGACAGAAAGGAACCTTACTTCATTGTTGGTGGGAATGTAAACTTGTTCAACCACTTTGGAAAGTAGGCAGGCTTATAGGAGAACAGGAACACGATGACAATGGCTTAAAATTCCCCAACTTTTAATGAAAGATAGGGATATAAGCCTCCCCCAAGAAACTTATCTAACTCCAAATAAGATGAACTCCCAGAAACTCACATCATGCCATGTGACAATCAAATTTAGTGATAATCAAATTTAGTAATCACATACTATACTCAAAAAGACTGAGCAGATTTCTCAGAGAAGTGTGGAGATCAGAAGCAGCAGGCTATAACATTCAAAGTGCAAACTAAAAGTGTCAGTCAAGAATCCTGTATCTAGTCAACCATCCTTCAAAAGTGAGGGAGAGGTTAAGACATTTCCAGGTAAACAAAATCTAAGAGTTTGATACTGAAAGGTTCCAGAAGTCCTATAGGGTAAAATGAAAACATAGCAGACATAAACTCAGGCCATGGGGAAAATAATGCCTTCAATTATAAGAGCTACAGCTTACTGTTTTCTATCTTGTACACTATTTAAGAAATAACACACTTTAAAAATTACTCTAAAATCTAATATTACTGTAATTTTGGTTTATAATGCCACATTTTTTTTCTAGTCAAAGAGGCTAATCATTGGGAAAGATTATTAGGTTGTTTGGAAACTCAGGATGTTTAAAGACATAATTTTGTGACATCAACAACCTAAAGGGGTGGAACAAAGTTGCCAAAGGGGCAGTTTTTGTATGAACTGAAGTTAAGCTGATATAAATGGAAATTAAAATGTTACAACTTCAGGAAGCTAAATGTAACCTTAATGTCAACTACAAAGAAAATGGTTAGAAAATGTATAACAGGAAATTAAAAAGTGAATTTAAATATTTAACTCCGGAAAAAAATCAAACACTTAGGAAATTATAATATTAGAAAGGAGAGGGGAAAATTATAGGATATATTTGAAAACAAGTAACAAAATCACAAGTTTAGTCTTTATTTCAGTAATTTCTTTAAATAGATAAAGTCCTCCAATTAAAAATACAGACAGCAAGTGGTGCTGTGGCTCAAGTAGTAAAGCGCTTGCCTTGAGCCGAAAAGCTGAGGGACAGCATCCAGGTCCAGAGTTCAAGCCCCACAACAGACCAAAAAAAAAAAAAAACAATATTTAAAACTGGCTAGAATGAAATGATTCAACTATGTTATGTCTAAAAAGGACTCACTTTAAAAAAAATGGAAAGAAAATAAAAGGATGGAAAAAGGCATTTCAGCAAGTAGCAACCAAAAGAGAATAAAAATATATTTTAAATAAACAGTTTACAAGAGATAAAGGGTGTTATCTAGATGATGAAAGCATTATAGGATTTATGCACCAATAATAGACTACAACATATATGAAACAAAAACTGATCAAAGAAGAGGATATTTTTTTCTTTAGTCTTAGAATGTATTCCTATGCATTGTAGTGTGTGTGTTTGTGTGTGTAGGTGTGCATCTGTGGTGTCTGTGTGTTATGCACACGTGAGGGGGGGGGTGCGCACACACTTACATAACTACCAATACCAGGTCTTGAATTCAACCTATCTCTTGCTAAGCCTTTTCATTCAGGATCGGCAATCTACCACTTGAACCATATCTCCAGGTCCAGCTTTGTCCTCATATTTGTCTTCCTGGGCTGGCTCTGAACCATGATTCTCAGACCTCAGTCTCCTGAGCTCTCGGATTACCAGCACCTACTGTATTGCATTTTCTTTCAACCTTAAATTAAAGAATGGAAGACTTGACAATATATTTCAATGAGTAAAGGAATTTTTACCCATTATATTAAAAGTTTTACTCAAATAAATTAAAAAGTTAAAATAGCCAAATGAATTTTTCATACAGAGAAAATCAAGGGCAAAATAAGGCAAGGGCAGGGAATCGTTCTGGAAAGTAAGAACACAGTTATTCAGAATTCACATAATCAGTATATTCTGAATATACTACTCATATATAACAAATATACTATAAATATACTATCAATACAATCTCCAGAACAGTTATACTTCTCTCCATTACGAAAGAAAAAAAAAAACACTTTTTTTTGTTTGGTTGGTGGGGGAGGGGAGGGGGAGGGCCTGAACCCTAGGCCTGGGTGCTGTCCCTCAGCTCTTCAGCTCAAGGCTAGCGCTCTAACACTTGAGCCACAGACCACGTCCGGCTTTTAATGTGGTGCTGAGGAATCAAACCCAGGGCCTCATGCATGCAAGGAAAGCACTCTACCACTGAGCCACTTTCCCATCCTGAAAAAAAAAAACTTTTATAAAACAAGCACCCGCTATTAGTTATAAACAAATATGTAGCCTATTAAAAACCAAATAAATTAGATAGATAGATAGATAGATAGATAGATAGATAGATAGATAGATAGATAGATAGATAGATAGATAGACAGACAGACAGACAGACAGATACACAGGCAGGCAGAGAGACAGACAGACAGACAGACAGACAGACAGACAGACAGACAGATACTTTTTGGAATATATGAAATCCAAATTAAACCATATGAGCACTGTATAGCTCAGAAAGGGACATGAAGGGATGTTTCTTAAGCAAAAGTTGTGACCTAGTTCCTAATAGTGAAACCCAAACTAGTCCACCCAAACTTGCTTCAACTAACCCAAAGAGCAGGACAGTGAAATATCACACTGGTTCAAACTCAATTTATTCAATTCAAGTATTATCTGCAAAGCTGTTACCTAGTACTGATCCAGAAATGCTTCTGTAGCTCTAACTCTGGAAACTAAATTTAGATTGCTGATATAATTCCAAGATCTGCATGAATTAATAGTCATACTGTATATGTATTTAAACATTGGTAATTTTGAAAGTGATTTATAAATACCATCTCTGTTCCCTGAGTGGGTGATTTTGCTCTATTTTTATAGATAAGGAAACATTAAATTATTTAAGAAAACTGAGGCTTAAATTATTCACAGGATATTCCTAAGGTCACTTGATAAGAAGTTGTTCTCAAATTTAAGTTATGTGATTCCAGGAACAATAGATGATCTATTATACCAACTTCCCAATCTTTCCAGATATGAATCACAATTATGTGTTCATTCATCAATTAGGCAGACTACAAATCTACATTTATCAAAAGAATAAGCAAGTACCTTTCAAAAAGGTTGATGAAAAATGCTTCCCTTTCATTCATCAGTTTTTAATATTTTTATCAACAATTATTTGAAAATATACTACACAAGCCAAATTAGACCCATTTCAGCTGCAAGTGGCAATAAAATTAGCCCAATAAATGAAAATTAGTGCTTCCTGTATCAAGTATAATTTGCTGAGTGATAGCTTTGTGCAAAAATGAAATGGACAGACGGAAGGGGACTTTAACATGATTCCCCCACTTCTCATGAGATTTATCTTGAAAGTCTCTAATAAAAGATGCTTTAACATACAATTATATCCTAACCCATCATTTCTCGATGATGGTTTTACACTTTATAAAAACTCAACATTACATTTTACCAAGTGTTTCCTTTGACAACTTTGGAGAGCAAAATCAATTTTTATATTGATAAAACAGAACATGTCCTTCATTTGAATTATATTTCCAGTCTTCACTGAGAATGTTTTATGAACAGCAGTTGCATTGGCTGAGGGTTGCATTCCTATAGCCCTCAAAGGAGGAAAAATATATATTAAAGTAACACAAAGGGTGAACAAAGGCAGCAGTGATACTGACTAAACACTATGTTGCAAATGAACTATACAACTTGTGGGGGAGGGGGGCCAGGAGGGAAAAACAGAGTAAATGAGGGAAGAGGTGCCATCCTTCAAAAAGAAATGTATTCATTATCTGACTTATGTAGCCTTACTTATGTAACTATAATCCCTCTGTATATCATCTTTACAATAAAAATTTTAAAATTAGGGAAAAAAGCAAAAACTAAGACATTTTTGGACTCAGAAAATGAAGAACTTACTATATACTACTGCCATATTGATAGGTCATCTTAGAATCTTCTGAATACCATTCTTTTTACGCTTTAGTTAATAAAGCAGATATACAATCTTGTTTATTTCTCCTTGCAGTAGAAGAGGGTTAAAAACAACTTATCCAATATAGAAATATTTTGGAAATAATAAAATCAAAGTCAAAGTATTTTGAAGTGAATGCTTCAACAGAATGAAGACAATACATCACACTCTTGGAACTGAAAATCTGTCATCTTAGTTTTCAGTTCTACTGTGATTTTTATCTGGAGAAATGCAATAAAAAATGTAGGGCAGTTGTTTCTTTGAAGATTTGTTTTTGGGGGATTTAATTTTTTGAGTTTAAGGTATATTTTAGATATGAGACCCTTGTCCGTTGTACGGCTAGTGAAGATCTTCTCCCAATCCGTAGGCTTTCTATTTATCTTTCTAGCTATGTCTTTTGCCATGCAGAAGCTCTGCAATTTCATGCAATCCCATTTGTCCAACCTTTCTTTCATTTGTTGTGTTTCTGGGTCTCTATTAAGAAAATTTTGGCCTGTGCCAAGGAGACCTAGGGCTTCTTCTATTCCATCCTGTAATGTTTTCAGAGTGTCTGCTTTGACTCCAAGGTCTTTGATCCATTTGGAGTTGATTCTGGTGCAGGATGATATGTAAGACTCTAGCTTTAGTTTTCTACAAGTAGTTAACCAATTTTGCAGCACCATTTACTGAAGAGGCTGTCTTTCTTCCATTCTATGTTTTTAGCTCCCTTATCGAAGATTAGATGGCTATAGGTCTGTAGGTTCATTTCTGGGTTTTCAATTCTATTCCTGAGGTCTGTTCTTGTGCCAGTACCAAGCTGTTTTGATTACTATGGCTTTATAGTAGAGTTTGAAATTTGGTATTGATATTCCTCCAGCACTATTCTTTCTGTTGAGAATCGTTTTTGCTATTTGGGGTCTTTTATTGTTCCATATGGATTTTTGGATTGCCTCTTCTATTTT
The DNA here is from genome assembly GCF_024711535.1 of Dipodomys merriami. Lineage (NCBI taxonomy): Eukaryota > Metazoa > Chordata > Mammalia > Rodentia > Heteromyidae > Dipodomys > Dipodomys merriami. The sequence goes on from NW_027202270.1 coordinate 97,813,368, forward strand.
CTTGAAGAATGAGGTTGGAATTTTGATAGGTATCGCATTGAATTTGTAGATAGCCTTGGGAAGTATTGCCATTTTCACGATGTTGATCTTTCCAATCCAGGAGCATGGGAGGTTTTGCCACTTTCTAAGTTCTGTTTTGATTTCCTTTTTCAAGTTTTATTTGCAATATATAGTATAAGTCTGAGTCAAGCAGAAAAGGTCAGATAAGGTGATGTTAGGGAAATGAACCATAAGATATGTATTCAAATGTTTTTTTTCTTTCATGTGATTGTTTCTAACACATTTATAAGATTATTTCTTTGTTGCTTTGTATGTCCCTCCCCCACAGTATAACCCCTGCTTTCACTGTATTTGATGTCGGTATAATTTGTGGAGGGGAAGGGGAAAAACAAGTCATTTAAATAAGGATACAGATGGATCCATTGCAACAATGAGACATACAAGTTGTTATGTCGAAAACGAACTTTAAAACTTTGGTGGGGGGGGCAGGGAGGAGTGAGTGGAGGGGTGAGGGGAAGATAAGAAGGGATGGGAAGTGGAAACAAAGGAGGAGGCTACAATGCTTGATAAGAAATGTACTCATTATCTTGCCAATTGTAACCCCTCTCTACAATATTTTCACAATAAAAAATAAATAAATAAATGCTAGCAACAAAAAAAAGAAATGTACTCATTATCTTGCCCATGTAATTGTAACCCCTCTGTACAGTATTTTCACAATAAAAAAAAACATTAAAAAAACATAAAAAAACAAACAAAATAAAATGTAGGGTTCCCCCCACACAGGATAATGTGAACACCACTTTTCATGCTCTGACAGTCTATCATTCCAATCTTCCTATTGAAATCTATTGTTAGTGCACTGAGCCTATGTGTGTATGTGCAAGCGTGTGTGTGTGTGTGTGTGTGTGTGTGTGTGTGTGTGTGTGTGTGCGCGCGTGCATGCACACATGCACGCAATGTTGCAGGGTGGTTTCATTTGTTTGCTTGCTTATTTCTGTATGGCAGTATGGGTGGAAGCCAGGGCCTCACACATGTCAGGCAGGCACTCTACTACAGAACTGCACCCCCAGCTTTTCAAGCTGTTTAATCAAGAATACCCCTAAGTAAAACTGCAGTGGGGAGGGCAGGCAGTCAGTATACAATTGCATTTACTACTGTAATAGCTGCTATGTAGGAAGGTACGCTATGAAAAAGTAGAGAGAGATGTCGGCTTAGTCAAAGAGAACAAGACTGGTTAACTGAAGAAATGAGTAGACAAGTTCTTCCTCTCTCCCCATTTTTAGAGTATCCCTGCTTTCAACTTCTTTTTTGTTTCACCATTTTCCTGCCTCAACTCTAAAAATCCTAACTTTATGCTACCAAAATGTTCTCATTTTTTATTAAGTTTTTAATTCATTTTCCATTCTTGGTATTTCTCACTCCCTGTTTAAAACTAAGAATTTTTTTAGACTGCAAAATTCAGCTTGGCTTTTATCACTAATTGCTAAATACTAGATGTGCCCTGAGAAAATTCCTATCTTTCTCTGGTCACAAAGCAACTTATTATAACTGGGGGGGAAAAAAGGAGGAGAAAAACACAGATAGTGATGAATCAAGTAAGCTATATAGTTTATGTTTTTGCTTGAACTTGGGGCCACTCATTTCACTCAGCTTTTTCATTCACAGCTGGTACTCAACCACTGGATCCAAGTCTTCAGTCCTGAAGCAAACTATATGGCAAAGAAAACATGACAACTTTCTCCTGCCTTAGATTCAAGCCTCGTTAGGGCATCCTACAATCTCATTGCTTTTCATGTCCACAATGTGCACTATCTCTAGAAAACTTAGTTCTGAAATACATACTTAGCCCCAACAAAAACCAGAAAATTGTACTGAGTTATTTAAAGAAATATAAAATAAAAATGATATGATCTCAAATTTCACAAAAAGAATTATAGAAAATTGATCTACTTGTAGAAAACAATGGGGTTATAAAATGCCAAAAGTAATTTTCAGGTAAATGTGAAGTTAGATATCTAACATTATTAGTAAACAGCTTTTTAAAAAAATATATAGATGTGATATCAAAATACAAAATAACAGATGATACATGGAAGAGAGGATTCAGTAGCATAACTCCTTTGAAAAACTAAGTTTAATAAAATAAATTCCAAGGAGCCAGAACTTGTGGTGTTGGGGAGGGATCAGGAGGAAAGGTATACAGTAAGGTAGGGGAGAAAAGTACTGTCATAATATTCAAGGTATACATGTGAAAACAATTGGATAAATTGAGAGTATGAGTGGGGCTAGGAAAGCTGAGGGAGAACAATGAATAGGGTTACAATGATCAAGATGTATTTTACTCATAAGCTCACATGTTGAATTGAAACCCCTTTTACAATTAGTTAAAGATAGTTTCAAACATATTTTAAAAGGTACAAAATACTTATATATTAAGAAACAACACTAAGTCACATAACTGGGACACTTTTGTCACTATGGACTATGACTGACCACATGGGAAATTAATGGGAAAGTATTAACATTACTTCTGTCAGTGTGGAAGAACTGAAGCACAGCTTCTTGTTCTCCCAATACTGCCACACCAAATCATTAGGGGGGTTGTCATTTTTGTATGGCAAAATTTGAAGACATGCAAAATGTTCCCCAACACTAAGAGAAAAAAAGAACAGAGAAAGTTTGAGTGTATAGGTAAGTTGAGAGCAAGTTTAATATCCAAACTAAATTATTTTGAAGATGACGTTAAGAAGCAGTCTAGTTAAAACCCCAAGATCCAGGGAATGATGTAGAAAAGGCAAGGAAATAAATGAACTAAAGAGAAATAGAGTTAATCCATGTGACCAGACAAAGCACTGACCTACCAGAATTCTCTCTCAATTCTCAGTTTGCCTGAGGACACTCATATAGTTCTGGGTCTCATCTTGAAGCTCTATGCTTAAATAATGCTATCAGTTTTGTCCTCAAATAGCTGTACCTTCACTAAGCTGAGAAAATAGGATAGTTTTCTGTGTTTTTCTAGGCTACAAGTCACATGTGTAAGGGAAAGCTTACAGAGCTGATGACACTAACACATAAAATGCAAGGAGCTAAGAGCCAGAGTTGCCTGCTCAATTGCATAATGAAGATAATGTAAGCACCCAAAGGGTGAATGCTGTGCTTGTTTTCTTCCCTTCTCAATTATCTCTAGCCTCCAACACAACAAAATAGGCACTGAGTAAACATCTGCAGAATGAATACACTTAATAAATGCTGCAAATGAAGAAATCAAACTGGGTATGGTTGTTTTAGCTGTGTCTAGCCACTAACCATGTCCTTGTGCCTCTTTCTGGCAATACCAGAAAATCCCAAATTTCATTCACCTAGTGATTCTCCAGATTACCTGTTACAATACATTTCCTGTTTGTCTATTAAGCACAATTATCTACTAACCTCTCTAGAGCAGGAATAGAATAAAAATAGTTGATAATTAAGACATTAAAGTTATCACGTCCTTACTATACTTTTCAACATAATTATTTTTTTAATTTACGTTACCCAAAAATTTAAATGAAAAATACTATTATTCAGCCATGTTATATAATAACATTATTTACTAATCACTATGACAGCTAACATGACAAGATATAGCAGCTAAGCATAGAGCTGAGCACCAGTGGCTAATGATCTATAATCCTACTCAGGAGGCTGAGAACAGAATGATGGAGGTTGGAAGCAAGTTCAGGCAGAAAAATTTACTAAACTCCATCTTCAGTTAACCAGCAAAAAGCAAAGCTGTAGACATGTAGAGTCCTAAACTAAACTTTGCTTGAATACTTCACAGTGACATTTGAAGGTCTAACACAAGTCTCTCCATTACTTTTTAGGCAACTCAATTATTTTATACACCAAGTATTAAAATGGTTAATTTCATAATTTTATAGATTTCATAATTCATACATATTGTGTAGTAAGTTTTTTGTTTGTTGGTTATGTGCTACTCCTGGGGATTGAACTCAAGACCTAAGCACTGTACTTGAGTGGTTCTGCTCAAGGCTGGCATTTTAGCACTTGAGCCATAGCTACCTCCACTTCCAGCTTGTTGCTGGTTAAGTAGAGATAAGCATTTCACTGACTTGTCTGCCTGTACTGGCTCTGAATCACAATATTCACATCTCAGTCTCCTGAGTAGCTAGGAATACAGGTGTAAGCAGCCAGCAAACAGCTGGTAGTTGTTTATTTGTCAAATATTCACAAAGATAAAGTTCTTATTTAACTTTCCATTATTAAGTGTCTTCCCAGTTCTTTGGAGTATAACACCACAAAGACAAGAGCAATTACTATGCATCTAGGTGTTTAGGTCTAGCTGGAAAAATAAGGCCTTTGGGAGAAAGCACAAAACATGGCGACATGTTCAGGGGAGAGACAGTTTACACAGATCAGCACAGTGGGGGTGTCAAGAAAGAAAGTGAATGGAAAGACATTCTGAGAGTTGAGAGTTTACAGGATGGACACAATTTAGACAGAAAAAAAAAGAGTTATAGGACAGATCTAAACATAAGTTAGCATGAAGTGTGATATCACTAAATGGCATCATTGAAGAATTAAGTTAGAAAACACGAGGAAAAGTGCAGTGGATTTTTGAGCATTTGCAGGGAGGGAAGTTAAAGATGTGGAAAGTGACCTATAGACAAGCATAGGTCATGTGATAGCATGAATTGTGGTTGTGTGGTAAGTGGCTAATAAAGTATGACTTGTAGAAGACATTCAATTCTAGCAATTCTCCATTCACCTCCACTTGTACTCACAGCCTCATCCCCTTAATCACCTAAGAACTACTGCTGCACACTGAAAACCTTCTAAGCCAATTTGATCACCATCTTCTATCTTTCTGGCTCTCTCAAACCCTTATTCCCATGCACTACATATGCTCTCCACTCAAGATGCTGACTCTATAAAGATCTTCCTGACATAATTCTCTACTATGGGAGACAGACAACACAAAAGGAAACTAGTAAATACAAACCCAGAACTGAATGTTCTATATTAGGAAAGGCCTATTTACTTAGTATGTTTGGGGAGAAATTCTGAGGCATGACATTCAAGGAAAGCCATGAAAGAGGAGGCAGAGCTAACTTTGGGAGGAACAATGAAAAGGATATACCAGTCAGAGAGCACTGTTCTCACATGAGGACAATCCTAGTCTCATTTGGATACAGAAAGACAGTGTGATGGGACTCAGTAGGCAAAGGAGAAATGAGAATGAAAGAGGTTGGAGAGGGTAGCAGAGCCACATGACACAAGACTTGATGAACTGTGATATGAACTTTGGAATTAATGTGAATTTCAATAGGACTTTGAGGGATGGTTTTAAGCAGAAAGGTAGCATGTTCAAATATGTGATGTTATAAAGTGACTGTGGGTGTCGCCAGAACAACTAAGTGGTACAGGAGGCCGAATAGACATGGTGGTATCACGGGGAAGTTTCTAGTTCTCTACTGGGTAGAGCTGGGTATGTGCTAAAAGTCCCCAAAGGAGATGATGAGATTAATGAATGAGTTAATGACTCTTGAATCTGGAAGTAACATGTGACATCTGACAATGTGTTTCAGACTATAGCACATCTGTGGGGAAGGGTTGGTATTGGTCATAGACGTTGAATATTTGGGCCATTGTAAAATATTCGATATCTGACTGTATATTCTACAAGTTGCAAGTCAAAATTTATAGACTCTCCATATTTCAAAACAGTACACAGAAATGAAATCATATTTACATGGAAAGGACTAAATTGCTCTGTGTAAACTGTTCCTTGAGTTTAATAAGAGCCTCTTGTTTGTTTATCTTATGTCTGGCAAAGAGTGTATGTGTGTGTGTGTGTGTGTGTGTGTGTGTGTGTGTACGTGTGTGTGTGTGTGTGTGTGTGTGTAATGTATGTTTAGAGATGCTGCAGCTGATGGTTAATCAAGAAAAGCCCACCCTAGAATTGTTAAGAGTTGAGAAGTGAGCCAGTTTGTAATCACTATAGGAACTGCTTGAACAAATTCCTTGTTGCCATTCACCAGAGCATTGTTCACAGGATGCTACTTTGCATAGTTAGTCCTCCCCAATGTAAAAGATTTCTCTGTAAAATCAATCTAATTTTTTTAAAGGGGGAGGTCAATAAAATTAGCACAACCTACTCACTGATTACAAGAAGAATAAGAATAAATAATGGCCTCCTTATGCTGTAAAGATGATTATCAGAAATGTAAGGAGGTAGTCTAAGAAAGATACAGCTCTGACTCTTCACTGTTCTTTTTCAATCTGTTTTTTATGGATTCATAGAGGAATGAAGGATGAAAAGAATCAAAGAATTTCTAGTAAGTTCTCAGAGGTAATGAGGAAGAGGTTTACTTAGAATACAATTTAGCCTGGAAAAATAAAAACATGTTTTTAAAAGTAAAAATAGGGATTACTTAGCATGTGAATTCACATTCTTTTGCTCTGCAAGTCTTTCTGGAATAAGAACCTCTAGTCACAATCAATTTATTCTCCTAGTTCCTATGGAAACATGCATTCTACTCACTGAGGCCAATCGATACTGACACAGTATAGGGCAAATGCACTTAGGGAGAAATCATATCATTTATATCTCCAGTAAAATGTGCTTTTAGCTACCAAAAATAATAGCCAAAAGTGCCTCAAAGTTCTTATGGAATGTTCTTTGAAGTTACTAGCCAATAGTGTCATTTTGAAAACAAAAGCAAACACACAATCATACATTTTACAATCCTGTATTTGGAATTTGGAGTGTATAAAGAACATCAATTACACTAGATGAAAGTTGAAAAGAAAAGCTGGACTAAATTATTACGTTAAAAAATATTTAACCTTGCCTTTTCCTATAAAATTCAGTACTCTAAAATGAATAGCAATGTCAGAAATAAGATCATATAAATAAAAGCACACACAGCACTTTTTAAAAATGCTGTTAGTTATAAACAATTTGAGAGCTTGAGAGAAAATTAGATAAAAATATGCTAAAATCAATAATTAGCAAACATTTGTTCAGACTTTACTGTGTACTGAGCACTATACTATGGTCTATAGCTGACTTTCAATTCACGTTGACAAGAGTTTTTATGCATTTCAGCTGTGCCATGTGCTAAAATCATCATTAGGTGCCATGAAATACTTAAGATACCACCACTCTCCACCAAAACTGAAACTATTGTGTGACTGAACTTATGAACAACGCCTGCTACTGAACTAGTATTATAAGACAAAGTGAAAAGTGAACCAAATGAACAATGAAGACATATGTGCTGACTTTTCTGAAAAAAAAAAATCAATCAGGCTTAGTACAAGTTTTCATAAAGAGAGTGGAAATGAACTTGGACTTGAACAACAGATGTAGAACTGGAAAAGTGAATGTGTCTCTTGAAATATTATAGGACAGGAAATTTAAAAGGCTACTCTGAGCTCTAAAAAGAAATATGAGTTTAATTTAGACAGGAGATGAAATAATGGTGAATAAGGCCTAAAAGACAAATGCTATATTAATGGGTAAGAGTTTTTACCTCAGAGTGATAAGATGTTTTGAAACTAGAAGTGGTGGCTCCATACATTGTGAATGCTATGTGAAATTTGTAACTCAATAAATAACTTTTTTGGGTTTGTTTTGTGGGTCACTGGGCTTGAACTCAGGGCCTGCGTGCTGTCCCTGAGCATTACTGCTCAAGGGTTTTTCTGCTCTACCACTCTGACTACAGCTCTATTTTTGGTTTATAAGTGGTTAATTGGAGATAAGAGTCTCACAGACTGTCCTTCTCAGGTTGGCTTTGATCCATGAGCCTCAGATATGAGCCTCCTAAGTAGCTAGGATTACATGTGCAAGCCACCAACACCCAGACAATATATGACTTTTTAATATTGATGACTTCTACATTGGTTATTGTTATGACAAACAAAATAATGGAAATATCAACCACCTCAAGATAAAAATTAAATAATGATGGAAATTCCATATGATTAAAAACTATCAATTCACCAGGTGCTGGTGGTGCACGCCTGTAATCCTAGCTACTTAGGAGACTGAGATCTGAGATTCAGAGTTCAAAGCCAACATGGGCAGTAAATTCCATGAGACTCTCATCTCCAACTGACCACCAGAAAACCAGAAGTGGCACTGTGGCTCAAATAGTAGAGTGCTTGACTTGAGCTGAAGAGCTGAGGGACAGTGCCCACACCTAGAGTCCAAGCCCCAGAACCAACAAAAAAAAAATTAAATTAAAAAAAAAAAAACTATCCATCCTCCAAATCTAATGTTATAGGAAAATATTTGATGATGTAAAAATAAATTTTTCATGTGTTATATAAAAATGTAAAAAGCAATCCTCAGTTTACCATAAAAAGTACCAATATATAGTTGATTATGTCCAAAAGGAGTAATCTCATACATGACTTACATCTTCTCTTCTGTCTTAATTTTCATTACAAACATTTTAAGATTTTTTATTAGAAATATTTTTACATAGTATACACTTTTATTCAGAATAGAGTGATTGCAAATACAGAACTTAGCAGGATGATTCATATTTTTCAAGATAGAACCAGGCATAAGGTAACAGATTCCTACGCAATATGTTACTTTTAAGAAGCATTTTAAAACATTTGCTAGAATTAACGTGGAATTTAAATGAGTAACTTACTCCAAAGCACATGTAAATTTGGAATGATTTTCAGGTGTGCTTTCTTTGGTTTTTTTTTTTTGTAATCTCACAATACTTCCTCTTATTTATTTATTTTTCATTTGCCAGGCTAGGCCTGGCACTCATTAGGCTTGTTTGCTCAAGTCTGGTACTCTACCACTTAAGCCATGTATACCTCCAGCCAAGCTTCTGGTATTTTTGGAGACAGAATCTCCTACTCTTGCTCACAGAACTGTCTGTCTAGGCCAGCTTCAATTCTCAGTCCTTCAGTTCTCAGCCTCCTGAGTGTCACCGAAGCAAGCCTATATACTTCATTCTTTTTTCCTGTTTTTTTCATTATAGATTTATTTAGTTACTTATTTTTATTGTAAAGGTGATGTACAGAGGGGCTACAGTTACATAAGTCAGGTAACAAGTACATTTCTTATTGAATAGTGTTACCGCTTCCCTAACTTTCTCCCAGTTTCTCACTCCCAAGTCCCCTACCCTACAAGTTGTATGGTTCACTTTCAACATACTGTCTAGTGTGTATCACTGCTGCATTTGTTCCCCCTTTGTCCCACCATTTCTACGCTCTCCCTTAACTCTCCCCAAAACAGATAAACTTACATACAAGACAAAAAAGTGATCCTCTTTTTTCCTTAACTCTGCCCCAAAGACAGCACAAAATCTAGCCTGTTTGTATATGTATGTCCTGCTTTCAAAAGCCCTCTCAAAATACCAGGACTTCTATGTAGTCTATGGTCCTCCTCTTTTTCTTTTAGCTTACAGTAATTTTTTTCTTTAATGAGTTGCCACAAGCATACTCACCAACACTCCTCACTTCCTCATTTCTTTCTTAATGATCCTCCTTGAAAATGGTTAACTTGGGGCAATCTGATCAGCAACTCCAGTTGATTTTTCCCTTTTTCTTATTATTATCAAGATGACACAGAAACAAAAGCAATCAAGGGGAAAGCCTATGGTTGAGATGTCCTCCATATTTCATGAAACCTATCAAACAAATGCTCAGATTATATTTCACAGTAAGATGAGCAAAAGCACACCTCTTCAGCTGTAGCCTCTTTCCAAGCATTCATAGATGCCAAAATCAGAACCTACAGTTCGGAAGCTCACACAGTTGCATCTTGTTTTGAGTTCTTGTTTGCAAACTGTCAGTACGATCAGAATAAATTGCATGATATGCAGTCCAATATGTATATTCTTGAGCATATCTCAATGTATCCACCAAAAATATTCATAGCTGCAGGTGTACAAAAAAAGGCAGAATTATGGCTTGATTTGCCTTGATAAGCATGGCAATTTTCTGTATACTTTCATAAACTGCTAATCAATTTCAGCTCAAAATAGATTGAAACACCCAACAGATTGCTGCCACAGTCCACAAATGTTTGTCATTCAGAAGCTGTGGCAATAATGTGGGGAATTGAACTTTACCTTGTAAAAATCCTTCCCTTTGCCTTGTAATAAACCCTAAAAAATGTTTTAAAGTATTTTGAAATCTCATGTCTGAAATAGACATTTTCCCATTACATCTGAGATTAATGCTTTTCACATAGTAATACTTCACATCTATTGTAAACAGCATTATAAATAAATTATATTTAAGACTGAAGTGTAATAATGACATTGAAGAACCAGAGATCACATCTGTGTTGTTCAATATTCCTCTAAGATATAATTACAGACTTTACCACATACAACTTGGAATTGATTCAACAAACTACTGCAATCAACACATTTCTTATCAATATATAAAATCATTAAAAGTAGTGCCACTGTTTTAAAAATGTTTTGTCAATATTCTGGCCACTATATTATCGCTATTTCACAAACATTAAGAGTTGCTAATATACATACTCATCTTCATGCACCTTTGCACCAGTAATGTTCTTGGCCTATCAATCACACATCATCAGCTCTGGATGTGTTGCCGTATACAAGTGCTAAAACTTTGCTGTGGACTATCATATGCCTACCCAGGTGTTTCTAATCAAAATTGAGCAGAGACTCTCCTTTCTTTAAGTGTCAGCAACAATTGGTAATGACATTTGGATTTGAGTATGGAATATTCTCCATGCAAAGTAGGAAATGAGAATAGATAACATTTCAAATTTTCACACCTTTTTCATCTAAACAACAAAACTAGAAATATAATTTTTTAGATAAAGACTACACAATTTGACTTAAGAAAACAAATGAGTACATAAAAGTTATGACTTCAAGCAACTTCTGTGATCACCATCTGCCAAAAAAAATTGTTGCCAAAATGAAAGGCAGTGGCGTACAGTACAGGAACTCTTTAGTCAGAAAGCCTGCTTCTCATGTTGAATCTTTTAGTATTGACCTTGAATTGGCCTGCCCTCTCTTTCAGTTTCTCCATTTATAAAAAGGAAATTCTAAGTATAAGTAAATCAGAATTTCCCTGATGAGTAAACAAGGCAATGTGTGCAAAGCTCCTGGAAAAGTGGGTCCTAGTTCAGCCTAAATAAATCATAGCTTCTCTTCTTTCTCTTTGAAAGAGAAGCTGTAGGCCTACCAAAGGATTTGCCTATGAATGCACCTATCCAGTTTCCTAGAACTTGGTAGCCAAATGTTTATTTCCAGGACTGGGCCTTCTGGTATGACATATACTAATCTACTTTTTAAAACTAAAGTCCACTCTTTGAAAGTTACCATCTACTATCCCAATTCAAATAAGAATGGAAACGAGTATTTGAAACATGCAAAATCTTATAAAGTGTGTGCTCTTAACTTTCCTGAACAAATGGAAAAGTATCATCTTTGGCTTATTCCAAAATAAATATGGCAACAGCTGGATTCATTGGTAAGCAGTCTCCCTGGTCTTATTTTCCTTACCGGCTCATGTCTTGGAAATTAAGCTAGATAATCCCCTTTCTTCAGCAAAGAGATTTTCATGAACCACTCAATAAAATGTTTCTGAGTTCTAACCTTGACAACAGTGATGTTGAATCAAACGAGGAAATTCATTTTATTCTCCTAACCAAAAACCGAAAGCAATTCCAAGAAAATATACTAACAGCATTAAAATAAAACAAAAACACATTTCAAGTGGTCTTCAATGATTATTAGGATCCAAAGGAAAATGGCTGACCACTCTGAACTAATAGTGTTAGTTTTTATTTTCTTGAGATTGAATGTTACTTGCTAGTTTCCCTTTGACACTAGATTCAATTTATGTATTTTTGATTTTCTTCAAAAGGCCAACACATCAGCACAACAGCTTCTGAGATAAATTAGTACCATATTAACTTTTGCAAAGACCATTTAAATGCAAGTCATAGGTAAAGGGTGCAAACTCATTTTTCAAACTTGATTCTGCTAACTAATTTTCTCGTATGGAGTTTACCCTTCCTCAAGGACAAACTTTTGAACTTCAACTACAATTAAGTCAAAATTCATTTCTTTAAAGGTTACATTTACCAAATATTTTGCACTGGACAGACATTCCACATATCTTTTGAATTGATTTGGATAAATAACCTTCACTGCAAATAAAGTTTATTTTAAGCATTGTCTTAAAAGTGTTTGACCATATCATTTAAGACACCTTTGTGTCACTTTCACACTATCCTTTATACAAGTATGGTACACACAACCCAGAAATGGGAAATAACAAAAACAATAACAGGAGAAATATTATGAGATTATATTAATGTTAAAGTTATTTCTATCTTTTTAAGAGAAATAGTTTTATAATTTTATAATATATAAATTCTAGTAATAAGTATCACACATATAGTTACATATATGCATGCACATACACAGTAAAATGTATTTGATTCCACCAACAATATATGTGCAAACATTATATCAAATAGAAAGATCTTTCTTTATTCACAAGTCAAAGCAATATAATTTCATAGATAAAAGATTATTGGCCAGAATGCTACCATTGTTAACAACTAATATATGTACCAAAATACATACAAGCTGGGCACCAGTGACTCATGCCTGTAATCCAAACTACTCAGGAGGCTGAGATCTGAGGTCAGGGTTCAAAGCCACCCCTGGTAGGAAAGTCCAATTAATCACCAGAAAACTGGAAGTGGCACCATAGCTCAAAGTGGTAAAGCATTAGCCTTACAGGAAAAAGCTCAGAGACAGTGTCCAGGCCCTGAGTTCAAGCCCCACAACACAATTGCCAGAGAGAGAGAGAGAGATCGATCCATTGTGTGATGTTGGTATACATGATAAAAGTATGTAACCTGAGTAATCAGACTACTTTATAATCTCATGTGTCTCAGCTTTGAGTTTTAGTATTTATAAAAAGAAAAAACTAAAATCAAATGACAAAATAGCTGATTATAAGTCAAAGATTTTTGTCCACAAAAATTTAATGCACTTAGGCAAAATTCTGAAGTTTCCTAAGCCTTGCTTATATCTGTGAAATGGATAAGTGTTTCAGAGATTAAATAAGTTGAAATGGTTGTGGAAATATAGAAAATCTACAGAGTAACATGCCATGAAGCAATGAGAATAAAGAACATGGCTTTCCAGGTAAGGAGAAAGTTTCTACACAAACAGAAATTTTGTTTTTTTGTTTTGTTTTGTTTTGTTTTGTTTTTGGGTCCGGTCATGGGGCTTGAACTCTGGGCCTGGGCACTGTCCCTCAGCTCTTCAGCTCAAGGCTAGCGCTCTACCACTTGAGCCACAGCACCATTTCTGGCTTTTTTCTTTTTTCTTGCTTATGTGGTTCTGAGGAATCGAACCCAGGGCCTCATGCATGCAAGGCAAGCGCTCTACCACTGAGCCACCTTCCCAGCCCACTAACAGAAATTTTGGAATGGATATGATGGATTTTGTTGTTGTTGTTGTTGTTCTTGTTGTTTTTGGTCGTGGGGCTTGAACTCCGGGCCTGGGTGCTGTCCCTGAATTCTTCAGCTCAAGGCAAGTGCTCTACCTCTTGAACTACAGCACCACTTCCAGTTTTCTAGTGGTTTATTGGAAATCAGAGTCTCACGGACTTTTCTGCCCGGGCTGGCTTTGAACCATGATCCTAAGATCTCAGCCTCCTGAGTAGCTAGGATTACAGGCGTGAGCCACCAGCACCCAGCTTGATGGATCTTTTTGATGTTAAAGCCCAGGCAAAACATGGTAAATAAATATTAGTTAACAGAGAATAAATTAAATATTACACAATTACCAGATGATTCAATGTTGTACATGATCAAAGCTAAGCTATTCATTCATATGAACACAGGTAGAAGGAAACATATTAGATGATAAAACTGTGCTCATTTTGTTTTTGATTTTTTTGTTGTCAGTATGACATTGTTTATGCTATGAACATTAACTGAAACTTCTGACAGTCTTGACAAATGAATTATAAGAATTAATTATTGTGTTAAATAGTCTTTGCAAAAAATGACATGTTTAAAGATAAGCCATTTATCTACTCACCAAAAGCAAATAACAAATAATAATTCAGTTTAGGTTGATTCCATTTATGCAGTGCTGATACCTATTAAATAACATTATAAAGTTTACAGTATCAAAGGGAGTTTTAAAAGCCTTGTTTGTTTGTTGTTTGGGGTTTTTTTTATATTTGCACATGCATAAAATGGTAGAGTTATTGCCCAGGCCCAGAGCTCAAGCCCAACAACCAAAAAAAAAAAAGCAATGACATTCTGATACAACTCCAATATGGATAATCCTTAGAAACATTATGCTATAGGTGAAAGAAGCCACATACAAAGTACAAGCATTATATCACCTATTTATATGAATTATCTAAAGCAGCATGTGAATGGAGACAGAGACAAGAGATTACGTTTGGAGAAGGAAGATAATGATGATTGCTTCACAATGCTGAGGACATACTTCAAGCCAGTAAACAGTATTTTTAAAGGATTAAAGTCATAAATGTTTGTTACATATACTTTATCACCATAAAAGTGTTAATAAAGCACACAAAAATTAAAGATCTCTTTAAACCCAGATACCTTTTCTACTCTCCTACAACTCTCTTTGTAAAAGCAAAAATTCTTGAAAGATAGTCTTGCTCATAGCCTGTATTTCTTTTTTTTTTTTTTTTTTCTTTTTTTTTTTTTTTTCTTTTTTTTTTTTTTTTTTTTTTTTAATTGTATTTTATTTTATTTGAGAACATACTGTACAGAGGGGCAACAATTACATGGGCAGGATAATGCATACATTTCTTACCAAGCATTGCAGCCTCCTCCTTTGTTTACCCTTCACTTCCCTTCCCCGTCTCCCCCCTCCCCCCACCCAATTTTACCCCCCTCCCCCCACCCAATTATACCCCCCTCCCCCCCCACACCGAAATTGTAAAGCTGGTTTTGACATGACATTTTGTACTTCTCATTGTTGCAACAGGTCCACCTGAATCCTTAAACGACTTGTTTGTCCCCATCTCCTCCACATGTTATACTAACATCAAATATAGTGAAAGCGGGGGTTACACTGTGGGGGAGGGACATACAAAGCAACAAAGAAATTTCTTTCATAGCCTGTATTTCTGCTTGAAGTCAGCAACCCATTGCCTCCGGGTCTGAGTCCCACGGTGTCCTGACCTGCTCGCTAGGTGGGAACACCTTGCCAACAAGATTTCTCAGATGTATCTTTGACTACTGTCTCATCCAAAAACATATGAATTGCTCAAATTCTTGAAAGGACATTATTTTTTCCTTTCTTCCTCTCTGACCAATTCTTACTCGGGTTTCTTTAGTTTTACTGTTTTGTTATTGGTTTGATTTGGTTTAGTTTAGCATTGAGTTGTTCCTCCTCAGTTATTCTAATTTTATTAAGCTCCAGATTTTGAACCTCTTTTGGTCCCATCCCACAGACTCATTAGACACTCTTCCTTCCAAAACTTCAATTAAAGTGGACACTGTCTCCCCAAGTTCACCCTTCAGTTTTTGTCCTGATTTTAGTGAATGGTTGTATCCAGATCAAAGTCACAGTACCACCCTTGCCCTTCGATCCCCACCTCTTCTGGAAACCCAGTGCTTCTTCCATAGTTTTCCTCTAACGGAAAATCCAAACTCCCAAAACTCGCTACTTTTTTCCTCACCTTTATATAATACTTTCTCAGGTTTTCTTGGTAATTGTTTTTGCAGTTTTCTCTTGTTATTCTCCCTCATCTCATTCACTTCAAACACAAGTGATATCAGGCTTCCTGAGGACAGAATTCAAAGCCAGGAGTGATGGTACACACTTATAATCCCAGCACTCAGAAATAGAAGCAGGAGGAATGCAAGTCTAAGACCATTCTGGGACACATAGCAAGTTCGAATCTACATAGCAAATCCCCATCTCAAAAATAAACACATAAGGGAGGGAAAGTGGGAGAAAACAAGGGAGAGGGTAACAATGTTCAACAAGAAATATACTCACTACCTTACTTATGTAACTGTAACCCCTCTTCACATCACCTTTACAATAAAATAAAGTTTAAAAATAAATAAAATTAATTTAAATACACATAAATAAGTAAATACATGGAAATCATCTCAGGTCATGACATACAATAATAAAAATCTGAAAAATATGAGAAATAGCTTTCTGTACTATTACTTCATAACCATAAAAGCAAAAGAGCTGCTAGAGACAATTGGACATGGTAATTTCAAAACTTACAAGCTTTGACTGATTCTACAAATAATATTTTACTATGCCCAATTTTGCCACCAAAATAAATATGATTTAGAGACAAATAAATTGTCACTGAACCTTTATTGTTTCCTGTGTATTTCTAGTTGTTGGTAATCATGCAGAATACAGTATCTCTGTTAAAGGATCAAGGACCTGACTTCAGTAGGTATTTACTCTATAGAAATAATTGTAGCTATATTACTTTAAAAATTATGTTTTCTCTCCAGTTTCTTTCTTTCAGCTGTAGTAAAATATATAAAATTTTTACCATGTTAAACTCTTCCTTATTTGTTTAGCAACAGGGTCTTACTATATTGCCCATACTCACTTCCAACTCACTCTGCAACCCAGGTTGGGCTTGAACTCAGTTTTCTTTCTCCTTTCTCTCTTTCAAGCTAAATTATAAACATTCATCAAACTATAGGGCTTAAATATTTTTAACTGTGAAATTCAGTAGCACTAAGTATATTCATATTAATATGCAACCATCTACAGAATTTTTTCCATTTTGTAAAGTTGAAACTCTATGCCCATTAAATCATTTCCCATTTTCCCTCTTTCCAGACTCTGCAATTAGCATGCTGCTATCTTATTCTAGAGCACAAGTTATCAGTGATATAACACAGCATTTGTGTTTTATGAGTGACTTCTACACACTTAGCCTAGTGTCCTCAATGTTCAGCCAGGGTGTAGCATTTATAGCATGTGTCAAAACTGTCCTCATTTTTAAGGCTTAGTGATTTTCTATCAGGCTTGTGTTTATGTCTATATGTGTGTTTGTATATGTGTGTATCCATTCATTCACCTACAGAATTTGGGCTGCCTCTGCCTTTCATCATGTCTCCAGTTTCCATTATTAACGTACATTTTTTTTAAAAAAAAATTTATTGTCAAGGTGATATACAGAGGGGTTACAGTTACATTAGTAATGTATTAAGTACAATTTGCGTCCAACTTGTTACTCCTTCCCTCATTTTTCGCCTACTTGTCTCCCCTCCCACACTGACTTCCCCACCCCACGTTGTATAGATCATTTCCACCATACTGTCTTGTGAATATCTCTGCTGCATTGGGTGCCATCCTTGCCCTTTGTCTCACCATTCTGTTGTAGATGAGCAGAACAGCTCAACAGCTACATAAATATGACCATATAAGATGATGCTTAGTGAAATAAACTCCAACACATGGACACAAAAGGTTTTTTCTTTGTTGTTTGTTTTTTCATGACTTTGTTTTCTTTATTTGTTTTTATTCTCAAGGTGATGTATAGAGGGATTGCAGTTACAGAGGTAAGGTGATAAGTATGTTTCTTGTCAAACTTGTTACCCTTCTCTCATTTTTCCCCTACTTTTCCTCTTCCCCAACACCCACCAAGTTGTATAGATCATTTCCAACATATTGTCTTGTGAGTATCGCTATTGCATCAGTTCCCCCCTTGTCCTTTGTCTCACCATTCTGTTGTTCCCCTTCCCTTCCCTAATTCGGATAAATGTATATATAATACCAGGATACCAAAATCAAATACAGTGACAACAAGTGATATGCCATAGGGGAAGAACATACAAAAGAAACAAAAAATCATATAGTACATTTAAAACAACAACAACAAAGAAAAACCTCTTGGTCCAAGTCTTGGAGTTCATTTCACTTAGCATCTTCTTATATGGTCATATGAACATACCTATTGAGCTATTTCGCTCCTATCTGCTAAGATTATCCTAGACATATACATATACTTTTAATATAATATCAGAACACCTAGATATAATAATCAAAAGTTTATAAATGCAGATATATTGCTTTTTTCTACATATATATTATTTTAGATGATTTATAACTTCTACCTATACTAGCAAATATATGTTTAACACAATCTAAACATCGTATCTGTTCTAAAAATTCCTTCACTTCATTGAGAAAATAGCTCTTTTTAGTTACCTATGGAAAAAATATTTTGGGAAAATATTTGTTTACTGCTTTCTGAATTATTGTTGATCAACATATCATAAAAATATTTCATACATAAATATATTAACTGCAGGTAGGCCTTTGGAGATATGTTTAAGATTTGCCACCTAAATTTGTGCAGTCCAGAAACGCTCTCAAGACTGGAAAAAAAGACAACTGTATAAGAACACAATTTACTACTACAAAATGTCTGCAATTTTTTTTTTTACATGCTGCTCTCAGATGCATTGTTGTCAACATCTGACCCTGATCAGTATCTGATAAGAGGATTTTGAAGGCCAGCAGGTTTTATTTTTAACTTCCCTCTATGGATAACCTTAGCATTTCAATGTGAGTGTCACTGACAGAGATGCTCAAATGACAGCTACAATGATAAATGTTACGGAAAGTGGTCAAGTCAAAGTGATGCTCAAAGAACGATGTATACAGCATCATCTCCCTCTTACTTAAAAGTTTGTCCAGTACATTTAACCAAGATTATGACAAAAATGTCAAGAGTTAATTTGCTGACCTCGGAATTAAAAGCACTTCTGAAAAACTTGATGACACATCTTGCTTCTACAATAAGTATGATTTTTAAAATCAGTTCTTCTGGTAAGAGTTTTAAATCTATTAAGATTATTTTTATATATATGTGAAGTTTATAATAGCAATAGTCGTCTTAAGAAAGTATGAACAACAGGTCATTATGGTAATCCACTACAAAAGGCTTATAGATAGTACATCAGATAGTTGGACATTGCACAGTAATAACTGAGAATAAATTAGGTGTAACCATACAGCTAATTCTCAAAAACAATATCTGAACAAAAAGTAAAATCTGAACAAAATACATAGAGTAGGATTTCATTCATATTAAGTTCAAGGCAAAACAAGTCAAGACAGTGCAACATATCTACTACCAATATACCTAGTTAGGACAAAACCAAACAGAAATGCAAGACCATGAGTGGTACAGTCAGTAACAAGACAGCAAACCATCACATTTTCTAATGTACAATATATATAACTAATATCTCAATTACTATCTCAACTTCAAAACTGAACTGAAACTCAAACAATTCAATAGAATTTCACAAAAATTACTAACATGGTTGACGTATTGGTATTTCAAGTTCACTCTGAGTAATACCACCACTTAATGCTAACATTTACTTTATATTTCTCTAAAATAAAAGATTATGTATGAAAATTTTGCAAATAAAGTAAATATTTTCATGGTACCGTTCACTTACAAGAATGTAACAGACAATTACTCTAAGATTACAGACAATTACAGCTAAGATAGACTGAAAGATACACCAGTCCACACATACCATGGACCAGTGAGGGGACAAGACAGATGTTGGCGTATGGCTAGAGTAGGCAGTAGGTAATTGTGAGTGGAGGAATGAAGGCTAGGTATGCAGATGGTAATAAACACAGAACTGTCCAAGAAGTCAAAAGAACTCCGCAATAAGGCAGAAGAGTTACATCTGGAAAATGAGGACAACTCATGGGATTGATCAGTGTATCCTGGGTCATCTGATCGCTAGGAAATGAGATGAACCAGACAAAGCAATAGCAACCAGCAAAAAATGTTTTCAAATTTTATTTGTAGACTCAGTTCCTCAGTTATTAAAAATAAAACATGAAAAAGTTATTTCTGGAAGATGAGCTTCCAAAGGTAAGCACTATCATTCTGCAGTCATTCTTTTGATTTTACAAGCTATTCATCCAATCTATTCATATATTTTAACTAACCTGATCCTTTATCAAGTTCTTTTTACTCAGTATGTAGGAACCACACCATGTTCCAATTATAAAGGCAAAGGACAACTTCAGGTATTTATCTAGGACAGTTGTAAAACTGAAGAAAATTAGAAGTTACCTCATCTGCTGAAATTGAGTAAGAATAGCATTTGGCAGAGCAAAAGGAAAATTCTTCATTCATGAAATTCTACTACAGTGTTTTCTTATAGAATGCCTAGAATAAGTCTTAGGGAATCCCTGAAGTATGAGAAAACAAGTTGATATCTGAACAAGTTGACAGCCTGTATGGATCATAGGAACTTCTAGACAAAGATTTAAATGACAGAAGGACAGAAAAAGATATGTACCATCAACTATATACTTACACAACAAAAAGAATTCTAGCCACTAGCAAATACTGCTACTCATTAATATTCTAACAGTCCACAGAATTCCAAGGTATACATAGCATACTCAACTGTACAAACTGCTCCTGTGTCCTGGCAGACACTAAACAATAGCTTCCAAAATAGCAAAAACAAGCTTGAACATAAAGGATTTCTATTATTTCTAAATGTGGATACAACCAGCTCCAGGTAAAACATAAAAAGATTTCTAGTTAAAATAATCACTTCCTACTCTTTCTCCTTTTCTCCCCAGCCATCAAAAACAAAATCAGAGTTCCACTAAAGTGGTGTCCTGTCTTTTTTGACATAAAAATCTGGAGGAAGTTTTTATTTTCAAAATTCCTATTTAGGAGAGAGTTCCTAGAAGCATACTCAACCATGCAATAAAAAGACTGACTGTGCCTACACCATCTGCTTACACCCTGACAGCCAATTCTCTTCATGTAATACACCACACAAGCCAAGAAATGCAAGGTATCCAGCAGGATCTAACAGCATCACTGGCATGTGGACTTGATGGCATAGGCTCCAAAAGATTTTATAGCTACTGTGCAACAGAGCAAAAAGTGAACTGATCAATTACTTTCATCAGTATTCCCCATGAGTTATATTTAGCTTATCACAATATTCTCCAAATTAGTACGTAATAATTAAAATATACAAAGTGGTAGAGAGAGACAAAGGCAAGAGGACTACAAATCTCAGGCTAACCTGGGCTATCATAATGGAAAGAAAATGAAAGAAAAGAAAGAAAAGACATGAAATGTACTACTCTTCCATGGTAGGTGCTGTCATTTTAACACAAATGACTAGCATTCAACATCAAGCGGTTCTTTGGAAGGGAGGTATACACCTCTTATGGCACATCTGGTGGCTGCAGATGGTGTCAATGAGCATAATTTTTCCAGAGATGGCACGCCAAAAACATAATGCAAAACAAGATTTTTGCCTGATGTCAATTACTGTTCTTGCCAATGTTAATATAAATCATGTAGGGATGGTTCTACTGTTCACTATCAGCTGAAACTTCATGAAAAGAAATAAAAACAAGGAGCAATTCTGATAACTTTAGGATTAAGAGTAAATCAGTTTTTGTAACATCCTACCTGTCCCCTTGTGCAAAGATGGTGAAGTCTGCTAGGGCGCAACAGATACACAACAGGGAATCAACAACAAACCTAATGCATGATCTGATTGCATTCTGTGTGTACGCATGCACTCACTGTGTCCATGTTACTGACAGTATCTTTCAAGTAAGCATTACATAAACACTTGCATTAGGAGGATCAAAAAGAATGCTACCCCCAAAATGAGCACCTAATCCACATAGAAACAGTACTAGGTCTCTAACAGATACATTGACAAACTATAGTGACCCTTCCCTTAAATAATATAAATTCTAGGAGGAAAAAAGGGCTTGAGTTATTAACATACAATGTAATATTCCATAATCAACATTGGCTCAATTCTGTAAAAGGCTTGAAATGATATAATATATGCCATGCAAACAAAAAAGCATGATGACATAAAAAGGTCCTCAAGGCAATGTATCTACTTCTACATAGAACAGCTGGGTGGAATCATGAAACACTCTATTTTTGAGAACTGAAGCATAGGTTGTATTCTAAGCAAATGAATTTAAGAGAAAAAGATAAAACAAATAGATCAATATGGTATCATTCAAGATTACCAGAACAGGAAGTCATGTGTCATTTGTAGATACCTGTGACACTGAAAGGATTCAAAAACACCACACAGCAATGAAACAAAAAGTAGAGGGGCCATAGGAAAAACATATACAGCACACAAGTCAGAAATGGAGCTCCTAGATAAGTTCAGAATATTACTGTAATAATACTAATTTATGTATAGCTTATATAGTTTTAAAGCTGAGTATATAAACTAATGTTTATATACACTCAATCTTGTTTATGAAATTATTTTTAAAAGAGGTCTTTCTCTCTCTCTCTCTCTATATATATATATGTATATACACATACACAATACAATCAGGCAAGAATAACCTTAAATAAGGAAAGAATAACTTACTAAAGCTGGGCAAAAACAGAACTTTATTCAGAAGCAATGGTAGGGATCTGAATTTTGGAGTTTTGTCCTTGGAAGCATATAATCTAATAAAAGAGATACGTATCAATTTACAAATTAAACATATGCAAAATTACATTGTGGTAAAAGAATTATATACACCCAAATAAAGTTTACAGGAAAAAACTAAAGTTCTACGACAACTAGCATGAAAATAAGATCATTACCCTAAAATCATATGCCTTTTTGAGTTGTTATAGCATAGTCAATTCCCCCAAAGTTATGAGAAACAACCAATAACAGGTTATAAACTAGTAATATGACAAATAGCTGATAACATCCAGGTATTTAAGAACTTCTAATCTGATGGATGTTCATAGATTGTATGCAACCCAATCCATTCTCATTGCATCTTCTATAGAAAATTTTTGAGCAAGGTTGTATAAAATATATTGAAAACACTTTTAAAAAAAATCACTATGCCTCCATCAGAAAGAATGACATTTCCCCATTTGTTAGGAAATGGAAAGGCTTGGAAAAAATTATATTAAGTGAAGTAAGCCAGGCCCAAAGAAGCATAGGTCCCATGGTTTCCCTTATTTGCAATATCTAGTATAGGTATGAGTCAAGCAGAAAAGGTCAGATAATGTGATGTTAGGAAAATGAACCCTTAAATATGTATTTTAATGTTTTCGTTTCTTTCATGCATATGTTTCTAACGCATTTATAAGATTATTTCTTTGTTGCTTTGTATGTCCCTCCCCCACAGTGTAACCCCCGCTTTCACTATATTTGATGTCAGTATAACATGTGGAGGAGATGGGGACAAACAAGTCATTTAAGGATTCAGGTGGACCTGTTGCAACAATGAGAAGTACAAAATGTCATGTCAAAACCAGCTTTACAATGTCGGTGGGGGGGGGGGGAGGGGGGTATAATTGGGTGGGGGGAGGGGGGAGGCTGGGAAGGGAGGTGAAGGGTAAACAAAGGAGGAGGCTGCAATGCTTGGTAAGAAATGTATGCATTATCCTGCCCATGTAATCGTAGCCCCTCTGTACAGTATGTTCTCAAATAAAATAAAATAATATTAAAAAAAATCACTTTCCTTGTTGATACTCTAATAATAATCTCAAAAAAGCTGTGCCATTTTATACTCACAAAAACATCTCAGATCCCTGGATGCTCATATTGTTGCTACTCCCTTAGGAGTCTAGAAATGCTTGTCAGTGTTTTATCAAATGCACTCTCTGGACACTATTTTCTTCTGTCATAAAGCAAAGAATTGCAAGCTTCTACCATACACTATTACAGCTGGTTCCTTTGCTGTTAAGAACCTTTATTAATTCCTCTGACATTTTGAATAATTAAAGCAATAAATCTCTACATGGCATCTCTGAAAAGTGATTTAGCCTATCAAAGAAAGAATGTCAGGAAAATTCCTACCCATTCCTTACTGCTTTTTATTGTGTGTTTTATTGCTATTGTTTTGTGTTAGTTTTTGTTTTTCACCTGTACTGGGGTTTGAACTCAAAGCTTCAACCTTGCTATGGCTTTATTACTCACCTATTGCTCTACTATTTGAGTCACACCTCCATCTGTGTTTTTTTTTTTTAATTTTTGGTTTGAGATGGGAGTCTACTGGCCTTTTATTAATATATTTTTATTGTAAAGATACTGTACAGAGGGGTTACAGTTACATGAGCAAGGTAATGAGTAATTTCCTATCAAGCATCGTTACCCCCTCCTTTGTTTTTCCCCTACCATCCCTTTCCTCTCCACCTTCCCAACTCCTCCTGGGTCAGCTTCAAATTTTGACCCTCTGATCTAAGCCTCTTAAGTAGCTAAGGATTACAAGCATAAGCCACTGGAACCCAGTATTAATTGATAATGCTTAAGTATCTGAACTAGGAATCCTAATATTCAATTCTTGATCTATTTTTTAATTCTGAGAAATAAAATGGGTGACACTGAGACAGAAAATGTGAGACAGAGACCATCAGATAGACAAACAGAGAAAAACCTGACTCAAGAAAATAAAACTGACTGGTACAATAACCATAAAAAGTCATATATACTTTAAGAACTATCAGAAATTGAAACATAACCTTTCACTTTTCTCTTTTTGTTGAATAAAGTACATAAATATGATATATGCTGAATATGTGGCAAAGAGAGGGAATCTTTCAAGGTAGTAATTCTGCAAAGGGAAAAAATGCCTAGATGGCATATGAATGGATAAAAGTACAAACACTAAACCAAATAATGCAAAAAAAATCTAATTGCCAAGACACTGTACATTCCAATGGTTTAAAATGTGCAATTCTTTTTTTTCCATAGTTTTCTTCATCTACCTTTTTAAAATTTTTTTTATTGTGAAAATACTGTACAGAGGGTTTACAATTACATGGGCAAGATAATGAGTACATTTCTTATCAAGCATTGTAGCCTCCTCCTTTGTTTCCCCTTCCCATCCCATCCTCCCCCCATCTCCCACCCAACCCTCCTCCCCACCCCCTACCAAAGTTGTAAAGTTCGTTTTCGACATAATGACTTATATATCTCGTTGTTGCAATGGGTCCACCTGTATCCCTATTTAAACAATTTGTTTTTCCCTTCCCCTCCACAAATTATAACAACAACAAATACAGTGAAAGCAGGGGTTATACCATGGGGGAGGGACATACAAAGAAAAAAAACATTTGAATACATATATTAGGGTTCATTTCCCTAACATCAACTTAACTGACCTTTTCTGCTTTTCTCAGACATATACTAGTTATTGCAAATAAGGGAAACCATGGGACCTATGTTTCTTTGGGCCTACCTTACTTCACTTAATATATTTTCCAAGCCTTTCCATTTCCTAACAAATGGGGCAATGTCATTCTTTCTGATGGAGGCATAGAATTCCATTGTGTATATATACCACATTTTCTTGATCCATTCATCTACTGAGGGGCATCTGGGTTGGTTCCATATCTTAGCTATGGTAAATAATGCTGCAATAAATATAATTGTGCTGGTAGCTTTAGTGTGGTCTTGTTTGTAAACATTTGGGTAAATGCCCAAAAGTGGGATTGCTGGGGATAGGGGAGCTCTATGTGGAGTCTTTCGATGAAGCTCCATACTAAAATGTGCAATTCTTAATTAAATATTGGGCCTCTGTTTTGAAAATTTATATATCATGACTTTGAAAAGTGTACTCGTCATCAAGGTCACAGTTTCAGTTGTGTTTGTGTTTCATACAAAGTATATCTGAAAATAAACATCAAAAAAGAGTTCCTGCAGCAACTATTTTTAAATGCTGTTATGTTGGGTGCTGTCCTAGACACTTGGAATTTATCAAGGAAGATTCCCAACATCCCCAATCATAGGGCACACACAGAGTAAATGGATGCCAGAAGGATGTCCAAGGCAAATGTGGCACATGTGAACTGAGAAGCAAACACACACCTGTAAAGAAACACAATCATCACAGACACGCAGAGGTACTGCTGCTCTGAAACTCAGGAGATGACAACAACAGCCTAGTTAAAATAATAATCCAAACTAAGAAGCTTGGCCTCTATCAATCAAAAAGAAGACTGAAGGAAAAGAGATAAAGTGCTGAGATACCCGTTGTGCTTCTCCTATCCATCCTTCTTCTTTGTACAAACACTTGCACTACTATACCATGACAGCACAACTTGTGAAGTCATAAATCTCTTGCTTCTCCATCTTCACATGACAAGTAATCCCTTCCCTTCAAGGTCTATTCCAATGGCCAATGTTCACTGAACATTTCTCCAGTTGCTCTGGCTGAATACAATTTCACTCTGGGGTGACCCTCCAAGGCAAAGAAAGTCTTTCACAGTGTGCCTTTACCTTGGGATGGTGAGCTTTTACTTTTTTACTCCTTTTACTTTGTGGGGTTTTTTTTCATTTAATTTTATTGTCAAGGTGATGTATAGAAGGGTTACAGTTACATACGTGAGATAACAAGTATATTTCTTGGTAAATCCCTTCCCTCCTTTTCCTCCCACTTTCCCTCCCCTCCCAAGGCCACCCCACTAAGTTGTAAAGTTCATTTCCTTCATAGTATCTTGTGAGTATCACTGTTGCATTGGTTCACCCTTTTTCCTTTGTCTCACCATTTTGTTGTTTCCCTTCCCTTCCCTAATTCAGATAAATGGATATACAAGACTCAGGGTTCCAAAATCAAATACAGTGACAACAGGGGATATACCAAAAAGAAAAAAAAATAACTTCACAAAGTACATTAAAAACAACAACAAGAAAGAAAAACCTGGTTTCCATTTGCTTGCCCTATGCGTAGTCAATTTCTAAAGAACACAAGTACCTTCCTTCTCTTTTATCTTTTCCAGAAAATATACACTGTCTTGAAAATAAATACTTGAGAATTACTTGTGTAATTCAATTCAAAAATCAAAATTTACATCTAACTAGCTATTTACAAATCTACATGTATACTTAAGCAAAGAAAGATAATCTATTTTTTTCATAAAAATTTACAAAGAATTTTTCTATTTACTTCTTGAAATTCCTAGAGTTGTTATCAATGCTGCATGTGGTAGTTCATGCTTGTAATTCCAAAAACTGCAGAGGGTAAGACAAAAGGATAGCAAATTCAAGACCATCCTGAACTATATGGCAAGACTCTGTCTCTAAATACACACACACACATACACACACACACACACACACACACACACACACACACACACACACACACACACACACACACACACACACACACACACACACACACACACACACACACACACACACACACACCCTCAATCCAAAGCTTGTAGGCATGCTGATGATGATGGGTTAATTAATATAACTCATTGCTTTGGTACTAACTGTATTGGCTCTTCTTTGCATAAATTAAGATTTACTTAGTTCCAAATTAATATTTACTTAGTCTTTTCAAGATATGGAGGGTGCTCTTCCACACTCTTCTGTAGATGATGTATTTTCCAGATATTTATTTCTACACATAGCTTTTCAGCACTTTAACCCCTTTCATTTCAATAGACACAATGAGACAACTATAATATCTTTCATTAAAATACCCTCAATGAATTGAATGTAACTCAACAAGCAAACAGAAGAGACTAGACAAGCAATAATTAACTGATTTTTCATTGTACTTTTATAGATTTAAGTCTTCCAAACAGTCCAACGATTGAGGCAGTTGTTCTTTGTATCAGGAACAATCTTCTGTGATTTTTTTCTACTAAACATAGAAACATTTCAAGGCCACCCATGCAAAAAGAAAAGCACAAAAGAGTCTTGGACATCACCTCTTTCAGGGGTTTGTTTTGTAGTTTCCACCCTGAAAGACTTCACCATAAAAATAACAAATTACTTCCTTCTCAATGCCAAGAATGACTTAATTCCACAAGGTCTGATGCATACAGGTCTGACTTTCTATTATATACCAACACAGGGAGGCAGAGAGGTTCAAAGCCAAATCATCTCATGGTTTGAATAGGCTTGTCCCTGCCAAAACTCATATTGGGCTTTGGTCCACAATGTGACAGTTTGGAGAGGTGGTAGGACCTTCAAAGAGCACTCACACCATGAAGAATCAGCTCTAATAAGGGGAACAGGTTTGTATCACAGCAGTTCAGCCTCCTTTTCCATCTTCTACATGTCTTGGCTTGCCATTCTACTTTGAATGCTACTAAGAACTTGCCTGATCTTGGATTTCCCCAGGTCCTATATGTACTGTGAGTCAAAATGTAACCCTCCTTTTATATTTGTATTTTTTATAAGGCTGTAATCCTAGCTGCTCAGGAGGCTGGGATCTGAGGATTATGGATAAGAGACTCTTATCTCCAATTAATGAGCAAAAAAGCCAGAAACAGAGGGGTGGCTTAAGTGGTAGTACTCCAGCCTAGAACTACAAAAGTGAAACTAGAGTGTGAGGCTCTGAGTTCAAACTTCCATACCAGTACTAAAAAAGTGGTACCCAATAATCTGTTATAGGAAGAGAAAATGCATTGGCTTCAATGTGCTAAAATACTGCATTTTCAAAGTAGAATCATCAGACCAACGAAGTACACAGTACCAATTAGTATTCTCAACTGATTATTCTTAGACTATAAAAATACATATAAACAGCCATCCCTCAGCGGAAGGTCATAAAAGTTCTGGGTGGCTTCATTCATTTAACAAAAAGGAACTGGTTAAAAACAATGATTTCTACACTGTTTGACCCACAAAACTTATTTTGGAATAGAAGCACTATTAATAATGTCTACTAAAGACTATTTATCCTTTCATTTGTTTAAAATAGATCCCATTAAGGTCAATAAACATTAAATCCTTCACTCCTAATGCATTTCAGTATTTTTTTTTACTTCTAATATGGTTATTGGTCGATCCAGTCTGGAAAAAACTCAAATGTTTTAAAATGACTCACTGAAAAAAATGAGTCTTAACATTCTGAGAAATTAATAGACGTTAACTTTAATTTTCTTTTAGAAACATTTTTATTTTTATACTATTTATTGTAAAACTACTGCACAGAGGGGTTTCAGTTACATGAGCAAGGTAATGAGTACATTTCCTATTAAGCATTATTAGCTCCTTCTTTGTTTTTCCCCTACCATCCCTTCCCTTCCCTCCCACCAATACCACTACACTCCCTCCCCTGCCCTGCCTAAATTGTAAAGTTCGTTTTTCAACATAGAGTCTTGTGCATCTCACTGTTACAATGGGTCAAACTGTATCCCTCTTTAAGCATTGTGTTTTTTCCCTTCCCCGCCCCAAACTAGAAAAATATACATACAAGATGCAGGCCACTGACATCAAATACAGTGAAAACAGGTTATACTGTGGGAGGAACATACAAAGAAACAAAAAAACAAATCACATGGTACATTATAAACAAGTTAGAAACAAAAGCAAGAAAGAAAAAACCACTTGTATCCCTATCTTGGGGTTCATTTCACTTAACATCATCTTATCTGGTCATATGTACATAGCTTTTGACCTTTTCTGCTTGTCCCAGACATATACTAGTAATTGCAAATAAGGAAAACCATTGGGCCTATGTTTCTTTGGGTCTGGCTTACTTCATTTAATGTAATTTTTCCAAGTCTTTCCATTTCCTAACAAATGGGGTGATGTTATTCTTTCTGATGGAGGCATAGAATTCCATTATATATATAATATATATTACATATATTATAATATTGTATATAAACATTATGTATAATATATAATACATTATATATTTTATATATTATACTATAACATATAATGTTATAACATATATACATTATATATTATATATGTTATAATATAATATATAATATATAATGTATATAAATGCTATATATAATATACTATATATTATATATTTTATATATAAATATATACCACATTTAGAAATGCTTTTAAAAAGTAAAATTTCACGGCAACAAGATATTTGAAAGATTAGATTTCAAAATATTTCAAGCTTATAAGAGTTATTAGTTGCCAGCAATATTTTCTTATTTAAAAATTATATGATAGCCGGGCACCGGTGGCTTATGCCTGTAATCCTAGCTACTCAGGAGGTTGAGATCTGAGGAGCGCGGTTCAAAGCAAGCCCGGGCAGGAAAGTCCTTGAAACTCTTATCTCCAATTAACCACCAGAAAACTGGAAGTGGCGCTGTAGCTCAAGTGGTAGAGCTCTAGCTTTAAGCTGAAGAGCTGAGGGACAGCGTTCAGACCCGTTCAAGCCCCACGACCAACAAAAATAAAAATGAAAATTATATGAATAAGTGTTGATATTTAACATTGTAAAATAATTGGCATGTTCATTATTTCTAAAATAAGTAGAAATATTTATAATGTACTTATGGTGGGGGGTTTTCATTTTTATTAATGTGGTACTGGTTTTCTTCACTCATGTATTTATTGCCAAAGCTTTTTCTTCTTTATTATCACTTTTTTCCCCCAGTCCTGGGGCTTGAACTCATAGCCTAAGGACTGTCCCTGAACTGTTTTGCTCAAGGCTAACACTCTACCACCCTAGCCAAAGCTCCACTTCAAGCTTCTTGGTAGTGAATTTGAGAATGGACTTTACTGCTTCATCCACAATCTTCAGTTCTCAGCCTCGAGTAGATAGGATTACAGGTGTGAGCCTCTGGCACCTGCCTCCTTATTGCCACTTTTTAAATATAGCATCTATATTAAAGTTAGGAAAAAGACATGAATACTAATAATCACAAATGTATAATAAGACTACATATTGAAAAAAGTTATAGAAACTTTCAACTTCAAAATTAATAAGCTGAGAAACAACCTGGCTTTTTTTTTTTTCTGGTCAGTGGCAGGGCTTGAACTCTGGGCCTGGGCACTGTCCCTGAGCTCTTCAGCTGAAGGCAACCCCTCCACCACTTGAGCCACACCGACACTTCCAGTTTTCTGGTGGTTTTATTGGAGATAAGAGTCTCACCTACTTTCCTGCCTGGGCTGGATTTGAACTGCAATCCTCAGATCCCAGCCTCCTGAGTAGTTAGGATTACAGGCGTGAGCCACCAACACCTGGCTGCATTATTTTCTTTTTTTTTTGGGGGGGGGGTCCAGTCATGGGGCCTGAACTCTGGGCCTAGGCGCTATCCCTCAGCTCTTCAGCTCAAGGCTAACGCTCTACCACTTGAGCCACAGCGCCACTTCTGGCTTTTTTCTTTTTGCTTATGTGGTGCTGAGGATCGAACCCAGGGCCTCAAGCATGCAAGGCAAGTGCTCTACCACTGAGCCACCTTCCCAGCCTGCATTATTTTCTTTAGCATGTGGTTCCTAGAGTCTTTGTGTTCTTCCTCTTTTTAATATTATCTTGCAATAGGTGCAGAGGAGCCTTCAATTTTACATGTCTATTTGTATGTACAATGCATCCTGATCGGGGTCACCCCTCTCATAATCCCCTAGAATCTTAAACAGCGATCCTAGGATCATGAGAATTAGTTTGAGCACAAGACTAAACACACAATCATGTGAGTACTAGTTGTGGTTCTAATTATGCATTCTAATTGTGTTCCTTGGTAATGACTACACTGACAGATTTAAATTTTCCTTGATAATTACTAAAAAAAATCACCTTCATTTTCTGATTGCATTCACCAGGCAGCTCATGAGTGTTCTGCAGGCACCAACCCCTGCTTCTGGGTAACAGATATTACCTTTAATCTATGGAGTAAGGACTCTAGCAGAAAAAAAGAAACATTATGTAGACAGTTTCATGAATACCTATGGAAGTCATACCACCTGCTAAATAGAAAAACTCAGTGAGGACTTGGGGAGTATATAACTAGAGAGGGTTTCTCTGAAGATGAGATGTTGAAATTGAGATATTCAGGATAAATGAAGGTGAGATAGTTGAAGCAGAAGTAAGGTCAAGGAAAAGAGTCCAGACAGTGTTCTGTATAACTCCAATGAGGAAGGAGGGGCTCAGAGATTATAATAGATCCAACTGAGAGAACCAACGATGGAGAAGAGATTTATCTGGGTATATCAACCGGATCTTGCAGAGCCTCCCTGTAAATTACTGTCTATGCCATGCTTGTGGGCTTCATCCTAGGAGCAAAAGGAAATATACCATCCTCAATGGAGAACTGACCACCCAAAGAGTTCTGGGAACTGTTCTCTACAGCACAGAATCAGGCAGGGAAAAAGCAGAGGATGGTTGGGAACCTTGCAGAATATTCTAGAAGGCATCACTGGAGAATTTTACTGGTGATGTGATTTGATGAGACTTTTCACTTGTATGAAATTCTGTCTCTTCAGTAAAGAATGATGAGAATATTTGTGATACTAGCAAAATTGATGGAATGTGGAACCATGGATTTGACAGGGAAGATGGACAGAGTGACAGATCTGAGATACAATTTGAAAGCATAATAGACAAGCCCTGGTGATTCAAAATGGCAAAGAGATGGCAGGGAGGAGGTAGTGTTGAGGAGGATTTACTTTTCAATTTCTGAAATCAGCAGGAAATATACTGAATCTTCCTGGAACACATACTATAGTTAAAATCAGAGAAAGCAAAAGTTTGGTCTTTATGAAGCTTGAACCCTGATTTCTATACAAGGATTTTATCAAAAGTAGTCAAAAATTGACATGTCCATTTTGATTTCAAAACATATAAGGTTAAAATATCTCTTCAAAATTAGTATATATTTAAATTATAATACCCAAAGGTAAAAATACTGGTGAACTTTAGGAAGGTAGATAACTATAGCACAACACTGTAATTCCGAGGATAAATACAACATTGTTTATACTGTGTTTTGTAGACTTCTCTCACACTTTGAATGCTCATTTTCATCCAAGCCATCATCATCTCTTATTTGAGTTCCTCTAAGAGCCCATACCAAGCCTCTGTTCTCTCATACCACAATCTTGT
Source organism: Dipodomys merriami (assembly GCF_024711535.1). Classification (NCBI taxonomy): domain Eukaryota; kingdom Metazoa; phylum Chordata; class Mammalia; order Rodentia; family Heteromyidae; genus Dipodomys; species Dipodomys merriami. The sequence continues at coordinate 97,846,232 of NW_027202270.1, forward strand.
CTCAAAACAGCAGTCAACAGTAAAGGTTTGCCACATCATTCCTCTGGTTATTAGAGGGAAAGCTGAAGTCCTTAACCAGCCATCAAGGCTGATCCACTGGCAGAACAGAGAGGACAAACATATGTAGTCAAACATAGATAGCATTTGCTTAAGTGACATAAGAGGTAGACTTCAGTGTTATCCTTTTCCTGATCCTCAGCAAACCCTCAGCAAAATAGAGAATACTGATAATGATCTTCATCAGCAAAAATGTCAGATACGTTTATAAAGATGGGTAAACAAAAGTCAAAACTAGCCAAAGTAGATTGCAACATAGTTAACAGGCCTTAGCCACACAAACAGATTTTAAAGGCTGAGCTTACAGAGGTACTCATACATCCCAACTCACCATGTGACACCTAGTACCACCTCAGGACACTGCCAGCAAGAAGGCCATCATGAAAGTCACATGTGTTGGTTTAGCCTAAGGCAGAAGGATTCTAAGTGCCAGACCTGCCTGAACTACATGTACAGACCTATCTCAAAAACTGAGCTGGTTTCAAAAAGTTCTACTTTATTTTAAAAAGTAAACAGAAACAGAAATCAGGAAGGGGAAAGGAAAGAACCCCATTTGCCACTGGTCACCCCAACTGACACAAAAGTGAGTTGTCTTCTTGTAAGAAATCTTGGAAAGACAATAAAAAAAAAACTGTTAGGTTTAGCAGAAGAATAAGGAATGGTAGAAAAAATCTGCACACAATGTAAGAGGGAAAAAATTAAGAACAATATTAATCAACAACATAAACTTCCCTAAATGCTTTTAAAAGTTAATTTTTTTCTAGCATTGCTCAAACTAGAAAAATTTGTAATTATTTATATCTTTATTTACACAGGCATAAAAAATACTTTGAGGGCTGAGAAGGTAGCTCAGTGGTAGAGTGCCTTGCATGCATCAGGCCCTGGGTTTGATTCCTCAGCACAATGATGTAAGCAGAAAAAGCCAGAAGTGGCCCTGTGGCTCAAGTGGTAGAGTGCTAGCCTTGAGCTGAGGAGCTGAGGGACAGTGCCCAGGCCCAGAGTTCAGGCCCCATGACCAAAAAAAAAAAAAAAACTTAAAAAAATACTTTGAATTTATAAGTTAGAGAAAAGCACTTACAATTCTAGATGAACAGAGTATTTTTAGAGTTTCATCAGCACTAGGGCTCTTACCCATGGCCTTGCTCTTTTTAGACAGAAACTCTACCACTTGAGCCACACCCCCACCCTTTTTCTTCAGTTATTTTTCAGATATGGTCTTGCATTTTTGACCAAGACAACCTTAGATAATGACTAACTCCCATAAAGCTAGGATTATAGACATGCACCACCAAACTTGCTCCTAAACAAAATTTTAACTGGCTAATTCTGTTTTGACATGGACATTCCTCAATATGTGTCTTTATACATGATATTTTCATTGTTAAAACACTCATTAGATAGAATGGCTAAATCAAAACACAAGCATATTTGTTTTTGAACATATTCCTAGACTACTTTTTGCAAGTTGACCACAAACTTATACTCCCATCAATGACATAAACACAACAGTTTTTTCCCAACACCAAGTATTATTCTTTCCACTCTTGTCAGTGTGGTAAGTAAAGATTAGTCTCTCTAAGATATTTTATGTATATTTGTATTACAAAATTTCATATACATGATCTTCTTTAGTAAAAAATGACAATGGCCTATTTCTGTTGCCTATATACACAGAATTTAAATCACTGGAAGTGATTCTCAGGAATTTACATTTTTAATTCACTCCACAGATGATTCACATAAACATATAAATCTGAGAACCACTAGCCCCATTTATTAAATGTTCATAGTGCTAAAGGGTTTACAAGTTTGGTTTATCTTGTCTCTACAGATTTACACAAGAGGTGATTGCAGAAATTGAAAAGGGAAAAGGCTTAGAGAGAATGACTTGTCCAAGATCACATAGCAAACAAGAGAAAAAACTCTTCACAATGCAACAGAATGAAGGTCAGGCATAAGCTACTTGCAGAAATCTTAAAATGTGAACAGTTGTACATGGTGAACCTGAGACACATACATTAAAACTACATGGGTCAGGCAACTCACAGTTAACCTTATAATGAAGGTTGCCATGTAGGGAAGTTTAGATCACTTTTTAGGTTTTAAATTAGTATTTTTAGAAAGAATCAAAAAGGAACACTCTTGGAAAAACAAATAGGGCATATGTTGGGTAGGAAGGCATAGGCCCAAGCATCTACCCTACACAGACAGAAACCCACATACAGATGTCCCCAACAGGACCACAGATGTCACACTGACACAACCCTATGTGAAGCAATGCAATGAATTCTCATGGGATCCACGATCTCATGTGGATCCTGAAAGACTGACTTGGCAAAAACTAGTTGCTTCCATATGATCTCAGTATTTCAAAAATTTACCTAATTATTTGGTACACAAGTGACAGGCAGCAAGTAAAACAGGACTCCTCTGAAAAATCTATTAAATCTGACAAAAGTGGGATTACCAATGAAGAGGTTATAACAAAATCTCAGAAGGCCAGAAATACTTTGCAATACACAAATTTTCACACGTGAGTTTCATTTGGGAAACATTTCATGCAAAAATAAAAACAATCCTTTCTATTCTAAAGTAAATGAATATAAATGTTAAAAGTAGTTGAATATATATATTGACTACATTATTAAAGACCTAAAATATTTTGACCTCTCTAGGGAAGAAATTTAACAGTTAGTACTTTTTTTCCAAAGCTATCAAAACTTCTTAGTAAAAGATGAATTTGCAATGTTGATGTTCAAGAAATAATAAACATTTTCTCCTATATTATAGTGTTTTTCTCAAAATAATCCCATTGCACTAACAGCTATCTATGTTTCATTAAGTATAATGGAAATGTTATATATTTCTTAAAACTTTGAAGTTGAAAATGAAAATATACATGTACTAGAACCATAAGTTGTTTCTTGATCTCATAAATTTAAATATAAAGCTTTTCTTTATTATTCTGGGTCCTAATGAAGTCAATGGTATGTATACAGCTATTCAATTCTGGATTTCATATTCTTAACCTTAGGTGTATGTTTGCTCCTTAAGACAAGAAATCTAAATTTGTACAATGTTTAGAATGGTCATTAAATAATTGCCTAAAACATTAGTTAACAAAAGAAATCGGTCTACTTTTTTTACAGGCGTTCAAGTGGCTTATGCCTCTAAACCTAGCTACTCAAGAGGTTGAGATCCAGAGGACTATACTTCAAAACCAATCTAGGCAAAATAGTTCACTAGACTCCATCTCAAAATCATCGGCAACTGATTAGCAGAGGTGGCTCACACCTGTAATTCTAGCCTGTGATTCAGGAGGCTGAGATCTGTGGACTGCAGTTCAAATATAGTCCAGGCAGGGACTTTTAATTCCAATTAACCACCAAAAAAGATGAACTGGGGTGGTGGCTCAAGTAGCAGAGCACCAACCCTGACTGAAGTAGCTAAGATATAATACCTAGGCCCAGGGTTCAAGCTCCAGTATAGGCACCAAAAGAAAAACAGTATCTGCAAAATGTAGGACTGGGAGGTATGACTTAAGTGGTAAAGTACCAGACTATAAGCCCTGAGTTCAAACCTAATACTACAAGGCCTGAAAACATTTCAGTTAATATGACTAAGGAGGCAACCAGCAGAGTGGTCTATGAGCTCCTCCGAGGACAAACATTTTTTCTACTTGTACATCATCAGGTATCTGCATGCCTTGAACAATAAAGATACATTGCAAAATATTTTTAATACACAAATACCATTTTCTTCAAATAGTGCTTTGGATGAACAAAATAGTACATCATATTTTGTCATTTCATGTGGAAGCAAGACCACACTAAAGCTACCAGCACAACTATGGTGACTGCAGCATTGTTCACCAAAGCCAAGATAAGGAATCAACCCAGATGATGCTCAGCAGACAAATGGATCAAGAAAATGTGGAATATATACACAATGGAATTCTCTGCTTCCATTAGAAAGAATGATATTGTACCATTCGTAAGGAAATGGAAAGACTTGGAAAAAATTATATTAAGCAAAGTAAGCCAGACCCAAAAAAACACAGGTTGCACGGTTTACCTCATTCGTGGTAACTAGAATGTGCCTATAAATCTACAAGTAAACATACTGTTCGTAAAAGCCAAAAAATACAACTGGACATGATAAATTATACAGGATTCTAGACATTCATACAGTGAGACTCAAGGAGGGCATTGTTAGGAGAGGATCACAAAGGCTCAATAGCTATGTGCATATGATCATATAAAATGATGCTTATCAAAATGAAACGAGGGTTTTTGTAATTTTGCTTTTTGTTTTGGATTTTTTTTGTCTTTTTTGTCACTGTTTTTGTTTTTTGTACTTTTTGTCTTGTATGTAAATTCATCTGTTTGGGGGAGGGTAAGGAGGAGCACAGAAATGATGGGACAAATGGTGAACAAATGAAGCAGTGATACTCACTAGATACTAATGCTGAAAATGAACTATACAACTTGGCAGGCAGGGGGATCAGGAGGGAAAAACTGGGAGAAAATAAGCGAAGAGATGACACTGTTCAAAAAGAAATGTAGATCATGATTCTGATCAAAACAGATGTCACTGCTATCTCTGTTAATGTGAGTTTTGTTTTTAATTGAGCTGGCTGAGAAGCTGACATAACTGGTCTCAGTCCCATCTGAGTGATTACATCAGATGTGTCCACAGACACAAACCGTCCAAGACTTCCTTTACTGCTTGCTTAGTATAGACATTTTTAAACATTTCCTTATAAGTAAAAGCAGAGTGAGACCAATTTTAAAGAAATAATCAATATTAAAGAATGTTGCAATGTTTGCCTCTTCCTTCAGGAAGAGAATTTCCCTGAGGGCTGGCAAATGTGACTACTCACCCAGAAGGCTGAGTCACAGGATCTCTATCACTGAAGTGTTCTGAAGTTTTTAATATTTATGAAATGTTCAATGTGCAAATTCTCATATTTATGATGCAAATATGAAAATATTTATATCAAAGTTAGCACTTGCTATTTTAAGTTTGTAATTCACTAAGCATTACTACTAGGCAAATGGATAGAACACAGTTTATATCCAATGCACCATTTTAAGGACAAAATTTAGGTAAGTTTGTAAATAAACTTGAAACATTTCATCTTAAGAAATCTCATGAATTCACATTTCAACATGTAAATCAATTTACTACTTCAAGCAAGGAGTGACCACTGTTTTTCAGCATTATTAATCCTGAAGTTTTATATTAAAGCATTAAAGCACATAAACTTTCAGTGCAGATTCCTGCATTTAATTTCTAGTTCTGACATTACTGTATAATCCATGCAATTCTCCTTATGTACAGTTTCCTTATTTATCAAATAAAAGTAGATTTTTTGTTTTCCTGAAAATTAAACATGTCAAATATCCATGTAGGACATTTTGAAGACTGTCTTGTATAAAAATGTCAGGTAAATGTTAGCTATATTAATGATAGTAACAATAATAGCAATAATTATTATCAATGTAATTGGCTTTAATTATTAACTGCTTTTTGTCCCCCCTTACTAAGCAAGGCTCTACGTTAAGTTCAAATGGCATAACTCACAATTAATTCTTACTCATGGATTCAAAGGCCAAAGGGAGATTAATCAAAGTTGAATGGAATATGCTATTATTTCTGGTTAAAAGAATGGTACAATAATGGCATCTAAACTATGAGTTCTCCTGGAGTATAATCATTTGCCTAAAGTATCCAGACTTAAATTTTCAGCTGGAAACTAATTTGGACAAAAACAAAAATAGTTTGCAGGAAACATGATTCCTTTTTCCTGAAAAAAGAAATTAAGTGAACTCTAGATGCCACCAAAGTTCTGGCAATTCCTAAGCTGACTTCTAGGTGCACATACACTCACTGTTTCTTGGGAGGGCAGAGAGACACTCCACCTCACCATCAAGATAAAATAAAATCCCTTCAGGAAAATCAGATTCAGAACTCATGAGAAGGTAATGACCTTCCCAGTCTTCACTGTGCAGCACAGAGCAGCTGAGATTATGGTCAAAAATGAGAAAACAAACAGGAAAATCACTTTTTGTATATCAAGAGGTCTACTTTTCACCCATCTAGATGAAATATATATTTGTTGGCTTTCATAGTCATTTGCTAGTGGGAAAACAGATTCTATCTCCATAATTGAAGTTGGGAAAACTCTTATGGTTAAAAGCTTCTCAGTTCTTTAAAAAATCTTGCCAAGAAAGGAAGCTGAACATCCTTGTAGTACATAAAAACAGGATACAAGGAACATGGCTGTGAGACTGCTATAGTTGTATGTCTCATGAATGAGGGCTCCTTATGCATGGGAAACTACCCTTACCCTGCTTAGCAGCAAAGGCTGGGAGAAGTCCTGCTTAGGGATGCCAGTAAGCACACATTCTCTTCAGGCTCACAACATGCAATGCTTTGCCCAAAAGACAGTGGTGATATATTTGAGAGAATAGAAATTCCTCATTCAAGAATGAGATGCTATGTTAAAGAGCAACAGAGTTCCAAAACGTCAAATATGATATCCACCCAGCAAGGTTTATTATGACTCTAGAGAAGGTCAACTCTTGAGTATCTCTGAACCACTTAAGAATGTCTGAGAGTCTTAAAACTGCATGAGCAAGTAAATTATAAAGAAAAAAGATGAAACTGCAGGTTGACCCATTGTAACAATGAGATGTGCAAGACATTATGTTGAAAAAGAACTTTACAACTTTGATGGGCAGGCAGGGGGCGGGGATAGTTGTGGAGGTGGAGGGAGGGGGTGGTAGGGGAAAAACAAAGGAGGAGGCAACAATGCTGATAGGAAATTACTCATTACCTTGCTCATGTAACTGTAACCCCTCTGTACAGTATTTTTACAATAAAAAAACATGCAAAAAAACTGCAGGACAGAAAACTTAAAACATATGAGTTGTAAATCTGGGCTGTCAGGTAAAATCAATGAAAAGAAAATAGTACAAATTAAGAAAAGATTAAAAACATCCCAGAAAACAAAACCCACATATACACAGACACACATACAAGAGAGAAAATAGAGACAGCAAGACAAAGAAAACAATAGGTTTATGCATATATACAACTATTACAATATATAAATACTACAAATATAAATAAAATGATTTTTAGATAAACATAGGTTTAATTACCTAAAAACATGAGGTCTAACTGAAGAAATACAAAATAGTAATGAAATATTTAAAAAGCAAAAAAGAAAGTAAAGAATGGGAAGTAAACAAGGAAAAGTTAAAATGTTTTAAAGGTATAATCCAATTTTCTCACAACAAAGCAGGCAAATTATTGACTATAAGTATTTAGGAAGTATTTTTCTAGAAGCCTCTCCTTAGTGTTCCCTGAAAGCCCACCCCAGTTTCTCAAATCCATAGGTAGTTTTGTGAACAAGGCAAAATGGATCCTGATTTGATTTTCTAATGGGTTTTTCTTTCCTCCAAAAACATTACTACCATCTCTCTTACCACTATATTTAAAATATATCAATGTTCTATTATTTGCATGATTATGTTCTTAAAATCTACAGGTAAACTAGGTTGAAATTTGACAAGTAAAACACTGAAGTGTCTTTGATATTAATTATCCACCATAAACAATTTTTTCTGTTCCAAAAACTCAATTCAATTTGGCAAACATTTATTTAAGCCATATCATGAAATGTATTCAGAAAGGAAGCCTTTCCCTGGCTTTAAATCTTTGACCAGTGAGTTGAGATGAATATCAATTCCTAGAAGGCACTCAAATCACAGAGGTTTTGCTTGTTGTTTGTTTCCTGTCATATCTGTCTAACATTTTTCCTATCTACTTATGTAAACATTCCCAATTTATTTTACAATAGTTATCTGAATAATAATTATAAAAGAAAGATAGAAATGAGACTTTCCTGCAAGGCAAACAGCCTTAATTTATATTCATACTGACCATCCAATTTTGTTTCCAGGAATGTAATTAGAAAATAATGGGACCACTGGGCACCAGAAGCTTACAACTGTAACTCTAGTTACTTAGGAGGCTCAGATCTGAGTACCATGGTTTGAAGCTAGACAAGGCAGAAAGATCTGGGAGATTCTTACCTCTAATAAACTACCAAAACACCACAGTGGAGATAGGTAAAGTGCTAGCCTTGTGTGAAAAAATTCAAGGTCAGTGTCCAGGCCCTAAATTCAAGTCCCAGGACTGGCACACACTGAAGAAAGAGAGAGGTAGGAAGGAAAGAGACAGAACCATGTGTTTAAGGTTTATAATTAGTTGGTTATGAAGCTGCTATAGATTTGCTAGATATATTTCATAAATACTTTATGTACTAGTGTTGACTACTGTATGTGACAGTTTATTTTACATCTTGCTGTTCCCATTACTTGCTTTTCCTTCATGAAGACAAAACCCTTCACATTGTGCTTTAAAAAAAAACACAATCTAAGTCAGTCTCAGCAAATAATCTTAGAAAAATTAATAGACAATATCAAAAGTTCAAATATATATATATACACATATATTTTATACCAACACGTACTCATAAAGATATTTTAAATGAAGCCAAAATCAAAAATAGAAAGAATCCTAAGTTTATAAGGACCAGGTTAAACATACTATGATAAATCTAAAAACCAAATCTGTTCAGACATCTGAAAATACTACCAGGAGGATTATTTTATTACAGTGGAGCATAGTAAATTAGAAGAATTATTTTGTAAATTATAATGACTTTGTTAAACACAGACTAGAGAAATTAATAATATTCCGTTGTATACTTAGTGTCCCTGAGAATTATGTAGTCCTAATGGATAAAATGAAGAAGTGGTATTCCATTAAGTTCAATGACCTCTAATGTGAAAAATAAGGAGAGGGGAATTTATCTATCTGAAGAGCTGAGAAAATTCAAAATTCAGTCAATTAATCAACTGAGGTAAGAATTCTTATCAGCACAAACAGATAATATATAAACTGAATCCATGAACGTAGGATACAAGATAACCCCTCTTCTTGAAGTGAGGAAATCACTGAGAAAAACAAGTTCTGTAAAGCTGATCTACACTTCTAACAAGAATCCAGGTGGATCCCAGCTAAATACATCAGCATCCACAAACCCTTAACCAACCAAAGCACACTGCAAAATCTGTATCAGAAGGCAATTCTACAATTGTTTGGGATCACATAGTTATTTCCTGAATAGAAAAGCATATTTTTATCATGGAAAGATCTGAAATTAAATTCAGAAAAGCTTAATAGAATCAAAACCATACTGTTGGTCCTTTTGTACATACTATTACATATAATTAAATAATTGGTGTTTGTCTTCTGAATATTATACTCAAATGTTGAGGAATTTAAATTTCACTATTTTATAAGTTTTAGCTTATTAAATATATAAGAATTACTTTTGGATATGTGAAAGTTTACCAAGGTGATGATTAAAGAATTTAAAATATCAAATATACTCAATATAGAAAATTACTTAAAATTTAAACAAAAGTACTTAGTTTCTAATCATTATTCATAATTATAAAAATTATTCATAATTATTTTTCATAATAATTTTCAGGCTTTTCAATGTGAGTTTTTAACCTACCAGACACATGTTTTAAAGTATCTTAAATTGTATTTGAAAGACAAAGAATCACTATCTGAACTTGCAACTTTAATAAGTCAAACATTAAATTCTAAAATCAAAAAAATTTCTCAAGTCCTCTCTTTACATTAAAAAAAAAACTACTTCCTAGGGCATGGAATTTTTTATATTTAAAAACATCGAAAGAATCAAAACACATACAAGTTATGATGCACCTATTTACTAACTGAGTCTGGGTGGCATTTCAGGGAAGATAAAAATTTCTCACTTTCTGGGCAGTAGATGTGGAATATTCATTTCCTGTTGTTGTTGAAACAAATTAACACACACAATGGCTCTGAAAACACAAATTTGTTCTCTTAGCAGGTCTGGAGATCATCAGATTGCCTACACTGAGGTCAAGGAGTGGTTAGCTCAGGAATCTCTAGGGAAGAACCCTCACACTTTTATCAGCTTCTAGCTTCCACTGTGTTCTTTGGCTCACTACATTTTACTCAAATCATTGTAACCTCTAGTGTGAATTGTCACATTCCTACTGTGGCTCTAACTTCTGTTTTAGACTTACAAGGATACTAGCATACCTTGGCTAATGGCCTATCTCCTCCACCCTCAAAGTCAACAACAGAGAATCTAGTCTCTTAATCTTCTCTCCTGTTTTTCAGCTGCATCCATCTCACCTAGATAGGAATACACTTCATTTTAATGACTTGTGGAATTGGGACTGGGTCCACCAGAATAACCTGGGACCCACCATTCCCCATCTCAAAATCCTCATCACATCTGTAAATTCTCCCTCTTTGTATAAGGTAAAAGCCACAGATTCCAAGGATTAGGATTTAGGCATCTGTAAGGGTCATTATTCTAACTTTCCACACATTGTAATTTTCAATATGGAAAAAAAGTTAATTGAACTATAAAAAATTTAAGGTTTTCATATGGAGAACATTGTAAACAAAGCTTACTGCATAAAATCACGTTCCTTTTCAAATGGCTTCGGATGACTGACCTACATTTTCTTTTCAGGAGCCATAACATTCAATGGTCTGAACTGAAAACCTGAATTTCTTAATGCTATACAGGTGTTATATACCTCAACAGAAACCAAGTTTACAGTAATAAGTATAACCCATATATGTGCTTCAGCTAGACTCTACCTCTGAATGTCTTACAATATGAGCTATCGCCTATATATCGTTATATTAGGCCAGGCAACTTCCATATTTTTATTTCTTAGTGCTAACTTAACTTTTTAAATAAAAGAAAAAAAGGTTTTGTAACTAGCCAAGGGTATTCATGTATTGTTTCTCTCTTTTTGCTAAATACGTCCTATTTTCTGCATTGCAGAAAATATACAACACACTTGAAACTATGATAGCATTACCCTTCTGCTTCTAAGTTACTCTCTTTTACCTTTGTTGTAGTTTCCAAGGGTTCTGATGCTTCAAGGTGGGCCTTTCTGTTTGCTTATTTTACTAAACAGAAATGTGTCTGTATATGTAGGAACAGTAAGTGAAATCATTTGCTGCTTGATACAAACATCTGCATTTATATTATAGTATATTTGTTTACATACATGTTGGAGGAAAAAGATAAATAAGTACCTTTAAGGCTACCATCAATTTGTAAGCTCTATCAATTAGTTTAGTTAAACAATTGTAAATGGTTATCTTTTCATTTTTAAGTTCTATAGGAACTTTTGGTCAGAGGTAACATTCTAACCAAGTACGAAGCTTTTGTTGTTAGCCTAAATTATTTAGAAAAGTTTTTCAAAATGAAGAACTATATTTACATATTTATTATGTCACTACATTACATGTTTTATATATATTACATTATATATTACTATTACTATACTACATATTTACTATATGTAATATGACTATCAAATAAATTCTGTAAGTTTTGCTTTTACATTTAAATGTACAAAGACCTAGGGAAGGATTTTCTATCTTACTTTGTATACTATTATGTTACAACTCCATTGTTTTTCCCAGTGAACATACAATTTAAAAGAATTCCAGAACAATGGGCACAAGCTGGAATTGCCATGGACAATGTATACATATGGAAGCCACATTTAGCTTGGTGTGTTAGCTCAACTCTGACATAAGAGTTCATTATGGTTTATGTTCTTTATGGTTCTCTGTACTTCCAAAATGAGTGAATAAAAGCACAGCTCATGGAAGATCTAATATTTTATTCTACAAAATACTGTACAAACTACTGTGAAAATCCCAACGCGTTATAGCTCCAGGTTAAAATGGTACATTTTAATCAGTAGAGGAAAGTAACATCTGTCAGAGAGAAAGGCATAGTGCCTTCCTGTACAGAGGCTGCTCAGAAGCTAATCAATTATTTCTTGGCACTTGTAATTGGTAGTACTGAGGATTTTAACTTAGGGCTAAATGCTTGCTAAGCAGTCATTCTACCATTTGAGCCACATCTTCACCTCTTTTTTGCTTTAATTATTTTCCAGATAAGGTCTCACATTTTTGCCTGGGTCATCTTGGACCTCCTGCATAACCTGGATTACAGGTGGAAGCCACCAATCCAATGTTGGTAATGAAAAGCCAGGCTTGAGTGATATGTATTATTATTCATTACACACAATAGATACCCAGTGTATTGTTAGTGAACAAAGGACTATCTCAATATAAGCCTTAAAAGAAAATCCTCAACTAGCAAGCATTCAGTAAATTCAGACCTGCAATACAACTCTATTGCCTCTTTATTAGTAAGAGATGTCCAGTGACTTATATAAGAAATGAGTTCTCTAAATAATGTGTCCATTGGGTTGAAGTTTCAAAAGTTCCAAATACAAGGCCAAGTCGTCTCACACCTACAATTTTAGCAACTGGAAAGCTGAAAATAGGGGAATCACAGTTCGAGGCCTGACTGGTCACAAAAGTTCATAAGACACCTTTACAACACACAGCTGTGCATGGTGACACATCTCTACATCCTAAGCTATGTGGGAGTCTGGGGCGAGGCAGATCATAATGCTGGCCAGCCTTAGCAGAAATGTCAGAAAGACTCCTATCAAAATGGCAGGAAGGTAGACATGGCACACATCTGTCCTCCCTGCAATGATGGGAAGCCTAAAACAAGTTGATTGTGCATGTACTTAGACAGAAAGTGAGGCTATATCTCAAAACTAACCACTAAAAAATGGATGTGGGGAAGGGGCCCAGAGGAATGGCTCAGTAACAGAGCACCTGCCTAGAATGCCAAAAACCTGAGTTGAAATCTCAATACAGCCACTTGAAAGTTCCACATACAGCCAGGTATGAAGGCATAGGCCTATAATCCCAACTACTTATAGTCAGCAATCAAGCAGATTGTGATCCCAAGACACAGTAAGCAAAATGCTAGCAAGACTGCATCTCTACCAACAAACTGGTCATGGTGACAAACACCAGTAAGGCCAGTGAAGCATAGATAGAAAAACTGCAGTCTGAAATAGCCCTAGGGAAAAACTTGGGACCTGTCTGATATGTATATAACCAAATCAAAAACAGGTTGAGACATAGCTCAAATGGTAGAGTGCCTGCCTAAGCAAGTGTGAGGCTCTCAGTTCAAACATTAGTTCCACTAAAAAAGAAAATAAAACTCTAAATACATGCAAAAGATAAAAATGTCATTATTTTACATATCATTCCAGTCTATTGGGAATAATTACTTCACTACATGTTGTGTAGCAATAATTCAAATTGACTGGGATTATAGACATACTTCATACTAAATGCTGCCTCTCTATAGCATATAAATATAGTTTTGCAAAGCCTGAGATAGAATGATTCTTCTACATTTAGAAAGGAAGAGCTTGCCTTAGTTCAACATAGGAGGTTCACAATTCAGACTGTCTAGAGACTGTTGATGTAGACAAAAAAAAAATAAACATTTCACAAACAGCTTGCTCAGGTACAAGTGGGAATATGTTTAGCTTGGGATATATCCATTTCTAGTGGACAAACACATAGCAAGCATGCAAACAATGTTTATAAAATGAATGCACACAGTTGCAAAACACGGAATTTAGTAAATGGGTTCCTCAAATACAACTTCTTAAATAAAAACCATCACTGAAAGGACTGGTCCTAAGGACCACTGGGTTCTGTTCACCCAGGATGTGCTCAGAAATAGTGCACCATTCAGGATTATTCAATTCTCTCCAGGCAGGTAAGGAATTCTACATTCACCAGATCTGAGCCTCAGTAATCATTGCACAGTCGCATTTTCCGAAACACTTCCACATCCATTTACAAAGAAATGATCTGTATAATCACACAAAGTCATTAACATTTTTAGATAAATGCCAATGTCATCTGAATATTTAAAGATGGATGAAAAATCAGCAGTCCCACAGTTTTGAACTATTTGCTATTGTTGTTGTTAAAGGGTATGATAGCAAATTCCAAACCAATTCAGCTATGTATTTATTATTTATTAAACCTAATAAAATGGATGTATTAACAATTATATGATTCAAAGGGATGAGGAATGTCTCCAATACAAGCAATCAGTTTTCTCTAAACAGTCTTATCCCACAAAAAGAGCATTTCTGATGTTCCCTTCCTTTGTGTAAGAGTATCAAAAGGAAGGAAGGGAAGAAAGGTACCCATATGCCCTTCAAAGTGATGTAACCTTAGCTGACATCAACTGAGGTGTAAATTCCAGAAGACTCTTTAGGACTAGGGAATAACTGAATTCAACATAGAAATAATACCACACTGTAAAAGCAGGAGTATTTACAAAGTAAATCGCAGGCAATATAATGCTAAATTTAGTATCCCCTATCTTCCTCACAACTAGACAATTCCAAACCCTCCGTATCCTCCATGGCCATTTCAGCAAGTGCAGAAAGTATGGGGGGTGGAAGGGGGTAGATACAGTAGTTGTATGATTTGACGTAAATGATTTAACCTCTCCTGACCTTTCATTTCCTCATCCTGAAAATGGAGATAAATGACTACAGCTAAAGGCTGAGATGAGATGCAGAAATGATGAAAAGTGGCCAAGTTCCAGACTGGTGCACAAGGAAATGTCAGGAAGGCTTTGTTCCTGTAGGCTCCCCTCCACTGGCCACTGTGCCCTGAGAGAAACTGCCAGCTCAAGGTCCTCCACTTGTGGAATTTTCCAGAGGAGGCCTTGGAGCCATGTCAAGCATGACCAAAGTCTCCTGGGACAAGCTCTTCCCAAAACTCTCCAGACAGGACATCACAGAGTTTCTCCATAGAGCTCTTACCTGAGATTATCAGAAACTCTTACAAAAGGAATACACTGCTTACTAAGAGTGGCCTCCTGGATTTCCCCACTGCTATTCATGAGTTACTTAAGTGGGGCTGATCCTGCAGACAAAAAGGTCAGAGCTTTGCTGTCAGCATCTTTTTTCTGCCCTCATGTGCTACTAATCTCAAAAGCCCAAAGCAGGCTTTGGCTGCTCAGGTCTATTCCCCACCACGGACTCAAAGTCATCACCACAGCTTAACTGACATGGTCCCCAGCCTTTGCCTACCCTTGACAATGGTTTGCCTCAGACTACTCACTGCTCATGGTTAAGTGGTCCTGACCTCTAGTGTTAAGTGTTGAGAGGGTCTAAGTGGACTACATAATCTCCAATTAACTCTGTTGTGCCTATATGCTTTTAGGTATAGCTTTCTGTATCCATTAAAAAACCAAGCCTTTCAATGATGCTAATGACAAAAGCTACAAACTTGAATGGATTCAAAAGACTTTAGCTGTCTATAATCTGAGGAATAGATTTCAATCTTACCCATTTTGCTTAACATCATAGCTATTTTAATCATCCATTTTCTGTGACAGAGAAATGAAGCTTAGGTGTGTCCAAATCTCACCATAGTCCCATGCCTTTTATGGTAGACCTTTGATCTTTCCCTTAGAGTTCTGGGAAGAATTCAGTTTGCTAATCATCATTCCTCCCCGGCTACATGGAAGACTCAGCACTTCTCAATAATCTGAGACGCTAAATGAAAGCAGGAAAATATTCATATTTAATTGAGAGAAATGTAGGGCTTAGGGAGAGAAGACATAGTGTCAAATTAATTAAAATCTCTGGGACTTCTTCAAGCATCCAAAGTAGGAATGTGGAATAGGTCTCTCTGGTTCCAGTCACCCATTCTCAAGAGACAAATCTTAATCACCCAGAAGTGATTGTATCATTAACATAAACTGGTTCAGATGATCTAGGAAAAGGTTTTGATTTTTTGACATGTCTATTACTAACAGATTGAACATCTTTATTTAAGACTGTAACCTAATGAATTAATTTTTAATAATCATTGGTAGGAATATACTTCAACTTAAAAAGCTTCAAATTTATACCAGCACAAATGTAACTAAACTTATTTGAAGAAAAAATTCTTGAAGTCAAGTTAAATCACTTACAAAAAATACATATAATTAACATCAAATGGTACATGGATTTCACACTTGAAAAAATTTTACAGTTTTATTTAAAGTACAAATATCTTTCTAATGGTTAACATATCAAATTCAGTTTGATTACAATCACAATCTTTTTATTATATTGTTTATTATACTGTTTTTAAAAATTTGTCTTAACCATCTTTATGTCTGTGATTAAAGTTTTTTACTGAAAAAAGCTTCAATTGTCAAAGCATAACACATTATACATTGCCAAATCTACCAAACTCAGTTGAAAGTAATAATAAAACACAAGAGAAGCTTACATTAACAGAAAAAAAAAAAGCCTCATCAATTCAAGCATGTGATTATAGTAAATATACATACCTGGAGGGTTTTTTTAAAGGGGATTTTTAAAAATAATATATTCATTGACTGAGCTCTCAATAAACATTAAGGGGCTTGAATATATGTTTGGTATGTTCCCATTAAGTGCTAATAGCCTTTTAAAAGAAACCACCAACAAGGGCCAATGTGTATGAAAAAAGTTCAACATCACTAATCATCAGGAAAAGGAAAATTAAAACAACGCAGAGATATCCCCTCAGATCTGTTAGAATAGCTATTATCAAAAAGACAAAAGATTATACATATTGGTGAGAATGTGGAGAAAGCATTTCCACACTATTGGTAGCAGGAATGTTAGTATAGCCTTTATGGAAAACAGTATTAAAGTTCCTACAGAAAGTAAGAATACAACTAGCATGCAACCCAACCACTTCTGGGGACACATGCAAGGGAAATGCAATCAATTTGTCAGAGCTATCTGCACTCTGGTGTTACTATAGGACCATTCACAATAACCAACATATAGAATCTAAGTGTCAATAAATGACTAGATGGATAAAGAAAATGCAGGTACAGGGCACACGCATGCGCATTCATGAGCGCACGCACGCACACACACACACACACACACACACACACACACACACACACACATGCCACTTATACAATAGAATATAGTCAGCCTTAATAAACCTGACACCGACAAAATATGATATGACCTTACTTACATGTAAATCTAAACATTGAACTCACAGAAATAAAGCGCAGAATCATACTTGTAGGGCTGGGGGTAGGCAGTGTGGGCAATGGGTAAAATCTGATCAAGGGTAAGAAAGTTTTTCTTAGGATGAGAAAGTTCTGAAGATCTATTATACAACAAAACTACAGATAAAAATCACATATTATGTACCTGAGAATTACTAAGAGACTGGATCTTAACTGTTCACCCTAAAAAACAATAAGTATGGGAGGTCATAGATAATTAGCTCAGTTAAATCATTTCATAACATATACATAGATCAGACCATCACATTGTACACTGTAATATGCATAGTTTTATTTATCAATTATAACTTATAAAGCTGGGGAATAAAATGGATAGCATAGGATTACCTAGTACCAATGGGCTATAATTAAACTCAATGTAGGAAAGGCATTTCTAACTGTCAAAGGTGTAAAAACCTCCAATACTAATTTATACAATAGTACAAAATCACTACATTGGATGGATCCCAATAAGACAACAACAACAACAAAAAGTACCATACAAGCAATTTGAGTAAAAAGCTACTAAATGCCTTTTGAAATGGCAATGGTCATTAGGTCCTAACGGGCACCTGTCCACAGCGACTGAAACACTTAGCTAAAGAAGGAATGGAGACCCTTAATTTAATGTTACAATTTTTCTGCCAGTTGTAGGTAACTATTCTTTCAGCCTTCTCCTTCCACATCTCTAATAGTGCACTGTATGAAACAACATCAATATATTCTTTAAAATCATCTATGCAGGCACTGATGGCTCATGCCTATAATTATAACTACACCAGGCGCTGAGAAATAGACGACCAAGGTCCAAGGTCACCTCTTACAGAAAATTTTGCTAGACTCCATCCCCCAAAATACCTGCAAAAAACAGGACTGGGGACATCAGTGGTAAAGCACCAACCAAGCAAACTCAAGGCTCTGAGTTCAAAATCTCAATATTGCAAATAAATAGTATATACTATGTCAATTCCTAAGCAGCCTTGATATATTGCATCAAACAAACCAAGAAACAAAATGTTTATGATACTAAAGTGTTTACATCACTGTAAATAAGCAATCTCTTTACCTTCTCACAATAAACTAAGCAAAATAATCAAACTGAACTTTATAGTTACTTTGTATACTGAAACAAGATTTCTGTTTTCAAGTAACATTTAACAATGCCCATATATATCAAAATCTCTCCAACCATCTGAACCAGTGAGGAGTGTGTGTTTCAAAATAAAACAGACAAGATTCTACTTAATAAAGTATGTTCCTTGCTAACAAGACAATGAACTAGTGTACAAGGCTTTACTTTGTCAATAATTTATTATGCACAGCCAAGCTTTTCACTAATATTTGCCTTGTCATATTCACACGTTCAATCATTTTATGATATGTATGTGAAAAAGTAGCTGCTGTCAACTAAGCAGAGAAACATTAGGAAATTCTTGAATTTGCGCCTAAATATAAGCAGAAAATTGGACAAACTTCTCATCGATCAGTATGTTTGTCCAAACAGATGCTAATGAACCAGTGAAGGGTGATTTTTTTTCCACCAAAATAAGTTTAACAAAATTTGCACACGATTGCATATTTGAGAATCTAAATTTTATCTGTCAACGTTGCTGAGCCACTTTATCAACTGTGCAGTTTCAGCCAAATAACTTTGGAAGAAACTTCTGCCTAAGAAATTATAAATTTGGAGAGGTATAACTGTCCCAGAGTATGTCGTGTTTTTACATAAATTCTTACCTTTGCAACTATGTGAATCATATCCTCTGCATATAATTTAAAACTTAGTATATTTGGTTTTTCTCCTTTCTATACAAGATCAGAAAGGATAAGAAGCAGTGCAATGTGGATTTTTCCACTGACAAGTAACTCCTATCATTACTGAGTTTAAATGCTACAAAAATATTTGCTTGACAGTATCAGAAGAATTCCTGGGGAAATTTTCACTTACTTTTATGTTTTTACCAGTACTGGGGCCTGATCTCAAGGCCACTTACTTGTTTGCTTAATGCTGGTGTTCTCCATTTATATCTTTTAGATTTGTCTGTCCAGGCTGGCTTTGAACCTTGATTCTCAGATCTCAGCTTACTGAATAGACAGGGTTATAGGCACCTGGATAAATTTCCACATATTCTTATAGATGAAAACAAAATGTGTCTTTATGTGACACATTTTATTTCTACATACTGTCACTAGAAGGAAAAAAATAATGTAATCTTTTCCTAGATTTACTTTATTCCAACATTAAATATCCAGGAGATTTAAATCTCATTTTCAAAATTTCTCTAGAGTAATACTGAGGAAATTAAAAGACAAGTCCTGCCTTTACAAACATTCTATACCAGGTACCAGTGGCTCATACCTCTAATCCTAGCTAATTTGGATGATGAGATTGAAAGGATCTAGGTTCACCCAGGCATACACAGGAGACCCTGTGTCAATGAATAGCTGGGTAGTGTGGCACATGACCTATCAGTCTAGCTTCCCAGGAAGATGATATTCTGAGTATCAGTTCCAGGCCAACACAGACAGAAAAGTTCCCAAGACTACAACTCAATGGAAAGAACCTGAACATGGTGATATGTGCCTCTCATTTCAACTAAGACAAAAAGTGTAAAATAGGCAATTATGCTCCATACCTGGATAGGAAGCAAGACCCAATCTCAAAATAATCAGTGCAAAAAGAGCTGGAGATATAGCTCATGGTAGGGCACCTTCCTAGAAAGTGCTAATCCCTGAGTTAAAATCTCAACACTACCAAAAAACAAACATGCAAAAATAACAACCTGTGTTTTCACCTCTGTTTGAGCTGCGATTTTTTACATTAGCCAAGATGACTGTCAGAAGCCATAGGTCCATAAAGACTTTTTATAACATACAGAAACAAAGCAAACATATAAAAACAAGAAGAAAGTAGCCTAACAGATCAATTCCTGTGGGATTGCATTTTATCTACTTCTAATCTAGTTTTAAGTCCAGCCTAGCTATCTTGATCATTATCCTAATTTCTTAGTATATAAGCTACACTTTTTTTCAGCAAATGTTTTCATTTGATAGTATAGTGTAAACAGATTAGTCCTCAGGGAATTCTGAGGACTGGTGCTAGTAGTTCATACTTATAAACCCAGCTACCTTGGAGGTTGAGATCTGAGGATCAAGGTTTGAAAGCCAACTGGGGCAAGAAAATCCCTGAAACTCCTATCTCCAGTTAGCAACCAAAAGCTAGAAGTGTGGAACTGTGGGTCAAGTGGAAGGGAGCCAGCCTTGAGCAAAAAAGCTAAAGGACAGAGTCCACAGCCCTGAATTCAAGCACCAGTACCAGCACATACACACAAAACCTCTTAGGATGAAAGTTGATGAACATGATCAGCAAACAGAAGTCTTCGAGTACAGTTTCCTAGGGCAAGTTGACATAGCTAGCAAGATCAATAGAAAGCCCATGGATTGGGAGAAGATCTTTACTAGCCATACAACGGACAAGGGTCTCATATCTAAAATATACTTGGAACTCAAAAAATTAAACCACCCAACAACAAATCCTCAAAGAAACAACTGCCCAATAAATAAGTGGGCGAAAGACTTAAAGAGAAACTTCTCTGAAGAAGAAACAAGGATGGCCAATAGACACATGAAGAAATGTTCAACATCCCTAGCCATAAAAGAAATGCAAATCAAAACAACATTGAGATATCACCTCACTCCAGTTAGAATGGCAAAAATCAAGAACTCTAACAACAACAGATGCTGGAGGGGATGTGGACAGAAAGGAACCTTACTTCATTGTTGGTGGGAATGTAAACTTGTTCAACCACTTTGGAAAGCAGTATGGAGGTTCCTCAAAAGACTTCACATAGAACTCCCCTATGACCCAGCAATCCCACTTTTGGGCATTTACCCAAATGTTTACAAACAAGACCACACTAAAGCTACCAGCACAACTATGTTTATTGCAGCATTATTTACCATAGCTAAGATATGGAACCAACCCAGATGCCCCTCAGTAGATGAATGGATCAAGAAAATGTGGTATATATGCACAATGGAATTCTATGCCTCCATCAGAAAGAATGACATTGCCCCATTTGTTAGGAAATGGAAAAACTTGGAAAAAATTATATTAAGTGAAGTAAGCCAGGCCCAAAGAAACATAGGTCCCATGGTTTCCCTTATTTGTAATATCTAGTATATGTATGAGTCAAGAGGAAAAGGTCAGATAATGTGATGTCAGGAAAATCAACCCTTAGATGTGTATTTTAATGTTTTTTTCTTTCATGCATGTGTTTCTAACGCATTTATAAGATTATCTCTTTGTTGCTTTGTATGTCCCTCCCCCACAGTATAACCCCTGCTTTCACTATATTTGATGTCAGTATAACTTGTGGAGGAGATGGGGAAAAACCAGTTGTTTAAGGAAACAGGTGGACCTGTTGCAACAATGAGAAGTACAAGTTGTCATGTCCAAAACGAGCTTTACAACATCGGTGCGGGGGGGGGGGGGGGGGAGGAGGGGGAAGGAGAAGGATTGGGATTGGGGGGGAGGGGGAAGGCTAGGAAGGGATGTGAAGGGTAAACAAAGGAGGAGGCTGCAATGCTTGGTAAGAAATGTACACATTATCCTGCCCATGTAATTGTAACTCCTCTGTACAGTATGTTCACAAATAAAATAAAATTACATTTAAAAAAATGTCCCAGTATCCACACTACCACTTCTTCACACACCAGTTTCATTATTTTAGATTTATCTCAGCCTTGAATGTAATAGCCCACTTTAATTCATGTGTTTGTCAAAACAGCTCATTGTCCAACTTTTCCCAGCCCAAAGGCTTAAAGCTTCATGCTTTTAACTTAAGAGTCTCAAGAGGAATCCTTGAGAAAACTGTTACATACGTTATACC
This sequence comes from Dipodomys merriami, assembly GCF_024711535.1. NCBI lineage: Eukaryota > Metazoa > Chordata > Mammalia > Rodentia > Heteromyidae > Dipodomys > Dipodomys merriami. The sequence goes on from NW_027202270.1 coordinate 97,868,279, forward strand.
ATTAAAAAAAAAAAAGCTTATAAGTCTCTGTACTAATAGAAAGATAGAAAGTAGAGATGCTCTTTTGCACTGGAATTATATATAATGAAGCCTCATTTTCTGCAGCCTGTAATACAAAATTTAAACCAACACATCAGTATCTGGAGACTACATGTGAATTATAAGACTCCTAAAAATGTATTCCAAAAAATGATAAGTCTCATCATATACTACATATATGTATATAGTATGCATTAGATGTATTTCACACAAAGATTGAGCTTCCCTATCCCAAAGCTCTACCATCTGAAATCTTTTGAACCCCAACATGATGCCACAAGTGGAAAACTGCATGTGTGAGCTTCTATGAGTAGAAGTCAAGATGAAAGTACACTAAAAAGTATTGTATAAATTATTGTATAAGTATTGTGTGAATTGAGGCACAGTGGCTCACAAAGGTAATGCCAGCTATTCATGAGGTGGGGTAGATCGGGAAGACCATGGTACAGAGAAGCCAAGCAAAAAGTGAGTAAAACTCACAACAAAACAACAGCAAAAAGATAATTCATATCAGCAATCACAGCTATGTAGAAAGCATAACCAGAAAAGTGAGAAAATCATAGTCCTTACCACTACAAGCAAAAACTAAATAGCCTTCCTGAAAAAATAACTGAAGCTTAAAAGGGCTGAGTGTGGTTCAAGTGGAAGAGTACTTGTGTAGCAAGCACAAGGCCAAGTTCAAACCCCCATACCACCAGCAAAAAAAGTATATACATTTACTTTTAGGCTATATATGAAACATACATTTCATATTATGAAACATAAATGGATTTGTGTTTCCACTTGGGTCTAATCCCCAAGCTATTCATTATGCATATGTAAATATACCAAAATCCAAAAGAATCCCATGTTCAAAACATTTCTACTTCCAGGCGTTCCAGTTAAGTGATATATAACCTTTATTGTGTACTTTCATGTACAGTTTGTACTACATAACTCCAAAATATAATCCCACTATATGTTTAAACTTGAAGATAAATACAATTTTTGAATGTAAAGCATTAATAGTATATTTCTTAAGGATGCCTTAGTGAAATGACAAATTTATCCTGGATCAGATACCAGCAGATATACGATACACCCAATATAAAGTCAGAATAAAATTGGTACTTAATACCCAAAGATTATCATGGATTTAAAATTATTTTACTGTTCCATAGACAGTGGGTTTGTCTACCAGCTAATTGCTCATGTCTTTAACTGTGACATGGTGGAACAACTAAAATTAAAACAAAAATGGTGGAAAGAACAGTGCAACTGTTAGGAAAGCAATGTACCATTAAGGATATAAATTACAAGTAAAGCAATGTTACTCTCACACCAAGGTATTGTATTGCTCTTTTAGGAAGCTATCTTGTATTTAAAATCTCACTGTTTAATTTCTTTGGTCAAAAATATGACTGGAGGGGCTGGGAAGGTGGCTCAGTGGTACAGCGCTTGCCTTGCATGCATGAGGTCCTGGGTTCGATTCCTCAGCACCACATAAGCAAAAAGAAAAAACCCGGAAGTGGTGCTGTACAAGTGGTAGAGCACTAGCCTTGAGCTGAAGAACTGAGGGACAGCGCCCAGGCCCAGAGTTCAGGCCCCACAACTGGACTTCCCTCCCCCGCCCCCCCAAAAAAAGAAAAATATGACTGGACAAAATGAAACTATATGCCTTATCTAAGAAATGTAAGTAAATTCAAGAGTAAAATACCGGTTGCCTACAAAAACAAACAAAATTAACAATTATATTATTATATCACACATTCCTAATAACTGCTTGCTTTACTTTAAAAAGGGAATATGTGTGTGTGTGTGTGTGTGTGTGTGTGTGTGTGTGTGTGTGTGTGTGTGTGTATAGGAAAATAGATAATATCTGTCAAAGCCAAACTAATTCATATTTTAGATTACCTTTCCCTGCATCAAAGCAATTCTTTCTGATCTGTAATATTCCAGATTCTTTTGATAGCAGTCAGTTGCTATAATTTATTTCTATTGAAAACAATAACCATGTTCACTAATAAACAGAATGCATGTCTTGCTAGACAACCAGCCTTCAATGTTATACTTGTGAAGAACTGAGAATAGTATAAATAAAACATTGCATCAATACTCCCCCAAAAAAGAAAAACTTAATAACACCTCATATATGTATATATTGTTACAAGAAATGCTGCAACACTCATTTTCTCAAGTATAAACTAAAAGATGAAATGGTTAAGTTTTATAATTCAGTGGATAATTAGAGTATTATCTTAAAAGCATTTTGCTCAAGTGCCATGAATTTTTTTTCAAGTACAATCCTATGCCAGCTACTTTCCAAACATACATTCTTGGGCTGGGAAGGTGGCTCAGTGGTAGAGTCCTTGCCTTGCATGTATGAGGCCCTGGGTTCAATTCCTCAGCACCACATAAGCAGAAAAAGCCGGAAGTGGTGCTGTAGCTCAAAGTGATAGAGTGCTAACCTAGAGGTGAAGAGGTGAGGGACAGTGCCCAGGCCCAGAGTTCAGGCTCCACAACTGACCAAAAAAAAAAAAAAAAAAAAAAAAAAACCAAACCTACATTCTTAAAAGCTATACATGAAATGGTAAATGACTATTTTTATTATTATTTAAAGAGAAGTTTCTTGAGAACAGTATCTCTCCTATTGAGTTAGTATGCCTCAGTTATTCATCCCACAGAAAATAGCCCAAGAATATTGCTAAAATCAACTGAAAACTTTCAGTTAACACTTAATACAAGTGTTAAGGTAGAATGACATATGTTAACATTTAGGAAGCTCCTGACCAAAATGGATGCAAACCAACCCTATTATTATGCTTTAAAACAATTAATGTTGAAGACTCAGAAAAATCAAGAAAACCTTCTGTCATAACTCCATCTTACACAGTAAACTGTAAAGGATTTCCAATTCTCAATGGGTTCCGAAATCCGAAATCTATTTCCCTCTTTCTCTTCCCCATTTCTTTGTGATCCTTTCTCACAGTTGTCTTCATTAGGTTCTTTAAAAAAAAAAACTAAAACAAAGGACAAAACCTCCTTCCAACTGACTTAACTTCACACTGACTCTCTGCTATTCCTAGAGTCATAAAGGGACAACCCTGCCTGCTGAAGTGTGTTTAACCCCAAAATAGATGATTGATTGATGGAGTGACTGATAAACTACTAAAAAACAGAAACAAAAACAAACCTGTCTAGATCTTTATATAGAGATATACAGTATTCTATATATAAATAGCTGTCAAATTCATATTTCTAAATCTAGTTCTCAATTTTAAAATATCAAAGTTATAACTATACACTGGTTGTCCCAAGCAAACTTTCAAACTTTTCTTTTAGATAAAGAATTATACTTCAATAGATACAAAAGGAAAAGGATCCTCTTATAATAACAGACTTACTAGGGCTAGTGGTTTTCCCTTTCAAGTACTTCCTCCAATTGCTCCCCAGTCCAGATTCAGGTTGTAGCCAGATCAGGACTGAACTCCAGTCTTCTTTCTACCATAACATCTCTTCTATTCTGAAACATCCTCCACTCCTTAGACAGCCCTCTGTGAGCTCTGCTGAGGCTTCTACTAATGGGAGTTCGTGTAATCCCATGGGCATTTCATAACTGAACTCTCTCTATTTGTCCTACCTACTTCTTTCAAGCATGCTTCTCCCTCCAGGTACCCCTGATGTCTTCACAGCATTCTCCATGGGACACTTCCCTTAGTGGCTGCTGAGCCAACTGGAACCCATTCTCCATTCAAAAACTCCCAACTAAAAAACCTTTTGAACTGGCATGTTTCTCCCCAGGCTAAACCACTCTTGAGTGTGTGTGTGTGTTTGTGTGTGTGTGTGTGTGAGAGAGAGAGAGAGAGAGAGAGAGAGAAAGAGAGAGAGAGAGAGAAAGAGAGAGAGAGAAAGCTGATCAAAGGCAGCCTGTCCATATTAGTTTAGCCCAACTTGAATATTTTCAGACACAATGTCATTTCCTTTAGAATTTGGACAAGTTAAATTGTCTACAACTACATATGCTTTATGTACATGCTAATACCCTATTGATTCTGAATTAAGTGGTTTGCATCCTAACAGAGATGGCTGCAGGTAGCTATCATCTCCTTTAATGCAAGGCTTCCTTTCTGTGCTTAGGAAGAAGTCCTTGTTCACTCTTCACAGTGCATTCCATGAGATTAAGGAGAAACAGGATATGGCTTTTACCATCATTAGACAAAACAAGTCACTTCTAAGGAAGTTGCACACTCGTGTGTGATATATGTAATATAAAATATCGCTCCCTTCAATAAACACAAAAGCCCGGTCCTGGCTGTTACCCGGTCCAGCCTCCGGAATGTTCACAATCTCTCAGACTCGTGATAGGTTTATCCCCAGATTTGTTTTCTTGGGGGGTTTTTTTGTTTTGATTTTTCCCCTAGTAGCCCTCGCGGTTTAGGGAACTCAGTTGTAAACAGTTTTAGAAAGTAATTCATATTATTCAAATAACCATTAAGAGGTGATTCCTGGGTTCCAGCCTGGCCCCTAGGGCTAAAATACAACATCTTCCCCAGTCCCCAAGGCTGAAATACAGCATCCCTCTCACCCCCCCTGCTGTGGCTGTTTACACTAAGAATGGCGCCATGGCCCTACTCTTCCTGACATTTATCACCCCCCTTTCCTGCAAATCTCTCTCTGGGTGCCTACAGTGATAACCTGAAACTTAAAAACGCTCTGAAAACATTGGGGTGGAAGTGGGGTCATCTCCTGGGGTGGCTTAATGAATGGAAGCCAAGAAGCCTTTGGTGGCCGCCGCTGTCCAGAGTCTGATAGCCTCAAACTTAACAGTGAGCACAGGCTGTCTGGGACGCCCTGGACCCACCACCTCGTCTTGACTCTCAGTGTGGGGAAAGGGTCGGGATGAGGGGGGGGAGGGAGGGGAGTCATCAAAAGCAGAAACACTGCAACTTTCCGGTTTAATTGTTGCTCAGCCTGTTACCACGTTCACGTGGAGGCAGGCCTGTAAGAGCAAGGGCTGGGAGGCTGGTACTCTGGTCAGTTATTTTCACAGCTGGCCTTGTCCATCACCCCTTTAAAAAAAAAAAAAAACTTCGTGGACAGGTCTCCAGATCCCTGTAGAAACTTCTCAGCATCAAGGGGAACTAGGAGAGGAGCCCAGAGGGATGCTAAACTCGGGGGGGGGGGCAGGCAGGGGAGAATATGCTGGACAGAGGAATGAGGACCCCAAACCATGAACTCTCTGGTCCATGATCCAGAGGAAAGGGGGGAGGGAAGCACAAGAACAAGGAGCACGCGGAGAAGGGCGCAAGACGCCTGCACCCGGACGGAGGACGGGGGGAGACCAGGATGTAGACGGAAGAGAAATCGGAGATTGTTAAGAGGACGGGGCGAGGGGAGTACGGAGCCACGAGCAGTCCCGCGGTCTGGACGTCCATCCCTGGCGGGTGACAGTCCCCGGCCACAAGGCGGGCGGCGAGACTGACCGTGCGCAGCCGCAGGGGCTGGAAGTTGGCGCCCTGAGGAAGGGGGGGGGGGGGGCGGCGGGCGCCTTACCTTCTGGTCCACGATGGAGCAAGCCATCTCGCGGACGTGCGCCAGGCTGTATTCCCCGGACGAGTCCTGCAGGAGCAGCACCGGCTCGCGGCTCAGGCCGATCTGCAGATGGAACGAGATGCCCCCCGCGGGAGCCGCGACGCCCGCCAGGAACGGCGCCGGCCCCGGCCCGGACCCCGGCACCAGCGCGGCGGCGGCGGCCGCGGCGGCCGCGGCCACGGGCAGCAGCGGGCTGGGCGGCCGCAGCAGCGGAGGGGCGCTCATCGCTCGGCGAGCCGAGGGCGGGGGCCCGCGCGCCGCAGCCCAAAAAGTTTTGCCGCGGCGGAGCCCGGAGCTTCTTTCTCTGGGAGCCCAGACGGAAAATACAAACTTTCCGGAAAAGTCCCCCGCGCGGGGTGGGGGGGAGAAGAGGGAGGAGGGCTCCGTCTCTGGAGGGGTGGAGGGGGGGAGAGGGAAAATGGCCGAGGCGGGAGCACGGCGCCACCCGGAGCGCGGCCGCCTCACGGGGGGAGGCGCCGCCACCGCCGAGGAGCAGCCGCCGCGGCGCTCACCCGGGGAACTGGGCGGTGGGTCAGCGCAGCCCGGGAGGGGCGGGGCGGGGCGGGGCGGGGCTACTGGGAGAGGGGCGTGGCGCGTGACAGTGGGGCGGAGCAAGTGGTGAATGGGGCGTGGTGAGTCATGTGGGCGGGGCCAAGGGCTCCTCGGGGCAGAAGCTGCGGAGTGTCCACCTGGCCACCGCCCAGAGGCCACGGGTTCCAGGCCGCTGCCTGCTCCGCCGGGGTTCCCGCGCCTTCTGCTGCAACCCGGCTCAGAGGCGCCCTCCGTCCCTTCTTGCAGAGAGTCTAGGTTTGTTGGGCCTTGCTGCCCAGATCTCAAAAGGGACACACCTTTCCAAAAGAATCTCGGGCCTGCAGTTTCCCTGTCCCTGTGGCCACCTCTTCGAAGACTATGCAAAGTGAGGCGACTTTTAACGCTCTCCCCTCCCCCAGAAGGCTGAGCCCCTCGGATTCCCGTGGCTCTTACAAAGGAGGAAGACAATGGACACATTTACATACAGGGTTTTTGTGGCCAAAGATGCTTAGGGAGCCTTTTGGCCTGTCTAGACATCTGTTTGATATATGCAGCTCACCTACTCTACCCAGCTCCTGAGGCACCAAACACGGTGGCTAAATTCAGATGTGTGTGTGTGTGTGTGTGTGTGTGTGTGTGTGTGTGTGTGTGTGTGTGCATGTGTGCTCGCCTGCACTGGGACTTGAACCCAGGACTTGCGCACTATCTCTTAGCTTTTCTTTAAATTATATTTGTATTATCTTTAAGTGGTTGTACAAGGGGTTACCATTTAGCAAATCAGTCCTTACCTTTTTTCTCTCTCTCTCTCAAAGCTGATTTCACCCCTTGAAGCACAACTCCACTTTCTCAGCTTTCTTGCTGATTTATTGGCGATAAATTTGTCTCCTAGACTTTTTTGCCCAAGGCTGGCTTCAAATTGCGAATTGTGATCCTCAGATCTCAGCCTCTTGAGAAGGAATTACAGGCGTGAGTCAGGGCCCTGGTGGTATACGGAATGTCTTATTGGTTTGGTTCTTGTTTATGTTTTGGAAAAAAAAAAAAAGCAGTTATCTCCTTAAGCACAAACAAGATGAACAAGTCCCATGCAGCACCTTTACAGTATTCATTTCTTTACAGTATTCATTACTTGGAGCATTTTGAACTGTTGACTCTATTTTTCTATCAATCCTCCCTCCCCCCCAGCAGCAATACTGTCAAAATTGGGCGCAGTCTGCTCTAATGTTAGTCTTCATTGTGTTGTTTCAGTGGTACTTCTCCATCCCCGGACTTGAATTCTTATTCTGTCCCTCCCCCAGCATGGGCTTCATTTTTGTGTAACCATCTTGCCAGATCCAGCTTTCCCAAGGACCCCATTTCAGATTTAAAGTTCTACAGCAATAATCTGCTGCTGTTGCTATTGAATTCTTAAATTCTAAAGAGGAGACTCTATATCTTTATTTTGCAAGTTATATTTTTATTTTGTCGATTACATTTTTTATTTTGCCATTTATGTAGCCAATCCTGCCCCTTTCTCTCTCTCCTCTCTCCCATTCTCTCTCTTTCTCTCTCTGCTTTGCTTCATCCCTCAGAGCTTCCTCTTACTTACATAAGCACATACAAACATACCTAGGCATAAGTTATGTTTTCTTTTGTAGTAGATTTAATTTTATTGTTTTATTTTGTTCTTTGTTTGCTCGGTTGTGACCACTGGTTCTGGTCCAAGATAATGCAAGAATCAATTCTAGAGTTGTAAAAGTTATCTCTATCTCCATTGTGTCATTCACTGTTAGACAAGTTCGGTAAAGTCTACATGTGTTGGCATTTTCTCTGCTTGATGGTTAATGAATAGGTCTTCTTCATCTATGATAATGTATAATGTCCCAGAGGTAACAAACTCAGCTAAGCTTATTCGTAATGAACTGTCCTTCTGAAGTCTAGGAGCTGGGTGGATTGTTGCTTAATGTCAGAAAACTTATTGTCATTTTTCTTCCACAGTTAGAATAAGGTCAATATTCTACAGATTTCTATTACAAGAAGAGGAAGGTGTTTACAACGTATTATAAGTTTACCAAGTACTCACAGAAAGCTAGAGTCAGTTACAAGTCAGGAGAGCTGGACACATTCTTGTTTTGTAAATATCATAACTATGAGTTAAGGACTTCACTGTTCCAGACTGTTCTGTACCCATTTACATAATGGCCAAAACAAGCAAATCTCTTAGCTAACAAATCATATTGAAAATAAAAAGTATGTTTATTGCTGATAATTTCAATGATTAAAGACAATGCAATGTAGAGAGAATGATTTCATGGGCAGAAACATGCAGAAGAGAACACTATTTTGGCGAATGGATGAGAGATTTTCCTGAGGTATATTCAGTAGCAGCAGTGATTAGAAAAGTATCAGACTTAAGATCTAACAGCAGTAGCATTTTAGGCAAAAAGAATCAGTAAAGACCTAACATAGAAATTACTTGACAACTTTCAGGTCACCGGTAAAAGAGGGGCAAATAAATGAGATGAGTTTGAGAGCTGATAGGAGCCAGATCATTAACAATACTTAGAAGTCATCATACATCATTTTTATCTTATTTTCAATGTTAGCCTGAACCACTGGGGAGATAAAATTTAATAAACATGTTCTAAGTGATCATTCTTAGGTCTCCATTGGGACTGATATTATAAATAGAAAAGAGCAAAAGCAGGGATAGTAGGTAGGAGAATATTTGCTTTGTTCAGTCTACAGGACTACTGTGGTAGTAGAATTGCTAAAATATTCAGTATTACATTTGGAGGTTGAAGTGATATCCTTTGTGATCCATCAGAGGTCTGTAAGGAGTGTTGTGAAATATGGGGGTCATGAAAAACTTCCAAGTTTCTGAACCATTGGTCTGATGATGGTGCCAATAGTTGAGACAGAAAATGAGGAAGAAGTAAGATTAGGGATGAATAAAAGATTTCCATTGCGAGCATATTGAGTTGAATATACCACTGAGCTTGCAACCAGAAATATCTAGAGCTGAGTATTTGAGCCAAATTTTAAGAAAGAAGAGGTCAATAGAAACATACTTGGCAATCATCAGTGTGGAGAAATCATTTCAGTTAGATCTTAGATGAAACTTCAGAAAGATAGAGTTTAAGGTACTAATCAGTTGTATGAGACTTAGAGGATCTTTGGTATTCTACATCAGAGAGCTAAAACATCTGTGATTAACTCCTAATGGTTTATCCATAATATGGAAGAGTCTTAAAGGATGTTAGAAATAATTGAGAAAGGAAGCACATGATAGGAAGAACTGTCTATGGAGAATTAAAATTATTTTTCAGCTAGCTGCTAATGGCTTATGCCTGTAATCCTAGATGCTCAGGAGGCTGAGAGCTGAAGGTTCCAGTTCAAAGAAAGGTAGAAAGCTTCATGAGGTATTTATTTCTAATTAACTAACAAAAAGCTAAAGGTATAGATAGAACTCAGTTGGTAGAATGTTCATCTTGATCAAGAAAAACAAGTAAGAGCTAGAGTCAGAATACTGAAACATCCACAAAAAAGTATCTGTGAGAAGCTTAAATATTGCGGAATGCAAAAATGTAAGGAAGACAAAATCCCAAAGTTATAAAATCACTGGCGCTCCATATATTTTTCATAGTTAGTTATTACAGTTTTTACTGTAGCCATCTGAAAACTAAAAGTTTTCTAACTACTACTAATTTTTTGCTGATTGGCAAGGGAATGAACAACAGACAGTGCCCAAAAGAATCAATTATGAATTTCTGGTAACTCAGAATTACACACAGAAAATTTGGAAGACCTGGGTGAACACTCATGGTTCTGGATACTATAACTTTGAAAAAGAAGACAGGATATAGAATGTAAAGAATTGCTTATATAAAAATGACAAATTCTTTTTTTGAATAAAGGCTAACATTACTGGACTAAAGAGCTCTGCTAATGACTGGGAATATAATTTTACTAAGAATGTTCAATGCCTTAATCAAAATTTCACATAAAAAGTAGGCAGAGGTATTTAGAACACATTCTAAAGATGAATGCTAATCCTGCCAGAAGTCCTTCAGAAATGATTGTATGCTCAGGTAATTTTGAAAGTGTCAAGCAATTGACAATCAGCAAGAAGAAAGAGGGCTGAAAATGTCTTGGTTTAAATAGGAATCAACTAGTGGCACTATGCTTATGTCCAAATGAAATGGACAGCAGAAAAGGGAAAATGAATTTTTAAAAAATGAAAAGTTCAGTGTATGGCTGAAGGGATCCTGTCCCCGGGTCCAAACATTTTACAGCTTAAGAATAGGTTAATTAAGCTGTACCTTACACCTATAATTCTAGCTACTCCACAGGCTGTGATCTGAAGATCAAGATTTGAAGCCAGCCAGAGGAGACAAATCTGAGAGAATATTCTCTCCAGTTAAACAGCAGCAAAAGAAGACAGCCAGAATTGGAAGTGTGGCTCAAATGGTAGAGCACCAGACTTAAGTGGAAAAACTAACTAAGAGTATGAGGCTCTGAATTCAAGCCCTAGTACCAAGGTGCACCAACATATCACACACACACACACACACACACACACACACACACACACACACACACACACACACACACACACACACAAAGCAAAGATATTGAGGATTCAGAAATTACATACCTGCATGTGAAAATCAGCCATTCAAAGAAGGTATAACTGCAGGATATCCTTTCTTGTTATAATAGTAGGTACTGAAAATTATATGACTGGGAATATCATTTTACTAAGAATGTTCAATGCCTTAATCAAGATTTCACATAAAAAGTAGGCAGAGGTTCATTTCTGGGTTTTCAATTCTATTCCATTGGTCCTGAGGTCTGTTCTTATGCCAATACCAAGCTGTTTTGATTACTATGGCTTTATAGTAGAGTTTGAAATTTGGTATTGATATTCCTCCAGCAGTGTTCTTTCCGTTGAGGAGCGTTTTTTGCTATTCGGGGTCTTTTATTGTAAAACAGCTTTACAATGTAGGTGTGGGGGGGGTATAATTGGGTGGGGGGAGGGGGGAGGCTGGGAAGGGAGGTGAAGGGTAAACAAAGGAGGAGGCTGCAATGCTTGGTAAGAAATGTATGCATTATCCTGCCCATGTAATTGTAGCCCCTCTGTACAGTATGTTCTCAAATAAAATAAAATAATATTTTTAAAAAAAAAAGTAGGCAGAGGTATTTAGAACACTTCTAAAGATCAATGCTAATCCTGCCAGAAGTCCTTCAAAAATGATAGTGAATGGATGATTAATGTATATGATAAAGTTTTTTTTATTGATGCTTATTTTAGAGTGTTCATAAATAATTATGTCAATCCAGATTAGGTAAGGGTAATGGCACAGAACTGGCACAAAAACAAACAAAAGGTCCCAATGAAGATCTCAGGCAGACACACATAAAATCTTGTACTAAAAGGTGACAAAATGTGGCCTTATATTGCTGCTGATTTCAAGTAAAATAAAAAGGGGAAAAATAGGAATTCAGGGGGGATTTTTTGATAGGAAGAAACATTGATTTGCTTTTTAAGCACTATTCAAAGCTAAAAGCGAAAAAGAGCTCTGACCCTAGAGTTAGAGACCCCAAAAGGGTAGTAGGCCTTGAAGACAAGTTTTCCACAAGAGATTCAGGTAAGCAAGAAACTGACAAACTCAGTTTAGCTACCTTGTAAAACTGAGACTGCAGCGAAAATGAGCTACACTAGACGCAGGCATATGAACAAGAGTAAATAAAAGTAAAGGTTATTGTAAGCTAAAAGCAATCAACTGACTTTTATAGTTCCTTTTTTATGTGTAAATGGAGGTGGGGATGTGACATGTTGTAGAACTGAAGTTTATGAACTTTTTTTTTTATAAAGAATTTAGGGCTCTTTGCAGGCCCCTCCCTAAGCAGAGATCCAGCCACCAATCTCATTTTAAACCACATGCTTAAGCTACCATCTGCTGTTACATTAGGGTCTCACAATTGTGTTTAAAAAAAAAACTTTCACATTGTTAATAAGAAAAACCCTTTCGAATGATGGAATGTGAATGAGTTTGGTGAAAAGGCCCATCTAGATGCAGAAATGGCAATGGACTTGTTGGTATTAAGGAGAAGAGACTGGATGCATGCATTGCTACTAATACTAATCATGGCCTGAGCATAAGCCACCCAATTTTAAGATCAAAATTTATACTAGTCGACTAGATGTGATTTAGTGCATTTAAAAGTCTTGTGCTTCCACCTGTTAATCATACTAAACCATATCAAAAGAAGCATCATTGCTGCCAGCCTCACCTCCTACCATACTTGAACAACAAAGTTGGCAAACTAAGTTTGTTTTGCTAGCAAAAAAAGGGCTGCAATAGGATTGTTAAAAAGATATTGAATGGCCAGTGAAGATCTTCTCCCAATCCATGGGCTTTCCATTGATCTTGCTAGCTATGTCCTTTGCCATGCAGAAGCTCTACAGTCTTATGCAATCCCATTTGTCCAACCTTTCTTTGATTTGTTGTGTTTGTGGGTCTTTATTCAGAAAATTTTGGCCTGGACCAAGGAGCCCTAGAGTTACTCCTGTTCCATCCTCTAATGTTTTCAGGGTGACTGCTTTGACTTTGAGGTCTTTGATCCATTTGGAGTTGATTCTGGTGCAGGGTGATATATAAAGATCCAGTTTTAGTTTTCTGCAGATGTTTTACCAATTTTGCCAGCACCATTTACTGAAGAGGATGTCGTTCCTCCATTCTATTTTTTTAGCTCCCTTGTCAAAGATTAGGTGACTATAGGTCTGTGGGTTCATTTCTGGGTCTTCAGTTCTATTCCATTGGTCCTCAGATCTGTTCTTGTGCCAGTACCAAGCTGTTTTGATAATAAAGTTTGAAATTTGGTATTGGTATTCCTTCAGCACTGTTCTTTTCTGCTAAAGATTGTTTTTGCTGTTCTGGTCTTTTATTGTTCCATATGTATTTTTGGATTGCTTCTTCTATTTCACTGAAGAATGAGGTTGAGATATTGATGGGTATCACATTGAATTTGCATATACCTTTAGCAGTATTGCCATTTTCACAATGTTAATCGTCCCAATCCAGGAGCATAGGAGGTTTTTCCACTTCCTTAGTTCTGTTTAATTTTGTTTTGCAGGTTTTTAAAGTTTTCATCATAGAAGTCCTTCACTTCTTTAGTTAACTCCTAGATATTTTATTTTTTGTGGGGCTATTACAAAAGGAGTTGCTTTCCTGATTTCAGCTGCACTCTTCTCATTATTGGCATACATGAAAGCCACTGATTTTTGAGAGTTAATTTTGTATCCTGCTACTTTGCCAAAGTTTCAGATTACCTTAGACAAGGGTCACATATCTAAAATATACTTAGAACTCAAAACACTAAATCCCCCAACAACAAATCCTCAAAGTAACAACCACCCCATCAACAAGTGGGCTAAAGAGTTAAAGAGAGACTTCTCAGAAGAGGAAATAAGAATGGCCAATAGACACATGAAGAAATGCTTAACTTCTCTAGCCATAAAAGAAATGCAAATCAAGACAACATTGAGACTGCACCTCACTCTAGTTAGAATGTCTATAGTCAAGAAATCTAGTAACAACAGATGCTGGAGGGGATTGCCCAAAAGGGAACCTTACTTCATTGTTGGTGGGAGTATAAACATGTTCAACCGCTTTGGAAAGCAGTATGGAGGTTCCTCAAAAGACTCCACATAAAGCTCACCTATGACCCAACAATCCACTTTTGGGCATTTACCAAATGATCACATACAAGGCCATACTAAAGCAATCAGCACAACCATGTTTGTCGCAGCATTATTCACCATTGCTAAGATATGGAACCAACCCCGATGCCCCTCAGTAGATTCTTGATCAAGAAAATGTGTGTGTGTGTGTGTGTGTGTGTGTGTGTGTGTGTGTGTGTGTGTATAGGAATTCTATGTATATATATATATATATGTATATATATGAATTCTATGTCTCCATCAGAGAAAATGGCATTGCCCCATTTGTTAGGAAATGGAAAGACTTGGAAAACAATTATATTAAGTGAAGTAAGCCAGACTCAAAGAAATAGATCCCATGGTTTCCCTTATTTGCAATAACTAGTATATGTCTAGAACAAGCAGAAGAGGTCAAAAGTTATGTACATATGACCAGATAAGATGATGCTAAGGAAATGAACCCCAAGATAGGGACACAAGAGATTTTATCTTTCTTGTTGTTCTTTTTAATGTACTTATAACATACTATGTGATTTGTTTTTGTGTCTTTGTATGTTCTTCCCCATTGTAGTACCCCTGTTGTCACTGTATTTGATTCCAGTGTCCTGCATCTTGAATATACATTTTTCTAATTTGGGAAGAAGGGAAATAACAAAATGTTGAAATAAGGATACAGGATGATCCATTCATCTACTGAGGGGCATCTGGGTTGGTTCCATATCTTAGCTATGGTAAATAATGCTGCAATAAACATAGTTGTGCTGGTAGCTTTAGTGTGGTCTTGTTTGTAAACATTTGGGTAAATGCCCAAAAGTGGGATTGCTGGATCATAGGGGAGATCTATGTGAAGTCTTTTGAGGAACCTCCATACTGCTTTCCAAAGTGGTTGAACAAGTTTACATTCCCACCAACAATGAAGTAAGGTTCCTTTCTGTCCACATCCCCTCCAGCATCTGTTGTTGTTAGAGTTCTTGATTTTTGCTGTTCTAACTGGAGTGAGGTGATATCTCAATGTTGTTTTGATTTGCATTTCTTTTATGGCTAGGGATGTTGAACATTTCTTCATGTGTCTATTGGCCATCCTTCTTTCTTCTTCAGAGAAGCTTCTCTTTAAGTCTTTCGCCCACTTATTTATTGGGCAGTTGTTTCTTTGAGGATTTGTTGTTGGGTGGTTTCATTTTTTGAGTTCCAAGTATATTTTAGATATGAGACCCTTGTCCGTTGTATGGCTAGTAAAGATCTTCTCCCAATCGGTGGGCTTTCTATTGATCTTGCTAGCTATGTCATTTGCCCTGCAGAAGCTCTGCAACCATATGCAATCCCATTTAATGTCGGTGGGGGGGGGGGGAGGGGAGTATAATTGGGTGGGGGGAGGGGGGAGGCTGGGAAGGGAGGTGAAGGGTAAACAAAGGAGGAGGCTGCAATGCTTGGTAAGAAATGTATGCATTATCCTGCCCATGTAATTGTAGCCCCTCTGTACAGTATGTTCTCAAATAAAATAAAATAAAATAAAATAAAATAAAATAAAATAAAATAAAATAAAATAAAATAAAAAAAGGATACAGGATGACTCATCGTAACAAGAAGATGTTGAAAATGAACTTTGCAACTTTGCAGCGATGATTTTTATTCAGTATAATTTAGAAGCAAGTACTTAAGTCTGAAATATTATTAGGAAAGAATATAGTAGTAAATAAAGAATAAAGACTCAATCCAAAGTAACGCTATTGTTTTCTTCCAGAAAAAAAATACAAAAAATATATTTTGTTCTAAAATGTCTTATGTTTGGTTTCTGAAGTTTGGCTGACAAAAATGAACATTTTTAAGGGACCAAACCAGGCAAAAAGCTTAGCAAAGTCTCATCTCAACAAACAAGTTGGATGTGGTGGCTCATGCTTGTTATCCCAGTTATGTAGATAGGAGGGTCTTGGTCTGAGGCCAGCCCCAGGCCAAAACTCATGACTATATCTGAAAAATAGCTAAAGGCGGAAAGGAGTTGAGATGTGGCTCAAGTAATAATGTCCTTAGTTAACAAAATGCAAGGACCTTAGTTCAAACTCCAGTGCTTCCAAAAAATAAATGATGATAATTTTTTATATCCATCTCATTCAGTAACTCAGGTACCAGAAACCAGTGGGGAAATGAAAGTACTTCCTGTAGGACTGAGTCAATGATCAGGTAAATTGTATTCCTGTGTTCAGCTGGTCACAGGATGCCTTACTTGGCTGCTTAGTTCCCTTATCTCATAAGCATGTAGCACTTTCTTGGGGCTATTTACCCTCACACCTATCATCTAGCATTGATTTCCCTCGCTTTCTGTCCCTGAGGGAACCATTTGTAATCATTTTCACATAACTAGTGTCTCTAGAAGTAAGTATTAAATCTGCTCTATTATAGGTTTTGATATTTGGTAACAGTTCAGCAACAATTTATAAATGAGACTGTGACTAGGCCTTAAAATGCCTCAAGAAATGTCATCACATCCTTTATTGGCCTTACTCCCAAAACAACAACAAAAGGAACAAAGAAAAAGTATCAGTTGTACTTTCATTTTTGTGATAACATATATCATTCTTCTGATTATAAAACTAGTATGTGTTGCTGGGTGCTGGTGGCTCACACCTATAATCCTTAGAAGCTGAAATCTGAGGATTGTAGTTCAAAGTCAGCTGAAACAGAAAAGTCTAGGAGACTCTTATCTCCAATCAGCCAGCAGAAACAAGTTGGAACTGGAAGTATAGATCAAGTGGTCCAGCACCAGTGGTACAGCACCAGAGAATCTGAAAAATTGTCTAAATGAAACCTAAAAAGTAGAATCTCTAAACTCAGAGTTAATATTAACCTTCTATTTAATCTGTATGTTTGCATGTATGGGATAAGATTTAAAGTAATGTATTATAGGATTTTAAGCTTATTTAAGTTATTGAATATTCTTCAAAAACATCATTAGGGAGAGCTGCAGAATGATTTGGAATATTGTCTGTGACTTGTGATGTTGGAACATTTTCTTTCTCTGTCTTTGCTAACTTTAAAGTGAGGAATAATTTCACCACTACTTATCATTATAAAATGTATTCATTAAAGATTTAGACACTCAGTTGCATTCTTGCTAACAAGAATTTATTCTAGAGGTTTTAAAAATAGAGTCATTCAAAGATGGAAAAAAAATCTGAAGAAATCGTAACAGTGAAATACATTAAAATGAAATAAAGTCATAAAATCATTTAATTAGGGCATTTCATAGGTTTTTAAATTGAATATTCAAATCAAATTTGACACCTTTGGAGACCATCAGTTCTACTGTCAGAATTCAAAACAGTGATATATGCCATGTTTGGAGAGATAGATTTTACTATATTTTATTATGACAGAAATTAATTAATCTGATGAAATACTACTGTCAAGTGAAACTGAATTCATTTTGCTTTTCACCTTCCTCCCAATCATAATTTTTCTGGTCCTTTGTTAATTGGCTTCAAATGTTACATGGAGCTCCAATCTCTTTCATTTTAATGTATAGCACTTTAAAATTATAAGCACATGGCTTAAAAGTAAAGAAAATAATTAAATTAATTTATAAAATTGTTAAAAGAGAATTTTCCATTATAACAAAGTAAACCTGCTCTTCACACTTACAAAGACTAAATAATAAGACAATCAAATAATCTAGTTTACTAAGTTAACCTACACTTTTCTAATTACATAAAAATAATTAATCAAGTCAATTTGGCCTATAAAGTGTTTCTGAGTTTAAATTAATTCTTAGTACATTTATTTTGCCTATTACTTATTCTAGCAAATAATTTATAATTTATTATATATACTCTTTCTTAGTGATGCTTTTTCTTGGTAGTGAAGTCTGTAATAAAATTGACTCACATTTTAAAAAATAACAAAGTAAAGTGTTTCTGATTTACCTTCAAATTATATCAGTATGGCATCTCATCTACCCATGATCTTACTTGATGTTAAAAATCTAATCTGTTGATGATGACATTCCCTTACCCTGGAAACAGCATCATGAAGTCTGAATTCATTTGAACAAATACACTTACACAAACACAGAGAGAGAGAGGGGGGGGTAATACACAGCTGTCCTGCATTAGCCAATAGTTATAGTCACTGAAAGAGCATTAACATCTAAATCTTATTTTATAAAACTTTTCTTATCATTTATTTTGTTTTGCTAGTGATACTTGGGATTTAATTCAAGGCCTACCAAGAGCTCTACCACTTGAGCCACCTTCCCCAGCCCTTTTATATATTTAATTTGTGAAATATGGTGTTACTATCTTTGCTGGGCTGGCTTCACACTGATGATACTCTGCCTCTGCCTCCCTGAGTATCTGGGATTGAGGTGTGTACCACCATACTTGGCAAGAATGTATTTTAATAAGAAAATAATGTAGCTATTATAGGATGAATTGTGTCCCTGCCAATACTCCTATGAAAAAATTCTAGACCTACTAATTCAGAAGGTAACTCTATTTGGAGACAGAGATTTTATACATAATTAAGATAATTATAAGTAATTAAGTTCAAATAAGATTAGTAGGCTATAATCGATCTAACTTATAAGAAGAGAAGTTTAAGATTCAAATACAACAGATGCATATGTACAAGAAAACCATGTGTGAGACTTAAATAAGAGGGTAGCAGTCTGCAAACCAAGAAGAGAAACCTCAGAAACTGCCAGCACCTTGATCTTGAACTTCAACCTTTGAATCTTGAAAAAATAAAATTTCTGTTGCTTAAGCTTCTCAATCTGATATTTCATATGGCAGTGCTGGCAAAATGAGACAGTAGCATATAATGTGTTAGAGAAAAGGGAACAAACAAAATAGAGAAGGAATAAAAGAAAAACCAAATAAAAATAGCAGGTGTAAATCCTAATATATCAAGTTACATTAAATATATGTGGCTAAGACCTACTAATTAAAAGACAGATTGTCAGAGTGTGCTAGAAATCATGATTCAATGTAGACTATCAGTAAGCATATTATCTTATATATGCTATAACTTGTCTATAAGAGTATCAAATTGTTACATATTATATTCTATATAGTATAATAATATAGGAAAATTGAAAGCAAAAAGATGAAAAAGGTATATCATGTAAAAAGGTATATAATATAAATATTAGTGAAAAAAAGCAAGAGCCTATATTAATATCAGGCAAAGTACCCTTCAGAGTGAAGAAATTGCCAAGAACAGAGATGGTCTTTTATTAAATAACATGGTCAAAGAAGAAGATATAACAATCATAAAGTTACGTTTGTCAAATAGCAGAGCTATGAAATAACTAAACAACAGTAACAAAAAAAAGCCCTGATGTGAAAGGAGAAACAGAGAAACTCAGACTACAAATTGGCAACATCAATAACCCCCTCCTACCAATTGATAGGACAACAATGCAGAAAATATATTTTATGTGTCTAAAAGAAATAACACCAGCATCCAACAACAAATTCACAATTATACAACAGTCCGCTCAGAAAGAATAGATAATACACAATTTTAAAAATCTGTTCATAAGGCATTTATTAATTTACTCCATATCTTGGAGTAATCTGCTCATTTATCTTCATTGTTTGCATTTCCAGCTGCAAGAACTGCTGGCCTGTGTCCTAACTTTGCCCCTTTACCACAGTTCCTATTTGTGCCTGCACTTCCATCTGGCGCAATTCACTCATTACTCCAGGTCTTCAGCCTTTGTGCAATTCTCTACAAGTTTTATCTTTCTTCCCAATGCTTTGTTGTTGTTGTCTGTTTGTTTGTTTCAGGTTTTCTTTTGATATCATTTTCCTTTTGTCTGAAGAGCTTTCTTTAGCAATACTTTTGGAACAGGTTAGCTGACTACAATTCACTTTTCTTAGTCTTCTTTCACCAGATACTTCCCTCTCCCCGCCCCCCCCTCCTTAATTCTCTAAGGCTATTTTCATAAGAGACAGATTTTTGACTTGACAGATAAAGAAGTTCCTTTTTGTTTTCATGGATGGTAATGGACTTTAACAAGAAGCTGAATAAAACACCTATCCAAATCTGGTGCTACCCTTCAAAAAAGATGAATAGAATCCAGAATCTCAAGAAATAATATTGAGAATATTTAGAATAAAATAGAAAATCACACATCTTATGAGCCATGTGATTACAACATAAGTGACAAAACAACCAATGGGTTCCGAAACTGGAAAAAGTCTGATGATAATATTATCTGATGAGAATTTTGAAGCAAGTATTATAAAGATGCTCCAATGAATGAGTCACTGCAACTTCAAATGGGGAGTATAAAGATAGTGGTCCAAAAGAATTATTTTTAAAAAGACTGAAAATGTGCAAAACTAATGAAAGAAGAAATTTGCAGATTAAATAATGTGAGTGATAAAATCCAATAATTTAACATCATAATAAATTTCTCAACAGTAAAGACAAAGAAAACAAAAGCAGCCAGAGAAAAATTACATCCTACTTACATGGGAAAATAAGTCAAATGATGATAAATTTTTAAAAGGGGAAGAAGAATGCAGTCATAAAATTCAATGCATAGCCTACAAAAGTAAGAAAACTGAAGGAAGGGTAAAGTTAGGAGGGATGGGGGAGAATGATGAAAGGGGTGGCATTGAACAAGGTACATTGCCCATATCTTAGCTACGGTAAATAATGCTGCAATGAACATAGTTGTGCTGGTAGCTTTAGTGTGGCCTTGTTTGTGATCATTTGGGTAAAGGCCCAGGAGTGGGATTGCTGGATCATAGGGGCACTCTATATTTAGCTTTTTGAAGAACCTCCATACTGCTTTCCAGAGTAGTTGAATCAGTTTACATTCCCACCAACAGTGTAGTAGCGTTCTCTTTTGGACACATCCCTACCAGTATCTACTATTATTTGTTTTCTTGATAATGTCCATTCTAAATGGGGTGAGGTAAAATATCAATGTGGTTTTGATTTCCATTTCTTTTATGGACAGATAAGTGGAGCATTTCTTCATGTGTGTATTGGCCATTCTTATTTCTTCTTCAGAAAGTCTCTTTTTAATTCTTTAGCCCACTTATTAATGAGGTAGTTGTTTCTTTGAGGATTTTTTATTGGGGGACTTAACCTCAATAGATGATTGGATCAAGAAAATATGGTATATATACACAATGGAATTCTATGCTTCCATCAGAAAGAATGACATCACCCCTTTTTTAAGGAAACAGAAAAACGAAAAAAATCATATTAAGTAAAGTAAGCCAGACCCAAAGAAACATAGGCTCCATGGTTTCCCTCATTTGTAATAATTATTTAATGTCTAGGATAGTTCTAACAGAGGATCACAATAGTTCAATAGCTATGTACATTTGCCCATATAAATGATGCTAAATGAAATGGACTCCAAGATATGTCTTTTGTTGTTGATGTTTTATTAATGTGCCACATGAAGTTATTTCTTTATTCTTTCATTCTTTTGCCCTTTGGTTTATTCCCTGTTGTCACTGTTTTGTTTTGATTTATTTTTATTTTGGTACCCTGTGTCTTATATATGTTATCTAATTTTGGGGAAGGGAGGGGAATGACAAAATAGTGATACAAAGAGTGCAATGCAACAACACTACTCAAAAGATACTATGTTGGAAAGAACTTTACAACTTGGGATGGGGAGGAGTCGGTGGGAGGTGGGGGGTGTGGGGGGGAGGGGTAAAGTGGGAGGAAAATGAGAGAGGGAGTATCAGATATGTTTGGCAAGAAATGTACTCATACCTTATTAATGTAACTGTAACCCCTCTGTACAACACCTTTACAATAAATTCATTTAAAAATATTTTTATTATAAAGATATGTACAAATGGTTACAATTATATAAGTAAGTTAATGAGTAAATTTCTTATCAAGCATTGTTACCCCCTCCTTTGTTTTTTCCCCTACTATCCCTTCCCTCTCCACCTCCCCAGCTCCTCCCTCTCCCTCCCAACTGAAGTTGTAAATTTAATTTTCAACATGGTATCTTGTATTATCTCATTGTTATAATGGATCAACCTGCATTTTGTTATTTCCCTTTCCCTCCCCAAATTAGAAAAATGTATATACAAGATACAATAAATTAAATTTTAAAAAATTTAAAAATTTCTTTAAAAAGAAATTTAAAGTTCTAAACTTATGAAAGATGTTCAACAAAAGAAATAAAAATGATTATAATTTGTCATTTAAAAAAGATGCATTGTCCATAAACTGCTTTGTTGAATGGCAAATCTTTTGAACAACTATTTAAAGATAATTTTAAAAATTAATTTAAAATACTATGGAAGTAGCAGGACCAGAAATCACAACATGTTTTAAAACCACTAAGTGGTGAGTTGAGACATTATGAGAAAAAAAAGAAATGTAGTAAAATTTATTTTGAGAAATCTGCCCTTAAAGAATATCAAAAAGAAGATTTCTAGACAGAATAGAAATTGAAACAAAAGATTTGAACTTTCAAAAAAGAACACTGGAGTGAGTATAAATAAAGATCAATATATGACACTTCTCATGAGTTTATTAAATAATATGATACAGTTGATGCAAAATCACAATACTTAATATTATATCTATATCTAGATATCTAGATATAGTTGTAAATATAGTATGTATCTATATCTATTTATCTATGCCACTCTCTATATGTATCTGGTGTCTATATATACAGTATCTATATATAGAGATATAATATTACCCAGATAAATAATAAGAAAATTGTCAAAAGCAATATTCTAATAAGCACTACAGATAAATCAATATTATTTCACTTGTGTGTGTGTGTGTGTATGTGTGTGTGTGCACACACTAGTGCTATCTTAAGGCTTTGACTGAAGGCCTGAGTTCAAGATGTTTTGCTCAAAGCTAGTGCTCTACCACATGAGCCACAGCTCCACTTCCAGCTTTTTTGGTGGTCGATTGGAGATAAGAGTCTCATGGATTTTCCTGCCTGGGCTGGCTTCAAATTGTGATCCTCAGATCTCAGCATCCTGAATAGCTAAGATTACAGGCTGAGCCGTAGATATCTGGCTGAATACTCTACTTTTTTAGGAATAAGCACTGTAGATCACATTGCAAAAGGACATGAATTTTGGACTCATGGATTCTAGAATTCTTTTTTATTATTAACACAATCATCAAAGCAGTTACCCTTGTAAGTAACTGGAACTCAGTTTGACTAAAGTAGTTTGATTTTTTTCCAAAATGTTTCTGAGAATTATCCCACCAGAAGGAAGTGGGTGGCATTTTCCCATTATTCATTGATTGAGAAAATGTTCTTGGGGCAAGAAAGCATTAATCTCTAGACAGGCCCACCATGAGGTGTGCAGGCAGAGTGGCCTATAACTGTGGGAGAAAGCATTAGAGAAGAAACAAACAGGTACTGGCTGCTAGAAGTTGACTGATGTGAATGGACACAGAAACTACAGCAGGAAGTTAAGATAGAAAACATTTTCCCAATGAAGGTCTAGAAGGAGAAGGAGAGTTTGAACATGTGATGCTAAATGGACTTTTAACACATCTAACTGGATATGTGGTTCTGAAGGAGAAAGAGCAGAGGGAATAAAAAAGAGGTTCTAGCCAGGCGCCGGTGGCTCATGCCTGTAATCCTAGCTACTCTGGAGGCTGAGATCTGAGGATCGCAGTTCAAAGCCAGCCTGGGCAGGAAAGTCTGTGAGACTCTTATCTCCAATAAAGAACTTGAAAATCAGAAGTGGTGCTGTGGCTTAAGTAGTAGAGTGCTTGCCTTGAGCTGAACCTCAGGGACAGCACCCAGGCCCAGAGTTCAAGCCCTACAACCAAAAAAAAAAAAAAGTTCTAGTACTGAATCCTGAAATTTAATTTTAATTTCAATTTTAAGCTTTCTTATAGGGTTGTTTGAAATTATTGCATTCTAATGAATAAAAGGCCTACTATTTTCAGGCTTCTCCATTTTATAGACATTCTATGTGTGTATAAGCTATATGGAACATACAGATTTTCTAACTATATTCAATTATTTTAACAAAAAATATTGCACTTATATACTCATCTACCATTTATAGCTTAAGGAGGGACTGTATATATAAAATAATATAACTTAAAAACAATGATACATTTGGTAACTTGTTGCCAAGAAGCTTATATTTCTGCCAAACATAAACCTAAATGGCTAGAGTAATATATCTGAATTCCAGTCAGTCTGTAGAATCTCTAGTAATTCATACTACTTCATGCATCTAGTTACTGTTAGTTAAGCTGGGGTAATGGGCACCTCGCTAAAAATATAATAGTAATTATTTAAGAACCAGGTCTGGGTCACAAATGCATGCCATAAAGGCAAGTATAATTATTGAACTATTTTCACAAGACGTTTTATGAAATATTTTAAGCACAGTAGACATATACAGTATATATTTGTCAGTTTGGGTTGCACAACATCTTTCAAAAACCTGCCTGCAATTTGATATTTTACAAGATGAATCCTGCTTTCTCAAGAGAGAATTTTAAAACTTCACTTCCCAGCTTTTCTCATGCCCAGAATTGCAGACAAGGAGCCAAGTTCACAGAGCATTTCCAACCACAAGTCTTCACTTTGGAAGTGATTGTAGAATGAAAGGCTCTGGCAGAACATGCATTTGGGGTAGGGGTGGGGGTGTCTGTGAAGGTGCCATTATCATAGGAAGCTTCTCCATTTTTTGAGGGTGTTCAGAAGTTGGCAGTAGACTATAGGTACTGCTCTGGTGAGCTTAGCTCGTTTTCCCTGAGCTCTTTTAGAAAATATACAAGCCCTCTAGAATCTCTACTAAATATCTTTTTCTGCTTAAATTAGATGGAATGAATGTTGTTGTTTACCACAATGGTTCTTAACAGTGTAATAATTTATATTAGAAATATAAGGAGCTACCAAGGAATTGCTAAGAGGGATTCATAGGCGACAGATTGTAGTTGAAATGTCTGAGAATGCAGATTGGTCTTGTGGGGAAAGAGCATGGATATTGTCTTAGTCTACTCTGGAACACTGGAACAAAATATCTGAGTCTAGGTGCTTTATAAAGATAATGGGCTATTGATGACAGTTTTGGAGGCTAAAGTCAAAGATTGGGCGACTCATCTGTTTGCCTTCTAGTGAGAGCCACATGGTGGATGATGACACAAATGACAAGAGCAGAAGAATGTATGGAAGGAATAAGAAACATTCAGGGTCCACACGTATGAGAATTTCTTCTAATGGGAACTACTTGGGACCCTTTGAGAAGTACATGAATTCCTCTGGGGGCATCACAATCAATGACAGAATCACACTCCACTAGGCCCTACCTTTGAAAGGTCCTACCACTTTCCAACATCTCCATACAGAAGACCAACCTTCCAGCACAAGAGCATTCAGGGGACATTCTCAAAAATACCCAAGTCTTGGGACCCAAGACTTTGGGTACGGAAATGAAATAGTTGCTTGCCTTCATCATCTGTGCTCTTGGTCACCTGGAGTAGAGTGACTACTGGAGGCAAGCAGAAGGTGGGAAATTGCTGTCTAAGAATGCAGTAATGGTCATAAGAAATGTAAAGGCTGAAGTTTGAGCAGATGACTTCCAAATGTGCTGGAGCTTTGAAAGAAAGGAAATAGTAAGTTGGAAGTTTTAAATATCTAGCTCAAGGGAGTAAAAACAAATCCAGGGTGATGCAAATGATTACCTTAAAATTAGCTTTCATTTCTACAGGGCTGATGATACTGAAAACACACTGAATTACATCATTTGAATTCTAATGGTTCTAGACTCTTACTGAAAATTAAGATATTCACATGCAATTATAAGTGAGACAATAGAAAAACCTGAAAACTCAAAATGCTTTGAATCTTTAGAACCACTAAATACCCTTTAGTAGAAAAATAGTTTTGTTTCCTATGGCTTACTTTTATTATCTTTTTGGAGCCAGTCCTGCTTGTTGATGGTCATTTTAGAGATGGTATCTACTTGTACTGTCCTCTAACCTTGATCCCCCAGATCTCAGACTCTTGAGTGGCTAGGTTTTATAGTAATGAGCTACCAATCCTTAACTTAAGATGACTTCCTGATGGATCCCTGCCTTCCTGGAAAACTATGTAAACCCCTGGAGTGCAACAATTACCTTACTTTCCCTACAACCTACTCCTGACACTCTTCATTTCCTTTGTCCCATAACTACTTTCAAACTACAGCATACTCAAAGGAGAGTTGGCAAATTAAACATAGGAAGTAAAGGCTCTGCAAAAAAAAAAAAGAATAAAACATTTTCTCAGTTTATCTTGGCAAAACCAGTAAGAATATGTGGTGAGAATATATTCTGAGGTAAGAAGCACTGGAAAATTAAACCCAGAAAGAAGAGACTCATACACCAAAAAAAAAGCAATGTTTTCCAAGTTATATTGGCAAAAGCCTGCAGGAGTATATGTGCAAAAGCATTTTGAGTTTCTACAGCAGAATAAGTGAAATGTAATTTTACACTGAGGTCAAGTTACAAGGATGAGTCCAAAATAAGGAAAATGGGGAATGTTACAAAAATCAAACAGCCATAAGCATCTCTGAATGACTTGCAATGTGTCTACTCTCTTTAGACTGAATGACTTGCAGTATATCTACTCTCTGCAAACTGAATGACTTGCAGTGTGTCTACTCTCTGCAGACTGAAACCCAGAGCGGGAGATGCTGCCCTTTACATAAGCCTTATGAATGCATTGAACCCACTAGTGATAGAGCAGTTTGACACAAAATGCTTTGCCTTTCTAATTGAATAAAATGGCTGTGGATTAGAAAAAGCATCTGAACCACAAAGGTCTCACTTCATCTGAATAAATCAACAACAGTAGCAACTCAACTTGGAATACAGATCCCAGGATTGATGTCCCCATCCCCCACCTTCCACTCCCCTGACTCAATTCACAGTAGAGTTTCTTGAATGTATATTAGACCTGAAACTAGACCTGTAAACTAGACATGGTAGCAATATTGCCTCAGCTTGATTACTGAGAAAGAAGATTCTGAAGTAAGGATTTCTATACAAATGTTGTGATTTAAAGGAGCCACAAAGAAGCCAATAAATTAAAGGAGAACTGAACAGGAATGAAGAAGCCAAACTATGGTGCAATTTCAAGCAAAGGCCTGCCTCAGGCTGACCCTGTAGGGATTTCTGAAACACACATTGGACCTTGGTGTTCTTCCAGTTCATGGTAAAAGGGTAAGGGAACTAGTCTTTCATAATATTCCACCTACAGACATTGGTCACTTTTGAGAGTTAAACTACATATTCCCAGCTATGCTAATTCTCTGAATCTTCAAGATAAATGAATCCATTAGTTAAAAAACATTTCCTACAAGAGAATTACAGTAACAAGCCATTAGATTCAAATGCACATTGTTAGAAGACCGGGAGGAGTCACATAGAGCAATTAAGACAGATCCAAGCATATTCTGATTGCAATGACAGTGGCTGTTACAAAAATCAAATCAAGGCCGGGCGCTGGTGGCTCATGCCTGTAATCCTAGCTACTCAGGCGTGAGATCTGAGGATCGCGGTTCAAAGCCAGCCGGCCAGGAGAGACCGTGAGACTCCTATCTCCAATAAACCACCAGAAAACCGGAAGTGGCGCTGTAGCTCAAGTGGTAGAGTGCTAGCCTTGAGCTGAAGAGCTGAGGGACAACGCCAGGCCCAGAGTTCAAGCCCCACGACCGACAAAAAAAAAAAAATCAAATCAACCACTGTAAATATTACTGTCATTCTTCCTTCAAAAGCCTTGCAATACATGTTGTAATTGTTCACTGAGAACTATGTGGTCAGGGGAGTTAACATGTTAACCCTTGGGAACCAGAAAACCATAGAATCTCATGGATGAGAGAGTAGCTATATGAGACACAAGGTGTCAATAATTTTGAAGTAAAAAAAAATTGCAAAATTAAACCCAGAAAGAATTCAATAATGTTCCAAGTTATATCTGCAAAACATGTAGAAATGTATGGGGAAAGCATTCTGAATAACTATGCCAAAGCAAATAAAAACTTGGGCTCTGAATTATACCTGTGATGCATACAGGATCAGCAAATACATCATGTGGGTATTCCTTCAGTTTGTAAGCTTGGTAGGAGCAGAAGCCCCCTACATAGGGAAAATGGAATCAGCAGAGTAAAAGCCCTCAAAGCTCTCATTCAATGTGAAAATACTAAATCAAAAACAACATTATGTTCTTGGAGGGGTTATAGAGGTTAGTGTCTCTAAAGAAGACGCCAAAGTTTAGGTAGAGTGGTATATATGCTCCTATTGGACTCTCCTATAGAATGGGTAGATATTTCTTGGAGAATTTTACTGTTCACTGTTCTTCTAGTGCATTAAAAGCTATTGTTCTCCATTTGATATTTAACTGCAGCAATTAATTATAGCTTTTGATAGTTGAATCCTGTGGGAAAAATACTTATATTTTTAACTGGAAGGTTTAAAATATTTATTGCAAACAAAATGATTTTTAAAAGCATGTACATATTATGGAGTAGTAAACTGAATTAATCACATATGCATTACTTCACATACTTAGTTTTTTTGTGGCATTTAGTTTAAAATGTTGGAAAACATTACAGCAAAAACATAACATACTATTAGGAACTAGAAAACCAAGCAGTGTAATACATCTTTTGAACTTATTCCTCTTACCTAATTGAAATTGTTTCTAACCTTTGACAAAAATCTCTCTGACCATTTCATATTTATATTGAATAGATATGAGGAGAGTAGATATCTTTGTCATATTCTTGGTTAGAGAAACAGATTCTACTTTTCATCACTGAGTATCATATTATTTATAGTTTGTTGCCTATGTCTATTATTGTGTTGAGGTAAGTTTTTTCTACTTATAATTTGATGAGCCTATTTATAATAAAAGGATGTTGAATTTTTTCAAATCCCTTTCCTGTCTGTTGAGTTAATCATTTTATGCTTTATGTATGTATCCATTAGAATATTGCATATATATATATATATGCATCCTTGCATCCATTGGTAAATCTACTTGATTATTGTTAGGAATCCTTTTAATGTATTGTTGAATTTGAATTGACTATATTTCATTGAGCAATTTTGCAAATATATTCATCAGGGATATTGGTCTAAACTCTCTCTCTCCGTATACATACACACACACATACATACATATATATATATATATATATTTATATATATATATATATATATATATATATATATATATATATATAGTTGTTGTTGGTGGTGGTGGTGGTCATCAGACTTGAACTCTGGGTCTGGGAGCTATCCTTGAGCTCTTCACCTCAAGGTTAGCACTCTATCACTTGAGCCACAGTACCATTCCAGTTTTCTGGTGGTTAACTGGAGATAAGAGTCTTACAGACTTACCTGCCCAGGTTGGCTTTGAACTGCAATCCTCAGATCTCAGCCTCCTGAGTACCTAGGATTACAGTTATAAGCCACCAGTGCCCAGGTAGAGTGTATTTCTTAGTGTTCTAATCTGGCTTTCAGATTTGGAATAATGCTGTCCTTGGATGTATTTCCTCTTTAATAGCTGAATTATCTAATAATCTAAATGGACAAATTGACAAGTGTCAAAAGAAATTTTAATGGCCAGCAAAACCATGAAATGTTCAACATCTTTAACCATAAAGAAAATGAAAATCAAAATACTACTGAAATTCCATTTAACTCAGGTCAGAATGGCTGTCATCAGAAAAACAAGAAATGTTGTATAGGATGGAGGAAAGTTGTGAAGGGTTAATGGTGGAATGAATCTACGAGGAAGAATGTAAATTAAGGGAGCCACTATTAATGGAGGTCCTTAACAAAACTAACCGTGTCACCATCAGTCTAGAAATACTGGTGAGGAACTTCTTACCAGGCATATTCTCTGGTAAGTTCCTATTTATTGTTTCAAGAAATATATGTTTCTTCCCTCTATCTCTTTTCTTTACCTATTTTCTGAAAACTTGAGTCAATTTAACTGAAACTAAGAATTTTAATGATATATTATAACACACATATTTTAAATTAGTCTTCAGGCTTAGTATAGTATTGTAGCAGAGAAATCATGAGCTTTTAAGCATCTTTTTATTTAGTGCTTTTCTATAGTGTTGTTAAAATTCTCTATTCATTCATGTGTATAACAGAAAAATAATGAGATATTGCAGGCATTCAAAAATTTCTAACTCCGAGCCTTTTATGGAGAAAAAAACTAAAAACACTCTATCTTTCTTAAATTACATTTATATGTCCAGAAAAAAAGTTGGGCTTTTGAATGCACGGTTAGGGCAATTGTTACCTTTCTAAGCCTTCTTGTGGAAGAAACAAAAACTTTGCAGAAAATTCAAACAGATTGAATTTTAAAAATAACCACGTACGAGGAGGTCACAGTGGCTCATATCTGTTGTCTCAGCTACTCAGGAGGCACAGTTTAGGAGAATTATGGTTCAAGCCCAGTTTGGGCAAAAGGTTAAGGAAGTCCCATTTGACCATTTGAACACAGAATCTGGGCATGGTGATAACACTCCTGGAATCCTAGCTACATGGGAACATAGGTAGGAGAATTGCTGTCTGAGGCTACTCAGGAAACAAATAAGATATTATTTAATAAAACAACAACAAACCCTAAGCAAAAAAAATCATGGCAAAAGTAAGGCCTGGCAAATAGGAAGCCGTGAGTTCAAACCCTAGTGCCACCAAAAACTAAAAAACAAAAAATAATTTAGGTAAATATTTGGAAACTTAGCATAATCATATGACTTAGTCCATGGTGCCAGTTCTGGCCTATCCATTTAGAAAACTACCCATTTTCATTCCTCTCCTGTTCTTGAGCTGGTCCATAAGGATGTCTATCTTCTTGAAGGCCAACATGAGTACACACAGAGGCCATGGTTGAAAGATAATGACGGAACTTCATGCAATCCCATTTGTCCAACCTTTCTTTGATTTGCTGTGTTTCTGGGTCTCCATTAAGAAAATTTCGGCCTGCTCCAAGGATACCTAGGGTTTCTCCTATTCCATCCTGTAAAGTTTTGTCTGCTTTGACTCCAAGGTTTTTGATCCATTTGGAGTTGATTCTGGTGCAGGGTGATATATAAGGATCTAGCTTTACTTTTCTACAAGTAGTTAACCAATTTTGCCAGCACCATTTACTGAAGAGGCTGTCTTTCTTCCATTCTATTTTTTTTAGCTCCCTTATCGAAGATTAGATCGCTATAGGTCTGTAGGTTCATTTCTGGGTTTTCAATTCTGTTCCATTGGTTCTGAGGTCTGTTCTTGTGCCAGTACCAAGCTATTTTGATTACTATGCTTTATAGTAGAGTTTGAACTTTGGTATTGATATTCCTCCAGCAGTGTTCTTTCCATTGAGGAACATTTTTGCTATTCGGGGTCTTTTATTGTTACATATAAATTTTTGGATTGCCTCTTCTATTTCCTTGAAGAATGAGGTTGGAATTTTGATACAAGATCAATAGAAAGCCCATGGATTGGGAGAAGATCTTCACTAGCCATACAACCAACAAGGGTCTCATATCTAAAATATACTTGGAACTCAAAAAATTAAATCCCCCAACAACAAATCCTCAAAGAAACAACTGCCCAATAAATAAGTGGGCTAAAGACTTAAAGAGAAACTTCTCTGAAGAGGAAAGAAGGATGGCCAATAGACACATGATGAAATGCTCATCTTCTCTAGCCATAAAAGAAATGCAAATTAAAACAACATTGAGATACCATCTCACCCCAGTTAGAATGGCAAAAATCAAGAATTCTAATAACAACAGATGCTGGAGGGGATGTGGACAGAAGGGAATCTTACTGCATTGTTGGTGGGAGTGTAAACTTGTTCAACCACTTTGGAAAGTAGTATGGAGGTTCCTCAAAATACTCCACATAGAGCTCCCCTATGACCCAGCAATCCCACTTTTGGGCATTTACCCAAATGTTTACAAACAAGACCACACTAAAGCTACCAGCACAACTATGTTTTTTGCAGCATTATTTACTATAGCTAAGATATGGAACCAACCCAGATGCCCCTCAGTAGATGAATGGATCAAGAAAATGTGGTATATATACACAATGGAATTCTATGCCTCCATCAGAAAGAATGACATTGCCCCATTTGTTAGGAAATGGAAAGGCTTGGAAAAAATTGTATTAAGTGAAATAAGCCAAGCCCAAAGAAACATAGGTCCCATGGTTTCCCTTATTTGCAATATCTAGTATATGTATGAGTCAAGCAGAAAAGGTCAGATAAGGTGATGTTAGGGAAATGAACCCTAAGATATGTATTCAAATGTTTTTTTTTCTTTCATGCATGTGTTTCTAACGCATTTATAAGATGATTTCTTTGTTGCTTTGTATGTCCCTCCCCCACAGTGTAACCCCTGCCTTCACTGTATTTGATGTCGGTATAATTTGTGGAGGGGAAGGGGAAAAACAAGTCGTTTAAATAAGGATACAGGTGGACCCATTGCAACAATGAGAAGTACAAGTCGTTATGTCAAAAATGAACTTCACAACTTTGGTGGGTGGGGGGAGCGGGGAGGATTGGGTGGGGGGTGCGGGGGGAGGATGGGAAGGGATGGGAAGGGGAAACAAAGGAGGAGGCTACAATGCTTGATAAGAAATGTACTCATTATCTTGCCCTTGTAATTGTAACCCATCTGTACAGTATTTTCACAATAAAAATTTAAAAAAGAGAGAAAGAAAGATAATGATGGAGAGAAGAGCAGAGATGGAGGTGGATCCTAAGCCAGTCTCTGTTTCAGTTTCACCTATTCAAGTATTGTGAGATAAAACCCTATACTTGTGGAAGGGAGGAAAGGCATCCCCACTGTGCTCTTCCAAAAATTCTGATCCACAGAATCATGTTATAAAGTAATAATGAACTGTTTGGTTTATTAGTCACTGATGTTTGGTATGTGTCAAAGGTAATTAGAATACTATGTCACCTTCAGTTATTTCTTCATTAAGTTCAAATACTGATCACTTTTTGTTATAATAGTCTCTGGGCCTGATAACTTGAAGCACATCTCTCTTAAACTAGACTGTTGTACAAGGAACAAAATTGTTTGAAAGGCCACAGAAGTTTATGATTTATGAGAAAGTGAGAGAGTAATTTAGAGTTTGGAGAAGGGATAGTTAGAACATGTCAAGGAGTTAATTAGTAGTTTGCAGAGACTCCTTCTCTGGAATAAAGGCAGATGTGTTGCCTGAGAGGGACAGAGTGAATTTTAGTTCAAGGGAAGTAATGAGCATTGAATAGAGGATGATGGTAGTTTTAAAATAAAGAGTGACTTCACTCATCAAGTGAATGCACACCAATAACAAAAACTAAACATCAAAGAGATGGCATGGTTATATTTAAAAAATACATTCTTTAATCTTGTCTGACCAGATAAAAATTATAATGAGCTGGAGGCATTGTTCAAGTGGTAGAATGCCTTAAAACAAGCACAGGCCATGAGTTCAAGCACTAGTGCCATCAAAAAAATCATAATGAATGAAAATACAAATGTAGGCCAATCTCAGTTGTGTTTGGGAATTTTAAAAAACTGAAATTAAAAAATTATATAAAAATTGAAATTAAAAAAATTATATACTCTTACTAGATGCTTCTAGCCAACTTTATCCAGGCTCTGTAGTGAGCCAGTTCTTTATCATATATTTCTCTGTCTCTCTCTGTCTCTCTCTCTGTCTCTGTGTGTGTGTGTCTCTCTCTCTTACACACACACACACACATATGTAGTCCATTATTTATATTTACATATAGATTTGGATATTAGGTCATGTTTATATGTAGATAAATATTAAATGAACAAAATTTAATGCCACTTTGTTGGGCTATTGGACAGAGACAACCTCACTTTTCTTTGCAGATAAAGAGGTTAACTTATATAAGAATATGCAACACATTTTTATAAAATCAATGTCTTAGACTTCTATTCCCCTCTCCCCACCATGTCCTGCTTCCATAGAAGTCTTTGAAATGAAGTACATGAAAGGACTGAATTGAAGGATGGTAATGTGTAAACAACACTGCAAGAAAGGGACTTAGTTGCTCTGAGTTCCCATTAGAATGTATTTTCTAACCAAAGAAGTCTCAGGAAGAGAAGCATGGAGGAGGCATAAATGTCATGACCATCTCTTACTCTTGTAAAATATAATTTAGAATGTCTGCTCCATCTGCAGTGTTCAATGCTGCAAATAACTTTATATGACAAGCATCAAATTTTATTGAAATGAAAATCAGAAGATCAAAAGCAAACAGAGAATTTGGTACTCTTTCCTAGGAAGTCCTTAGGCAGAAATTATAACATATTTCCTGACAAATTTTTGGGAGATGTGTTTTCATTTGTGATTTCTAAAGTTTATTTACAGAAAGCTCTTGATAGTAATGAGGTACTGCACTGCAAGGTCAGCTTGTTTCTACCCTGAAAGCCTAATAAGCACTATAATAAAATCCTTGAGGACACAAAAATCCCACAAGCATTTTAGAGTGACATAGAAAAAAGTTAAATAAAAAAGAAGTTTAATTACTAATAACTAGTAAAAATTATTTTTTTATTTGATATTCTTTAATTGTTCTCCAACAAACACTTGAAAATAAACATTAAAAGACCTTTCATTAGTTTAAATATTTTGTCAATTTCCCCTGCTTATTATCTTTTAGACACATAGGGTTGCTTTCTGTATTCTTTATTATAGCTTTTGCTTTTTCTCCTTATATTTTTATTTACTTTCTACTCAGTTCAGTTAAATGCTTTCATTTCTTCCTGCACTAACAATAGGCAGTTATTTTTTTACTAGAAAATGATAAGAATTTAACAAGTGACAGAACAAGGCAAAAAAACAAGATTAAGTCTAAGTGACTTATGTTATGATTCAAGTGGTAAAGTTCCCTGTATACTAAGTGTGGGTTTAAAACCCAACATCATCATAAAAGTGTCTGCTGTTTTATATAACTTTGCACTTTAATAAAACAATTTGGTCCAATTTTCATAATAGAGCAGAATCTATTCATCAGTTACTATTATATATATATATATATATATATATATATATATATATATGTTACTGAAAACCATCCTGACCCACAGATCAAAATATGTGAATTTCATATTTACCACACAGATATTTGTGAGAACACATACATGTACTCATATTAGCTTTTTATTCTGCAGAGAAATTTATTTATTGGATGTGTTTTTAAATACATTCTTAGTTATGAATTATTTGCTTATTTAACTTTCAGCTTATATTTTGCAAACAAGTCATTGGGTTCCCCATATACTATACTGTTCCTTATTGATACTATATATATATTTTTTTTTTTTTTTGTCAGTCCTGGGGCTTGAACTCTGGGCCTGAGTGCTGTCCCTCAGCTCTTTAGCTCAAGATGAGCACTCTACCACCTGAGCCAGAGCTTCACTTTTGGTTTTCTGGTGGTTTATTGGAGATAAGAGTATCCTGGACTTTGCCTGCCCTGGCTGGCTTTGAACCACAATCCTCAGATCTCAGCCTCCTGAGTAGCTAGAGGTAGGATTACAGGTATGAGCCACCAGGGCCTGGCAGATATAATCTATTTTTGACCCACATACCATATTAAAATATACTTTTGTATTATATAGATCTTTTTCAAAATTTATTTTTATGCTTGGGTTGCCTTTAAGTTTTGAATCTTTTAAAATTAATTCTATTTCTGCTTCATTTTGTCACTTGTTATTTTATTTAAACTTTACAATTTGTCCTATCCTTGAGTTATTAATTTTGCTTAATTTCTCAATTGAATTTTGTTACAGTGGGGTGTTGTTCTCTTGAAAATATACCTTTTCTTTTTCAACTCAAAATGTCTTTGTGCTGTATTGATTTGACTGGGTAGTCCTTCTTTGAATCTAAAACCTATAGCTAGAGATGTTAATAATGTTCTCCTTACTTCTACAGTTAAGCTCTTTCTTTGTGGAAGGGTTTTATGACATCTAAGCATTCCATAATAGGAAACCTACTTGCTCATTGTGGAAGTCCAGATTCAACTGCCATCTGACAGCCTTTAACAAAGTGGCCCCACCCCATGTCTTTAAGCCATCATATTGGCGTCCTCAGTGACAGTAATGTACTTTAAATTGCAATTACTAGATTAATTAATTAAAATGTAATTACTAGAATCAAAATCTAGATTCTAAAGGGACTATAAAATAATGATAACCAATGTTAAAGGACTATACTTGACTATTTTTTTCTTTTTTTGCTGTTTTTTATTTCTTTTTTAAAAATATATATTTATTGTAAAGATACTATACCAGAGGGGTTTCAGTTACATGAGTAAGGTAATGAGTACATTTCCTATCCAGCATTGTTACCTCCTCCTTTGATTTTCTCCTGTCATCACGTCCCTCCCCACCTCCTCAACTCCTCCCTGCAACATTGTAAAGTTTGTTTTCAACATAGTGTCCTGTATATCTCATCGTCACAATGTGTCAAACTGCATCCCCATTTAAGCATTCTGTTATACCCCTTCCATTCCCCAAATTACAAAAATGTATATACAAGATGAAGAACACCAGAATCAAACACAATGAAAACAGGGATTATACCATGGGGAAAGAACTTACAAAAGAAAAGAATCACATAGTGCATAATAAGTACATTAAAAACAATAGCGAGAAAGAAAAAAAAAACCTTTGTGTCCCTTTGAATACATTTCACTTAACGTCATCTCATATGGTCATATGTACATAGCCTTTGACCTTCTCTGCTTGTCATAGACATGTGCTAATCATTGCAAACAAGGGAAACCATGGGACCTATGTTTCTTTGGGTCTGGTACTTCACTTAATATGATTTTTTCCAAGTCATTCCATTTTCCTAACAAATGGGGCAATGTCATTTTCTCTGATGGAGACATAGAATCCCATTGTGTGTGTGTGTGTGTGTGTGTGTGTGTGTGTGTGTACCACATTTTCTTGATTCATTCATCTACTGAGGGGCATCTGGGTTGGTTCCATATCTTAGCAATGGTGAATAATGCTGTTATAAACATGGTTGTGCTAGCAGCTTTCATATGGCCTTGTTTGTGATCATTGGGGTAAATGCCCAAAAGTGGATTGTTGGGTCATAGGGGAGTTCTATGTGGAGTCTTTTGAGGAACCTCCATACTACTTTCCAAAGTGGTTGAATAAGTTTACATTCCCACCAACAATGAAGTAGGGTTCCCTTTCGGCCACATTCCCTCCAGCTTCTGTTGTTACTAGGTTTCTTGATTATAGCCATTCTAACTAGGTGAGGTGGAATCTCAATGTTGTCTTGATTTGCATTTCTTTTATGGCTAGAGCATTCCTTCATGTGTCTATTAGCCATACTTATTTCCTCTTCCAAGGAGTCTCTAAGTCTTTAGCCCACCTATTAATCGGGCAGTTGTTTCCTTGAGGATTTATTGTTGGCGGATTTAGTTTTTTGAGTTCTAAGAATATTTTAGATATGAGACTCTTGTCAGTTGTATGGCTAGTAAAGATCTTCCATGGGCTTTCTATTGATCTTGCTAGCTATGACCTTTGACTTGCAGAAGCTCTGCAGTTTCATGCAATCCCATTTTTCCAACCCTTCTTTGATTTGTTGTGTTTCTGGGTCTTTATTAAGAAAATTTTGAGCTAGGCCAAGGAGCCCTAATTTCTCCTATTCATTCCTATTATGTTTTCAGTGTGTCTGCTTTGACTTTGAGGTCTTTGATCCATTTGGAGTTGATTCTGGTGCAGGGTTATATATACAGATCTACCTTTAGTTTTGTACAAGTGTTTAACCAATTTTGCCAGCACCATTTACTGAAAAGGCTGTCTTTCTTCCATTCTATTTCTTTAGCTCCCTTGTCAAAGATTAGGTAGCTATAGATCTGTAGGTTCATTTCTGGGTCTTCAGTTCTATTCTATTGGGCCTCAGGTCTGTTCTTGTGCCAGTGCCAAGCTGTTTTCATTACTATGGCTTTGCAGTAGAGTTTGAAATTTGGAATTGATATTCCTCCAGCACTGTCTTTCTACTAAAGATTGTTTTTGCTATTCGGGGTCTTTTATTGTTCCATATGAATTTTTGCTTCTTCTACTTCATTGAAGAATGAGGTTGGGATATTGATAGGTATCACATTGAATTTGTAGATAACCTTTGGCAGTATTGCTATCTTCATGATGTTAATCGTCCCAATCCAGGAGCATGGGAGGTTTTTACACTTCCTTAGTTCTGCTTTAATTTCTTTTGTCAGGTTTAAAAAATTTTCACCAATTAAAAAATTGCACTTCTTTTGTTAACTCCTAAATATTTTATTTTTTGTGGGGCTATTACAAAAAGGTTGTTTTCCTAATTTCAGCTGTGCTCTTCTCATTATTGGCACACAGGAAAGCCATTGATTTTTGAGGGTTCATTTTATACCTTGCTACTTTGTCAAAGTTTCTGATCAGCCCAAGTAACTTGGGAGTGGAGTCCATGGGGTTCTTCAAATACAAGATCATGTCATCTGCAAAGAGGGAGAGTTTTACTTCATCTTGCCCTATATGGATCCCCTTTGTGTTTACATCTTGTCTTATTTCTGTAGCTAGGAATTCTAATACTATGTTAAGAGGAGTGAGAGAATGGACATCCTTGTCTCATTCCTGAATTTAGAGGAAATGGCTTTAACTTTTTGCCATTAAGTATAAGTCTGTTATTGAGATAATCATGTGTTTCTTATCTTTGTTCTTGTTGATGTGATGAATTATATTAATTGATTTGAGTATATTGAACCAGCTTTGCATCCCTTAAATAAATCCTGTTTGATTGTGGTATATGATTTTTTTGATGAGTTGTTGAAGTTGATAGGCCAAGATTTTGCTGGGAAGTTTTGTGCCCATGTTTGTCAAAGAAGTTGGTCTATAGTTCTCTTTTTTGATGAGTCTCTGCCTGATTTTGGAATTAGGATTATGCTGGCTTCATAGAAAGAGTTTGGCTGTGAGTTTTCACTTTCAATTTCATTGAAGAGTTGGAGTAGTATTGCTGAGAGTTGTGCTTTGAAAGCCTTATAGATTTCAGCTGTAAATCCATCTGGTTCTGGGCTTTTCTTGGGTGGGAGGTCTCTTGATGCTTGATGTGGGTGTGTTAAGTTGGTTTAAATCATCTTGGTTTAATTTGGCATGTCAATATTTGCTAGAAATTCAAGATTCTCAAACTTATTAGCATAAAGGTTTGGGAAGTATCCCCTTACTATATTCTGAATCATGGCTGTTTCTGTAGTGATATTTCCATTCTTATATGGGTGTGTTCTCTTTTTTTCTGATAAAATTTGCTAAGGGTCTACCAATTTTATTAATTTTTTCAAAGAACCAACTCTTTGTTTTGTTGATTCTTTCTATAGTTTTTTGGACTCTAATTAATTTAATTCTGATTTAATTTTAATTATTTGTTTCCATTTATTGGATTAGGGTTTAGCTTGTTGCTCTTTCTTTAGGAGCTTTAGGTGCCTCATTAAATTGTTGGTTTCAGATCTCTCCAATTTGTTAATGTAGGAATTCAAATCTATAAACTTGCCTCTGAGTAGTGCCTTTGCTGTGTCCCAGAGGAGCTATATTTACCTTTTTTTCTACAAGGCTTGTTGGTATAGGGGTAAGAAGAGAACTAGTAACTGGAAGAGGAAACTGAGGGAAGAAAATATCTGAAAGAAGACAATCTGTACATAATTATAGGAAGAGGGAGCATATATTGTGCTTTTGGAGCAGAACAAATAGAAAATGGCCAAGAACAGAGATTAATGTATGAAGTAATATATACTGATCACCAAATATACTGCCTTAAGATGCTTGGACAGCTATTGCAAATACCATAGGTTTAAAGACTTATAAAATAGAGATGTTTATTTCTCACAGTTCTGGGAACTGCGAAGTCCATGATTGAGATCCCAGGAGATTCGGCATCTGGTGAAGAGATTTCTTCCTATCCTATATGGCAGGAAAGTGGAGAGCTCTGTGAAAGTTCTTTTGTGAGAGT
The DNA here is from genome assembly GCF_024711535.1 of Dipodomys merriami. Lineage (NCBI taxonomy): Eukaryota > Metazoa > Chordata > Mammalia > Rodentia > Heteromyidae > Dipodomys > Dipodomys merriami. The sequence continues at coordinate 97,908,117 of NW_027202270.1, forward strand.
ACTAAGCTGGCACATGCCAATAGCTCATACATGTAATCCTAGATATTCAGGAGGCTGAGGTCTGAGGATTGCAGTTCAAAACCAGCTCATAGGAAAGTCCTTGAAACTCTTACCTTTAATTAACCACTAAAAAGCTGTACAAAGAGCCATGGCTAAGTGGTAGAGTGTTATCCTTAAGCAAAATAGCTCAGGGACAATACCTAAGCCCTAAGTTCAAGCCCCAAGTTTCTCTGTCTTTCTGTCTCTGTCTCTGTCTCGTTTGGTCTCTCTGTCTCTGTCTCTGTCTGTCTGTCTGTCTCTCTTTCTCTTTCTCACACACACAGAGTCAGAAAACAGAGTACTAAGCCTATTTATGAATACTCTTCCCTCATAACCTAACCATTTACCAAGGACTCTATCTCCCATATTATCTATCACACTGGGGACTAAGAGTTCAATATATGGGTGCTATAAACTAGAGAAACCATCAGATCTTTTTTTAATCTTTTTTTTGTCAAAGTGATAGACAGAGGGTTAGTTACATAAGTGAGTTAATAAATACATTTCTTTTCAAATTTGATACTCCTTCTCTCATTTTTCTCCTACTTTCCCTTCCCCTACACTCCCCACCCCCAAGTTGTACAGATCATTTCTAACATATTGTCTTGTGTATATTGCTGTTGCAATGGTTCTTTATCTCACCATTCTATTGTTCCTTTTCCCTTTCTTAATTCAAATAAATGTATATACAATACCAGGGTACCAAAATAAAATAAAGTGACAACTGGGGATTACCGTATGGGGAAAAACGTATAAAAAAAAAACCACAAGAAATCACATAGTACATTAAAAATAACAACAACAAAGAAAAACCTCTTGTGTCCATGTTTTGAAGTTCATTTTGCTTAGTGTCATCTTACATGAGCACAAGTTCTTTTTTTTTTTTTTTTTTTTGGTCAAGTCATGAGGCTTGAACTCAGGGCCTGAGTGCAGTCCTGAGGTCTTTTTTTTCTTTTTTTTTTTCTTTTTTGGGGTCCGGTCATAGGGCCTGAACTCTGGGCCTGGGTGCTGTCCCTCAGCTCTTCAGCTCAAGGCTAGCACTCTACCACTTGAGCCACAGCGCCACTTCCGGCTTTTTTCTTACGTGGTGCTGAGGAATCGAACCCAGGGCCTTGAGCATGTAAGGCAAGTGCTCTACCACTGAGCCACCTTCCCAGCCCCGAGCACAAGTTCTTAAATAAAGGGTGCTGACAAAACTGGACACAGATATGCAGAAGAGTGAAATCATACATAGTACATACATATAATAACATAGCAGTATGATTAAAATATTTGTTTTATACATACATATATTATAGTTACATACAGATATACCTACACAAATATCAATTCAAAAGGATCCAAGATAGTAATATAAGATATGAAACTGTTAAATTACTGGGAAGAATCATAGGGGAAACACTTCAAGGCATTGGTATAGATCATCTTCTTGGGCAATATTCCAAAAGAAGAAACAATAGACATCAATCTTACATCAAACTAGAAGCTTCCACACATGAGAGGAAACAGTCAGCTTTATATGCCAAGTAATCTGATCTCTGTTTTTCAATATAGAATCACTACAATCTTGACAGACATAGAAAAGCATTGCTTTTATTTGTGGTTATGCATATTTTTCTAAATAAAAAAATTTTGAATGGTGCTAAAGAGACCAAGTAGTATACTTTTTAATATCATTTTTATTTTAGATTTGGCTATTAAAACAATTTTTAGCCTATATATTTGGGAGAGGTTAAAAATCACTTTCCTTAACTGTTAAAAAAAAATATATATATATATATATATATGTTTATCTGTAACACATCTCCATCTATGGTGTATATAATAATGAAATAGGCATAGGATTTGTACCTGTTGCTTTTTCTTGTAAACACTCCAAATGGAAATGCATAGACTGATGTGTTCAATATTAATAAAGTGAAAGTAACTTTTCGCCACTCAGATTTTGAATAATTAATTTATTTTAGATTGCCATACTTTTCTAATTTTCTTATACTACTATTTAAAGAATTATTCACATTTAATAATCCCTTATAATGATAAGCTGAAATAAATTATTATTACTATTATTATTATAATTATTATTGTTGTAGGTCGTGGAGCTTGGACTCTGGGCCTGGGCACTGTCCCTGAGCTCTTCAGCTCAAGGTGAGCACTCTACCACTTGAGACACAGCACCACTTCCCAGTTTTATGGTGGTTAATTGGAGATAAGAGACTCATGGACTTTCCTGCCTGGCCTGGCTTTGAATCTTGATCCTCAGATCTTAGCCTCCTGAGTAGCTAGGATTATAGGAGTGAGCCATCAGCACCTGGCTTGAAATAAATTATTATTTTAAAAATTTAAAACAAATATCAATAGTATATTGTCTCTGAAACAGAATATGGGATTGAAATTAGATAGTCATAGAGAGCATCATTCTCAATTACTTTCAATAATTGAAGTAGCAGTGACTTTTCTATTTAAATGGACTGGAAGTTGTTAAGAACAAACTTTTTGATCTGGTGAGATAGGTTTTTCCATTTATATTTGAGGCCAACTGGCACAAAGCAATAACCAAGAAAGTTTTAGAAATTAGTTTGTATTGCTAATAGAAATTTTAAGATAGAAGCAAATTTGATCAAGTGAATTTAATATACTTACTTTAACCAGAAATGATAAAGGAACTCATCAAAATGTCTACAAAAGTAAATTTATATTGTCAAGTGGACACAATGAATAAGTTTTACAGTTTAAAAATTATTTAGGAAAGCACTGGTAACTCTAACCTGTAATCCTAGTTCCTGAGGAGGCTGAGATCTGAGGATTATGGTTAGAAGCCATCTCAAGAAGGAAAGTCCATGACACTCTTATTTCCGATAAGCTATCAAAAAAGCTAAAAGTAAAGCTGTGGCCCAAGTGGTAAAACACTAGCCTTGGGCAAAAAGCTCAAAGACAGTGCCTAGGTCCTGAGTTCAAGTCCAGGACTGACATAATAAAATTACTTGGGACACAGTGAAATAAAGAATAATAGAGCTATGACATTTTATCCATTAATTTAAGAAAAGATATTATATTCCCTACTTAATCTTTCAGTTTTGGTTCCAAAATGTTCTAAGAGGTACTTCAACTAAGTAAGAGAAATTCAGAGTATAATGGAAAAAATTTAAACAATCATTTATTTGTTATAAAAAACAGAGTAAAATTCATGGCTTTACTCATCCATAAAATAAACAACGATAATGACAATAGACAGACCAAAGCCTGAGTTGGGTGCCCTTTGAAAACAACTAGACCAGAATAAACAAAATGTGTTTATTTTTATAAACACTTTCACAGCTCAATCAACCTACATTTAAAAGGTTCTTGGACCTTTGTATGAAATAAAAAATATAACTTTAGATGATGACTAATCTGTAAAAAACTAAGAAAGTTAAAGCTGAAGAGATTTTAAAAAGCCATTAAATGATAAATAACGTATTCACTTGAATAAATTTTGACTCAAGAAGAAGAAATTGGCCTTAATTTTTTCAGCTAACTAAATATATAAATGCATATATATATATACATACATACATACAATCACAATATACATAGCTTTATAAAACTATACATTTTTCACCAGCTTATAAGTCTAAATACTTTTTAAAAATTGTGTTGAATATAAATTTGAGAGTTATCATAGTGTTTGGGACACAGATACGTCATAAAATGTAATGAAGTAGATGAACATATCTATTACCTCAGTTGCCATTTGTGACAATAGCAGTTTTTTTAAAAAAAAAACTAACACAATATACAATTTTATCAAGTTCAGCAATCATATCTTTACTTTAGATCTCTAGACCTTTTCAGATTCCCCTCTGCTATTTCTTTTTTTCTCACCTTTTATTTTATTTTTTCTTTAAGTAATTGTACAAAGGAGCTGATAGTTGACAAAACAGTTTATGAATACAATATATCTTCATCAAGATCATCCCTTTCAATATTCTCACGTATCACACTGCCCTACCTACTCTTTTCCTCATTCCCCTCTGCTATTTCCTGTCTTTTGACCTACATGTTCCCATTCTCTCTGACCTCTTTCTCAGCTATGGTAATGACTCCTTCATTTTTTGCACTTGATTAAAAAAAAATTTAATACTCCATATATAATGAGAACATAAAATGTTTTCTTTTGTGTCTTTCTTATTTTTTAGCATAATATCTTCGAGTTATGTCCATACGATGGCAACAAGGATCTCTTTTTTAAAGGCTGAATAATACTTTATTGCATACATACACCGCATTTTGGGGTCTGAGGGCTGAGAAAAGTTTCTACTATATGGCTAAGACTAGCTTCAAACTCATTATGTTGCCCAGTTTAACCTCACACCAGCAATCTTCCTGCTTCTGCCATCAAGCTCTGCATCATATTTTTTTAATCCATTTGTCCTTCAATTGTCATTGAGGTTATAGGCAATCTCTTTAACTTGGGTACCTTGAATCTGGGCATGAGGTGATGATTTATCCTTGGGTGTCAAGAAGGAGATTTACCAGCTCAAATAACAGTTCTGTTTGTAAATTCTCATAGTGGAAGTGGCTAGTGGAAGTGGCGCTGTGGCTCAAAGTGGCAAAGCGCTAGCCTTCTACAAAAAGAGCCCTGGGACAGCACCCAGGCCCTAAGTTCAAGCCCCACAAACAATCAGAACAATGATTTTAGAAGCTACATGCTGTTTTCCACAGTGGCTGCACCAATATACATTCTCACCAATGCTGTGCTAGTTCTCTTTGTTCATATTCTCACTCACATTTTTCACCTGTATTTGATGATTGCCATCCCTATCCCTCAATGATTTGTGATATTAAATGCTGTGCGTTCCATCCTCCAGTTGGCCATCTGTATGCCTCCTTTGGAGAGATCTCTTCAAGTCACTGGCCACGTTCTAAAGAGTTATTTGCATTCCTGCTACGGAGTTCTAAGAGTTAATTATAAATGTTTGATAGTATCCTCTTATCGGATGAGTAGTGTACAGTTTTGTGTCCCCAATTTCTAGTTTTCTGTTCACTTTGTCTGTTATTTCCTTTTCTATTCAGATGCTTTTTAGTTTAATGTAATCCCATTTAATTTTCTTCTTTGTAGCTGGGCTTTTGGTGTGACATTTAAAAAAATACAAGACACTATGTTGAAAATGATCTGTACAACTTGGGGGGTAATAAGGGCAGGGAAAGAGGGAGAAAAAGGAGGGATGGAGTAACAAGTTTGACAAGAAATGTACTCAGGAAGACTGGAGAAAGCAGAGATGTAGCTGGGCTATATGTGAAACCAGTTTTCGCAGCTGAGGGAACAATTCACTATGGGAAAATCACAGCAAGTGAGCCGAAATAATACAGAGATTCTCTCTAGCGAGGAAAAATTCAGGTAGTTTGCACCAGAAGACAGACTTGAGCACATGTGATTGCTGCAGCCGCTGGCGGCGACTGTGGGACCAGACAGACAAACCTGGAGCAAATGCACCGGAGACCCAGGGCTGCATCTCTTCACGCACCTCCAGCACAGACTGAACCATCAGGAGTAGAATTCCACATCCTGCTGACCACCGACACAGATTAGGACAGGCCAAAAGGCCAAGGGAAGCCATGATCCATCCCACAGAACAGCTAAGGGAAGGCAGCCCCCACTCTCCGCCACCAGAGAACGACGCCGTATTGGACACTGGCTAGCAGATAACTTGGGACACAAAAGCAGCAGGTGGCACCAGTTTTGTCCAGGGCAAGGATTTGGATCTGTGGATTTGGCTCTGCTCAGGAGAAGGCTGCTCGCCCAGGAGGAGGGAACTCCTCACAGTGCCAGGATGGAACAAGCTTCACTACCAGGTGAGCACAGAGAGGCAGCCATGATCCGCTGCAGGCAACAAAGGAACTCTACCCATACCGCAGCCAAACTGGCACCTTAGCCGGCTGCATGAACCTCAAAAAATTCATGAAAAATAGTAAATAAAAACTGGACAGGCTGTCACTCCAGTTAGAACGGCAAAAATCAAGAACTCTAACAACAACAGATGCTGGAGGGGATGTGGACAGAAAGGAACCTTACTTCATTGTTGGTGGGAATGTAAACTTGTTCAACCACTTTGGAAAGCAGTATGGAGGTTCCTCAAAAGACTCCACATAGAGCTCCCCTATGACCCAGCAATCCCACTTTTGGGCATTTACCCAAATGTTTACAAACAAGACCACACTAAAGCTACCAGCACAACTACGTTTATTGCAGCATTATTTACCATAGCTAAGATATGGAACCAACCCAGATGCCCCTCAGTAGATGAATGGATCAAGAAAATGTGGTATGTATACACAATGGAATTCTATGCCTCCATCAGAAAGAATGACATTGCCCCATTTGTTAGGAAATGGAAAAACTTGGAAAAAATTATATTAAGTGAAGTAAGCCAGGCCCAAAGAAACACAGGTCCCATGGTTTCCCTTATTTGTAATACCTAGTATATGTATGAGTCAAGTGGAAAATGTCAGATAATGTGATGTCAGGAAAATGAACCCTTAGATGTGTATTTTAATGTTTTTTTCTTTCATGCATGTGTTTCTAACGCATTTATAAGATGATTTCTTTGTTGCTTTGTATGTCCCTCCCCTACAGTATAACCCCTGTTTTCACTATATTTGATGTCAGTATAACTTGTGGAGGAGATGGGAAAAAACCAGTTGTTTAAGGAAACAGGTGGACCTGTTGCAACAATGAGAAGTACAAATTGTCATGTCCAAAACGAGCTTTACAATGTCGGTGTGTGGGGGGGAGAGGTGGGAAGGAGAAGGATTGGGATGGGGGGGAGGGGGGAGGCTGGGAAGGGATGTGAAGGGTAAACAAAGGAGGAGGCTGCAATGCTTGGTAAGAAATGTACGCATTATCCTGCCCATGTAATTGTAACTCCTCTGTACAGTATGTTCACAAATAAAATAAAATTAAATTAAAAAAAAACTGGACAGCCTGTAAAAGCCGAGAGGATCCAGGTTAGTTGCCCAAATGGGCATCCCCACTTTGGGAAAGACCACTTACTCCAGACAGACCAAAACCCCAAACAAGCCCAAGTTCAGTCCCAGCAGCAACAAGCTACAGTCTCCAGCCAGCTCCTAGCAGCACAAAGAAAAAAAACAAAACAAAACAAAACAGAACAGATCATGCTTTTTAGTCTGGGAAAAGGTTGCAAAATCCCCAAGCTGGTCAAGCAGAACTTTTTTCTGCTCACAAAAAAAACCAAGCAATAGGGAATACCGGCCATTACAACCAAATCAAAGACACCATCAAGAGACTGGAAAGCAGACTTAAGGGAGATATTAGAACCCCTCCCCCTCCAATAAATAGAAGATGCTCTTATTTCTCTTTCCTTTTTCTCCAATTATAATTTGGATTTTGTCTTAAAATTGTGCTCAGTGGTGGTATTGGACCTACTTACATATCCAATAGGGGAGAGATAGAGTGAAATACCTGTTTGAATTGTGTACCTCCAAAGTCTGCACAACCACAGAGCTTTGAGTTGGTGCTTATCTTAAAACTGTATTCTGGTGAGGGACTGGATATACTTTCATCTCCAAAAAAAGGGAGAGATATAAGGAAATCACCTGTCTTTGAGTGAGATCCTTCAAAGTCTGTGCAACTGAAGGGCTTTGGGTTCAGGCTTGCCATAAAATTGTGTTCTGGTGGGGAAGTGGAGATATTTTCAATTCTGAAAAGGAGAACTAGAGTGAAAATACACTTTTTGAGTGTGAGCACCCAATTCCTGTGTAACTACAGGGCTCTGGATGGGAGCATGTCTTAGAATTGTGATTTTGTATGTAATTGATATACTCCCACTCCCCCAAAAGGTGAGATACTGTGAAAACCGCTATTGTTGATTGTCAACCCCCAAAGTCTGTGCTATTACCGTGTTCCGGGTAAGTGCTAGTCTTAGATGTGTGTTCTGGTGTGTAATAGGCTATAATCACACTCCCAAAAAGGTGAAATAGAGTGAAAATACCCATCATTGACTATAAATTGCCAAAGTTGGTGCAACTACAGAGTTCTGGGTAGGTGCTTGCTTTAGAATTGTGTTCTGGTATGTAATTGGATATATACTCACTCCCCCAAAAGGTGAGATACAGTGAAAACACACATTGTTAATTGTAAACCTCCAAAATCTGTGCAACAACAGGGTTCTGAATAGTACTTGTGTTCTTGTGAGAAATTGGATTTGCTTTCATTCCCAAATGGGCAGAAGAAGCCACAGAAACACAAGAAAAAGGGCAATTCTAGGAATTTCAACTCTCACCCAGGACAAACAGGGAATAGAGCAGTTAATAAAAAATGCAGACAATACTTCTCAAAAGGCTCTACAAACCCTACTGGTAAACATGCTGAATGAAAAAATTGAAAGCTTACATAAGGCTATGCATGATCATTTTGAGACAAAAGATTAATAGAGGAATTCATGGAATCCACAACCAGAAAAGTGAATGAATCCCAACAAAAGGAAATGGAGTCCAGTGAAAGAATAGCCACTCAACTAAGGGATTTGAGAGTGAACACAGAAAACCAAACCAAGGAGGTAAAGAAATCCATACTAGATCTAAAACAAAGCTTCAACAAAGAAATTAAAGCCATTAAAACTGAGCAATTAGAAGGAAGAGAAATTAAAAAAAAAAAACAAAGTAGAAAGTCTGGACAGTAGACTATACCTTGCAGAAGACTATCTCTGGGATAGAAAACAGCCTAGACATTATAGATAAAGAATAGAAAAAAAAACTCAAAACAAATCCAAAAAATACAATAGATCTATTCAGCATATAGAAGACAGAATGCCAAATTAAACACTAACATGTGTAGACGAGGGCCTAGAAACAGAAGCCAAAAGTCTAGGAAATTAATTTAACAGAATCCTAGCCGAGAACTTCCCAAACATGCAAAAAGATAGTCCCATTCAGATACAAGAAGCCTTTAGAACCCCAAATAGACTAGAGCAGAACAGGACATCCCACCACCATATTGTAATCCACACAGGATTCATAGAAATCAAGGAAAGGATCCTTAAAGCTGTCAGGGAGAAAAGATCAATAACCTATGAAGGAAAACCAATCTGGATAACTACAGATTTCTCAGCAGAGACCATGAAAGCAAGAAGAGCCTGGAACCAAGTATGCCACACCCTAAAGACAAACAACTATCAACCAAGAATAGAGTACCCAGCTAAACTCTCCTTCATAACTGAGCAAAGAAAAACTGAAACAAAACCAGCACTACAAAAGAAACTTAAAGATGTCCTACACATAGAGAACCAACTAGAACAAGATGAAGGCAGAGAAACAGCCCCCAAAGAATCAGATAAACAGGCAGATCCTAGGTGACACAGCACCTAAGAAGGTAGATACATGACAAGAACTACCAAACACCTCTCAATCTTAACTCTCAATATTAATGGACTTAACTCTCCAATGAAACAACATTGAATCTCTAGTTGGATCAAAAAACAGAATCCATCTAACTTATGTCTTCAAGAGATACACCTTCCTTACAAAAACAAACATATTCTGAAAGTGAAAGGCTGGAATAAAATGTATCAAGCAAATGGCCCCCACAAAGAGGCTGGAGTAGCAATCCTAATATGGATAAAATAGATTCCAAATTAAAATTAGTGAGAAGAGATAAAGAAAGATACTACATACTAATAAAATGATCTCTCCTACAGGAGGATATTACAATTCTGAATATTCACCAAATAATGGAGCCTCCAAATTTATCCAAGGAACACTACTTTCCCTAAAATCACACATAGATCACATAGATCATATAGATCACACATAGATATTGATTGTTGGTAATTTTAACACACCACTTTCCCCCCTGGATAGATCAACTCGCCAAAATCTCAACAGAGAAAAAGCAAATCTAAACAACTGCAAAGACCAAGTAGACTTCACAGACATCTATAGAATATTTCACCCATCAGCAACAGAATACGCATTCTTCTCATCAAAGAAAGAGAACTATAGACCCATTTCTTTGATGAAAATCACTGCAAAACTTTGCAACAAAATTCTTGCCAATCAACTTCAACGAGTCATCAAAAAAAATCATACACCATGATCAAACAGGATTCATTCCCAGGATGCAAAGCTAGTTCAATATATGCAAATCAAGTAATGTAACACATCACATACACAAGAACAGGATAAGAACCATATAATTATCTCAATAGATGCAGAAAAAGCATTCAACAAGATCCAACACCCCTTTATGATGAGAGCTCTGGAGAAGCTAGAAATGCAGAGAACATTTCTGAATGCAATAAAGGCCATATATGACAAACACACAGCCAGCAGTATACTTAATGGGGAAAAGCTAAAACTGTTTCCTCTAACCTCAGGAACAAGACAAATATGTCCATTCTCTCTACGCCTCTTCAATTTAGTATTAGAATGCCTAGCTAGAGCAATAAGACAAGATGCAAACTAAAGGGGATCCAAATAGGGAAAGATGAAGTAAAACTCTCCCTCTTTGCAGGTGACATGATCTTGTATTTAAAGAACCCCATGGACTCCACTACCAAGTTACTTGAGCTGATCGGAAACTTTGGCAAAGTAGCAAGGTATAAAATTAACCCTCAAAAATCAGTGGCTTTCCTGTATGCCAAAAATAAGACCAGTGCAGCTGAAATCAAGAAAACAACTCCTTTTGTAATAGCCCCACAAAAAATAAAATACATGTGAATTAACTTAACCAAAGAAGTGAAGGACCTCTGTGATGCAAACTTTAAAAACCTGAAAAAGGAAATTAAAGCCGAACTAAGGAAGTGGAAAAATCTCCCATGCCCCTGGATTGGGACGATTAACATCTTGAAAATGGCAATACTGCCTAAGGCTATCTACAAATTTAATGTGATACCTATCAATATCCTAACATCATTCTTCAATGAAATAGAAGAAGCAATCCAAAAATTCATATGGAACAATAAAAGACCCTGAATAGCAAAAACAATCCTTAGCAGAAAGAACAGTGCTGGAGGAATGATAATACCAGACTTCAAACACTATTACAAGACCATAGAATTCAAAACTGCTTGGTACTGCCACAAAAACAGACCTGAAGACCAATGGAATAGAACTGAAGATCTAAAAAATGAACCCACAAACCTATGTCCAGCTCATCTTCAATAAGGGCGCTAAAAAAAATAGAATGGAAGAAAAACTTCTTCAGTAAATGGTGCTGGCAAAATTGGCCCAGGCCAAAAGTTTCTTAATAAAGTCTCAGAAACACAACAAATCAAAGAAAGATTGGACAAATGGGACTGCATGAAACTGCAGAGCTTCTGCATGACAAAGGACATGGCTAGTAAGATCAATAGAAATCCCACAGACTGGGAGAAGATCTTCAATAGCTATACAACAGACAATGGTCTCATATCTAAAATATACTTAGAACTCAAAACAAAAATAAATCTCCCAACAACAAATGCTCAAAGAAAAAACTGCCCGATTAATAAGTGGGCTAAAGAGTTAAAGAGAAACTTCTCTGAAGAGGAAATAAGAATGGCCAATAGACACATGAAGAAATGATCAATTGCTCTAGCCATAAAAGAAATGCAAATCAAGACAACATTGAGATTGCACCTCATCCCAGTTAGAATGGCTATAATCAAGAACTCTAATAACAACAGATGCTGGAGGGGATGTGGCCAAAAGGGAACCCTACAACATTGTTCGTAGAATGTAAACTTGTTCAGCCACTTTCGAAAGCAGTATGGAAGTTCCTCAAAAGACTCCACATAGAGCTCCCCTATGACCCAGCAATCCCACTTTTGGGCATTTACTCAAATGAAAACAAACAAGGCCATACTAAAGCTACCAGCACAACCATGTTTATTGCAATATTATTCACCATCGCTAAGATATGGAACCATCCCAGATGCCCCTCAGTAGATGAGTGGATCGAAGAAATGTGGTGTATATATACAGTGGAATTCTATGCTTCCATCAGATAGACACTGCCCATTTGTTCGGCAATGGAAAGACTTGGAAAAAATTATATTAAGTGAAGAAAGCCAGGCCCAAAGAAACATAGGTCCCATGGTTTCCCTTATTTGCAATAATTAGTATACATATAGGATAAGTTATCAGGTGAGCTAAAAATCTCAAACGCTCTGTACATATGTCTGTATAAGATGATGCTAAATGAAATGAACCCCATTATATAGACACAAGAGGTCCGTCTTTATTGTTAATGTTTTAAATGTACCATGTGATTTCTTTTTTGTTTCTTTTGTATGTTCTTTCCCCTATAGCATTTCCCCTGTTGTCACTGTACTTGATTTTGCTACCCTGCATCTTGTATATACAGTTGTCTAATCTGGGGAGAGGAAGGGGAATAACAAAACGCTGAAACAAGGACACAGTATGACCCATTGCAACAATGATACCCACAGGATAGTATACTGGAAACAAACTTTACAACTTCAAATGGGGGGGGGGATGGAGGGAATATTGGGTTGGGGAGAAGAGGAGGGGAGAGGAGGAAGATGGGAGGTAGGGGAGGGAAGGGATAGTGGACAACAAGAGAAGGGGTAACAATGATTGACAAGTAATGTACTCATTGCCTTAGTCATGTAACTATAACCCCTCTGTACAGCATTTTTACAATAAAATAAATTTAAAAAAGAAATATACTCATTATACCTTACTTATGTAACTGTAATCCCCTCTGTACATCATCTTAACAACAAAATTAAAATTTTAAAAATCACTCTCAAGCCCAATGTCAAGGGAAGTTTCCCCTATGTTTGCTTCTAGGAGTTTTATTGTTTTAGTCTTAGATTTAGCTCTTTTCTTTATTTGAGTTGGCTTTTGAGCATGGCATTAAGTTTCAAATACTTCTGTGGAATCAAAATTTTTCCAAGAATATCTAATGAAGAAACTGTTCATTCACCATATGTCTTTATGTTGCTTTTGAAAACTAGTTGATGAGATTTTGCATTGTAACAAAAGGAAGACGAAAGAAAATATTGTACAATGTTAGCATTGCCACCTATCTTGAACCTGGACAAAAGTGATGACATGACTGATTGCATAGTTCTCCTGTTTCCTGTCAAACTCTGATTTCCTGGGAAATGGATGAGTGAACTGTGTCTTTCTGTCGGTAGATTTTTGTGAGTATTTCTGTTGATATTGGAAAAATTGAGTTCTCAAAGGGCAGAGTTGCTGGAAAAATTTCAAATCAAACTCAGCCGTCTCTATATACTGATGGAAATAGTGCTATGTACTCAGGGGAGGAATGATGATCCTCTGATTTGTCCACTGACCCTGTGAAACTGCAGCTTATCTTCACTTTTATCTAAATGAAGGCCTACCATCTCCTTTTATTACTAACCTTTATTATAAACTATCTAGTTGGTCTGTTGATGAATATAGTAAACTATATTTGAGTAGTGCCATGCAAATATTAATTCCCAAATTACTTCATGCATCTTGTAGTATAGATCTTGATTTTACAGTCAGTGAATCTGACTGAGATTCAGATCTCCTATTTGTAAATGAAACTAATCAACTAAATTACTTCTAAAGCAGTGGTTACTAATTGAAGCTATTCAAAAAGTGCCTCACAAAAGCATTCAGCTTATGTAAATATACAGTTACAATATGAACAAAGCAATACTTTTGAGTTTCTTCTAGATCCAGATCAGTAGAGAGGCTTGTGTTTTGCAACTTGGTAAATTTTTTCAGGTTTCAGGTGTTTATAGCATCAAGTAAAATATACTTTTTCACATGACAACTCCACAGAGAACTGCTATTTCCTCTAAAATGCATTTCTTCTAAAAGCATCAGAATTTTCATCTTCTACATAAAATATAAAATGACTAGGAAACCAACATCAAATACCATACACTTCAAGGCATACCCATTTATAAAACAATAGGGAGAGAGATACTAGGTACAAATGTAAAGTGGGTAAAAATTGTCTGCCAAACAACAGTCTTTCTGTTGTTTCAACTTTTCCTACAGTAGTCAGCTCTCTCTCTAGGATGAAGTGATGAGCAAGAGTGAATTGAAAGCCTTAGAGGCGATAGCTAATGTTCAACCTCAGTGATGGAAACTCCATATTGTTAAACCTGTGCAAGTTTTTCACCTTTGTCTCACTAGCTCATTCATGGGCCTGAACAGTAAGCATTGAGAGTGTCTGTAATTAATACTGGGCAGAATTCATAAGTGGTATTTATCTTACGCATCAACTTATTAAAAACTTCTCTCTACAATAAATGCTCTATGATGGACAGTGACATGGAATATGCCTGTCCCAAGAAGAAGGAACATCCACATGTCACTTCTATCCTCATCATTTTTTTAACCGTTATTCAAATATTCTTTTCACATCTCAAAACATCGTCATAGGTCTGGACTTTAGGCCACATCTCTTCTCTACCAAGTGGACATCTAGGTGTTCTGTTCTCTCAGCGGTTTCCCATTAACCAGGACCATCCTTGAGTAGAGCTGTAACTGGACTAATATCCACTTTCTGGCACATGTCAACATACAGTGCTGAATCATAGAAATAAATTAAGAAAGAAGTAGAAAAATAGTAGAAGTAGATGCCATGGATGTTGACTCACCCATTCAATTAGTAGAGATTTCCAAATCTAGTACAGTCGCATGTGTTACATTTTCATTTAACATTGCAATGCCATTGTATATATAGAATTCAATTATTCAATAAATCCCATATGGGCCGTTCAGAGTTCAGATTGTATAGCAACTCAAAAATTCTGTGGCCACCCAGAAATGAACCTACAGACCTATAGCCATCTAATCTTCGATAAGGAAGCTAAAACAATAGAATGGAAGAAAGACAGCCTCTTCAGTAAATGGTGCTGGCAAAATTGGTTAACTACATGTAGAAAACTAAAGCTAGATCCTTATATATCACCCTGCACCAGAATCAACTCCAAATGGATCAAAGACCTTGAACTCAAAGCAGACACTCTGAAAACATTACAGGATGGAATAGGAGAAACCCTAGGTCTCCTTGGCTCAGGCCGAAACTTTCTGAATAGAGACCCGGAAGCACAACAAATCAAAGAAAGGTTGGACAAATGGGATTGCATAAGGTTGCAGAGCTTCTGCAGGGCAAATGACATAGCTAGCAAGATCAATAGAAAGCCCACCGATTGGGAGAAGATCTTTACTAGCCATACAACGGACAAGGGTCTCATATCTAAAATATACTTGGAACTCAAAAAATTAAACCACCCAACAACAAATCCTCAAAGAACAACTGCCCAATAAATAAGTGGGTGAAAGACTTAAAGAGAAGCTTCTCTGAAGAAGAAAGAAGGATGGCCAATAGACACATGAAGAAATGTTCAACATCCCTAGCCATAAAAGAAATGCAAATCAAAACAACATTGAGATATCACCTCACTCCAGTTAGAACAGCAAAAATCAAGAACTCTAACAACAGATGCTGGAGGGGATGTGGACAGAAAGGAACCTTACTTCATTGTTGGTGGGAATGTCAACTTGTTCAACCACTTTGGAAAGCAGTATGGAGGTTCCTCAAAAGTCTTCACATAGATCTCCCCTATGATCCAGCAATCCCACTTTTGGGCATTTACCCAAATGTTTACAAACAAGACCACACTAAAGCTACCAGCACAACCATTTTTATTGCAGCATTATTTACCATAGCTAAGATATGGAACCAACCCAGATGCCCCTCAGTAGATGAATGGATCAAGAAAATGTGGTATATATACACAATGGAATTCTATGCCTCCATCAGAAAGAATGACATTTCCCCATTTGTTAGGAAATGGAAAGGCTTGGAAAAAATTATATTAAGTGAAGTAAGCCAGGCCCAAAGAAGCATAGGTCCCATGGTTTCCCTTGTTTGCAATATCTAGTATAGGTATGAGTCAAGCGGAAAAGGTCAGATAATGTGATGTTAGGAAAATGAACCCTTAAATATGTATTTTAATGTTTTCGTTTCTTTCATGCATGTGTTTCTAACGCATTTATAAGATTATTTCTTTGTTGCTTTGTATGTCCCTCCCCCACAGTGTAACCCCTGCTTTCACTATATTTGATGTCAGTATAACATGTGGAGGAGATGGGGACAAACAAGTCGTTCAAGGATTCAGGTGGACCTGTTGCAACAATGAGAAGTACAAAATGTCATGTCAAAACCAACTTTACAATGTCGGTGTGGGGGGGGGGGAGGGGGGTATAATTGGGTGGGGGGAGGGGGGAGGCTGGGAAGGGATGTGAAGGGTAAACAAAGGAGGAGGCTGCAATGCTTGGTAAGAAATGTATGCATTATCCTGCCCATGTAATCGTAGCCCCTCTGTACAGTATGTTCTCAAATAAAATAAAATTAAATTTAAAAAAATAAAATTAAATTAAATTTAAAAATAAATTCTGTGGCCAGGTCTACAGTCTGTCTGAAAGCAAAGGAGAAACTGATTTTCTAGTAGTAAATGATTAATGGCAAAAGAAGAGATGACCATACTATCAACCCTAAAGGTTTTCCTACAAGAGCTTGCCAGATATTCCACAGAGCTTCTTACAGCTAAATCCTTCAAATATAGATTGGTTTGCTGTGTGTTAAGGCCTACATAGCAAGAGAGAATTCCTGTAGTATAGTTTTAAGTTCTTGAAAACTGTCAAAATTGTCGTTAGGGCTACACAATAAATAAATTGGAGCCATGTGTCCAAATAATATTTTGTGTGCTTCAATATCCAAGAAACTAACCAAGTTATACTTTCTTACAGTGGACTATGTCTCTTGTTTCTGAATGTTTTCAATGGTCATGACAACAAAAGTTACTTGCTACTTAGTGCCCATCAGATCTATTGCAGAGCTGATATGGTTGGACATTTAGTTGCTACCACAACTTTCCAGCCCTCAGAGTCAGGCCATATCTGCTCTGCTGCTATAGTGGCTAAAGGATAATTTTGGAATAATTGCCTTTCTAATCCTCCTTGTGTGTCTTGACTTCCATAGTTGTCCTTGAATTTTTTTCTCATCTTTTGAGATACTCTCTAGAATACTCAGAAAGACAATAAACAATCCCTTTTATTTTTCGTTTTCTTTTTCTTTTTTTATCAGTCATGGGACTTGAACTTAGGGATTGGGTACTGTCTCTGAGCTCTTTCACTCAGGGCTAGCACCCTACTACTTTAAACCACAGCTCTGCCTCCAGTTTTCTGGTGGTGAATTGGAGACAAGTGTCTCAGGGACTTTCCTACTCACGCTGGCTTTGAACCATGATCCTCAGCATCATAAGTAGCTAGGATGACAGGCATAAGCCACCAGTGCCTGGTAAGCAATGGTTTTTTAATCCCCATTGTCCTCAAAATGACCAGCAGCAATAGTGACTTTTCATTGGGCATTTTACCCTTCACCTACTCTCTATTCCATGACAGCACAGATGGTTCTGTAAGCTGTAACACTGCATGCCTTGTCCTATTTCCCTGTGATAAGGATGTTTTTTACAATCTTCTCAAAGGTAAAAGCTATTCAACTGCAGTATCCCTGTTTTAATGGATTCTTCTTTTATCAGTTATAACACCAGTAGCATTTTTCACAACCCAAGAAGGAAACAGATTATACTCAAAATAGGAAATGAAAAATTATTAATAAAAAATCTACATGCAAATTGGTGGGCAGGTTCAAATGCCACTTTGCCTTTGGATTAAAACAGTAGGAAACTGATATTGCTCATATATATGTACATATAGATTAATTTACTAAAACTTTTATTGTAGACCTATTAGTAGTATTAGTAGAATTAATAATTGCTATCTTAAGTAGGACTTCAAACACAAAGGCTGATACAAACTGACCTCCCTTAATGAAAATAGAGGACATACTTCAACTTTATTGACCAACCTGCTTCAGAAAATGAGAAGTGCTCAGCCTGAGATGACTCATTCTTGAAGAACACACATTGAAAGAGACCAGATGCAAATACTTGTATGCAAGTCTACCATCAACAATCTGATAAGAAACAATAAGCCTCATGTTCATGGAAGAGGTGTGGAAGGGGAGAGAAGCATGGTCATTTAAAAATTATATTGCAGAGTACCCCATTTTGTAGTTAGGTAGTAGAGACAGTGAAGATGTTGCTGAAGCCTCTGATTGTGTCAAGCTTAGATTATTATGAAGCTAAGACATCACTGTGAAATGCACCATTATTTTATGTATCATCAAGAAAGAAAAACTCTATTAAAATATGACATGATACTTTGTCATCACTTAGAATTGTTATTTTGAACTCACTGAAAGAGCTATTTTATATTTATTTAGACATAGATTTTTAAAATCACATTTCACTCTTCTGAAAAGGAAAATACAAGCAAAATAAAATCTGTTAAAGCATTCTTACAACATTTTCACATTCTGACTCTAACACTTACAAGCAATTTTTCTACTCAGAAGTGTCAAAATCCATATTTTTCCATTCAGTGTCATCCTCAGTGACAAGAGTTTTCAGCTATTGTTTCTGGAATTATTTTTATGAAGTTGTAAGCTTTTAGATACTGGCAATTTGTTTCCACTGGAAGGTGTCATAGGAAGGTTTAAAAATTTTTCTGCAATATATGTTCCTTCAAGTGATTATTAAATATCTCCCAGTTGTAAGAGATTTTCAATATTCCTTTGATACATTCCCAGCTGTATCCGTAAGAATAATTTTGACAACCACACATGTACCAATAAGAAAACCTATTATATAGTTGCATCCTGGACCAACAACAATTGCAAAATATCAATCAGAAGATAACTCTGCCTTTAGAGATGCTAAAATGAGAGGGGAATGCACTTCAGAATTGATGAACAAATAAGATTGATGAAGGTATATAAGATATGCCACACCAGGCACCAAGCATTCCAATGAAATGACATTTTTCTGTGATTTCACTGGGAAAACAAATGTCCTGCATAATTGTTGTTGTTGTTGTAATTGTTGGTTGTGGGGCTTGAACTCAGCCTGGGCGCTGTCCCTGAACCTTTTTGTGCTTGAGGCTAGAGCTCTACCACTTGAGGCACAGTGCCACTTCCAGTTTTTGAGTGAGTGATTCAAGATAAGAGTCTCAGAAGGATTTTTCTGCCTGGGATGGCTTTGAACCTGAGATCCTAAGATCTCAGCCTCCTGAGTAGCTAGGCATGAGCCGCTGGAGCTGCATCATTCTAAGTAAACTACAGCCACACTTTCTGGTTCTTCAAAGAACTGAGTATTCAATTCATTTATCTAGATATTGACTGTATGTTTTTTCTTTGGGTGTTTAATTTTTAAGCTTTTTGGAATTTTAGCCTAAAATGATGATAATAGATGATAATACTAATAATAATGGGAGATGAATATAAAATAGACTGTGGTGGACCTTATCAACAGGAGTGGGAAAGGGTAAAGGAGAATGTGTTGCTGTGGAATGAACATGATTAAAGTATATTCTCTGTGTGTGTATGTGAAAGAGTAAGAGAGAGACAGAGAGACAGAGACAGAGAGCATATGAAGATAGGATAAAAAAACACTAAATAATGTTTTACAAGGAGCGAAAACTGAGGCAGGTTAAGAAAGTCTAATAGAGGGAGTGAATTTGATCAAATTACATTGCACACATCTATGAAATATCACAATAAAACTCCTTTGTGCAACTAATTTATACTGTTTTTTTTTTTTTCAAAAAGAAAATGCAAAGCAATAAGAGATTATGGGGTTTTTGTTGTTTTGTTCTATTTGGTGCATCCAGGGTATTACATGTACAAAGAAAGTGCTTTTCCACTGAGCTTACAATCCCCAGTCTGATAGTGGACATTTTGAACATTTGCTTCCTTAAATTGCAAGGTTGTATGGTTCCAGGGTAAATGTGTGAGTTAATAGAGAGTATTTCAACTTGACCGGTATGTGTCCCGAGGCTCTGCGCTCCCTCCTCAGGCCCCCTGAAGGGGGTTTGATCTATACTCTCTGTGCCCTCCTTAACCCCCTCTTACTAGGAATGCCATGTGTTCTCTTTTTTCAGGTCACATTTGAACAAGGCCACAGGTACGCAGAGGTGCTGCTTGCTGGTTTCTTCTGTAGAATATTAGATCTGAAGAAAAGGGCAAACTTCAAAGGTACACTTACTTTACTCCACTTCACACCTACAAGGTTTTAGCTTTTTAAAACCATAGAATACTATTAAACTTGTCAGAGGCTGTACTAAAAAGTACTTTCGAACAAATGAAAGGCTATTTAGGTTACCCTCTATTACCTGTCAGTGGGAGAATTACAAGTGTAACCAGGGCTGGAGAGAATCTGGCAATGAAGAGGAAATCTAAAACGCTCCTTACTTTTCTGTGATTTTTATTTTGTTGTTAAAATCACCTAAGTTTTACCACTTGCAGTCTCACTTTGAACTCATATACTTCAACTCTTGTTTGTTTGTTTTTCCTAGTAACAATTGCAATGAATATGAAAGTAGTTATTTGAAATTCCAAATTGGCACCTTGAAAACATATGAAAGCAGATGGTTTTTCAGCAAAATTGATGAAACAATAATGAACTTCTATGATTACTGGGAGGGGGTGTGATATGTACACTGTGTAGTTAGAAAAAAAAGAAGTTCAAAGACCAGCATTATAAACCTTACAGACTTCGTTCACCTTCTATGTCATTATCAGATGAATAAGCCACAGGGGTCTTATTGTCCAAAAAGTAAATATACTCATTCCCTGACTTACATAACTGTAACCCCTCTGTACATCACCTTTATAATAACAAGGAAATATTAAAAGAAGATGAATATGCCAATATTTTGTGGGGAATAAAATGATTATTTGAAATAAAATAAAGTTGACAAAGTTGCCCTGTGCATAAAGTACTCAGTAGGTGGTAACTAGTCATATTACCATAGTTAAAATAATTCATCCTTGCCTACTTCAGCAATTAAAGTCTAAGAATCTTCATCACAGATCACAGAGTTTGGAGGAAGCAGTGTCAGGCCAGTTTGTTAGTGTTTATCTGTTTATCTTTATATATATATATATTTTTTTGGTGTGGGTCGTGGTGCCTGAGGGTGCTGTCCTTCAAGCTCTTCAGCTCAAGGTTATATTGCTCTACCACTTGAGCCACAGTGCAACTACCGGCTTTTTCTGCTTATGTAGTGCTGAGAAATCAAACCCAGGGCTTCATGCATGCAAGGCAAGCACTCTACCACTGAGCTACCTTTCCATCCCCTTGTTTCTCCTTTTTAAGACAAGTCCTTGCTCCATGAGCCCAGGTTGGTATATGCTCAACTCTTATCCTTCTGTTTCATGATGGGATTACAGGGGTTTAATACCACATCCAAATTGGCCATGCCAATTTAGACTATGTTTGTATGCTTTGCGTTGGACCATATGAAACAGCCATTTTGTAGGCCACAATGGTCAGATTTCTTAATCTTATTCCATTACCTAATTTTGTGAGACTTGTTTTATATACCAATTACAAGCTTTTAGGTGTTTTTTTGCTACCATTCTTAACAAATGTCAGTAAAAATCTATCAGTATAGAATGTGAAATCAGTTTGCATAACAATTATCTTTTTTTAGTGCTTTGTTTATCCATTCTGTTTTATTTTGGGGCTATCTAAATAAACACTACAGTTACTATAGCAAATATGAAAATTTTAAGACAAATCAAGGAGAAGCACAAGAAATAATGATTGTTAAAGATATGTAACATGTGTCCATCTGCATTTAACACTGGATTGGGCCACAGTTCAGCTGTGAAGAGAAGATAATAATTTACCTAATTACATTTATAAGCACTATGAGTGTTATTTAGTCACTGGGCTGGAATAAACTCAGACATTTCTCTTGCATTCTGTGCATCCTACCTTCACTGCTAGATATGGACAAATAGTCCAACATTTCTCAAAAAGTGTTCATCGGTATATTAGATCTTCATACTATGTTCCTTAAGTACAGGAAAGGAGTATACTACTTAAATGCATTTGTCATATATGTGCATAAATATTTCCTATAAATGGAGAATCGGAAGGCAGTTCACAGGTCTAAAATCCTGCCCTCCTGTATGCATTGAATAAGATAAAGGTTTTTGTTGTTTTTTTTTTTCAGATGGCTAGGATGAGAAGACTATCTGGAAAAAGAACAGGAGCTGAAGGTTGTGACAAGACAAATTGTGAAACTTGACAGTCATCTGATGCCTTATATTTTACCTTCTCCCACCTCATTTTCTCATATCTGTATTTGAAAACTAGAGATAAACATACCAAATGTATCTGCTATGGTCTGTTATTCTGGGTAACCACTGTGATTCTTAATCGTATATACTAAAATTATACAGAGTTTTCATAGTGGTGTGTCATCCACTGATTAAAAACTAATGTAATCCGCTTTTTCGGTATAATCATGCTTATCCTTTCCACAATAACGTCTTTCTTTGAGAGGAGTTTTGTGAATTTTGCAGGGAAAAAGAGATAAGGTACAAGTCATGGCAAAGTGTGTTTTACATACAGTATTTCCCTTTCATTCAACTGATGTTTTAAACAAGAACAAATTAACCATTGCAGTTTGACTTCAGGTTTTTCCAACAGTTTGTACTTTAGGTGGTTTACTCCAGTTTAAGTATGATAAAGACAAAGAGAGGGATTTACATTGATTAACACTCTGAGGAATCCAATCATTAATAAAGTATTACTTTTAGCTTATGTTTGTCCTGTCTGGAACCAAACAGAGTACAAATGATTTGTACTAAAGAATAGGTAGTGGTAAGAATTGACCTTGTATATATTTTTAGAGAAAGATAAAAAGGGATGCATGTGTGTATGTGTGTATTAAGAGATCAGATACTATGCAGGAAAATTAATGTTTAAAAATGAGTGTTTTTCATGAAGAAAGCAAAGAGAATTTAATAGAAATAGGAACAAAATTGTGAAGTTAAAATTCAAGTATGAATAAAACATTTTGGTTATCACTAAATTTATTTTTTGAATGCATGTTTACTTCTTGAAATGAAAGCCATTTTTTTTCCTTCAATAAAACTTGCTTATCTTGTTCTACAGCAACCAAAGGCTCGGAAAGAAATATTTTCTCCAGAATGTTTTGTTCTGTAAAGCATGGTCATTTAAACACATGATAACCTGCTGAAGCTTCAAAATATTTGTAACCTGTACACAAAAGAAAGGACCCAACCTTTTGATATTTGTTACCATTTCAGCTATACAGAGAAGACTACTTGACATATATATTATCTACCTATCTATCTCTCTATCTATCTATATCTGTATCTCTATATATCCTAGTCCTGGGACTTGAACTCCTGGGTGCTGTCTCTGAACAATTTTGGTCAAAGCTAGAACTCTACCATTTGAGCTATAGGTCCATTTCCATCTTTGTTGGTGTTCAATTGGAGATAAGAATTTCATAGGCTTTCCTGCTGCCTGGTCTGGCTTTATACTGTAATCTTCAGATCTCAGCCTGCTGAGTAGCTAGGATTACAGGTGTAAGCCACAAATGCCTGGCTAATTATGTTTCATTTTTAAGAAATATGGGTGTTTCCAGGCACTGGTGGTTAATGCCTGTAATCCTAACATTTGAGGAGGCTGATATCTGAGTCAGCATTGGCAGGGCTATGAGATTCTTACCTCCAACTAACCATGAAAAGGCCAGAATGGGATTGTGGCTCAAGTTGTAGAGCCCCAGGTTTGAGATAAATACATAAACAAATAAACAAACAAATAAATAAAGCATGTTTTTGCCAGTGAGCTGGAATAAATTGGATATTTTCCTTGTATTTTGTGTACCTCAGCTTTGCTGCTGTATACAAATAAATTAATATTTCTCAAAAGCTATTCAGCAGTACACTGACACCTTTCTACTAAATTCTTTACAGAAAAAGGAGTGTGGCTTGTATAAGCTTAGGATAGTTTGTGATTAATCTCCCTTTCTTGGGATTTCATGTTATTAGATACTCCAAGAAGCAGCACAGTAAAGACCGGTACATATTTTGTTTAATAGGATCTTTTCCAATGTCCTTGACCATGCAATATTTGTATACAAAATGAAAACAATGCCTTTATATGTGTGTCCTTGGGTATATACACAGGTTCAATTACCCATGGGAACCAGTAACTTGAGGAAGACACATACTGTCTCAGTTCATCTGGTTTTGTTGAACGCAGCTTCTCAATAAAAGAAACAAAAACAGAACAAAATATTCCTAGAACTAGTGAGTTAATTAAGGTTATAGAATCACAACATAGATATGCAAAAGCCAATCATATTTATAAGAAAAGAAAGGAAAAAGAAAATAAGGGAAGAGAGGGAAGGAAAGAGAATGGAGGAAGAAGGGAAGAGAAGAAAAGAGAAAAAACAAATAATTTACTTAGGAAGTGGACAAAAGTTTTCAAGAGAGATATTTCACTGAAGACAAGGCATACGATAACAAATGAAGATATTTGACATCATTAACTACTAAGAATAAGAAAATTAGGTTGGGTCCCAGTGGTTCACACCTAGAATCTTAGCAACTTAGAAGAATAGGAATGAGAGAAGCATGGCTCATGGCCAGCACAAGTCCTTTCTTCATTCATAGCTGATAGTGGTAGTGCACACTTGGATTGAAGCATGAAACAGATTCTGGCATATTCCTGCTCAAGAATGGAGACCACATCTTCAAAATTGACTACTTTATAAAAAGGAGATTTGGTTCAATGTTGTATAGCAAACACAAGGCTCTGAGCTCAAAACTTAGTACTGAAAAAAATGAGATAATATTCATATTAATACCACAATAAGAATCTCGACACATTATTATTTTTTCTTATAAGAACTGCTAGTGAAGTAGTGGAGAAACTGCATCATTCACACATTGTTCTTGCAAAGGTGAAATAGTGTACCCTCTCCAGAAAACAACTTTGGAGTTTCTTTAAAAGTACTAAATATCCAATTCTCATATGACCAAACCATTGAGTTGTCTAGCATTTATCCCAGAAAAAAAAGAAAATATCATGTTCACACAAAATCGTGTACACGTATATTTGCAGCATATTTACTTGTAATAGTAAAACTTAGGAAACAACTCAGATTGTTTTTCACTAGGTAAATGGTTAATATATTAATTATCTAAATCCCAGACTAAAACTAGGCACCACTGGAAAGGAACGCACCATTGATACATGCAATAACCTTGATAAGCCTGCAGAAAATTTGTTATCTAAAAGGTAAATCCCAAAATATTATAAATTAATTATTTCATTTATATAACTTTCTTGAAATGACAGAAATAGAGACAGAAGTGGAGAATAGATCAGCAGTTATACAAAATTAAGGGTGATGGTGTAAGGAATAGAGCAAATGAGGTTACAAAGAGCATCAGGATATCATCTGATGATGGGAGACTTCTTATCCGTCACCCCATCGATGCTAGTATTCTGTCGTACCATATTAAGAGTTTTGAAAGATGCTATCACCATTAGAAGAAACTTGGCAAGCAGTATGCTTAATACTGCATGTGAATTGCCAATTACCTCAGAATAATTCTTCTGTGAAAAGAAACACAATGAAAGAGTACTACATACTGGTAGAGTGACTAAGACTAAAAAGACTGAAAATAACAAGCGTCTGTAAGAACATTAAGCAAAGGAAATTCTCATTACACTGTAGATGAGATTGTAAATTGGTATAACCACTTTGGGAAATGGTGCCATTATCCTCTAATGACCAGCAATTTCTCTACTAGATAGATATCCTAGATAAGTGTTTAGAAATGTGTTCCAAAATGCAAACGTTTTTCTTAATAGTTCTAAACTGGAAACAGCCTAAATGCTCATCAACAGTAGAATGAATAAATTATGGTAAATGCAGCAGCATTAATGAATCTCACAAACAAAATGTTGATTGAAAAAATCAGATATATAAAATAACATGTAATGTGGGATTCAATTTGTATGAATCTCAAAAATGAGCCAACTAACATGATGCTGGAAGTCTCGATAGTGGTGGTTACCTTTGGGATGAGAGAGAAGTTAGTGCTTAGAAGTTGCTTTAGAGGGACACAAAGTATGTCACACCTCGTTTGTGTTCAGAATGTGATAATTTGTGAGACTGAATATTATGATTGGATATAAAGACTGTATGTACATTCCTGTGGGTGCATGGCACAATTAAAAAAGGTGGTTTTATATCGAACAAAGAAAACAATTCATCATCAAGTTAGTCTCAAGTTAGTCTCATTCTAGGAATTTAAGGATAATTCAACATACACAATCAATAAAAATAATGCATGTAAACAGAATCAAAGACAAAAATTACAACCACCTTAATAGATGCAGAAAAATCTTGGGACAAAGTAAAACATCCTTTTATGATAAGTATCTGAGAAAGTAAGACTAGAAGGAGCATACTTCAACATAATAAAGGATATATATATATATATATCCAATATGTATTTTCTAAATATTAGAGGTATCTATTTTCTAGTTATTAGAGATATAGAGATATAGATATAATCAGCATTGTAGTAATGGGGAGAAATTGAGAGCCTTTCCTCTAAAGTCAGGAATGAGACACAGGATTCCACTCTCTCTTACCTTATTCAATATAGAACCGAATAGTATCTGGAATTCCTAGCTAGAGAAATAAGCAAAAGAAAGAAATAAAAGGTATTCAAATAGGAAAATATCTTTTACTTAAAAGACCCTAAAGATCCTACCAAAATATTTCTGGATATGATGAACACTTACGGCAATGAAGCACCATATAAAATCAACACACAAAAATCAGTAGCTTGTCTATATACCAACAATGAACAAGCTGAAGAAGAAATCAAGAAAATAATTCCATTCACAATAGCCTCAAAAAATATCTTCAGAATAAACTAAGGAAATGGAAGAGGTTTGCAGTGAAAACTATGAAACCCTGGAGAAAGAAGTTGAAGAAGATACCAGAATATTGGGAGAGCTCCCATGTTCATGGTTTAGTAGAATGAACATTGTAAAAATGGCTATACTACTCAAGGCATCCTATGGACTCAAGGTAATACTCAACAAAATCTCAACATTGTTCTATGTCAAAATAGAAAAACCAATCCTAAAACATGAAAATATAAAAGATGTGAACAGTAAAAGTAATCCTGGGCAAAAAGAACAATGGTGGAGTTATCAGAATACCGGATTTCAATTACTTTTTTTTTTTTTTAGCAATTTTTTTATTGTGATTAAGTGATTAGATAAATTTCACAGTATTGTGGGATAGTGATAATTAAAGTCACAAACACATTCTAACCTTCATGGGGCAAATTGTCTTTATCATGCTCAATAAAGTTTATGAGTTCTATGAGCTTTGACAATACAGTTATCTCTTCCACATCAGTAATGTGTACATTCTTTCCTTTTGCTTAGTGTCAGCTGTTCCCTGTTTCCTGCTCATTCCTTCCCTTAATCGCTGCCATTGAGTTGCTTATTTTGTTTTGATCAATGACCAGTGCAGCTGATGGGTCCTGATGTTGTATGTTTTCCCCTGTTTCCCTCTATGTCTGTGTCTTCCTTCTAGTTTCCCTCCAATGTACATATATGTATATCATATATGTGGTCAGCAGCCATGGGGTCATTTAGTAATGATTTGACCAGATGAGCAGAGGTCCTTTGTTTCTCAAGTCTTGTTTACTTTGTTGTATCTCCTTACATTTTGGATTTAATATCCACTTATCAGGGAGATCATGTGCCATTTGTCTCTTTTCTCTTTTCTTACCTCACTCAACCTGATTTCTTCTAGTTCCATCCATTTCCCTGCGAATGCCATTAATGTGTCCTTTGTAATAGTTGCATAATATTCCATCGTATATAGATACCACAATTTTTTGATCCATTCATCTGTACTGGGGCATCTGGGTTTTTTTCCATATCTTGGCTATTGTGAACAGTGCTGCAATAAACATGGAGGTGCAGGTGTCCTTGTATTCTGGTTCCTGTTGTTCATGATAGATGCCTAAGAGTGGTATGGTTGGGTCATAGGGGAGGTCTATATTTAGCTTTCTGAGGACCCTCTAGACTGCTTTCCAAAGTGGTTGTATAAGTGTACAGTCCCACCAGCAGTGTAATAGGGTTCTTCTTTCTCCACATTCCCTCTGGCATTTGTCATTGGCTGACTTTAGTTCCCTTGCCTATTTAGTAATTGGTTTGTTAGATTTGGAGGAATTGGTTTCTTGTATATAATGAATAGTAGCCCCTTGTCTGATAGATTACTGGTAAATATTTTTTCTTTCTAGTTTGGTTGCTATGTCTTTAGCTGTGCAGAAATTTTTTCTTTTAAGGTAGGCTCATTGTCGAGTCTCTCTCCAATCTGTTGTGACCCTGGAACTCTGTTCAGGAAGTTCTCGCCTGTGCCTATAAGTTCAAGTGTCTCTCTTACTCTGTCCTGTAATAGTTTCAGAGTTTCAGGTTTGATGTTAAGGTCTTTTGATGTTAGTGGATGGTGACTTTCAGTTTTCTGCATGTAGCTGCGCAGTTTTCCCAGTACCAGTAGTTGAAGAGGTTTGCTTCTTCCACTGTATGTCTTTGGCTCCTTTGTCAAATATCAGCTGATTGTAAGAATGTGGTTTTATTTCTGGGTCTTCTTTTCTATACCATTGGTCTTCGGGCCTGTTTTTGTGCCAATACCAAGCTGTCTTTGTTATTATGGCTCTATAGTAGAGTTTGAAAGTCAGGCATCGAGATCACTCCCATGTTGTCTTTTTTTTTGCCTAGAGTTGTTTTGACTATTCTAGGTCTTTTGTTGTTCCATATGAATTTTTGGACTGTTTTCTGTATTCGGTAATGAACGTCATTGGGATTTTAATAGGAATTGCATTGGATTTGTATATCAATTTTGGCAGCATGGCCATTTTCACCATATTAAGTCTGCCTATCCAAGAGCATGGAATGTCCTTCCATCTCCTGGTGTCCTATATAATTTGTTTCTTTATGTTTTTATAGTTTTCATTAAACAGTTCTTTTACATCTTTGGTTAGGTTAATTCCTAAATATTTTATTTTTTGGTGGGGGTTATTGTGAATGGGGTTGTTTCCTTGATTTCCTTTTCTGTTTGTACATTGTTGGTGTACAGAAAGGTAACTGATTTTTGTGGGTCAATTTTGTATCCTGCTACTTTGCTGAAATGGTTTATAAATTCTAAGAGTTTGTGGGTGTTTTTGGGATCGTGGAGGTATAGTATCTTGTCATCTGCAAAAAAGGAATAGTTTAATTTCTTCCTTCCTTATGCGGATCCTTTTAATGTCTTTTTCTTGCCTTATTGCTCTTGCCTTATTTCATTGACTTAAAAAAAACACCTTTTTGTTTAATTGATTTTATTTATAATTTTCTTAATCTCTATCTTGTTGATTTCAGCTCTTATTTTGGTAATCTCGCTCCATCTAGTAACCTTAGGTTCAAGTTTTTTCATGCTTTTCCAGTAGTTTCAGCTGCAACATGAGATTATTTACTTTGTGTTTCTATTTTCTTGATGTGTGCACTGAGAGTGATAAATTTGCCCCTCAGGACTGCTTTTGCTGTGTCCCACAGGTTTCTTTGTGATGTATATTCATTTTCGTTGAATTGTAGGAACTTTTTAATTTCTTTAATTTCTTCTCTTACTCATGTATTGCTCAGAAGTGTGCTGTTCAATTTCCATGTATTTGAGTAATTTCTACGGTGTACTTTGTTAATGAGAAGTAGCTTTATTCCACTGTGGTCAGATAGTATACAGAGGATTATGTCAATCCCCTTGTATTTGCTTAAATTCCTTATATGAACTATGATATGGTCTATTTTGGAGAACGTCCCATGAGCTGCTGAGAAGAATGTATACTGCATCGTTTTAGGGTGAAAAACTCAGTAGATGTCAATTAGTTCCACTTGAAATATGGCCTCATTAATTTGGTGGCTTCTTTACCAATCCTCTGGTTGGTAGACCTGTCCTTTGGTGAGAGTGGGGTACTAAAGTCTCCTAATATTATCGTATTTAGATCTATTTTATTCTGTAAGTTTGAGAGTATTTTCTTAACATATTTGGGTGCTCCAATGTTTGTTTCTGTCTCTGTTTGTGCTTTCCGGGTCAGTACTGGCATCTTGGGAGTCTTCTGCACTGGCATTCTGCAGATGGACCCCTGTAGGTCTGGGGTTCCTCCCTCTTCTGTGAGGTTGAGTGGCTTTGGAGGGATGTGGCGATGCCACTCCTGTGAAGAATGGGGGAAAGGTCTTTGTTCAGGTTCTGAGCACTAAGGTTTCTATATTTGCAATCAGAGGGTCCAGCACCGGTGCCTTGGGCATCTTCTGTGTTGGCATTCTCAGTTTTTGTGTTGAGGTTTGAACTCAAAATCTTGTACTTTTACTTTACTTTTGTACTCATGCCTGGTGCTCTACCACTTTGGCCATACTGTCAGTCCCCAGACTTCAAGTTATAGTCCAAAGCCACAATAACAAGAAACAGCATGGAACTGGCACACACCAACAGAACAGAATAGATGACTTAGAAATATACCCTTATGGTTTTTAAAAAGCATACATTGTAGAAAAGACAGTTCTTAATCAAAGGAAGTTGAGAAAACTGGTTATTGGCACAAAGAAGGCTAAAATTAGTACTCTATATCTTACCCTGAGCAAAATGGATCAAAAGATCTGAAAATTTCAAACTACTATAGGACAGTATATTTCCAATGAAAACACTGCAAGATGCAGACATAGGTGATTTTTATCTGAATAGGACTCCAGTTGCTCAGGAAATAAGAGCAAGAATTGACAAATCAAAGTGCATCAATTTGAAAATCTTCAGCATATCAAAGGAAACAATTACCAAAATCAAGAGACAACTCACACAATGGGAGAAAAAGCTTTGCCTGCTATTCAAATGAATAAAAGATTACTATCTAGAATATACAAAGAGCCCAAAAAATCATACAGCAAAGGAATAATCTGGTTAATGAATGGACAAATGAATTGAGCAAATAGTTCTGTGCAATTAACTAATAAATACATGAAGAAACATTCAACATCCTTATCCATAAAGGAAATGCAAATGAAAACAACATTGAGATTCCATCTCACTCTAGTCAGAATGGCCATCATTGAGAAAACAAACAGCTGCTGGTAAGGATGGGGGTAGAAAAGGAATCCTCATATACTGCTAGTGAAGATGTAAATTAGTGCAACCACTATAGATATCAGTTTATCAAATGACTAAAAACAGAATTACCACATGATCCTGCTATACCTCTTGGGCATATATCCAAATGAATGTAAATCAAAATACATGAGAAATATTTGCATACCCATGTTTATCATAGCACTCCTCACAATAGCCAAACTGTGAAAACATTATTGGTATCACGTATGTGTGATACACATGATATATATTTATATATATACAAATATATATCTATCTCTCTCTCTCTCTCTCTCTCTCTATATATATATATATATACACACGCACACACACACACACACACACACACACATTTAATGAGAGAGAAAAAAGGGACAGAGATAGATACTTAACAATATTATGTGACCATAAAGGTAAATTAAATTGTATAATTTTCAAGAAAATGGAACTAAAGCTCATCATGTCCACAGATAAGCCAAACTCACAAAGACAAATATCACCATTTGTTCATATGGATAACCTTTTATGATGATGATGATAATGATGGTGATGATGATGATGATGATGATGATGATGATGATGATGATGATGATGAAGGACTGTCTGAGGAGATCAGTGCAGACAGGAAAAAGAGAGTGTACTGAAAGAACAAAGTACATTACACACACACACACACACACACACACACACAGTGCAATGAAATCCACCAACTAGTGTTTGAAAAATGGAGGAGAATAAGGAGGTGTGGGAATACAATGGAGGGTGAACGTGTTTACTTGTTTAAATTACTTTATATTCATCTATTGAAAATTAGTACAGCAAAACTTCCTTATACTGCTAATGTGCACTGATAAAAATAGTAAAACAAAAAAAAGTTAAGAAGGAAGGAAATTGGGGTTTTACAAATAATAAAACCTTCAGAAGAAATTAGCAGATCCATTCCCTCTGAGGAAGTCTTTCAGGCATCAATAATTAAAAGATCAAATGAGAAAACAGAAGAATTGGACAAGAAAATTAGCAATTGTATTCAATAATTGGGGCACAGAAGGTGTTTATAAATTTTAAGAAGATATAATGTTAGCATTGTATTTATACTTCTAGTCCTTTCCCATCTCTAGGGATCAAGACTTTGGTTTCCAAATGTTTCTTTTCTGTTCTGTGACATACTCTCCCAGCCAATTAATTGAGAATAAATGGTTTGAACTGTGGAGCAGAAAACTGGAATTCCAGTTAGAAAGCAATTACAACTAAATTACCTCAAAAATATTTGTTAAACATGTATCTTATACCAAGCACTGTGCTAGCTTGTAGACATGCAGATGACACATGTTTCGTGCTTTTGAGAAATTCACAATCTAGGAAAAAAGAGGTTGATGAAAAATAATATTCATTGTTATACCAAAACTGGATGATGAAGGTCATACCAGCCAATCGTTAAATATTTGAAGGTTTTTTAGTTTTTTTGCTGGACAATTTCTTAAACCATTTATAGGTTCATAGTTTCAGATTGGCCTCAGTGGACATGTTTCATACTATGGGAATTGATAAATACCACAAATACAGACTTACCATTCCTACAGAAAGTTTGTTTACCACAACTCAATTGAATATATCATAAACAGCTTGGGGAGTGTTTTACAGGAAAAAAATAACCTTGTGTTGTACGAGACAGTGACGTGATCACCAACCAGGAGGAGAATGTCAGTAAGGTTCAACTTGATGTGTCTGCTAAAACATGAATAGAAGTTGGTCAGAATTATAAAGGTCATCATAGCATTTTAATCAGAGAGGACTGGGTATGAAAATTGCTTAGGTCAGTCAGAGTGCCAGGTTGTGTAGCACATACACTGAACCATGTCTAATGTCTAATTCACATCTATAAACTTTTGAATTTTGCCTGTTTTTGTTATAACGTTGCTGATTCAAAAAGGGTGTAACTGGTATATTTATGGCAATTTTAAGACTTTATCAAAGCAGGCAAATAAGATAACTAATCATGTTCATAAGGTGTTGGTGTTGATGTTCCATTTTGACTTTTAAAGCTAGTGTGAGTTCTGAAAAGGTCTTATTGATCTTACAGCATCTAGGGTAACCTGTGCCTCTAAAAGAATAGCTGCTCTCCTGACAGATGCACTGGTTGGAACATATTTTTACATTTTTAGACTTTTCCTGGTGGTTTTATTCTGGACAATTCCAGTGTTCTATTTTGTAGTTACTGTCTTCTAACTTTCACCCTTCTAGAATGTTTGCCAAGTTCCCAGTTTAAATCTACAATCAATTCCTCTAGAACATTAATCACATACAATCATATTGATAACTAATATTTATTTCATAACAATAATCACTCCTATCAATATCCTTGAATCACAATTCAGTTGGTTATAACAAATGGGATTGAGCCTGGCACCAGCCTACTCTGAGGCTGAGATCTGAGGATTGAGGCTCAAAGCCAGTCTAGGCAGGAAAATTCATGAGACTCTTATCTCTAACTAACCAGCAAAAAGCTGGAAATAGAACAGTGGCTCAAGGAGTAGATCACTAGACCAGTGCTAGTACAAAAGCTCAATGCCCAGGCCTTGAGTTCAAGTCCCAGGACCAACATACACACACACACACACACACACACACACACACACACACACACACACACACACACACACACACACACACACACACACAGTCTCACAAAGTTGGGTTGGAGGAAAGATAAGGTGGAACAGTATGTAAGGAAGCTATTCAGTGATTTGCTACAAGAGGATGTGAATTCACTGTGTGGAGCTTTGCCCAGATGTAATCTTGCCCATATGTAATTTTCAGAGGCTTAATACTTAAGGTACACCCATTTAGACTCATTTTTTAGTTATCAAGTTTATGAATTTCATCTGATCAGGCCCCCGTTGATGATTCCCATTATTTGCCCAGTAATTGGAACCAACTTTATTAACTAGCAACGGTTTCATGTTCTTGAAACAAGTTGATAATGTTTAATTTTATTTCTAGAAATGTAATGATATATACAAACAAGATGACTTCCTTTGAGCTGGGATAAATGAGAACTAAGGGATAAAGCCCCTCATGACCCTCACCTCCAATTTGCAAATATGGTGATACTATACACTGGTATAAATTCCTTTTCTTGAATAAAGAATTTTCCCCTTAACTCCCACACAGATGCTATGTAAGCAGGCAGAGCCTAGTCAGGTACAGCAGAGGTGTTGTGTACCTCGAACCAGAGAGAGGGAATGGAAGGCAAAGAGGATATCTGAAGTACTTTCACATTATGTGTCAGATTTCTGAAAGAATAATGTTTTCTGTTTAATCATTCATTTATCTCTTACTGTAAAAGTTGTAGGAAACTCACCATAAGAAACTAAGTAATATATGTTGAACTAATTAAGACTCACATAAAAACTTATTTAAAACACTTTAACCCTTATAATCACATGAACTCCAGAGAAAGCTCTTTGATAAATACACATCAAATTTTCAAAAAGCCCAGCATCATAAAAAGATATAACATATGGATCCATAGGGTCTACATCCAAAATGTAACTGAGAATATGGCTCGAATGGTAGTCTGCCTAGCAAGCAGAAGGCTCTAATTTCAAATGCCATTATCACCAAAAAAAAAAAAAAAAGAATGCAATTTTCTTTCATGTTGCTGAGGTTTCTTTTTTTATAAAACACTTTTAAATATGTAGTTAGAGCTACCTGGTTCTTGATTTTAAAAGTAAGAAACCATAGGTCCAGTGATAGATATTAGACAATCCAAGGTGTACAACCTGTAACCATAGAAATACAGTTTGATTTATTTCATGATTGTTAAGGTTGGAGTGGTTCCTGCCGATTTGAGTACTTCTTCCTTAGAAAGACAATTTGTCCAGGGGAATCTTGGCTGCTAGGTTATATTGTAAAACATGAGAAGTCAGAGAGTGAATGGAATCTTGCTGTTAGGTTGGAGGCCTAGAAGAGTTTTTCAGTCAAAAAGGAGAATCCTTCCCCCATTACCTGGATATCAAGTTTTTACATCTGAAGATAGCTGTATATTGTGATGGCCCATTAACTATTGACTAGGCAAGAACAAACATTTGCAAAAAACCACTGTTAAAAAGAATAGGTGAAAGAGAAAGACATTACTTAAATGCTTTCACAGCCCCTATCTATGATTTGGGTGTTCAGATTTACCTTTACAATCTGAACAATTGCATTCTGAGCTATTCTAATTTTATTTAAAACATCATTACCTATTTTTTGCCATAGTCATATAGCTATTCCAGATTTGGTGTATGTTTTACCAAATAAACAGTGACATCAAAAATTTAAAAATGGAGCACGACTATTGAACTCAACCCTGGATAAGGATATTTAGCTTGAAAAAATTGGGGAAAATATTTTGATACATTTTTTTAAATTTATTTTTTATTTTTATTTATTTTTTTATTGTGAACAGATTGTACAGAGGGGTTACAATTACATGGGCAAGATAATGAGTACATTTCTTATCAAGCATTGCAGCCTCCTCCTTTGTTTACCCCTCACATCCATTTTGATACATTTTATTTGAACTCAGAAATAACATAAATTGATGGTTAGCTAGAATGACAGATGGATCAATACGAAGACAAAAATACTGAAATGGGCTGGAGAATGTCGCTTAGAGGTAGAGTGCTTGCTTAGAATGTATGAAGCCCTCAATACCATATAAACAGAAAAAACGGGAAGTGGTGCTGTGGCTCAAGTGGTAGAGAGCTAGCCTTGAGCAAGAAGCTTGGGGACAGTACCCAGGCCCTGAGTTCAAGCTCCAGGACTTGCAAAAAATAAAATAAAATACTGAAATGCTAATGGTAGATAGCTTCAACTTTGGTAATTTTTTCAACTTATTATATGTTTAAAGTTTTTAATAATAAAATAAATACTGATAGAGAAAAATCTTTGTTCAATCATTAGGTTTTTTTAAATTGTATTTTCCCTAACCCTCATGCCCACTCTTATTCTAGAATAAGTAAGACTTCCTCTTTCTTTGCATTTTCATGCTGCCTTGTGTTAGTATTATGCTCACCTTCCCCCCCCCATTCCTGAAGTTCCTTCCACACAGCTAGCCCCTCCCTCTGCCCACCCAGACCCACCTGAACCCCCATCTACCTACTTCCTTGCCTCTCAGACCACCCTGCTTCCTGTATGGGAACAGAGGCCATGTGATCCCTCTTGGGGGAAATATGGCTCCTCTAATAAACCTTATAATAATCTTTCTCCTATGCCTGCCTGCCTCTGCGTGGTCCCCTGGGATGGACGTGGATGTGTCCCATCCTCATTCATTGGTGGCTCCGTACTGGGTTAGGCTCCCCAGTGGATTTGCTCCCCCCTCCACTTCGGAAGGGTGTTCGACCAGCTGCCCTGGGACCTATCCTAAGATTCTACACTCCAGTAGCCAGAGAACCACCAAGGTAACTTTCTCCTGACCAAGCGCTCTACCAGCCCATCCAACACCGCTAATTAAGTCCCACTCCACGGTAAGTGACCAGTTTATCCCAGATCTGTTTTTCTGATTCGTTATCTCAGTGGTAAGGCCACCTGGGCCTGTGTGAGCTAACCGAGACCTACCCACGCCATTTTCATTGTATTTTAGTTATTTAATTATATCTGTCTCTTCCATTGAACTGGGAATATTTTTGTGAATAGGAATTACAAAATTTGCCTGTGTCCCAAATACTGATTTTCTTATAATGTAAATCTCAGTCCTGAGAAAACAGAGAAGCCACATTTTGAAAGGTCTAATTGGGAGTCTTTCTTGGAAAGCCAGTATCTGCAGGTAGACTGCTGTCTTAAAGACCTGCAGCCCAGAACAGAGCTTACACAAACCTTTTAAAGACAAAAACCACAAGCTTAGCTATGGTGATTAATGCTGCAGTAAACATAGTTGTACTGGTAGCTTTAGTATGGTCTTGTTTGTGATCATTTGGGTAAATGTCTAAAAATGGGTTTGCTGGGTCATAGGGGAGCTCTATGTGGAGTCTTTTGAGGAACCTCCATACTGCTTTTCAAAGTGGTTGAACAAGTTTACATTCCCACCAACAATGCAGTAGGGTTCCCTTTTGGCCACATCCCCTCCAGCATCTGTTGGTATTAGAGTTCTTGATTATAGCCATTCTAACTGGGTGAGGTGGAATCTCAATGTTGTTTTGATTTGCATTTCTTTTATGGCTAGAGCAATTGATCATTTCTTCATGTGTCTATTGGCCAATCTTTTTTTTTTTTTTTGTCATTTATTTTTCAGTGCTGGGGCTTGATCCCTTGGAGTCAAGCTTGCTACACAAGTACTTTACCACTGAGCTACATCCCCGCACTTGGCCATTCTTATTTCCTCTTCAGAGAAGTCTCTCTTTAAGTCTTTAGCCCACTTATTAATTGGGGGGGGGTTGTTTCTTTGAGGATTTGTTGCTGGGAAATTTAATGTTTTGAGTTCTACGTATAGTTTCGATATGAGACACTTGTCCTTTTCATGGCTAATGAAGATCTCCTCCCCATCCATGGACTTTCTATTGATCTTGCTTGCTATGTCCTTTGCTAGGCACAAGCACTGCAGCTTCATGCAATCCCATTTGTCCAACCTTTCTTTGATTTGTTGTGTTTCTGGGTCCTTAAAAGAAAATTTCGGCCTGTGCCAATTAGCCCTAGAGTTTCTCCTATTCCTTCCTGTAATGTTCTCAGGGTGTCTGCTTTGACTTGATGTCTTTGCTCCATTTGGAGTTGATTCTGGTGCAGGGTGATATATAAGGATATAGTTTTAGTTTTCTACAGGTGTTCAATCAATTTCACCAGCACCATTTACTGAAGAAGCTGTCTTTCTTCCATTGTATTTTTTTAGCTCCTTTATTGAAGATTAAGTGGCTATAGGTCTGTGGGTTCATTTCTGGGTCTTCTAAGATATGGAACCAACCCAGATACCCTTCAGTAGATGAATGGATTAAGAAAATGTGATAATGGAATTCTATGCCTCCATCAGAAAGATGGAGTCTTTCCATTTGCTAGGAAATGGAAAGACTTGGAAAAAATTATATGAAGTGAAGTAATCCAGACTCAAAGAAACATAGGCCCATGCTTTCCCTTATCTGCAATAACTAGTATCTGTCTATGCAAGCAGAAGAGGTCAAAAGCTATGTACATATGACCATATAACCTCATGCTAAGTGAAATGAACCCCAAGACAGAGACACAAGAGATTTTATCTTTCTTGTTGTTCTTTTTAATGTACTTATAATGTACTATGTGATTTTCTTTCTTTTTTTTTGCTTCTTTGTATGTTCTTCCCCATGGTACAACCTGTTTTGTCACTGTATTTTATTTTGGTGTCTTGAATCTTGTTTATACATTTTTTCTAATTTGGGGAGGGGAAGGGAAATAACAAAATGCTTAAATAAGGATACAGGTTGACCCATTGTAACAATGAGATGTACAAGGCAGTGTGTTGAAAACAAACTTTACAACTTTGTGGAGAAAAGGGATGGTAGGGGGAAAAAAACCCTACAAGCTTGGGGGTAGAGAGTGAGCCTTAACAAAAGCAGACCTTATATGGGAAGGAGCTCAGATACCAGGAGACCTTTCCTTTTAGGGGTATAGGCCTCAAACCTTCCATATAGGGAGACAGCCTCAGAGGTGAGTGAATCAAGCCATTTAGGGAGGTTAATCAAGGAAGAGAATTCTCTGCAAAGCTCTCCTAAGGCTAAACAGCATGACATCTACAATTCAATGAATGGCCTCTCTCACCTCTAGGCTTTTTAGTGCTGGGAGTGCTGGGTGAAAAGCTCCTCCACCCAGCAAGGCACTGATATGCCTGTGAGAAGTTACTTAGACTTGGTCTCCTCACTTTAACATAAACACATAGTAAGAACTGAATTTGTATAGATTTATATGTTATTATAAGTATCAATCTTTTCACTGACCACAGAGGAATTTTACTTTTATTATAAATAAGAATGGCAGGCTAGGTAATGTAAGAATAAAGAGAAAATGAGCTATAGAAATCACTAATCAAGTAGAAATAAACAAATGAAAGTTGCAGTGTATAAAGTAAGCATAACTTGTTCCACCAAAGGAAGAAAAACATAAGACCTGTTGAGAAGATAATAATTTGAGTTATACCATTAGAAGTAATTTGAAATTAATAAACAAGGATCGTCTCTATTGAACAATGAGAAGATAGTAAAACTGATTACAGAGTAGAACACAGTAGGAAGGGCACAA
Source organism: Dipodomys merriami (assembly GCF_024711535.1). Lineage (NCBI taxonomy): Eukaryota > Metazoa > Chordata > Mammalia > Rodentia > Heteromyidae > Dipodomys > Dipodomys merriami. Next base: position 97,947,513 of record NW_027202270.1, read on the forward strand.
CTATACTGTAGTTTGAAGGCATTTTGCTAGTGAATTTTTTTCTTTTACAAGATTATTCATTTACCTACACTGATAATGGAATTAGAGGTTGTATAATATGCTTAATGATCCAGAAACAGAACCTGGTGTAACACTTTAGTTAGCTCTTCCCTGAAGCATTAAGCAAGTGGCAATGCAAGGTCTTTTTAAGTAAGTTTATGAGCACTGGTTACTGAATAAGATTGAGACTATATGACCAAATAAAGAACCAGCCCAACTGCAGTTAGCTGGGCATTATAGAACATTCACTACCACCCCCCCTCCCCGCACACAACCCTCTATATGTGAGTCATCTTTGGGACTTTTTAAAAAAATTATAATTTTATTACTTTTAAGTAGTTGTACAAAGGAGTCAACATTTAACAAATCAGTTATTTTAATAATTAGCTCAATGTTCCCTCCTACCCAACTTTTAACTGAACATCCAAATAATCAGAGCCTAGTGCTTTTCAACCTCACAGTTTTCTGTAATCACATATTACTATTGATCTTTAATTAATAATGGGGCTTACTCAAATGTGTAGTAACCTAAAACCAGCTCAGCGAATTTACATTCAATTCCAAAATACGATCATAATTATGAGTTGCACATTCTAAGTGATGTTTTGGTGTCCAAATAATGATGCAAACAGCCTGGTGCCTGTTTTAATCACTTATTATAACCATAATTTCAAATAATTTTTTTTAATTTAGGGGAGAATTAAAGAGTTTTAGGGCTTCTTTTTTTCCACATGGATTCATGATCTCAGTCTTCTCTAGGACATGTGTGTGCTAAGAGGGA